>NC_140573.1:39306643-39935393 GCF_057381845.1 Rhamphochromis longiceps
ATAACTGTTTACATATTTCTGTGTGAACCAAAATGTTCAGAAGATTAACTGACAGAAATAGTGAATTATTTTACACCAGCTATTATTATCAACTGAGTGAAACTGCAGGTGCTGAGCCAGGAGAGAATAACAAAACAAGTTATGATTGAAGTCTTCAAGTTCAAGGCCCAAACAAAGAAGTCAGAAACTCTGAATCCATGTCTATCAACATCAACTGAAAATCAATCCAACGCTAGATAATGACTATTTTAGTACAGATATGAAATATTATTAAAACTAACAAACTGATCTGCAACATGAACGAAGTAAAAAGAGGAAAGAGGGAGATAACAACAGTTCATGTGAAGCAGGAACACTGGACCACACCAATAAAACCACACACATCAGAGACAGAAAGGACAAACGAGAAGAAAGGAGCAACACAGGAAGAATTAAGAGGATGTAGGCAATAAAACAAAAGACCAAAAGACTTTAAGAGACAACAAGCGATAGATGGAGACAAAGTGATAAAGAGTGTGTGTGCGCATGTGTGTATTCATTATAAAAGTGTTCAAATTGTCTTGGCGTCCTATCAGGTGGCATCAAACCCATGCGCGATCTGGAGGGGGAACTACAAAGTGGATCCTGGGGCCTGCAGAAAGAAGCCTTTTTGATCGCGCTAATTAAAAGCCATTTTGTTTAAAACAAACAGACACAAGTCTAATTGGCTCTTTTCCATAAGAAAGGGAAGGATGCTGAAAGTGGAAGAACGCATGAAGGAGGGAGGATGTGTGTGTTTCTGTGCGTGAGGTAGAACTGGATCAGAGGGAAGCTGTGCTCGGCTGGCACATTCACTGCTTCAGACACACAAGCATACGTAAACAAGGAAGCACACTTTTTTTATTCTTTTCTTCTTCTTTTTTTTTTTTTTTTTACTGTAACCCACTACTAAGTATTCCCTAAACATAAAGTAAGACAGGAATGCAAGTCTGTAAGGGGATAACAGGTGGAGATGCGGACAGTTAAAACGCACACAGACACAAATCCAAACAGGCAAAACATTTCAAAGAAAACTGCACGTCTAACTCCACCACACAGTCTATTAAACATCAGCTATTAGTGCCATTACTGTTTCTACAGCACATAACATCTTGTCAGCTTTCATTCATTTGACTGTTTTTCTTCAAAAATCACAGAAAAGTCAACTGGATTATAATAATTTTTCACTACTTTTATAATAACGGTGAGAACGGGACATTCACTCAATGCTCATGGATTGAACACTGTGTCAGGTAAAAATTTGCATGTGCTAAAATTTGAATATTTTCAGTAGGATGCACCTTAAATTAGTCCATGATATGAAGATGTTGTGTAACAGCAAGGTCAAAAGTCAGACAAATGGCTTTTTAGAAAGTCAAAAAAAATGAACAGGTGTATGTATATTTTAACTCCACCACATTATAAATGGTAACGCTGAAATCTAACACACAAAGCTGTTCCTTTCCAAACTGTCAATCGTTAAATTGGACTAGAGGTAAATAGTTTCTGTTACGTTGCTTGTCAACATCACAGCAGATTAAAAATCCCTGAGGAGCGCAGTATGGATACACTGAACATATGAGGGTACATACACGCACACCTGGGTCTGAAAATGGAACATATTGTCTCCCTCCATCTCTGAGTCATCAAATCATGGCCTGCAGCTCCTGTGGTCGATTTCATGTTGTTCTCCTAAGTGTGACTGAACTTAACTGAGCTGAGCTAGACTACAGTCTGAATGATGCTGGACCTGACTACTGACTGGGTCCAACTAACCCAACATAGAGACAGTCTTATTTAACTGCTGCAATCATGCTAAAGGAGCTTTTTATTTCAGGAATGCCACAGACACGTGCCTAAGTGTTCAGGGCTTGGCAGAATAAAGTTGTGAGACTTAAGTATTCCTGCTTTCATTTTATACACATAACCACAATACATGTCACACGCACACAAATAAGTGACACCCAAAGACTGTTTGCATCCTGAGAGATGTAGGAGATTTTACATTTTTTTCATAATGTGTCTTTACAGATTTGCCTGTAAAATGAAATGCAACATGGAATGTCATCACACACTTCCGCTTTGTCTGCATCTTTAAATATCACACACAATGCAGAGGCTTCAGTCGACCCATCTACTGTTGACTGAAGCTCCATTCTTAAGGAAGGGAAACAAGGAGAAATGTTTGAGGTAATTTGAGGTCAAATTACATAAGAACTGGGCTAAAAATCAGTGGCAACTGGTCTTTTGGTGTAGTGGTTTCTGGTTCAAATCTCCATCAGACATAACTGACTGCTTACAGCTATCTGAGTCATCTGCAAAAAAGCAAAGATGAAATCTTAGGCCACCAAAGTGGAGACTCTCTACCACCTGGCACAGATATTCCACCAATAAAAATTATGAGCAGAATCGTGACAAACTGCACACCTGGGGAAAACCAACACTCACCGGAAACAAACATCCACTGACTTACTGCAGGAGGCAAAAGCCATATATGCTGTTCTGTTTATGTTTGCACGTTTTAATAAATCCTTGCACATATTCCCCCTTTTTGCAGTGAAATATAAAGAAATTAGAAGTGGTTTGAGACTTTTGATCAGTTTTCTACCATCGCACACTTTCTCTAGGCATAAATTGTACACAAGGAAAAACTGCCTCTCTGACATCACAAAAACAAGTTGCAGAAAAACACACAGCAAACATCATCTTCCTCACACACCACTCACAAAAGTTTCACAATCTCTCACGATCATGTTCACAACTATAGCAACAGAGAAATGGGCCGCTTGAAAGGCAGAGGCAATAGAGGCCAATTTTAACAACGCACACAATACACTACATTAGAGTAGCACTTCCCAGTCTTACCGCAACACAAACATTCACTTATCTATATGATAATAGGAGGGCGCAGAGCTCAATGTGACAACAAGAGAGAAACGCAGCACAATGCCAAGCAACGCCTGTAGACAGAAGGATGTGAGATGTAATCTTCTCCAACGAGAACAAGAGTAAGAGGGAAGAGAAAAGAGGGAGATACACGTCTTTATATGCAATACAGAGTAGGGTCTGTTGACAATGAAGCTGTCAAGGAAAAAAAAAGTGTAGACAACAGGCTGTTGTTTGGGGAGGAGTATCTTTAGAGGAGAAATTGATGTTGGAAAGGGGATGAAATGCAGGGAGAACTGTGATACAGGAAGTTCTGACAGCTTTTACAATTGCAACTGGTGAGTGTAAATAAAGTATGATTCTACACCTGACACACGTACAATGTCTCTCTTATATCTAATGTACGTTTGAACTGCTCTAGGTGAAGCATAAAGTGGAAAAAAATAATGCGAAGGAGGATGTTTCTATCTTACCTGTGTGGCGTTTTTATGTATGAGCGTGCAAGCTTAAATGCAAACCATGCTTGTTGAACTTCAAATGAACAGCTCATAATTCTGGAGAAGTGCTTATTCGTTACCTTTGACGAAAAATTAGATAAGATCCATTAATAAGTGAGGAGTAACGACATGTTTAGCAGATTACAATTTAAAGACTGTGTGTGTGTTGATGACAGACTAACTAGTATTTGGTCAAATGTTTTAACTAGTTTCTTAAAACGTTTTTCCACCGTGTAGCTTCATGCACAATTTCTATCCACTGTGTAATCTCGTGGCACTGGGACGGCTGGCAGCCTTAACCCAATTTCCCTTGGGATGAATGAAGTATGATCAATCAATCTTCCTGCCATATTAAGTGTACCTATCAGTTGCTTGGTTGGCAGTGCTTGGTTATCTACTCTTGGGTCACACATCACCAGCTTCCAGCATCTCCTCCTCGTTGACAGTGTGTTTTTGCCTCAAGTGGTGAAGCATGTTTGTTGTTCCTGCCTTTAGCAGGAAATGTTTAGTCGCATATTTTGCAAAGTACTGTTCTTTGTTGGAGGTTGCTCCCCTTTTTACGCACGAAATCTTCATCAGAGGCTGAGATGCTATTTTTGCTCTCATATTTCTGAGATTGTACCACTGCTGTACACGGAAGGGAGCGTCAATGCATGACTTCCCTACATCATTGCTTCAAGATATGACACTTGTTTAAACGGTATATATATTTATACTGGTATTATCACAGATGATGAGGCACAAATCTACCTGAAACATTCTGAAAACTGCACTGAGGTACTTATAGTCTACAGACATAATAATTTCTTGAGAAACTGGCTAGATAAATAATGGAAAATTGACTGAGGGGAATTCATTTATCTATTTTAAGTGGATCAATCAAGACTTGTGATTATCAGTTTACATTCATGCATACACACTTCTGTGATAGTCTCATTTGCATGTGATGCAACCTCTTAGGAAATGCAACCAAGTGTAAATAGCTATATCTGGTAGAAATATAACATGTAAAAATGGAACTCAATATAAACATGAAATACTGACTTGTGCAAAGATGTTTCTTTCAAATAACATGCAATACGTAACAGGCTGTGACTGTACCTAGCCTCTTCCTAGTAGTAATGCTAGCCTAAGAGCCAGTAGTTCTGGATAATTCAAATTAACTCAGTTGCTTCCAAAGTCTTCCATCTTTTTACCCTGCAGTGATTTCTTCTGTGGTAACTGTTGTTCAAAGTTTATTAGCTCCAACTCCATCATGGTCAGCTCAGTCTTAGTCTGAAATACAGAGTTAATTTTATTTCCTAATAAAAATGATCAGTAAAATAATCAGGAGATCAACAAATAATAAAAAGCGATCCAGCACGGGTGCCCTTCTTCATGTCCCGGATGGAAGGACCCTCACTCTACCCCCACGACAATTACCACCCATGGCGCATGGCAAAAGAGCTTTCTTACCCCTTTCATCATTTTTCATCTTCTGATGTTTTGCCATGTTTAGTGGTAGTGGTAGTGGGGGGCCTAGCTAGATAATGAGATAACATGATAGAATAAAAAAGGTTCTGAATTACAGTGGAGCAAAAGACCATGCTTTCAGCCACCACGAAAACCAATAAAAACTTATTTTTGTAAAATGAGTCACAAAACTTTCACAAATACGTATTTTTTTTGCCTATAATACAGTCGAGGTCCTTTTGGATTCCCCCTGTTTCTGGTATATGCAAATCTGGGCAGATATTTTTCCTGTCATGCTAAGCTAGGCTAAAAAAGCCCTGATGTTCCAATTCCTGCTCTCTACTTAACAGAGATTGCATTGATCTGCTCATCTCAGCACTTTCTCCAAAATACTGACCTTTTCCTCTCACGCTAGCCTGCGTGTGACAGGACAACAAATAATCAGAAAGAAAGAAAGAGGGGAAGAAAAGAGCAAGAGAAATCACAAAGGAATTACACTTTCTCCTGGCTCATATGATCTATTATTAATCCAATTTTGCACGGACTCTTAAATTTTTGGGGGGGAGAAAAATCACATTGAGCAAATTAATGAGGTAAACGTAATGATCTGAGATGATCAAAGGATATCAGTGTTGGGCAAAGTATAGCCACCAATTAGTAAAACAAGCGCAGGAAAGGGACTAAAATATGCACCAACGCTCCTGATGAAAAGACGGGGTCAGAGAGAATGGACTAATTTCACAAATGAAACGACGTACAGCAAGACAGGCCCGTGTGTGTGTGTGTGTGTTCCAGAAGGAGGGGTGTGTGTGTATGCGGGTCATGTTTGGATTCCCCCTGGGTCTACAAGCAGAGAGAGTAAGAGAGGTCCCACAAGAGCAGCAGGAGAGGAGCTGGCTTTACTTTGATAACAATAATAAGGTAGTTCTCCCTCACTCTCTCTCTCTTTTTTTATTTATTTATCCAGCTTTGGCACAATGTGTACTGCCACTCTCGTTTGATCCATGAAAGAAGCTTGTTATGTTTTTCTTTCCCCCCCCCCCACCCTTTTTTTTTTGAAGAGTTTGATGCACAAAGGAACAGGAGAGTGGAAAAAAAAAAACTTTGGAAATAGGCGCCCTCTGTCCGAATTGGACTTCGGTTCGTTAGGAAGGCCTCAAGAGGTGTACTTCTTTTTGTTGGCTTTTGTTTTGTATATTTCTGGATTTCGCTTTTTTTTTTTTTTTTTTGAAGGGGTGAGAGTTGCTTGACCTTCTGAATAAGTGTCTGCAGAAACTAGTTGCAGGGGATCTTATACCCGGTTTCAGTTCCATATTTTTATTCTTCGGCTCAACTAGCTTACTTTGCATGAGTGACATTTCAAAATAACTGTTTTTCTTGCACTTGGCTTTAGCTCCTCTTTCTTTAAGCTAACTTCACTCAGGATGGATGGATGAGTTGTGCATATAAAGTTGATTCTGCATGTAATGGTGCACTTAACAATATAATGGTAGCTGTAAGGAAAAGATGGATGACGAGACAGAGGTTATGCACCACTTCACAGTTGTTGCCAGTGAAACAGCACTACAGTAAGTCAAATTTAAGGTCACTTACAGACAGCAAAAAATGACCTAGTGTATAGTAATTCTTAATCCTTCAAGTGCATCAGCTAAAGAACTAAAACAATATAAAACGTTAACATTTGCCCAATTTTTTTTTTTTTTTTAAATTATAGTAAAGTGTAAAATGCCTAAAAACTCTTTAATATGTGCCTTACAGTTTCTACTATAAGCTTTTAACATTTGCCAACTAGATTATCATTTATTGGACGAAGGGTGGGTATCATCCTAATGCCCTTAAGGGGTCTTCAGAGATCTGCTCAATGTTAAAGACTTTAAAAAAAGGGTTAAAATTTTTATTGATGGTGTTGATTCCCAAAACAGAACAACCCCATAATCTGTCTCTGCTCCACATTGTACTAATCAATCAATCTTGCTCAATCTATTTAGTCCGGTCTCCTGGTCCATAGAAACAAGACAAGCAAACAGCAAAAGACAGCAAAAAACAAAATATATTTGCTATGTCAGTGATGTAAAGTACAAAACTTCGATTTAATTATGCCAAAAATGTTAAAAGTTGAAATTCAATCATAACTGAAGCTCCCAAGGCCATAAATGACAGATAAAATGAAATCTAAGTGGTTTTCTGGTATATGGAATGAGAGAGTTAATGTGTACTTCGTGAACAATGACCAACCTTCACAAACACACACAGACACCGTAAGTGCCATCGAAAAACCCCCAAAGATATTTCTAAGCTCATGGAATGAGCTAACAGTCTGACTCTTCTCCCTTCCTGCTTCAAACATATCTTCCATTTCATTCCACACACCTCCACAGATCATGTGTTCGACTGTCCCTTTCCGTTTCATCTTTTAAAGTCAAATATTATAATTGCTCCACTGGGAACAAAAGTACACAACACATTTCTCACTTTAATAACAATGGATCATTTTATGCTTTTAATAAAAAATTAAAAAATAAAAACATAGGAGGTAGCGGAGAGGAGCAGATAAGACAAAAATTAGAATTTTAATCTTAACCTTGGAAAAAAGAAAGACCGGTGGGGAGTAAGGAGGGGCGTATTTCGCTGCCATCCTAATTTTTTATTCTTGGCTCATGTATCTTACTAAGTGCAATAATCCTTTCTGTCATCGTTGTATTTTTACTCAGTTGTATATAGTATTTGTATTTGTATTCTATTTTTATCTTATTGTATATTTATTTTATTTTATTCTACTGTATATAGTATTTTATTTTATTCTATTCTGTACTGTATTTATTCTTATTGTATTCTAATTTTTGCCTCATAACTTTTGCATTGTCCACTTCCTGCTGTGACAAAACAAATTTCCCACGTGTGGGACTAATAAAGGTTATCTTATCTTATCTTATCTTATCTTATCTTATCTCTCTAAGCCTTTGTATGTCTACATGCTGGACTGAGATGCTGGTAGGACAAGTCACTTAAGCCCATTACTCTAATAATTTATATGTCTTGGCAGCACACTCCTCAACCGCATTCAAAGCCTACAGATACATAAAAAAGACATCTGTTTGAGAGAAAAAACAGAAATATCAGCTAAAGCGAAAAACACAGCGATTCAGTCTGCAAAGGTGGACTTGTTTGAGGTTCACTGATAAGGCCAATGATAAAACTTATAACTCTCAATATAAAAAATAATGATAATAATAATAAATAAAGCAATGAAGACACAATCAAATCAATGTCAGAGGGGAAAAAAAGAAAGTTAGCTGGCAAACTCACAGTAAAAATCACAAATTGCTGGGCATTTAAAAATTCCAACAAATAAGAGCTTGACTGATATCTCATATCAATGCAGATATCTGGCGATCTAAAAATCCAATATTTCCATATATCAGATGATATTTTTATTGCTTTTGGGGCAACCCTACCTTCCTTCTGTGGTAGAACACAAGTAAAACATAACATATCTAACTCTGCACTGTTTGCAATCAACATCACCGTTACCTTACTTGGTCATGCTGCCCACAGTATATATATTATTTTCCTCATCATTTGTGGACGACTCCTTCACTGCTGCTATCCCTGCTTTTCGCATTACCTTTCCCCCAGCCTGACTACGTCATCATTTTGGTAGTCTGCTGATGTCTCTTATTCTCCCAAGAGAATTCTCATTTCATTCTTATTCTCATTAAACTGTTCTAAATTTTCACGGTTTTCAGATTTTTAAAAAACTAAACCTATTTTGGCTGCTCCTCTTTTCACAAGGGATCACCACAGAAGATGGATCTACATGTTTGATGTGGGAGACTTTTATACCAGTAGCCCTTCCTGATGTAACCCTCCAAGGAACTTATCCTAGGTTCATTGGCATATTAGCCAAATGCGCTGATCACCAGACTATGAAGCCACTGTTTTCTGACTTTTAAAACAATCAACTTTTCTTTTCTTTAAATTGGGATTCATTTTACATTTGGGATTTTTTTGTCATTTCACCTTTAATCTTCTAGTAAATTAGTCACCAGAAAAATACCTTAACGGCAACACAACTACTGTTGGCAACTGAAAAAAATTAAGTTTATTTAAACAAATTGTTCAGCTGCTCCTGAAATCCACTTGCTCAACATGTTCTTACTGTTGGAATTCATAGGCTCACTTTTTCTTACAAATTTATGAAGCCTTCAAATAGGGCTGTGCAATATGACCAAAACCTCATATCCCAATATAAACATTTATCGTCTTGACAACAATATATATCACAAACATTTTATGTTTCTGTAAATTCTGTGAATCTTGAGCAACTGGACTTGCATGAAGTGTTTTCAGCTGGGCGTCGTGTAACCGGAGTCGAGTGTTTTGACCGATGCATGAAACTATACATTTTTAAGCATAAGTTGTAACGGCTGCCGTTTTCTTTGTGAGGATTTATTACACGGCATGCTGCGGGGAAAAGCCTGTTCTAACGTTTGAGTCTAAGCTTTATTTGGAGCACATTGTAGCATCCCTGGCTGAATGATGGTCTCTTATACTGA
Organism: Rhamphochromis longiceps; assembly: GCF_057381845.1. Taxonomy (NCBI): domain Eukaryota; kingdom Metazoa; phylum Chordata; class Actinopteri; order Cichliformes; family Cichlidae; genus Rhamphochromis; species Rhamphochromis longiceps. Next base: position 39,316,053 of record NC_140573.1, read on the forward strand.
TGCTTCACAGAGGTTTTATTGGAAATGTCTTTATTGAAACATTCAGTGAAGACACCGTAAGAGCTAGGAGCAAAACAAAACCAGCAATATTAATACCATAACATCAAAGGAAACAAATTTCTCCTGCTCACATATAGCATATACATCAAATTTACATCACTCAATTCATTATATCACCTCACTAACTTACAACTACACATAAAGGTCAAGGTCAAGGTTAACAATATAAACTCTATTAAACGACATTTTGATTGCATGTAACTTATTCCGTTAAAGGAAACATTAACAACCCTTGTGCCACTGTCAGCCAGGTACTAATTGGCAAAGTAAACGTACATATTTTTCACTCTAAGGCATACCATTTACCATATCCTAAAAGAAACGTTAATGACAGCCCTTTAACGGTTTTGTGCCAGTTTCCTGTTTCAAAATAAAAGCATGGATTTCAAAATAAAACCGAAGTGCCTTTCAAACAAACAAAAAATATTTACCAAATTTAAAGGTCATTTACACACGTGACGGCTCTTTTTTTGTATCACATCCATAAACTCTCTCCATACTCTTTCACGTGATTCTTACGTAGGCGGTAGAAAAGGTTTCCCGTGTTTGATTCTGAGGTAGGGACCAGTTTCCTCCAAAATTTGCATAGTACAGTTTTCTGATCGGTGTCAGACTTTTCATAACCAAACCATGTCCATGCTACAGAGGTAGCCCCATGTTCGGGAGCAAGGTCCTCAATTTGTTTTGACTGGCCTGTTTGTCATTATTTCAGTTTATTTTGAAAAATCTCAACAGGATCTTCAGCTTTATTGTGAAAGGCTTATGTGGAAACTAAACAAGCGGACGGCGGAGCCACTAGTTGTGTTTACCATCGTTGTTGCTAACGACAAAGAGTAAAAACAGTTGCTTATTCGTCTGTAGTGTGGTTATTATAAATATAAGAGAAAAAGAGAACTTCAAGAAATTAATATACCCACTACAGTGACCATCAAAAAAAAAATAAATATTGCCGTAAACAGTTTATTTTGCGACACCACAAAACAAACGATAGCATAATATAAAACGATAGACGTTTTCATATCGTCATCCGATATATATCGTTATATCGAACAGCCCTACCTTCAAACAACCTTCAACCTGACATGGATCAGACAGTGACTGTCCCTATTTGTACAATTCATCATAAAAACCACCCAGTACTGGGCAGGGCTGGGAGGCAGTGATGCTCAGATTTTTATGTACTATCAAATTGAAGTTCATTAAACTTTCATTGCATGTGTTTATTATTTTCATTTTGGCCAAATTTATAAATTGGCTAAAGTGATGTTTAGGGAAATAAGATGCATTTCACAAACCCCATTAACCACATTTGTAGATTATAAATTTAAACTAACCAAATTTTTTATTGTATTCTCCAAACTGATAATAGCACAAGCATTTAAGAACTACAAAGTGCAATTACTGCACAGCCATATCTCTCAGTGAGCTAAAAATATGGACAGTCATTCAAAGATAACACACTTACTGGAAGTTACTTGGAAGGTGTTTAATGAATAATTACTGTAACCAAACAAAGCTCCACTTCAAATGCCTGCTGTCTGTTCCAATTTACACTCAGCTGTTATATTTCATTAGTCTACAAGTCACACAAACATACTCTGATAGCGAAAGAAGAGAGGGATATGCTCCAGCAAGTCACCACATGTTGGGGGATTTGTTTACAGCTTCCTGTCTTGTACGAGATCAACACCCCGTTAAATCAGTGACACTCAAACGTGCAGCTTCTTCACCTGAGCCCTAACCTCATATGCGTGTGCACAAAAATCCGTGTGTGCGTGTGTGTGTGAGAGAGAAAGAGCGGGACCATGACCGAGGGAGAAAGAGCACCTCATCAGTCGCATTGGGAAAATACCATTCAGAGACTGACAGATGTCTCTCTCCGTCTGACTCTTACCTGCATCTAACAATGTGTCTCGCTCCGTGGGCCTGGGGACATGCATACACCCACTTTGACACACATGCACAACAATGTAACAAACAAACTCAGTGTGCCTGTCTGTGCGTGTGTGTGTATTTCTGTGTACAGTACATGTTTGTGTTTTCATCACTGTCTAAAACAGAGCGGAAACCAATCCCTGATGCTACGGACAGATAACAATATCCACCGCTGCCAAGCTCCCACAATAACAACTGGGAGCGCAGCAGCAACTGATACTGTAGGACTGTAAATAGCAGACGCACTTCACATTCGGTGCAGATACAGTATCACTCAGCAATGACTGCAATTGGTTGTTCAAATAAAACAAGCACAGAGGGTGCAGGGAACTCTGAATACAGAATAGCACAGAAAAGAATAGCCTAATAATAAAATCCACAGCTCTGATGGCAATATGTCAGAAATAAAAATACAGCTGCTTTATCCGTCATTTGTCATGTACTATAGATGATGAAGTCAGATCTTGCTAATGGAGAAAAATGGTTTTACCTCAGTAATCTTTAGTAGCTCAGTTATACTAATAGTGTCAGACGAGACTGGATGGTAAAAGAATGAGCTTTGCAGTCTGCTTTAGAAGTAAAAACGTAGATCACACAGAAGCACAATCCCTGAACCAACAGAACACTGTTTTATGGCAGAATCTCTTTACACCTGAGCAGCTTTGACTTTTACCGCCTCTCATTCTTTAAGTCTCTTAAAGAACGACGGATAGGGGAAGATGCTGACCCTAAAATTACACAGTCACTGACACAGCACCACATGCAATAAAGGGAGGCTTTACCCTGCAGGATGCCGAGGCAAGTAAGGCACAGATAAAGTGCAAACAAATAACAAAAGCTACATCTCAGACCTCATTTAATATGTTATATGTTAAAGTTCATGACAACATATTTAGAAAAAGACTGAACAAGTACAGCTTGTTTGGAAGGGTTGCCAGGGGAAAGCCTTGTCCCTCTAAAAATAACACGGCAGCACCACTTAGGTTTGGAAAGTTGCATCTGACCAAACCACAAGAGCTCTGGAAAGATCGCTCTGGACCAAGGTGGAGATGTTTACCCATTAAGCAAAGCAATTCACAGCAAATCAGCACAAACACTTCGTACCAACATCAAGCATGGTGGTAGTGGGGTGATGATTTGGACTTAGGCACCTTGCAGTCAGTGAATCAAACTCCTCTAATGGTGTTAGTGAAGTATTGTAGGAGTGATGTAACTCTTTGGAGGTGAAATTACAAAACAATGCAGACACATACACATGAAAGTTAGGTGTACCACAACTCATTTTCACAGGGATTTATTATTTATCCAAAAAACTATTTTGCTTGTTATTGGCTTAAGTGAGAGTGGTAAAAGGTCGCGTAACCTGAGGTCGCTACTGATGGTCAGGGTTTTAATCTGAACATAAAATTTCCACCGATCTTCATCTGCTTATCCCATTCAGAGTTGTGGAGGCCTGGAGCCTATCCAAACTGTCATAGGGTGAAAAGAGGCATACAGCCTGGACAAGTCACCAATCGATCGTAAGGCTAATGCACAGAGACAGATTTAGAATCACCTCATCCATGTGTTTGGACTGTGGGAGTATCCGGTGAGAACTTACGCAGACCCATGGAGAGCATGCAAATTCCCCACAGAGCGGCCCCAAGCAGGATTTGAGCCCAGGACCTTCTTGCTGTGAAACAACACTAAAAACCAGCCAAAACTAGAAAGCCAAGCTATCTCACTGTGATTAAGACAATTTTAATACTGAATAAAGATGCCCCTCAATCACTGTCTTGTAGATAATCGTGTTACTATAATTGTCCTAATTTGAAAGCTTTGACATTAGCACAAGTCCTGTTCTAAACTATTTTCCCTGCTGCCCTTCATTCTGTAAGCCTATGGAGTTTGATTAAAGACATTAAAGTGGATGCATAATTTAGACGAACATGGCAACCAAACCAAATGACAAACTCAGCTAATTCTGTTATAGCAAAATTACTGATAGCATCTTCTCTGATGTGGACATCGGGTCAGCTGGAGGCGCAGTCGAAGATTGCAGCGGTCCCAGATCAGATGTACACACTGGAACTCTTTCCCATGTTGCTTGTCTGTGTTTATTGTGTTATGGTGTGTTGATATCTGTGCATTCCTGTATTATCCTTTTGTGTTACACATTTCGATGTTTCTTTTTCCTCGCTACCTAGCCTGACCTGTCTCCCCAATGTGATGTTTGTGTATTGTATGTACGGTCGGCAAGGTCTGTCATCTCTGTTGTGGGCAAAAGACCTGCAACTGACAAATAAAACACATCTCATCTCTCATCTCATTTCTAGGAAATGAGAAGCAGCCATAAAAAAAGTAAAATAAACCCAAAATATTCTGATGAAAACCTTGAACAATTACAGATGCAACTGAAGCTGATTCCCTGCAAATGCAGAACGGTTTTCTTTGTTCACCAAAGAAAAACACAAATGTGCACCTCATGCACGTGTAATTTTCTAAATCCAGTATAAGCACAGCCCTTTAAAAAAAGTTTTCCACATGCTTGCTAATAGATACTTAAGAGATCCAGTTAATCCCACACAGACCCACAGTGTCAACAAAAACAAAAGCCACGGGCAAAATGTAAGTATCTATAGAAACATTACAGCATTAGAGAACTACCGCTCTCTCTCCTCAGCTCGTCCACCATCCCTCTCCTGCTTTTTGAGAGGCAGGGCGGTGATTGGCGGAAAAAAGCCTCCCTCAATCCAATCCCTAATCCCCAGCAGGCTTTTAAAACATATGACTGGAGGAGGACCAGCGGCGGCTCTCTCACGCTGTCCTCTTCCAAGCGATATTTTCTCTGTGCTATAGCTGCAACAGAAGCAGCCGTCACAGAAGAAGCGAAGAGAAGCTGTGCGGTGGGGGTTTAAAAATTTAAAAAGGTGCTCATCCACGACCGTGTACCCTGTTCTGCATGCTCTGAGTCTTGGAGAGCAAAGTCGCACTGCCAGGCTGCCCTTGTTGCCTTCGCTTCTGCAACTTTGACTGCATGGTGGGAGGTATCCCTAGCTCTTTAACGACTTACCGGATGCTGCGCTGCTGAGGAGCCCGTCTTTCCTGTGACTCCCGTTCTCCACTGGTCTCTCTCACTGAAAGACAGGGAGGTGATGGAGGTCGGTAGAGGGGGAAGACTGCCGCCGCTGCTGCTGCTGGTGATGGTGGTTTGGGTGCTCACATTGATTTGTGTCACTTCTCTGTCTCTCTCTCCCTCTTGCCACACCACCTCTTTTCCACTCTCTCTCTTCACTTCACTTCACATTACACACACATGCATGCACACATACAGGACAAGATTTGGGCAAATTACACAAAGCTGAGACACTAAGGGCAGGAGAAGTCAATTTGTTTCCTCTTCACAATAGCTACTCCTCAAGTCAAGACATTTCTCTTACCAAGAACAAACTATTAAAAGTCTACAACTGATGTGTAACCAGAAGGTAAAATCTAAAACACATGAGGTAAAATCTGACCTGAAGCTGTAGACTGTCAAGAGGAATAACTTTGAATGTGCCACTATCATAAGTTGTAAAACACTTCAAAACCACAAGCTTTATATTCCATCTGCCTTAGAACCAGGTTTCTGCCAACTACAGTAAGTAGGCTCCTTTGAATGACTACCAGGCTAGCAAATAATACCAATTTTAAATGCTGCCTTGTAGTAGGTGGGTTTACTCAAAAAAAAAAAAAAACCCCAGACGTGTAATGTAAAATCCTCAGTGTCACCTGCCCTGCACTAAACTGCGAGGGAGAAACCACACCTTGAGCCGGAATAGTTGCAGTCAGTCATTTAAATGATTTGGTGACGTTTACATTTAGCCCGAGGCTAAACTTTGGCCTACAATGAAAGCAAGCTAGTCCAAAACTGGGATATTTTCGCTTAAAGGCAGTTGTGGCTACTATTTCTTTTTTTAGTACGTCTACTGCTATCGAAGTATAATGGTTAACTTTCAGAATAAAACACTCACCCTTCGGCTGCAGAAAAACAAGAAAATAATTTTTTTTTTCACACACCTGTTAAGCTCGCGAGGACCTTGACTAAACTGTCTAATTTGCATACATCGCAGTGCCCCCCTCCTTCTTCCCCATTGGTCCAAACCGCTCTTTCCTAGTTCACTCATTGGCTGATTTAATTCAGATTTTTCATTTTTAAAAATGACATCGCATACTTAATTTAACTTGAACTTGAACATTGGAAACTAAGTAAATTTGGCAGGTGGTAAATATTGGGGGTTTTCTTATATGTTACGTAGCCTTTTTTATGTGGTGCCGAAATTAATTAAAAACTGGTCCTCATCCAGACTGCGAAAATTCACATGAAGGCCAGAAAAAGGACTCAAAAAGTGGAGAAACGTTTGGCACATGGTTTGTGAAGTAGAAGCCAGACAGAAAAATATATCAGATGAAAATAGGCCATGTTTTTGCCTAGATAACCTGTTTGATAAGACAATGGTCTTTGGTTGGAACCATTAGTTCATGTCAATGAAATTAGTACAACTTGTGCATTTATTAGTAGAACCCTGACTTTGATAACTTGTGAAATAAAGCTAATTATTTGTCATACAGTACTGTGTAAAAGTCTCAAGGCAACCTTTATTTCTTCATATTTTGTTTGCAAAGTACCTTCTTGTAAGATTTTTTTTTAATGCTCTTGAGCAATATTTCTCAAGGAATTTTGAAGGGTTTTCAAAGTTTTCCTTTGGACTCATTTTAGATAATTTAGCAAATAGCCAATTTTAAATAGCATCTGTAGACACTTTGTTGCTAGTAGTTTGTTGCAAAAACACATAATTTGTACCAATTTCTTTAGCTGAATCTATGAAAAATACCAAAGATAAGACAATTCGACAGGCATGTGTTTGTGCACCAACATTGTGATTCCCAAATGCATTGAGGGAAAATTTGGCATATATTGGCAGGTTGTCCTTTTAACGCAATTGAGGACACTACATGCGTTCACCATTCAAAGAAGAGCTTTAAATGTTCCTCAGCCTGGAGAACTAATTCTAAAGACCGCGTAAAGAAATTACAAGAAAGCCTGCTAAGGTGATAATACCAAATACTGAATTTCAAACTCATTATAATTGTACAAACTATGGTTAGGGCTTAAAAACTGTATTTTATCTAAGTTTGCACATGTTTCAATCAATCAGTGGATATTGATCACATACTGTGATTTTATTTCACAAAATGACAGCATGAAAACACCCCATGAAGATTCCATATGGGTTCACACTGCTCCCTTTCCTGAAAATCATCAGAAAACATTCAAATAAGAAGAGACTCATGACAAATGCACAAATGGACAAGTCTGATTTAATGTTTGAGCCACAACGTTTTGTGCTATTGTTCAACACTCAGCCAAAATTGTAAAAACAAAATGCCAATAACTATAACAATAAATGCATGCTGGGCACAAGTCAAAATTATTCTGCAGCTTTCTAACAGAGTTAGACCACATTTGTGATGCTACATTAACAACTGCCTAAGCCGTTAAGTACAATTTTCCTGGATGTTAAAAATCTTGGCACCCACCAGAGAGCTAATGACCATTCACCAAAGGAGAATCACCAGTACTGTGATACAAATATTGCCATTTTTTAGATGTTGAAAACAATTGTGTATAGCCATAAACAACAGGCAAATGTGCTGACTTACATCAGGTAAATTAACACAGACTTGTTTAAACAATATGCATAGCCAGTTGTGCTTAATTCATTTTTACTGATACGCCACCAAATCACAACAAAAATCACTTTAAGGCACTTTATATTCTAAGGCAAAGGCCCTACAATAATAAAGAGAAAATCCAAACAATCAAATAACCTCCTATTAGCAAGCACTCAATGACAGTGGGAAGGAAAAACGTCCTTTTAACAGGAAGAAAACTCTGGCAGAAGCAGTTTCAGGGAAGGGCGCCGATCTGCAATGGCCTGTTGGGGGCTAAAGCACATAATAACTTCCTAAAGACCCATTCTAAGCCAGGAAAAACCCTGCTGTTCTTTTAAAATAGCGCCTTAAGGCAACTGTTCCTGGGATTTGGCTCTATATATAAATAAAATTGAATTGTACTGAATAAAAAACAAAAAACTTCTTTTGAGTAGTTTGGCCCATTTATCTCTTTGTTTATTTTTCTCCAGGAGTGCTTCTGATTGAGGTAGGGTCTTTTCTCAATGATGTTTTACTAAGTCGCCCAATCAAAGAACAATATGTAGGCAATGGCATCCCCCTGCTGATACTGACTGAGCTGGGAGCTGCTCAAGACTGGGCACCACAACCAAACAGGCATCAGACACAGGACCTCTTAACCAGGAAGGTAAGCAATGACCGAGCTGTAGCTCAGAGCAAGAAGGTGGAGCCAGCGATAAATAGTCAGTCTTGCCCTGGAGTCTGAGTGAGCAAGGTGCTCACTTGTCATTCACAAATACAGATCAAAATAGGCGGGGGGTGGGGGAGTGGGAAACATCATTTTCAGGTTCTGAAGAAAATTTACTCACACTCAGTGGTTTAAATCACATATTCTTTGCCATTGTCAGACCTCAGCCACTGTACATATATAAGAGGTTTCAGGCTATTTTGCACCATTAAAACATGAGTGAGCGGGTATCCTGTGAAAGAATGCCTTTCTCTGCAAATGCACAGCACAGGAAGGACAGGCTGTACAGTACTCATTAAGTCTCTTGAAGTCTTTAACGGTGCTACCAGCCTGCAGCAAAAATCCATTCATAAATTTTCTTCACTCATTTTTGTTAAATCGATAGTAACAGTCTACTGCCACGCTGGAATATTCTTCATCCGGACAAACAATTGTGATGTAAGTTGTTGTTATTGATTTAATCATTAAAAGGATCCAAAAATATATACTTTTTTTCTTAAACATATTTTTGGGATGCAGAGACTTGGAAAAGCTTGGTGATATCATGGTGGAGAGGACCGATCAATAGACACTTTCTGTTGTTTTCTCCTTTATTTGCCAGCCATCTCCCAGATAAGCTTCCCTGTCTTGCACTTAGTAACAGCATATTTTATAAAATATGTTAACATTAAAGCATTTCACATTGATTAGTGGGCACTACCTTTTCCTTTGTGATGGTCACCAGCTGCAAATTGTCTTTTTGCCAAGCTTCTTATTTGCTATCGCATCGCTGTTTGACTCAACCAAAATGATTCACCCTAAATCACTGTTACCTCGCTCTCCATCCATGTATGCTTAGTTGTTTCTAATGTGCGTCCCGCTGCCCACTGTACCTTGTAAATGCCACAGTATGCCTTTGCAGAGGAGAAAGAGGGCTCAGGGGCAATCAGCAGAAGTGTGGGGGCAGAGCGGATGCGCTTCAAAGGCTGTCAAAACTATATTATATGGTTGATCCCTGTCCAATTCACTTTCACAGTTCAATAGCTGCTGTATGTTAAAGCTGAAAAACAAAGACAATCATTGGTGTCTCATCATTTTAAAGTTAGCGCACAAGAGGCTTTTTCTGTGTGTGTTAGAGAGGAGGTTGGGGAGGCGGTCAAACAAGGGAAAGTCTCAGCAGAGTGACCGCATAGGTCAGGTTTGACACACTTTATTATTCATTCACTGTCTGTCCTCAGCTGTGCTTAGCTCATCAGTGTGTGCGCACACACACACGCACACAGAGTTTCCCCTAGGTGCGGCTTTTACTGCACATATGCGCCTGGACGATGCACAAATGTCAAGAGCAATAACTGGGATGTCACTCCAAATTCACTCTCCTCTCTTCAGTGTTTAGCAGCTAGGTAACTCAGGGATCTGTCTTTCTCTCCGTCTCTCTCTCCCATGGTGTGAGTGTGTTTCTACATATGTGTGAGTGTGCCTGCGTGTGCCCTAACGTCTCAAGGTCTATGATGTTTTTGTTTATTCATTTCAGTTCAATTTACCTTCAGGTGCTTCAGGATGACTGCTAAATTATCAATATTATTACAGTATAAACATATAATCATTTCTCTATTTTAAAGATCCCTCGTATCTTTAATATCACACCTGGAAATTTTAACCACCATCATCCTGCAACTCTTTGTCTTCTTAATTTACTACAAGGTGAAAACTGAGATATATTTACTAAGAAAATAGCGCCTCCATTCCTGGAAGATTCCTGGGAACTCGTGGGTGTAGAGCAGGAAGGTCCAACACTTTATTTTAAAACAGTTTATTTGTTCTGTAAGCGTTGATATGATCCTTAAACACCACACCTCTTAGTATTTGTGGGTCAAATTTCCATGTACTCTGATGAATTTAGTTTTTATATTTGTTCTTTACTCTTTGTTTTAATCTTATGACATACTATCAGATTCTCCTGTGACCTAATGCGATCTGATATTACGCTGTCTGTTGACTTACACAGTCTGCATGCCAGCTTTCCTTCTTGTCTTCAATATAGTTGCTCTTTTCCAGTCTTACTGACTAAAGCTCACATGCATTCATACGTTCTTTACACTAAACTCCTGTACAGTGCTTTTCCTCTCACATTCACTCATATGGCAGTGCTGTCTGCACTGGCTGTGTTGCTTTCACGCTGTAGTATGTTTAACCTCTTCATATTTTTCTAAAATTATAGTTCTCTTCCTTTGTTTGATCAGCCAGTCTTCTGCCAGGACTTATCCACGTTCGTGATTGGTCAGATGGTGCCAGCAGCAACCTTTTCATGTGAACACACTCATAATTAAATTAGGAAACCCTACGTTAATTTGACAAGTTGGTAACCAGCTTCATGTGACTGCTTATCGTCAGTGCTGATGTTAGGGTTAGTGAATTCACTTAACAGAAATATACCCCTAGCATGCTGAACTTACTTCATAGTGCAGGCCTCTTGCTACCTGTATTAGCTGGGATAGTCCCAGTACCCACCTTCCTGCAGCCCCATACTGGATTAAGTGTTTTAGAAAATTAAAGGATGGAAATCGCTGCATAAGCTAAGAAATAGTTCCGAAAGCAACAGTTGCATTCACAGACACTGTCACCTTCTCTGTAGCATGACCTGGCATAAAGTGGAAAAATGTCTAAAAATATCACAAATGCGATGGCATACATTGCATAGGGAACTTTTACATTTGTGAAGGTACCAATGCCTTATATACAGGTTTCTGAGCAATGCATGCTATCATCCAATGCTTTCAAGAAGTCATTACTTATTTCAGCAAGACAATGCTAAAACAACTTTTGGAGGTATTCCAACAGCACGGCTCAGAGTTGGGAAGACTAGCAGCTGTCCAGACCTGCCACCGACTGACACTTTAACATATAACGTAATAAAACTCTTCCAGCTGAACTTCCATATAAAATAGGAATGGGAAAATATTTTGCTTTAAAACCTGGCTGCTGATGCAAATACTTACAAACACATACAGAGCGCTGTTAAAAGAAGCTGTGATGACACGGCCCCTTTTTCAAAAGTATGCTACCGGCATAAAATTCAAAAAGAGCAAATAATTAATTTTATAATTTTCATTAGAATTAAGGCTTTAAGTAACGTGAAAATCATTTTTGTAATTGTATTTGACATTGCATTTGACCTTTGGGAAAATTGGAGAAATTATTAAATCCCTCGGCACGAACAACGATCTTTTCCAAGCTGCAAAATAATAATAACAATAATAATAATAATACCCTTCAGCATAGCTGTATGATGAAAACCCAAATGAAGGCACAGTCAGGAACCTAGACCAAATCAGAATTTAAAGCATGTGACCGGTATTTCATAGGTCTGCAGTTTACAACATGTCGAAGGAGTAATATTAGTTGGAGTTTTGATAGCTTCCCCCAGCTGAAATGTACATATTTAACATGTTTAACTGAATGAACTGTTTATGTAAACTTTCGCTTTTTGACTGACTTTTTGTGGTAAGGCTGACAGGATAGCTGTTCTCAAAGGATACAAACTGAAAACCTTTCTCTTTGTCTAGACCTGCATTAATATGTTGCTAATACAACACTGTAAGAGCCTCCTTGTTTAGGTTTAAAAGGAAACGTTGCCACAATCTGTATTGGTATTTTTTTTTACTTCAAACTGGGCACCAGAATTACCCTAATTTGTTTAAAGCTGTTCCCAATCAAGATCATGTGCAGCCCTCTCCCTGCCTCTCTCTCTCTCACTTTCTTGCATGTACAGTCGGTTCATGAATGTTCTCATTTGTTTTTTGTGTCAGCCCATTATGAACATTACATTTAATGCTTAACATCTTATAATCAATTTCCTCTCTTTTAAGAGCACAAAGCTGTCTTTGACCCCTCAGCCATTCCCACTGGTTCCTTTGAAGATTGTCAAGATTTCTGTGATGCCATATAACTTCTATCATCCCATCAAATAAATCTCGAATATTAATTTTGATGTATTTCTTTCCTTACGCACAAAATATAAATTGGAAAAAAAATGCATAGCATATAACTACTAATTGTATTAGACAGAATAAATACTGTAAAACGTTAGGGGGCAATTCATGATCTTTCCCTGGCAAATACTTGGCCTCAGAAAGAAAGCTTTGATAAAGGTCTTTGATTTTATCAGCAAGTACAAAGGGCGCGCAGACACATATTAATCATGTATCGTTCTTTGCTTTGAGTAGGTTGTAGTACAGCTACCTTCTCAGGATTTGGCAGCTTGTATCAGACCCCTGGGGCCTGAAGCTCAAGTGTCTGGCCAAGAGACGCCCCGCTGGGTCAGTAAGGATGGGTCCGTGCCCCACGCTCCTGCACTACAGAGCAGTCCTATAACCAGCCTTTGAAGACCAAACCAAACCAGTGACATTTGCTGGCGTTTATCATCACAAATCTACTGGTGAAAATCAAACTTGTGCTGACACTTTTTATTCAAGACAGTTTAATAAAACAAAGGAAGAGCGGTCTATCTCTCTCTATCACACACACACACACACACGTTAAACCTTGAAAAACTTCTGAGCAGAGAATACAACTCGAGCCGTTTGTGGATAAAGTGGAATTACAGTATGCGAAGTTGCTGCAGAGATAATGTAGTCTCGCTGTTTTGTATTCTTCTCTCTACATGTACCGCAATAAGGCAGACTATAAAAAAAGCAGCACTTAAACACACAAAGTGCAAATACATATAAAAACTGTCACATTCTACTTACTTTACTAAGACTCTCTGCAATTATTGAAGTCTGTTTTGGGCAAACTTAAAAAGCAAAAAGCAAAAATTATAACACTGGTAAGTAAAACAATTAAATCAAATCAAACATTCAGCTCCTTTTTTTTTTTTTTACATGTATGTGTCTGAACTCTTCTTTTCCTATTTAGCCCGAATGCCAAGAATGTTTCACACAGAGCAGAGATCATTTTGTGAAACATGTCAATAATCTTACCTCCTGTCAGGCAAAGTATCCCCACAGCTGAGTCCCGCTCACATAGCTCAGGCTCAACCACCCTCTAGTGACTGGAAGCCGGCATTACAATCACACCACAACAATCTGCTCTTCTTAGGAAGTATCCCACCGCCTTTAGCTTACGTTTCTACATGTATAAGCTTTCGCTAGACAAATATATCATGATGTATCTATCCACTGGCCAAGCCTATTCCAAGCCTGAGAAATGACAGAGAAATGCAGGAAGTCGTTGGAACATAAACAAGGCGCAATGGAGGAAGCAAGGGTCAAGGCGGCGCTTCCTGTTCCGAAACCACCACTGTGTGCCTGCAAGCAGACGCCAGGCAGCTGTGACACAAAACTTCTCTTATTAGTGTTATGATCAGATATCCCCCTAAAACTGCTCGCTCTGCATATTCAACTCATCTGAAAAACACATAGTACGATTTAGGGAAGTATATAGTCATTTCCACCATGTGGTTGGACCAACAACTAGTAGGCTACAGTATACAGATTTCTGCAAAACTAAAAATGTTACACTTGTGTGTTTCGGGGGTTTTCAGCATTTGTTTTTGTCATTACTTTGCTACTTTTTTCTTTCATTTTTGATGTCTTACTTTTGCTCACCAGCTCTATAAGTGAACTTATCCATAATATAAAAATAAACAGTCCCTCAGTTACCAGCGCCTTGTATGATGCTTTGATTATTATTTTTATGGCACACTAACCGGAACATTATCCCAGCTTTTCTGGAATTCTGAGCAGTGCAAATAGTTTTATTCTGACTAAGAAACTGATGACACAGTTTCAAAGTATCTGATGTAAAAAAAAAACCCCCAACAACAACCTTACAGTTAATTAATCGTGAAGGTTTAAGTTGTGGTTAGACATTTATTGCATAGCTCCTGCTTCACTCCACAACATTGCATTGTTACATAAATTTCCAGTAAACAACCTAACATTTAACCTTGCGTAGCCTCAGTTTCAACTGCAATGTTAGGACTAACATTGGGAAAAGTATGTTTTTAATTTAATGTAACAATACTAGACAACAGATTCAGATATCAGATTTTTTTTGTGGTGTGGTGGGGTTTGTTCACCTACAATCATTGTGCTGCTGCCAGCTTTGATTTCCTGTGCTTTTTTTCTGTGTTTAATTAGTACTTTTCCCCCTTTTTTTTCTTTTTTGCAAATGAATACAACCAGAAACCTGTTCAAAGTCATTTGGGGGTTATGAAAACCTCCATTGTCAGATGTCCAGTCTGGATTAGATTCATTTGCCGGCCAGACAAAACAGCAGCATCTGGCCAGCATTATTATAGCATATCATAATGAATTCGTAATCTGGTATTATTTAAGCATTTGGTATTATTCTCAAACTCAATTACAGTAATAGTAGCATAATGATTTCAAAGGGTTTACATTTTGGGTGGCAGACAGGATGTGACCTATCTCGTTCTCATTCTCACACACAGACAGATTACCTCAAAAACACAGGAAAATCACCTCGGTTTCCATTTTGGTTATTACATGCTACGCTGAATAACCTTTTTGCAAAATGTGCTCGCTCAGTTTCTCCGTTTCATTCTGCTTTTTCTTTGTGATCGTTCCAGCACTGCAGCCCACAGTATGCCATGGACCATAATGCTTGCTGTATTCCACTCAAATGTCTTATCAACACTTCAGAGAAGACGCAGTGCATCAAAATTTAAGGGGAGACATATGGTATACATGAGAATGATCTCAACAGACTTAGTGTAGTGTATACACAGTAGCATCTGTATCTTAATAGTCTATCAGCAATGGTGAAGGGAGAATGTGAAAGCTCTGAGGGATTTAGGAGAAAGGATATGATTACATTTATGTCCCATCAAGCAGCTTGCTGGATCCAGGGGAATGCCTAATATATGTCTGTATTTGGTCGCCAGCTTACATCTGTCTGCTTATGGATTTATGACTTCCAAACTATTTGGGAAAAAAAGGCGCCTCTCGACAGAGCCAGTGACTAATAACTAAAGCCGACAGGGATGGCAGGCAAACACACGCGCGCGCGCGGATAGACGTAACGACAAGGCTCGGCGACAAGGAACAAAAGAGTCGAAATCTGACACATTCCCTCTGACAGAAGGATAAAAGTCATTCGCCCCTCGAGCCATGCTTGCACACACTACACACATGCACAATTTACTTCTTTTTCTGTCACGCAGAGTTTTTGTCACAAACATGCACATAATGTTTCATTTAAAGAGTCCCGTGTATATGCTCAGCCTTTAAAGCATTAACAGTGAGCGTGATTTTTATTTTAGATATCGTTCTCATAAATATACAGAGGTAGATATGAACTTGTGCCACTGCGACTTTAACGGGCGTGTGACAGGGAGGGCAGTCTGGCCTGGTTCATGTTGAATCCAACATACTAACCATGATTTTGTTTTTCCTATAAGGTTGAATTTCAGGAAAACAGCTCTAGGAATAAATGTAGGAGAAGCAAAGAGAGGAGACAAATTAAAGTGAAAACGTTCAAACCGAATAAGGGAATCTTATCACTCTAGTGCTGTGTGGGGGGCATTTTTTGTCTTCTCAAGCTAGACTGATAAACAAGTTGTGTTAATAAGCGCTCTGCCTGGAGGGATTTCTATTAGCAGTTAGGTTGACCTCTTCTGGATGACACTAGAGATGCCCCTGACTGACTGGCCACGGACTGGAACTGGTGACTGGCTGGTTAGCTTCCCGCATGCCCATTGCTTTCATGCACAGCAGCGGTTTGCGTGGAAACTCTTCTTTGTGTGAGTGAAGACACAGAGTTTGCCACAGTCAATCATGGGAAGATCAGCACAAAATGTTTGTGAAAATAAACCTAATCAGACGCTTTAATCACCTTCACCCAGCTGAACATGAACAGAGCTCAGAGCCAGTGATAAGCCAGTAGACTCAGCAGGAGCCTCGGTGTGAGCAAAGGATCAAAGCGGTTGTGAGAAAAATTATGAGTGAAAAATAATAACACGGTTGAAGCCCTGATTTTGTAACATACTGGAAAATGATAGAAGTATATGACATTTGTTTTGTTCTGTAAATCTGTTACACTATCTTTTATTTGATAAGGTAAATTATGTCAGGTAAAGGTGGGTGTTCAGCAGCTCACTTTCAGTTAATTATTTGTAACTCTTTCAAGTCACAAGGGGATGTGGATTTGCTCATTTGTGCACAGTTGGACAACTGATTGCGAAGTCTGGTTTTGGGCAATTGCACTAAATCAAATAGGCAAAGTTGTTCTCAAAACCAAAACACAAGGCCAGCTTTCTCAGTGCAGGTTTTTAAGTTTAAATCTCAAGTTTACATGGATAATGTCAAATGCATCCCGTGTGGTGAGCACTGGAGGCTGAACGGCTTTTGACACCTGGGTAGGAATGGTGATGAACAATTGAGCATTAAGCCGTTAAAATATGAGGGTGGAGACAAATGGAGGCGTCAGCATTGGCAAAAAATTGAAATAATAAACAAGGGAGAATAAGAGGGGAAAATGAAAGAAAGGTGGAAAGGTGAAGAAGATGTGAATGGGTAGTGGGGGGGCGAAGGCAGATTGTGTTTGCGAGAGGCGTTTAATCCCCAGAAGCATCCTGACGGCATCTGCTCCGTACAGATGGGGATGAAGGGATGTTGCAGTACACACATGCATTGTGTCAAAAAGGAAAAAAAGCACTGTTGAATGTTGGAAGCTTTTTTCTAACACCCTCGAGGATCATGCTAAGCATAAGGTAAGGGAACCTGGTTGTGTTTCATAATTTCCCACATTACAAAGACCACTGGAGCTGTGGCATCAGGTGATTAATGAACACAAAGCTCTTTGTTTCTCTCCCTCTCTCTCTAAATATGTTCTCCAGAAACGGTCTATCTATCTCGCGGTACAGCACAGAAGTTGGAATGGCGAGATTGTCTGGGGAAGCAAATGTGCTATATATGGTTCATCCATCCTGTGTGGCAAATGTACATATATGAAAGCGCCATGTGAAATGACTTTACCGTCATCATTTTCTGTTCTTTAAAAATTAAATTCAAAATTCACTGTCAGTTCTTATTTTGTTCTGTATTACATGCACAACAGCCTTAGTTTTTAATATTTTAACATATACTCACTTTTACTCAATGCTTACCCACTTACATTTAATAATATACAGCATAATGATTTTAGGGATTATTAAAGATTGATTCTGATTGCATATATTTACCAGAGGTGGGCAGATCAATCCAAATATTGATTGGTATCAGACTGATACTCATGCAATATGATCGATACTTTAGTTTGTTTCCATAAATTGATGGTTTATCTCATAAGTCATGACATACTGCTTTCACCCACATAACCTGTCGAAGATAAAAATATTGGTATAGGTAATACCGCCCCATATTTTCTTGGTATCTGGTGGATACCAAACATACCGCTAATACTTAAATGCTTACTGTCTTACTTATTACATATAATTCCCTACTAAATACTTAATTAACACCAAAACTGTAGATCTTCTTTTGGCATTTAATTAAATGAAGGCCGCAGTGCTTCCTGCAGTGGCACTCAACTGGTTGTGTAAACACACACACAGGGATGCTGGGCTTTTGAGATATGCTGGGAAATGAGGAGTCCTGACTCCACTGCAATCAGTGGATTTTGAGTTTAATCTTGGGCCTCTGTTTAACCTAGGGTCTATTAGTATTATATCACGTAAAGCAGGGGTGTCGAACTCCAGGCCTCGAGGGCCGGTGTCCTGCAGGTTTTAGATCTCACACTGGGTCAACACACCTGAACCAAATGATCAGTTCATTACCAGGCCTCTGGAGAACTTCAAGAGATGTTGAGGAGGTCATTTAGCCATTTGAATCAGCTGTGTTGCATCAAGGACACATTTAAAACCTGCAGGACACTGGCCCTCGAGGCCTAGAGTTCGACACCTGTGACGTAAAGGCTCTTAACTCCTGGAAACAAGAGCATGTGTGAAAGATAGTTCTTCAAAAGCCTTTGGTAGAAGTGCAAGCAATTTTAAACTTGAGACTTCCCCGTAAGAATTTGGTAACAAATTTAAACAATGGTGAACAATTTTAGGAAAATACACTTTGAAAGCATCCAAGCTTCTTTTTTGACCCCAGTCTTACGTATTTTACCACTTTTAACCTCATTTGCTGCTTTTTTGTGCTTTTGGCGCCATTACCTTGTTAATCTGTCATCACTGGGTCCATTTAAAGGTGGAGGATTTATTGTCAGCTGAGACGCGGAGGTGAGGTCACGGCATATCAGAGTGGCGCAGTTTACGACAATAGCCATTGTTCCTGGGACCAACGGGAAGTGTCTGCATGGGACTTCCTGCTGCAGATAGTGTACCTCTGGAGGGCAAAGAGGTGTATGTTTGCACATGGGTTCATGTGCGTGTCACTCTGATGATGATTATGCCTTTGTTTCAGTAGCTGATGTCATCTCTCCTGTTTTGTCTATGACATGCAAAATTGGGTTCCTTAAGTTATTTTTCGTCTTTGCTGATTCTGGGTAAATTGCCATGCAATGCCGCTTTCATTCTTATTTCAACCTCCAAACTTGCGTAACACCCCCATGCTTTGCACACACACAAAACATTTCGTGTCAAACCGAAGCATCTACATGTCATCTGAAGGGAAAAAGGAATGTATGATATCGGCTGTCCTGATGACAGATATTAGTTTCCAGTGGTGTTGAGAATAAAAAGGCAGGAAGTTGATGTGGATGCGCGTAGACTTCAGAATCGAAAAAGAAAAAAGCAGGTGCAGCATACAAACAGAAAAGAAGGTTTATGTGATTGTGATCTGCTCTATGAGTCCCTTTCACCAGTTAAAATCGCTAAAAAAAAATAAAAATAACAGAGAATGGCATCACTCTGCTAGAAAAAAAAACTGCGTGCACCCAACAAAATTACCACTTAACTGCTACAATATCACAGCGTTTGATATGTGCCGGCCCAACAATAGGGCCTTCCGAACCTCTTTCTTTCTCACTCTCTCCCCCTCTGAAATTATAGCCATGATCAATTTTGATAATGCAAGGGAGCAGCGGCATTCATTGAAAAAAAAAAAGAAAAAGAAAAAAGTAAAATAAAAATAACCATCTTGATTATTTTTTTTCCAGCTGTGTACTTTCTTTGCCTTTCCAAGGTAATGGTAACAATTTTCTCCTTTCAGTCTCACTCGAGGCCTCTTTCTCTTACTCATTGGAGAAATGTGAAGCCGTTGTTGTTTTTTTTCCCCTGTTTTTTTCTGCAATGCTGAAAGCCTTTTGACCCACAAAGTAGGGTTTTGTTGACAGATTGATGCTTTCACACAGTGACATTAGCTGAATCGCCGGTGTTCAGAGGCCCGCGGTGCCACTCTGGAACAAATGCCCTGGAATTTTCCCAAATAATCCCCCTGTGTGCCTGTCTGTGTGTGGTACAGCGCTGATCTCTGGGGAAAATGGAAAGCATCTATCTATATAACTGTCTGTTTGTCAGTCTGTCTGGACTGCCTTTTACTAATAGTTGTCTTTTTCAAAGGGGGTGGAGGGATAGAAGTGCAGTAACCTTTGATGTGAATAAGGGTGGAGAGAGGAAAAGGGGCAGGAGACTTGGGATTTTGCGATGACAGCTAAGGTATTAACACTCGGTGACACTGGTGCAACATGGTATTATGCCCTGACAGCAAACACAGAGGAGGAGAGAGAGTGAAACGGGAGAAAAGAGGAAATGAAAAAGAGAAGGAAAAAAATATAGAGAAGTAGACACCATCCATACATTTACACCCGCATTAGTCAAGGTATAAATAGCTCCCTGTTACTCTAATTGCCAAGGCTGTGTTTCAGCGTGCACTTACCATCTCCAACAAATGAAATTACACATGCACTCTTCTGCAAAACAGGGACTCCCAGTGCAACTAGAATAGTTTTGGTGAATAGGAATGAACCCCTCTAAGAAATGCTAATTTGGGTTAATGTTAGTGTTTACTCTTAATACATTTTTTTCATTTAGCTAAATGGATCAATAACTTGTGATAATTTGGCATTATTTTTCAGCGATGGTGTTACATTAGAATGTTTGATTGTTGTACTGTAATCAGTAAATAGTGTAATTCTTTCCCAAAAGCTACAGTGGGTTTGAATTTGTATAAAGTTGAGGCTTTTTCCACTGACACCATGATATCCTGTTATCCTGCCTTTCTCAACAAAACATCACTAGTGGTTAATTGGCATGGCTTCATACAAACATCTGCATGCTAAACATGTCTTCTGTCATACATGACCTTGTTTCTTACATTGGGAGTGAACATTTTAACTTTCTAGTAAAAACTCTAACCCCTGTGGTAGCAGTTTTTGTTAATCATTTGTAGGGGAATCTTACATATTGCTTCTTTAAACCTGTGTATCTCGCTCCTGGTCATTTTTTGTTGTCATGGTTCTGGACTGGCCACTTTAGTTTAACAGACTAAGATTTAAAGAAAATGTTAAACTCAGTTTGTGTAAGAGTTGGGTTTCTCTGTAAAGTCTTTTAAACATCTATTTTATTATCACCGTATAAGAGTTTTTGGACAAAGGAAGAAGTTTTGAAAGTCAAACGTTTTCTCTTTCCTTCCTGATATCGGGCTAAGAATTGGATGAGCAGAACAGTATGGATGGAAGGGTGAATGGATGGATTTCAGCTGCTTAATATTTCAGGGGATCTTTCGTCATATTTGTAACATTAAAGTGCAATATAATTGTGCAAAGTTTCACAGTCAGGCAGGACAGTTTAGCACGTGGACTTTTCTGCTACAGAGACTTCCTGATGGGAGGAAGTTTTGTTTTTGTTTTTTGTTTTTCTAAGTGCTTTTCTAGCTAACATTCCCACTCCAACAAACATATGAGGAACAACTCTGAGTTCAGTATCTTAAGTATACTTCTGCACACAGACTGGAGATGACCTGAACTACCTATCTCCTGAGGCACAACCACTGAAGATGGCACACCCACAACTCTTTGAAGGTACCTCCACAACACTTCAGTGATATTGAGGTCTGGACTTCGACTGGGCCAGTGCAACACTTTGATTCTTTTCATTTCCAGCCATTCTGTTGTAGATTTGCTGCTGTGCTTGGGATCATTGTCTTGTTTCATGACCCAGCTTGGGCCAAACTTTGGCACGTAGCATGCATCCAAACTTTCTCAGCAACAAAGTGGCATTATCAACTTAGAAAAACAGTTACCCATTTATACATCAGAGCTCAGATGGAGTCATGTCTCTGGCCACCTGACGAATTAGCTGCAACTTTTACTTTGCTTTTAGCTCTATTCTGGTCTCCACAAAGATGAGATTTAAGAAAGAAATTCAGTCTTATTATCTGCTCAATGCTCCACTATGTTACTGCTAACTTGCTGGGCAGGTGGCACACAGTGGGGTTTTTCACTGAGAACAGCTGCGTGTTGTGTCTGGAAACAACACTGACGGTAGGAGAGAAAAGTCAACTGAACACTTAATCACAAAATATTAAATAACCTCTGGAATGCACAAAAAAAAGTTGATCAGTAATCGCAAATGGCATGCCCAATATGTCACTAAACGCATGCCGGTGTTAAAATAGAGTTCTGCCTTTAGCCTTTGATTCTGGCCAGGGCAGGCTGAGTAATGTTGTCTTTGCATACACATACAAGGTATTGTCAAGCCTCGCTTGCATTGGGTCACAGCTGCGGGGAGTTCAGAGGGTCCAAGACCTGCACTGCCAACCCCCCTTTCCCCAAACACACACACACACACACACACACACACACACACACACACACACACACACACACACACACACACACTGCCTTGTCAAAGGACCCTTTGTGCACTGTTGTTTTTTCAGGAGAAATACCCTCTTTATTCCTCTGGAGGGAATATAAAGCAGTGATCACCTAATCACACACACACTGAGAAACCCGGTGAGCCCCAGCACACACACACACACACATACTAACACGCACACACAAAAATACGTGCGTTCTTCCACTTTCAGAAACACTGCACACACATTTGTAGGCACATGTAAATGATCATACATTCATGCACAGACTGAGGCAAACACACACGAACAATGGGTCATTTATGTCCCTCTCTGCACCCCACATTCAGACTTGGCAGGTGTGTGAGGGCTCTGTTGTTTCAGCGACCTGCAGGAAAAGTTATGTGCTCTTAATTTAAACACCAGGAAACACACCTCTTTCTCTCACACCCACACACACATATACGCTCATTGTTTGAGTGTGAAGTGTGGCATACGCAAGCAAAGTCAATAAAGTGACTATTTAAAGACGGTTTGGGGAAAATATACACGGAGAGAAACAGAGTAAACGATGATGGTTCTTAGACACACAATGTGGCAACATTACAGCAGTGTGAAAAAAGTCGTGAACCTCATTTCTTAATAATTTTTTCCTAAGAAAATGGAAAATAGGTGCAGTGATTTATCGAACCATGTCCAAATATAAAAGGAAACAGAGTGTGGGGCTCTTGGGAGGTCAATCCATGACTGATAGTGATCCATCATGGGGGGGTTTTCTCTATTAAGATATGCTTTTCCTGCATTGGCGGTGTGTTTGGGATCATTGTCATGCTGAAAAATGAATCTGTTACTCAAGGTTTGCCACTTCTTTTGTCCTTGTTTTCGCAATTATTCTAAGCCAAGTTTTCCGCAAATAGCTCTTTGGGAATTATGTTGTTGATGCAAAAATACTAATTCGTGAGTGTCAAACTGTGTTACATTTGGGATTTTTTTTTCTTGATGGTTCAAAATGATGTGCAAATGGTGTGTGTTTTTTCAACATGGTGCTAGTTACAAAGTGCAATTTAAAATTGGTTCAACTGTGGTTATTCCTGAGTAAGCTACCATTTTTATGACTGAGTGATCCACTGGTCAGTGTTAAGAGGCTTAATATTACAAAATCTAAAAAAATTTTCTTTAATCATGGTCAGGTAAAAGGACTGAAAATAGCGGGGGGGAAAGCCGATGTCAAGACCTTTAGCAAGCCTGGAGGACTACTGCTCAAGAGCATTTAAAAAAATCACAAGAAAGTCTGGCTCCTTGGAAGCAAAATATGAAAAAATGAGAGGTGGCTCAATTCTTTTGCACAGTACTGTTTATACAACACAGTCTGTTTGAGGCAATATGCAAAAATAAGGCAGAAGAGGTGCTACATGAATAAAGAAATTCTCTAAAGTGATAAGTGTGCATGTGTGTGTGTGTGTGTGTGGTGAGGGGGTACCCGTTGAGTGCCGTGCGCTCCCCTGGGAACACAAGCACAGCTGAGAGTAAATGGCAATTACTGTGTTTAACTGTTTTATCCGCGCACAGAGGCAACCATACATTGCAGATTCCACAGAACATCATTAAAACACACTTAGATACACGCACACGAGCACTGTGCTCGTACGCACACACACACACACACACACACACACACACACACACACACACACACACACACACACACACACACACACACTGTCACATCACGTCTGGTGGCTTATTCATGCCTGTCACATCGTCATTTACTCAACCATGATGGAGTGATACAAATACCGGCAGACTATTTCAATATTCTGCTGGAGCAAATTATGATATCTGATTAGCAAATGATGGAAAAGGGCGTCTCACGCACACACAGCAGTAGGCACACGCAGCACAAACACACACACACATCCAGAGTTCATTGTAAAGCCATGATTTTAAGCTGATGGATAGACTCACCAGTTAAGTATTATAATGTGGTCGTTTACTATACAGTTAGAGAGGAAGTCGGCATGGAACGGCTTATAATATTACATGCAGAAAATGTTGTTTACACTCATATATTAAAGCACATCTATAATCTACAACAACAATTATATATTATAGAGAACAGTGTAGAGAAAAACGGTGTCAGAGAGGATGTAAAGCAGTTTCTTCTTCTGCATTTTAAACCTTTTGGTAAAAAGCATTTACAGTATGCACTCTTCAGCCAGGTCTTGATATTTCTTTGAAAAACCTTTATTTGGTAAACTGACAAACAATACAACAAAATGACTTTAAGTCACCGGGCTGTTTAATCAATAAAGAGCTTTCTCTGTATCAGACATAAATGCACGAGTGTGTTTGTTTTATGTCTTACCTTAATTTAATGCTGTTTACATTTCTACTTCCTACAGTAAAGCAGCTCAGATATGAATTTTGACAGCATAAGAGGAATGCGGAATAAACAGAGAGGAGAGAAAGGTAGCTTCTTTCCACCTTAATGTGAGCTGGCATTTGACAGGGATGTGTCAGACTTGTGTGAGTAATGAGAGAGAATGACTGTGTGTGTGTGTGTGTGTGTGTGTGTGTGTGTGTGTGTGTGTGTGTGTGTGTGTGTGTGTGTGTGTGTGTGTGTGAGGGAGAGAGGACATAATTCGAAGACAGACAGACACTCACTCTATCTGCTGTGGTGGTATGTGCTGTTGCTCCGCAGACAGACAGACAGACAGTTGTTCATTGGCCAGTTGGCTGCCGCGGTCGCTGTGCTTGCACGCCAAGGTGGTCAGCATGAAATGGGTGGCGCTGCATATGTGTGTGTCTGTGTGAGTTGGAGTGTTTGTGTGTGCATGTGTGTGCGTTTCGGTGTGTGTGTGTGTGACTCACTCCCACCTGCAGGGATACAGAGCAGTGCCAGCCGCCAGGCCTGGAGAACATTACTCACCGTCAGGACCGACGTCTCCATTTGACACACGCGCACATACATACAAAAATATTCAGCGCGCTGCTGAATAATAAGTAGGTGTCCTGCATTCCAAGGCAAAATGTGCCCACCTGCGAAATGAAGTACATACTACACCCACAGTGGCTGGCTGAGGGAAAGCAGTCGCATAGAGATGCTTTGATATTAAGCTTTTGTTGCTGTTGCTTTTTTATGTTTGGTATTTTACCAATAAATCATCATTTTAGGAGATGGTTTCAATGACCACCAGCATAAGAAAAATTCTATTTGCTTTCTTTATGACAAAAAGTGTGATTAATGTGCAGGGGGACATAAATTTTAACATAGCCCTCAGATTACATGTAAGAAGTGGAATTAACAATAAAAGGTTCCTCAAATCCGCAGTTATCCCCTTGTTAAAACCTCCGTTCCTCTCATATTTTCCCTAGTTGCTGCAATTTAAGTGGTCACAAGGGGTGAAAAGGTAAAGTATAATGTGTTTTATGATCATTACCCTTCAACCACAAGGGCTAAATCATCAATCTAAGAAAGCAGCATCAATGTGCAAAGGAGAATAAAAAAATAGAAAGGATTGTAGGGTAAAAATGATGCAGTCCCCCTAGTTTTTAAGTGCATCACAGTGCAAAATTTCCTCACACTGACAGTGAATTAAAGCAGCTTTAAATATAAGATCTTTTTATTCACCGTGCAGATAAAATGCAGACCACTTCAGAGTGTCGGGGAAACAGTGGAACTAAGATATGACAAATATATGATACAGTTATGTATATAAAGTAAAACTAAACTGAAGTGGGGCACTTTCAAACCTGAAAACGGTGCTCTGTGTTTTGTTTTGGTTTCCTGGTTTGAACAGCATGTTTCCACGGTTTTGTAATGTGTTTTCTCTGCCTTGGTGGGTGTTTCCTAAGTGTTACCAAGTCATCAGCAAACTTAAATATAGACGGAGAAAAATTAGAACAAATCCATATTTAGTGCTACTGTTCTTTAAAATGGGACCAACCCTTCTAGGTAAACTTGGCAGTGAGGTCGTTTCAGGCATCTCGGAGAACGCACCGCAGTCTCTCCATGAGTTTTAGGTTCTTCCTTCTGCCTGATTGTTATGATGTAGAAAGAAACCCCCCAGATGGGACTGCATGCTGGATAGGATGTTAAACATCTAGTGTACATATTCGACCCCTGTGTTTTCCTTCATTCAAACTCCAATTACCTGGCCATTACAAATAATGTAGAGTATAACAGCGTTAGATGCCCTTATAGTGCAGAAGGAGGTGAATGCATTAGTGGTAAAAAAAAAAGAGAGTGAGAGAGAGAGAGAGACTCTTGTTCAGTCCAAAATGAGACTTCAAGTGTAGTGTGACAGTGGAGCATCTCCATTACAACGCTGGTGAGAAATAAAACAGCTTTTACCACAAAGCAAATCAGGCTTTGGCGCTGAAGCTGTGTGAGTGACACTGATCTCTCTCTTTGCGTGCGTGCGTGTGTGTGTGTATGTGCCTGATCTTTATCCATCCATCCACCCATCCATCCATTTACTCTAAGCTCTTAAGCAGTGCTGCTGTTAAAAAAGTCCCCTAAAACTCTAAGCCAAGACCGATAACATGAGCGACAGGAGGATAACGCTGATGTAATGTCAGGCGCACACAACTGACACCCAGTGTTACCCTCGTGTTAACAAAACCCATCACAGTCTGTCTGTCCGTCCGTCTGAAGACGTGCTAATCTCCTCTTAATCACGAGCTCTTATTTACCAAAAAGAAAAATTTTAAATACATTTTTATTAATGCAGCAGAGAGGGAGGGTTGGAATGAGGGAGAGGAGGGTGATGATGATTTCGTGATTAAATGATGCCATCGTTGTGTTCGTGGATTAAGATGGGCATGGAAATAGATTAGTTCTGCAGTGGTTTTTCATCATGATTGGCAGGCCTCCAAAAACTCACTCCCTCTCCCTTTTTTTTCCATCTCTCACCCTCTCTCTTTCTGCGTCTCCCTGTGTGAGGCAGAGCTGCGTTAAGGCGCAGGTTTTGTAGACAGAGAGCACCACCAGCTGGTGGAGAAAGACGTGGCACATTTCCTCCTTTTTCTTAAGTTGAATTCAGAGCTGGGTTGAGCGGCGGGGAAATCTCTGCAAAAAGGAGAGTTGCAAAGTGTCTGCCTGAGAGGATGCAACTGAACAGAAGAGGCACCAAGCACAGGACAGGGGTGTAAAAATACCTCGGCCTAATTCTGCTCAGAGTGTCTGCATGAGTGATTGCACCTCATGTGTTTTAAAATTGGGCTTTTTGACCATTTATTTGTGTGAAGGACCGCTTACAGCAAAGACATTTGCTCTGTGCTCACTAGCTCTTTTCTCTGAGTGAAGAAAGCGCTCTGTTCTTCTACCCGTGAGAGGTTTAAGTGGTTGAGAGTTCACAAGGTCATGGTTTTGGTTGCACACTGTACATCCTGTTTCATGACTCAGGTCGCTGTTAAACTTTTCTGTACTAAATAAACAGTGTAATCCGCCCCAAACCATAACCAAAGGATCGGTTGTGCTCCCCATCAGTTTTGCAACTTGGCAGTCACGGTTTTTAAATTGTTTTTTTATTATGTTGATTTAAAAAAAAAGAAAAAAAAAGAATTTAGGCAGCATTACTGGATCTATACAAAAGCTTTTATGTAAGAAAATCTGATTTTACAGTAAGACTAACAGACCGAGGTATGCTGGATGGTGATGCTATTGTGTTCCACCCAGCAGTACTGACAGTAGACCAGCATCTGTGCCTCTATATGGAGTCTGTGTTTGGGTAACATTAATCTCTATGTACTTTCTATGAGTTATGACTCTCTGTGAAGAAGCTGATCATCAGTTCACCTTTGCACCATCAAAACCTTCACTAAGAGTAGATGTGATATCGGCCCTGCTGATACTGTGAACATCACGCCCCAAAAATGCAAATTGCAAGGGATTAATCAGCATTAGTTTGCATTGTTTCCTCCATATAAACTGTGCAGTAAATGCATGATGTTCTTAAACACCCTTCTGCCCCTTAACACCCGTGATCAGCAGCAATTGCGCCTCTTTCTACTTCTTTACAGCAATTCTGAGAGAAAAACACTGAAGAGACACAAACAGACAACCACAATGGCACTACACACACACACACACACACACACACACACACACACACACACACACACACACACACAGAGTTTGATTCTAATTGGGTGACCCAAAGCCACTGATATCATCTGCCATGGTGTGAGACCACAATCGCACCCAGAGCGAGCGGCGGTGCAGATACACCGCCCCGTCGGAGGAAGACCGGAGGAGTGAGGGAAGGAGGAAGGTTAAAGAAAAGGCGAATAGAAGACAAACAGGCCTGAGATGAAGAAGGAGAAGAAGAGGGAGAACACAACAACAACGACAAAAACACATAGTGGCGCCGAGTTCATTAATTAGAATTTCAAATTGGACAAACTCAAGATGACAGCGTTGCGCTTGTCAAATCAGATCATGCCCTGGCGGGATGAGAGAGAGGGAAGGCAGAGAGAGAGAAGGAGGCATACTGCTCAGAGCCAAATACCACTCTTAGTAACTGAATGGGTGCCATCGCTCCGTCTCCCCCTTCTCTCCATTTCCTCTGATTATGCCGACTGCCTCCCCTCTGTCCTCGCGTGAATGTCACGGCTGCCTTAACGAGGAGTGACAATTAAAACATCATCACCGTCTTCAGGCTGAATGGGAGCAGCCTGCCTGGGAAACAGAGAGACAGAGAGAGAGAGAACTAAAATAAAAGAAATGAAGGAGCTAGGGGGGGGGGGAATACTTTAAGAAGAGAAAAGTGGAGAGATACTTTGGCAACGTACTGAACTCTGAAAGCACGAGCAGCGCCCCTGGGCTAGGACCTGCCCGAGGAGACCTATAACTAGTGACCTCCTTAAAATCAGTTTCTAAAAACACATCTTAACAGATTGGATTTGATGTGGTTTCACTTTTTATCATCCTTTAAAAAAAAAAAAAATCATTTCCCATTTACTTATAGTGTTAGTGCAGTGGTTCACATATTTACCTACTAAAAGTAAAAGTTCACCAGTTGAGCTCCAGGAGGAGACAAAACTCTTTGGGGTTGTGTCAGACATCTGGTGTAACAATCTGCCAAACCAACCATGTGGAGCTACCCACTGTGGAAGCCTTCTGAATAAGGAAGCAACCATACTGATTATTGATCTTGGTTTCT
Source organism: Rhamphochromis longiceps (assembly GCF_057381845.1). NCBI lineage: Eukaryota > Metazoa > Chordata > Actinopteri > Cichliformes > Cichlidae > Rhamphochromis > Rhamphochromis longiceps. The sequence continues at coordinate 39,345,359 of NC_140573.1, forward strand.
TTGCTGTCCTTCTTATCTTGTCATGTCTGGTTTATTTTTCTTTGAATTTTTTATTTTTTGCTTGTTTTTCACAGCGCTTTGGAAGCTCTGATTTTAAGAAGCTTCTATTACATGTGTGATAATGATGATGATGATTTACTGATATAACCGCAAAAAAAAGAATACCATAAATTACCAGCTTGCCGCTGTTAGACACATACTATTATAAGAATCATCTGATCAGCTCAAATTAAATATAAGTGACGTAACAGCTCAGGTTTACCTTTGTCCCTTCTTAAAGCAACCACCTGTCTTAGATGTAATGTTAATGATGTTAATGAGCTTTTAGAAGCTAATTTATAACTGATGCTTACTCAACAAACTGCCTGCATTTAACAGCAATAGGAAGGAAAAGGAGGATTATTATTAGATGCTAAGAGATGCTCTGTGGCTACTCCACCGGTGCCATCGATTAGGCGGGCTAGACAGCGTTTGGCGTTTTTAAGTCTGTGTTTTGTGTCTGTGTGTGTACATGTGCACTCAACAGCAGCTGTGCACACTGCACACAGGGAAGGAGCTGCTGCCAAAATGAGCCATCTTCAGAAAGATCCAAAAATTGTCCAACCACCGGGCAACCCCGCACCCGCGCGCACACACACACACACACACACACACACACACACACACACACACACACACACACACACACACACACACACACACACACACACACACACAAACTATGGGATGCACAGACAGATTATGACAGCTTAGTTTAACGACAGTTTTAATAGCACATGAATTTACTAGTGGACACAACTTACCCCCATCTTTAAGCTACCTGAATTCACGAGTGTGTGTATGCGTATGTGTGTATATGGGCACACACAAACAGATAAGCACTCTCCATTTTGATGGCTTTCTGTTATGACTCCATAATGCTAATTACTTTGGTTATGTTCCAGCTTCTTTCAGGGAGACTGTGTGTCTGTGTGTGTGCGCACAGAGGATGACAGAAAAACATTTGCATCATTAAGAATTGTCGAGGCATCTCTGTAAAGCCAGGCTCTGACATCCTGAGAGGATTCTGCACCGCCTGTCCAGAATTCCACTTGACTTTCACGTTCCCTGTATCAAACAGGACTGCCTGGACTCCACTGCTGGCTCTGGTTACTTCTGCTTTTCCTCTCTCTTTCTCTTTTCCTTATTCTCATTTCTCTTAGCTTTCCCTCTCTCCTCTGAGAGTGTGGGCGGCACCTACCTGCACTACGTGGCCCTCCCAGAGGTCTGCTCTAGCAACTGGCGGAATTCCAGTGGATGCACCTGCTTCCCATTTCCTCATCAGTGTGCATATAAAAGAGCTGGTTCAACATCCACTCGTCACCAGGTCGTCACAGCCATCTCAGCTTCAGGTCCTCGATCTCTCAGCTCGTTTTCCAGTCAGTCGATTCAGCTCTGTTTTCCCTTGGAGTTTCTCTGGATGCACAATCACCCTCTTATTATTACTGCCTGCCCACTTCTCACCACTCTCCAAAGAGGAAGTTAACCACCTGATGTGCTTGCTTACTTCTGAACCCACCTGTTAACTCTTTCAAATTGGCATTCCATGCTGTTATTGATCCTAAGATTGATTTTTAAACTATTTGTAAATATACAATTTAAATGGTAAATACATCTCTTTAGCTTTGTGTAATGACCCACAACATACAGCCTGGAGCATTATAGAACTACTCATGCATTAGTACTTTGTTTAAAACCATTGCACGCTGCTATAAATTCTTTAGATGTTGACTTGCATCGGCACCGCAAACGTCTCAGTGAAAAAGAAGTAGTGATTTCCAGCACACACACAGAGTATCATGTGTTCCATTCAAAGGGTCTTTCTTTGTCAAGGACAGGGTCTTTTGAATGGAACATCTTCCTCACATTGAAAATACAGAGGTGAGATGCATGTGGGACTGCATCCTTCTTCTTACACCTCATACGTTTTCCTACATATCTGCCAAACCAAGAGAGCTAGAAAGAGTTCAGTTCATTTATTAGATGTGCAAATAAAAGAAGGAAATAAGTTTTCCTTCCATGATGTGTGGTAAGACCCCATAGAGAATCTTTGAATACAGCTACGTGTTAGGTGCTGTGACGGTGAGAGACTGATGCATTTCTCGTGTTACATTAAGAACTGTGAGGCTACAGCCAGCAGCCAGTAAAACTCAGCAATTAACATATTATATCTAATTTTGATAAAGCTTTATCTTAAGGTACACATATTCACCATTAACTTGTGGCTTATAGGCATGTACATTTGTAGCTTATTTGCCCTTTATTAACCATTAGAAAACATTTATTATTATTATTGACTTATTCTTCCAAAACCAAACTCTGTGTCCTCTGAGACATTAGCTGAGTTTGCCCTTAATAACCTCCTAATCACTGCTTATTGATTATAAGAGTCAAACTGCTAGTAAGCTAGTTATGGACAAGAGCTCAATTTACAAGCTAAGTTTAAAACATGGCTAATTACACAGTATTAACAGTTTCTAGTCAGTTTCATCAGAGTAGTCTATATTTAAGTGGAACCGTTATCATGATTTCCAGTTCCATATTTTTATTTTCTATTTTTTCACCATTCAAAATATTACTCGAGTGATGTCCGCGTACTTAGATCTGTTTCCTAACTCCTATTGGAGGCGTTAATCAAACTGGATGAAACTTGCTATAAAAACTGCTGAATGTTCCAGGATTATCAACATCTATATAGCTTTTGGGAATCATAACTTTTTTTAATAACACTCAAATTATATATATATATATATATATATATATATATATATATATATATATATATATATATATATATATATATATATATATATTAGATCACATGCATGTTATGAGCATGCGTAGGTGTATGCTGTTGACATATATGTTACGTATACCTGCACATTGGTGCTTCGTAATGCATGTTGTTAAACTATTTTTTTAGTGGAATGTGTTGTCATGGTTATTTGCAAACAGGTGTTAATCAAGAGGTGACACTAATAGCGCCTGTAACTGATGTATGCTGCAAAGAAGAAGGACAATAACAATAACTATGTTCTTATTATTTATTATTCATTCTTACAGAGAGGCTGTGTTATTCATCACTGTTTGTTTTATTCAATAATATAATGAAGATAAAAAGAAAAATATCACAATTAACATACATGTCTGTGTTTTTATACATGATCGTAAAAATACGCACTGCAGGCCTGCTAATGACCAATGAAAGGCCTGTAGGTGCTTTTTGGTAGTATTTCTTCATTTTCTTAAAGAGGCCTTGATGCAGTTCATCACCTGAATGGAAAAAGATGTTTCTGCACCCTGTAAGGTCAAAGCTGCTAGTGACCAAAGTAAGTTTTTCATACCACACTGTATACCTTTTTACAACCAGTTTCAATAAGCAACACTAACCAACCAGTCAGGGAAGACACCTTTGTTTCTGTTCTGTTTCTGTTCAGCTTCCTGGTTCATCATACAGAAAATGAAAATTTTACTTCCAACACAACTTTAATATGTTTAAAACATAAGCATCCTTGACAGAAATTGACTTTTAAGTTCATGTTTTTATTTTAGACCTCACGAGTTCAAGACATTTTGTAGCAACTTTGAAATTCTTACGCAGTCATGTGAAACTTATCAACGCTGGGATGCTGGGAAGAAGTTACAGAGCAAGTCCTCATGGCGGGGATAATGTAAGTTATTGTGCAGCATTGCATGAGACGTTATCCTACTTTATTAACTACTTTGGACAGTTCTGTGTTTGTGTTAAATTTAAGTGTAAACCTAAGTAAAGGAGTCACTTATATTGCAGTTAAATTCCACGTATTGCACATACTTTACATTGCTTCACTGTGTCCAGGCTCCTTCGACACTGCTACACCATGAAAGTCCAATCACTAGGTGTGCGTCCGTACTGCAACAGAACCAAGGTCACGAAAAGGTTACGTGAAAATCTGGTCCTTTGGGGCCCGCACAGAAGAAAATTCATGCCACTAAGTACTAAACTTCTCTCGCCTCAATCTGCTTAATTGCGAGCGCAACACAAATCAAAAAATGAACTCAAATATCCGTAAGCGAATCTGCAAACTCAGCCGCCAAACGGAACACAACACAACACAGAGAAAGGAACTATAATAAAAAATCAAAACAAAATGTTCCCCAATCCGTGACAGCCGCGGAGACAAATCCAATTATTTGTGTCTCATGTTGCAAATTTGTTCTAATGGTCGAAGTGAGAAAGTAAATAAACGCCTGCGAAGGGGAAACAAAAGAATGTGATTTCTAATTAACTTGAAAGAGAAACAGCAGGGCGACTTAGTAAACCCATCTTTCATCTGCTGCCTCAGACCACTCGTTTGTTTGTTGCACAATGTTGTCTTCAAGAGGGGCGGGAGGAAGAGCGTGTGTGGGGGGCTAACACTGCACTGCTTCCCTCCAAATGAAATGTCAACAGATTTAACAGCGCTGCGGAAGGAGCGCAGCGTTTTCCAGCGTTTTGTCAATTTTATTGTTCATTAAGCTACGCACCCCCCCACCCTCCAACCCCGTCCCCTCGCCCCTCTTCCCCCAAATCCTCTTCTTCCTCCTCCTCTCGCACTTGTTCGAGGCTTCATTTGCAGCATCTTGGCTTTGAAGATCACAAAAGGCTGAGGCAATAATTGGGTTTGTGCAATTACGACAAGCTTAATGAGAGAATTCGGGAGTTTGTCTTTGCCCCTATCTGCAACTCTCCATTAGGCCAGCGACTGTCTCTACTCTGTCGACGAAGGAGGATGTTATCGCACACAAAGATGGCGGCAGTGCATTTGTCGCACATATCACTTACAAGGCCTGGATGATGGAGAGAGGAGATATGCTAATTGACCAGCGCAGACTTGCAAATACAAACAAAAAAACAAACAGAGAGCAGAGAAAGTAAAGAGAAGAAGACAGACAGAAGGCAAGTTGAAGCGATAAACTAATCAAAGTGCTTAGAGGACATTTAGGAGACCAAGAAGACATAATATCTTTATAACACTGTAATGCAGTAGTGAGGCCTCCAATGCAAATGTAGTCAAAATAACTGATTCTGCTTTGAAAGTCCTTCAGTTTCTGCAGTCCAGAATGTCAGAACACCGAAGGATGTAGGAGATGTGATCAACAGTTAAGGTAACTGACCTTTAAGAATCATAAACCCTTAGATGACTTAATATCTCCCACACAAGTCCAGACAGCTGCCATCTTTTAGTTTGTTTGCAGGAAGTTTCATTCTGATCACTATACTGTGCACTATGTGATTTCATCAGTGGTGATAACGCATATGGGTCTATAGCTATGCAGTTGCATAGGCCAGCACTGGAGCAGTTGAGAGGCACCACCAAAGGCACAGGAGGATCAGTCCGAGTGTACACCAGCACACAGCTCATTGAAAACAAAGTGGGCCCTATGTGACCCTCAGTGTAAAATGAGTACAAGTGCAGAAGTAAAAGTGCAAGAGCACAACAAAGTAGCAGCCACGAGTAGTAGACGTAGTAGTAGACGACGATCTCGAAGGAGAAGTTCAAGTCAGATGCTGGGTGGCTATGGTTCTGGAGGTAAAGCATGTCATCTGCTAAATGGAAGCCTGGTTGCTCCAATCTGAATGCCAAAGTATCCATAGGCAAGAGTAAAGTGCCAAATAAGACCCAGTCCATTTAAGATTTTTAATTTATTGGTAGAAGCCACTGAATTTTATAATACCGCCTCCTGTAGTTTCACATCCAGCACACAGAAAACATGCAGAAATGTTTTATTTATTTTGGTTTTTTAATTTATCTGCTGTACCACTGAAGACATTCTCTGTTATGATTACGCCCATGTCTTGTCTGTCCCTGCCTTCTGTTTCTTATATTCCATTTTCATTTCTGAAATTGCACATCTTCGACTACTTTCACTTTGTTATAGTGACTCTCACCAGAGATGTGAGTGAAGGAGTTGAGGAAGAGACGGGAGTCAAGTCAACTGGCACTTAATATGAGACATCTGTCCTTTGGAGCCTCTTTTTAAAGCGATGTCAGTCAAATATTATATGTGTCACAACTGCATCATAGATTTTTTTGGTTGGAGCTCAAACAAAACACATTACTGCTGGGATTGGTTTACGGGTCACAGTCAAGAGGATGGAGAACAGAGGAGATGAGGAAGCAAATTAGAGAAGTGAGATAACCTTTTCTCTTTTGTTACTGCTTGATGTCACTTTCTGTTTAACTTGGTAGTGTTGTGTTTATTGGAGCGCTTCCTGTTTTTCTGATTCCCAGACTGTTTCCTATTAGCTACTAATGTGTCAGTTTACCCTCCACCTGCCTGCCTGCTTGTGTCTTGGAGTTGTTCCCAGTTGCTTCCCTTTTGGTTTGCTCTCATTAATTATCACCCATTCGGATCATTGATTTTTCTCTGTTATAAATACTTTGCCTGGACTTTTATTAGACTCATCCTGCTACTTCCCTGCAGGGGCATTAATTGTTTTTTTTCTCTCCATTCAAGCTCATTATAGTTTCATTTGCTACCTGCCTCCCTATTTGCTTTTTCCTTACGAGTGTAAACTGACACATACAACTGGTTCTGAAGCCTATTCATAGATTAATTCAAATATCCTAGACTAAGCCTTATGATTTTAAATGCCTTTTTTAAAGCCTAGTTATCTAAAGTAATGGACAGTGCAGAAGAGAGGAAGAGAGTGCAGACAGGGTGGAGACGAGTGTCAGGAGAAAGATGGCAACAAGAGTGAAAGGGAAGGTTTACATGATGGTAGTGAGACCTGCTATGATGTATAGTTTGGAGATGGTGGCACTAACAAAAAGCCAGGGGGCCAAGCTAGATGTGGAAGAGTTGATTTTCCCTGGGACAGACAAGACAGGACAAGAAATGAGTGCATTAAAGAGACAGCTCAGATTGATTGGTTTGGAGACAAAAAAAACCAAGACTGAGATAGTTTGGACATGTGCAGAGGAGGGATAATGGAATACTGGACAAAAGATGTTGAAAATGGAGCTGCCAAGCAAGAGGAAAAGACGAAGAGGAAGATTCATAGGGTGAGATGGAGCAAGATGATACCCTGTGAGAGAGCCAAGAGAGCTTTAGGCCTATTTAGACCTCAAGCTGCATCACATTGTGTATGGAGAATAGCTTTGATACTAAACATACACTATATTACCAAATCATTGAATTCAGGTGTTCCAATCATTCCCACAGGCGTATAAACCTTCCAGTCATGAACTGTCCTCGCTACAAAATGTTCCACAGTGGAAGTGATTGGGAATGACAGCATCTCAGCCAGAAGTGGTAGGACAAGTAAAATCACAGAAGCACATAGTGTGCAGAGGTCGCTGACTTTCTGCAGTCAGTCGCTACAGACCTCCAAACTTCATGTGGCCTTCAGACTAGCTTCATGGAATGGGCTTCCATGGCTGAGCAGCCGCATCCAAGCCTTACCTCACTAAGTGCATTGGAAAGTGATGGATGCAATGGTGTAAAGCAGAGGACTATAGACCAGTGGAGACGTGCTCCCTGGAGCGATGAATCACACTTCTCCTTCAGGCAATCTGAGTTTGGCGGCTGCCAGGAGAATGGTACTCACCTGACTGCATTGTGCAAAGTGAAGGGGGACTATGGTGTGGGGCTGTTTTTCGGGAGTTGGGCCTGACTCCTTAGTTGAAATGAACTCTTAATGCTTCAGCATTCCAAGAAATGTTGGACATTTTTTTCCAAGCTTTGTGGGAACAGTTTGGAGATGGTCCAACATGACTGTGGACAATTGCACAAAGCAAGCTCCATAAAGACATGGATGAGCCAGTTTGGGCTGAAAGAACTTGACTGGCTTGCACAGAGTCCTGACCTCAGTCTAACAGAACACTTCTGGGATGAATTAGACTGAAGACTGCAAGCCAGGCTTTCTCGCCTAACTTTAGGGGCTGAGATCAAAAATGTGCTTCTGTAAAAATGGTCAAAAGTTCCCATAAACACACTCAACCGGCTGCAAAGGGTGGGCCAACATCATGTGAAAACTAAGAATAGGATGTTACTTAAGTTCATATGTATGTGAAGGCAGACCAGCAAATACCTTTGGCTATATACTGTACGTCAGTTTGTTTCTATAACATGTAGGATGTTGAGGTCATCTGTTAAGCATGCACAGGTACATTTCAGTTGAAAACACTGTTTGAGGACAAAATGCACTGTGCTGAGAACTAACAAGGAACTAAAGTAAGGATCACACTCAAGCTCATATCGCTGCTAATAGGCTCATTGCACAGCACAATAACAGAAAGAAGGCAATACACAACAGCCTCATTAACACAAATCTAGCCTTCAGCAAAGCATATTATGAATCTCTTTAAACCTGCAGTGCTGAGTAGACTTTAAATGTGACCTGATTATAGGCCATGTACAATATTACCAAGTCATTACTCATTACTTAATGAGATATTTCACTTATCATGTACTTACAGCAAAATAATGGAATCGGTGGGTGTATGATAAATAACGACCGACGGGGGTTTGTTCAAAAAATAACAGTTTAATAGTTTTATCTCAATGACTTACATAATAACCACTCAGATAACCGTTCTGTAATGCAATTATGGAGATGCAAGATAAGTGAATATTTGGAGGGAATATTTGTTTTTAATAGGTCTTGCCTTTCATCAGCCACATTAATCATTTAATTTAGTAACATTTCCATTTATTTGCCTTTTTTCCAGCGAAACCTTTTAGTTGTTGTCTACCAAAAGTGAGTAACTAACAAGCCAGGCCTGTGACAAATTATAACACTGCTGTCATTTAGCCCAGTAAATCCAGCTCCCATCTTTTATTTTGTAGGATACTGCTCAAGTTAGAGTGTTTCGCATTACTGAAGGCTTTATTCAAAGTAATTTAATAATACTTGAGAGAAGAATCCTTGGGGTAAAAGGAGTGTAAAGAACATAAATGTTCAATCAGCTGTTACTAAGCTCGAGCAGGCATCTGTGGGAAAACAGTGTCAGCATATGTGTGGGCATCCACCTACCTGTATATCCGTGAGTTCTTTTGTGAGCCGTGATGTCACTGACTGCTTATCTCGACAGGGGATATGCAAGTTCTAAAACACACAGTTTTAATAATTTTATTGTCTCTGCAAATCAACTTGTTGTAAAATAAGTTTAGAGAAAAGGGTGAACATTAAGTGAGCAGATGGAGTTAACGCAAGAGGCCACAGGGTTCTGGTCACAGGATACCATGAGCCTCATTATTCAAAGCAATCCCTATAAGTATTAAAGTATGCTATTTTCATATTAAACCATTAATCAAATACAGATGGTGGAGCAGGCTTTTTTCCTTACATTATAATTTCTTAAAGGGAAATGTAATCACAAAATGTATATTTCTTTAAGCTGTGATTAAGCAGAATGTGACATGGCAAAACTTTTTGCAAAGTGATGCGCTGTATACTCACTGGCCACTTTATTAGATATACTTATTCAACAGCTCATCCCCACGTTGACATGCTAAAGCTCAAAGTGAGCATCAGGATGGAGGAAAAAAGGCCATTTAAGGAAATTTGCCATCATTATTGGTGCGTTTCAGAGAATGCTGATCTACTGGGATTTTTCCACACAACCAACTCTGGGGTTTACAGGAAATCATCTGAAAAAATGAAAATATCCACTGAGCCGTAGTTCTCTGGGGGTAAATGCCTTGTTGATGTCAGGGGTTGCAGGAGAATGGTCAGATTGCTTTGAGCTGGTACGAAGGCAACAGTGACAAAAACTGCTTGTTCCAACCATGATATGCAAAAGAGCATGTCGAGCCTTGAACCAGATGCTGCAGCAGCAGAAGACCACAGCAGGTGCCAGACTTATCAGTTAAGAAATTACTGGTGACCGCCCGCAGTGCTGGTCAAGTTACTTGAACATAGTAATCACATAGTGAGTAATTACTGATTTCTTTTTCAAGAAAGTAATCCAGTTACTTTGTTCAAATGAAATCAAATTAATATTCAAACCTATTTTCTGCATATTCCAGCATATAAAATAAAATAATGTTTTGTGTTTACACTCACTCTTTCAAATAGATGCAAGTAAAACACAGCAAACAATAAATAAAATCAAAGACTCAGCGGCACTAAGTCCTGTTGCTCTTAAATCTATTGTCAGCTGTTTAGCAGGAGTGGGATGGGTGGAGGTTTGTGCTGTGCCGCAGTGGTCATGTCAGTGGGGGGATCCGGGGGTTTCTCTGTGAATGTCACATTCCCGTGGCAGCGTGCTCGGTGCTTGTTCAGATTTAAAGTTTCATTTTTCACTGTCGAAAGACGTTTTCTTCCCACGCAGAGCGTACAGCAGACGTCAGTGTTTTTAGTCACTTTTTACGGAATCAAACTCAAATTAATGTAAGTACGTCCAAGCTTTAAACGCTGCATGGTCGTACTCTCTCCTGCACTCCATAATATCCACTGTTGATCTGCACACGTCTGTTGCTGCCACGGATGTCGCGCTCGGACGTCATTGTCATGAGATACTCTCACACACAAAATCACGGTTTACTGATGCAGTAACGCAGCGTGCTTATGGGAAACTAACAGTAATCTAATTACTTTTTTTGCAATAGTAATACCTTACTTTACTCATTACTTGAAAAAAGTAATCAGATTACAGTAACGTGTTACTTTTAACACATTACTGGTAGATTCACCAATGGCATCATTTTAGAAATCCTACGTTCCTTCATTCTTGAATTATCAGATTCAAAAGATTTCAGTAAACTTTTGAAAACTTGACCTCTGACCTTGAAGTCACTGAGATTCGAACTCGTTCAAGATTTTTAGTGGCTGCACCGTTGCTCCGGTCTCAAAATTATCTTGTGCAAAGCGTCCTTGGGTTTCTTGAAAACCGCCATACAAATCTAAGTTATTATAATTGTTATTATAATCACAAACTTGGGTTCCATGCCGCCCACTTGCCCGATGAGGTAACAAAAATACCCCATCAAATTTTACAGCTGAGCAGTAAAAGGGAAACTGAGGCTACAATTTGCATGGGCTAAAACAAAAACATAAAACAGAAGACTGGAAAAATGTCATTAGGTGGTAGAGTCAGAACAAAATGAAACTGTGGATCCATCCTGTCTGTGGTGTAACAGTGTGGAGGATATGTTTTAGAACATACTGAACTCCTTAGTACCAACTAAGCATCATTTAAGTACCACTGCCTACCTGAGCACTGTTGCTGACTGTCTCTTTGCCTTTATGTCCACAGTGTATCCACCAACTAATGGCTGCTTCCATCAGGATAACATTCCCTGTCACAAAACTCAAATCATGTCAAATTGGCTTCTTGAACATGACGATGAGTTCACTGTTCAACCAAGCCTCCACATTCACAGATCTCAGTGCCTTTTCGATGTGGTGATACAGGAGATTCCCATCACAGATGTGCAGCCGACAAATCTGCAACAGCTATGTTATGCTACTTGTTGAATTGTTGAATCTGTGCCAAAAAGAATTAACGCAGTTCTCAAGGTAAACCTGAAGGAAGAACTAGTAAGATGTGCCTAATAAAGTGGCTAGTGAGTGTAAGAATACCAAGTTAGCTAAACTTGCTATTTAGCCCAAGATTCCCAGGAGTCCCAGGATTTTATGATCACACTTCACTGGTGGTTATCATTAAATACTGTTAGTATATTCAACTAACATTTTTAAAACTATAGCATTTGCTGCAAAATTTGAATAAAGTGAAATATCTTTAACAAAAACACGTATCAGTATCTTTAGTGATCCACACTACAGTACATTAAGTGTATATACACTTAATGTATGATTGGATTTAATGTATATAAATTAGTTTCAGACAGGAAACATGTTGTTTGTCCCTCATGCCTACAGTACCTCTCCCAGGTAGACAATGTGTCCAATAGGGCAGATCATGCAGGCAGTCCCGCTGCCAAACATCTCTTTGACCCGCTGCTGTTTGAGAGCACAGCATAGCTGGCTCATGGTGAGGTAGCGCTCTGTCACTTTAAACTCACCCTGAAAAAAACAGAACAGCAATCTTTTGAAAATGTGTTCATGCACTGTAACCTTTGAGATATGTCATCAGCATCTGTTGTGCTGCTGTTGTTAAAAGTGTGTTCATCTGTCCATCAAACAATAGAGAGTCAGGCATGCAGCTACTGATATCAAACCAACTTCACAGATTACATGAAATTTTACACAGGAAATCTCATTTTCTTTTAAAAATATGCACATCTGGACTCTATGTGTGTCTGTTACCCATTTCCTGGTTAGTTCGAGGATGCTCCGTCGAGTAATGCCTGGGAGAATGATGCCATCCAGAGGTGGAGTTGCAAGCTCCTCCTCTATTAGAAAAAGAAAAACATTATTTGATATAATAAAAAATAAAAGAAATATGAGGTTTTTTGGCAATATTTTCTCACTGTTGTTATGGATAGACTGTATATTAAAAGATAACCTTGTACCCTTTGATGTAAAACCTGGTTTTGTGGACTGTTATGAAGCCTCAACCTAAGAGCAGTTCCACTTCCTGTTAGACCCACTGTACAAAAATGGTTGAAATTGAGCAATTTACAAAATGGACACATTAGTAAAGAAGGTTTAAAACTAGCAACAAAAACCATAAACACATCAGAAAAGTGTTTACTGAGGCAATAAATCAAGTGACTAGCAGTGTAGTTTCCTCACAGCCATCCAAAGAGCTTTAAGTTCTTTCTTTGACTAGAAAGGTCACCACTTCCTGCTTATTAGACAGACGTAGGTTTATGTCCATCGTTTCTATACAGTGCTTTAAACCTACATTATTTCTAATGACCAGCAGGGGGTGACTTTTGTGTGTAATTCTGCCATACCAAACATACGGAGCCCCTGAAAGTAGCGTCATCGTTATTAAGATACAGTCTCTGCAACTGACCAACCTCCATCCTGATTGATCCAGTGCAGGAAAATATTCATAGTTCCTGCCTCAGTTATCTGGTGGTCCTGTCCATACAGCCAGAGCACCTGCTGACACCCGTAATCATCTGCTTCGTACTGGGCAAACAGGGAGCATCCATAGTTCCTGTGGAAATCCAAAGTAAGATCATTAGGATACACCTGTAAAAAAAAGACTTGATCGTTCTGCGTGTTATACATACCCACACTGTAAAATCTTAATTACCAAATCAAACTAAGTCTTATATCAGAGTGCCATGGCTGATATCTTAGGAAATTTAAGCAAGCTTTCATGCAGTATGCATCTACCCACCCTCCCATCTTGCAGTCTCCAGTTCCTCCTTTCCAGGCCCGTGTGTATTTTGGGTCAGCCCACAGGGAGATGGCATCTGCCTCAGAGTTGAAATAAGAGCCAGCTTGACACAAGATCACATACAGCAAGGCACGGCCAGGCCGCTTTACGCCCAGAGAAGGCTGCCATAAACACATTAAGGAAATTAAATTGTTTTTCAGTTTTAGAAAACATTCGCCCCCACAAGAACGTCACCATCCTCCTCACCTCAGTGCTAATAAATGTTGGCCTTATGTACAGACTTGCTGAGTCTGATTGAGGAACCCAGTCCTGGTCAATCTCTACCAATCTCCTGATACACTCCAGCAACTCTGTCTGATCAAAGGCCTGGAGGAGTGAGACAACAAAAGACAGAGGGCGATAGCAAAAACCTATTCATCATTATTTTTCCCCAGCTCATTCGTTCATTTATTCCCACATTAAGCCCCTTTGTTTTTCTCTACATCCATCTTACAGGCAGACAAGCTCTCTTGGCAGAGTCAGCCATGCGGCTCATGTTGAGCATCGGTCGGAAGAGACGCAGTCGGCTGTCATCTCCGCGGTATACCTTGAAGCCTTCAAACAGCTATTGAGAATACAGAGAACATTGAAAATACTGAATTCTCTTTAACCCTGATGGCTTTTTAACCACACATTCAAACTGTAAACTGAAATAATGCCAACAGCTTTATTCTGTTAGTATATGCATTTATTTTACTGCAGTACAGATTAATTGTGTGCTATTGTCCATTAGTCAGAATTTTTTTGTCTTTACTCAGTACCAAATTAAAATAGGTGTTAAAAACAGCCTGGTATAACATAAATAAGAATTTGAAATGTGAATCATGCAAAGCTACTCTAGTAAAGCTTGTAAATTAAAATAAGGAGGGGTTTGGTGTACCTGAATGCCATAATGTAGTGAGGAACAGGCTGGGTGGAGGGAAAGATTTGTGAACGGCCTGATGAACGGGGCTTGCCAGCCCTCAGTCACGCTCCACTCGACAGTCAGCATGTGGTCAGTGAAGACAGTCCCGAAGTCAACCACATGTGGCTTGGTTTTTAGAGCTGGGGACAGCTGAACAGCCAGGTCAACTGCCTGGTTAAAAACACAGAGCAGAATTATTATTATTTCTTTTTTAAAATAAAGGGATGCATGAATCTGAATCCAAGCTGTGTTAACATTTACGTTTGCGATCACATTTCACCAACTGATCCACTAATCAGGGAAAAGCGCTCCCTGCAAAGTCTCATGAGCGCACTTTCTGATCATAAGCATATAATCTGCATGCTGTGGCTTTCTTTGCAATCCTCACCTCTCCTCACAGACAAATGCAGCACATTAAATCATGTTATATAGAAAATAAAGTACTCCTTGTGTCATGCTTCATTAGTGATACAAAACAACAGGACGATGCAGTATCTAGCACACAGCTGCACCATTTTTGCACTGTTCATTTTGAAGTTGACCTTTGTGACCCTGCCCACAACAACTGGTGCTCCTACCTAAATGCTGGCTCTCATTTGGCTATTAAAGTATTTTCAGTGGCTTTGAAGCATTTATGTCACGACACTGGAATGCAGGTGCCGTCATCAGTGCACCGCATCTGGAATAGCCCGATTTTGGTAACAGACATTGATTGTCTCTGAGACCCACTGTGTTCATAAACAGGCCGTGGCTATGCTTTGCTACCATGCTAGACCATATTACCCCATCCATGTTTGGCCACCAGGGGTTGTTGTAACACCAACATCGATACAAGGTAATTCAAGAACTGGACAGTTAACCTCCAGTGATATGGCTTTATAATTAAATCAGTGGGACTGGAACACACAAATGAGAACTGCATTCAAAAGCAAAGCAATATTTATCCCCCTAGAAGCTCTCTGTCTCAACTAGACCACCCAGAGGTCAAAGATCAGTGGGTTAAGTATGAAACAGAACAGCATCAAATTAACACTGACGCCTTGAATATGAGTCATCCAGTCTCTGAGTCCGTGATGTCACCAAGCTACCTCTGTGTTGCTGCAGTGACAGCAGGTTGAGAGAGATGTGAAAGATTTATCAAGAACTATGTGAAAAAAAGGAACAGTTGGGAGTGCTGTCCTTTCCTGCTGTTCAGCAAGACGGAATAATGTGATCCTTCTTTTGAAGAGACACTTCCTGCTGGCCAGCAGTCAGTTGTGTGTTGGAATTGGCCAGGATTAGATCGGCACTTTATCCACTCCCTTCTGGTGCAGACGGTTACTTGCGCCATAATCCCAGATTACAGTTCCGGTGGCTAGTGGTGAGTGACCGCAGTACGAGCACTGCGTGAAATTGATTAGAGGAGTGCAGTTATTCTGTTTTTCAATCATTCTGAACATAAATACACAAATGTGATGCACGTCTTCTCTGCAGACAAACCAAAGTATTAGCTCCTATGTCGCACACCTTCACAGAACAGCACCGGAACGCAGTGGTAGTTTTAGAATGTGACAGCATGCACCGTCCTCAGAATGAGCCATAATCCTTCTTCACTGCTATCTGCATCCAGCCAGTGTTCGGCTGGGATTAAATGGCTATAAATATGAATGTAGCTGAGTGTCTACAATGTGCAAGAAGAAGAAAGAAGGCTGCACAGGGCGTCTGACCTGGGTACTCCCACTACAAGGCAAATTGAGTCCCTTCATGTGAGGTGCCTTTCAAATATCTGACCTGTCAGAAAATAAGAGGTTTCAGGGTAGAACCAATGGAGACGCTCAGGTACCAAACATACAGGTCAAACTGCAACACATAACTCCAACTTTACATTTCTTTCAATGGAAGTGAAAGTTGGCAGACATCTCCAAGCCCGGGCCAGTGTGCGTCTGCACATGTCCACCCTAATCTCTACCTGAGCCTGCTATCTACTGCTCAGGTGGTCAGGGTCAGAAAACAAGCAAAGCCCCAGCTACTTAGCGTGAGCTGGGAAAGTGGATTCTGCTGAGCAGGCTGCACTTGTGACAAGAACCAGAATGCACTACATATCCCCCCCCCCTCCCTCCTCTTTCTCCCTTCTCTAAAAATGGCAGCATCATCAAAAGAAAAGGCTTACTCGGGTTGACAACAAATGGACTTCTTTAAGTGCTGGGATTTGTTGGGATTCGTTTTTCAAGTGTTCGTCGTCACAATATGAACGCCGGTTCATGACTGACTCTCAAGGCCTTTCGGCGCTGCCCTTGGCAACATGAAGAAAAGCAGCGGAACCGGAGTATCTACTCTGTAGGGGAACGGGGAAGATTTTTAGGTGCTGAGAAGCCGAGGAATCACCAAGATGCTACACCTGGAGCTGCTACTGAGGGTAGGTGTCTTTAAGACATTGATAGAATTCAGACACATGAATTTGATTCATTACCTTGAAGCTCTGAGTACTGTCGTCAGCCATTCGGGTGGTGGCTTGGTCGCAGATGCGTCCCTGAAAACAGTGACAACAATCTAAACAATATCAAGATGGCAATAAAAATCAACAGCATACAAATGTGTCTGGATTGTACAAGTTTTTATTCATATAACCTGGGAAAGTTGCTTTAGTCAGGGGGAGCAATAAACCCCCTTTCACATTACTAATTAAAGTGGCTTGTTTTGATATATAATGTACTGGACTCTTATTTCTACTGAACAACATCATCAGAGCTGCTGACTGTGTGAGTTTGTGTTATACTGTATATTGCGACATTTCTCTTTAAAATAATTAGCTGAGTGTGAAATGCTGATATTGTCACTGCAACTCTTTGTGTTTGTCACACTTGGTTAAGAGGTGGGATTACAGGAAATAGAGATGAGATAGGAAATGTGCTTACTACCAGATTAAAGAACAAACATGGTCACTGACATTTAACAGTGCTTTAATAGTGATACGTTACCTTGAGAGAGGAGACGTCACACCTGAGGTCGCTGTGATGGCAGTGAAGCCGGCACTAGACCTCCAAGTTGTACTTGTTAAACCGCTTACACTTAATCTCTCGAATTGAAACCAGTCCCATAACTGAGTTGTACTGGCAACAAAAATCAAATGAACCCACCTTGTGTTACAGGCAGGAAATAAGTCTCTTTCTCTCTTTCTATTCTCTTTATTTGACCTGTTCTATTTTATTGTATTGG
Organism: Rhamphochromis longiceps; assembly: GCF_057381845.1. Taxonomy (NCBI): domain Eukaryota; kingdom Metazoa; phylum Chordata; class Actinopteri; order Cichliformes; family Cichlidae; genus Rhamphochromis; species Rhamphochromis longiceps. Next base: position 39,362,762 of record NC_140573.1, read on the forward strand.
TAATGGAAATAAGGTTATAGGACTGTGTCTGAGTGTGGAGGGGAGTAGGCTTGTGGGACACAATTAAAGGAATGACTATAAAGCGAGACTAACGTACTGTTAGCCTGCTACACTGAGTGCTGTGTCCCCTTGAAACCACAGGGAGGGGGTGCTGACTCACTTTTTAGAGTCAGAAACACCCACCGACGTTTTAACTCCTTCTGCCTCGAGCTTCCAACTACCTGTGCGCGTGCTCAGCTTGAGCATCTGGACAGTTGGCCAAACATTTTGTGGCGGATTCGATCATACGAGATTAAAAAGGTAACAAATATCTGCATATGTATGAATATTGAACAAGGATATTTAAAGAGGTTTGCATGTGCATGACTGACTTTAAATGTTCCTATAGCACAGTTTTTTTTACGTAGATATGCGTACAATTAGTAGCTCGTTCTATAGATTTAGTATAATTAAATGACGCCCACTTTTAAACTTAAATGAAACGGGGTGTATTAAAAGAACAAAACAAACAAACCTGAAAGCTTTGCTAAAAACACACACAGAGACAAAAAAAACCGCTTTTGTGTATTTTTTTTTAATCTCAAGCTAACTCTGGAATTAATTGGCTCGTTCTCACACCTGTGCGCCAAAGTAGGTGAATCATCGAATCTGAACACATTTGTTTGAATCTGTTAGCATCATGAGATGCTACCGTTTTACAGCCTTGTAGACTGGTTGGTATATAACACTGTATATCCTCCTGTTACATTCATGTCTTATTAAACTATTTGGGCTTTTAGTTAATTTTAATAGATTACTCTTTCCTTTTAAAAGATATCTTCCTGCTTATTTACCCTTCCTAACACTGAACCTCTAAATATTTGGATAACTTGAATGATCACATAGCTCATTTTTGTTATTTGGTTCCTCCAAAAAACAAGAAAAAAAATCCCCAGTCGTTCTTATATAACACTATTCACGCTGTAGTTCTATTTGCCCATTATCTGCTTCTAACCTTGGAGTTAGTCCAACCAAAGATAAGCTGTCATATACGTGGTGAATGTGCTATTTATCCAGTGCTTCATGGTGTTATGCTGCTCAGTGTTTGTGGTTTCCCTGCTGAAAAACCTGTTTGATATTGCAAGGTTCTATTTTAATTCATTTTTATCAAAACGGTACTTTCTTGTCCTTTTTTCAGACTTCAGCCTCTCCTCTAGCCAGGAAACCAACATCACACCCTCGCCATCAGCAGCATGGACTATTGCACACCTCAGCCGTCGCGCCGGCACAATCCCGTGGACAGCATCTGCCGCAAACTGCAGACGATTCAGTGGCGCGGTGACCGAGAGCCCAATTCACCTTTCCAGATTCCCAAACTGTCCTCCAACAGTTACGACAGCCCTCAGTGTGGCCTCAGGCACAACTTGGAAGCCATCCTGAAGAAAGGGACCCTCCATAGAGACGACAGGGAGAAGGAGAAAACGAGAGAGATGGGGATGCCGAGCAGAGCAGCTTCCCAGCATTCCTCTGTCCTTCTGACCACACCTTCCACTCCTACATGCAACCGCTCCACACCAGCTAATGTCACATACACTATCACTAGTACTTTGGGGGAGCGGCGATGTGCTGATGGAAGTGATTTAAGACAAGTTAAAACGTGGCAGGGGTATTGTTCGACCCCCACGGGCCAGTCCAAGGACTCCCCTTACTTTACATTCACACGAGGACCTCAGTCAGCACAGCCTGATAGCGAGAGGCCGAGCAGGAGCCCACCTTTGTCTCGTAACTTCACCCAAAGTCGCAGCACCCTCTCCTACAACGTCAACTTCAGTTCTGCAGACAATACAAACCCTGCTGAGTGTGAGCTACCCTACCCAGCTCTGGTTGTGAAAAGACTGTCTATGGGAGATGGAGGTAGGGTGCAGAAGTAGCTTCACTGATCATTAAAACTGTCAGTTGACAAAAATTATCTTTGCACAAAAACTGTTACATCAGCAATAGATCCTCGAAAATGATTGTAGTCACGAAGCTGTGGATTAGAAAAGCATGGAGATGTCAAACTGCAGATTTACTTCTGAATTAAAAGTCTGAATTAAAACCGCTTGTGAACAAACGACCTCAGCAAGGCATGCTTACCAATCGAGCAAAGCAGACTGCCCCAGGGCTTCAGAAGCCTTGCCATGCTTCAGGTATAATATAATAGTTGTGGACTCCTATTGTGCAGGATACACAATGGGGGCAAATGTTAAACTGGATTCTGATTTATTAACCCATCTTTAAAAATAGGTTAAAATATGCAGTACAGTGTTTACAGTACATTAACATTACCTAATCCTTAGTTTCAAAGTAAGCATAAAAAAAGTGATTTTTAAGTGGCAGGCATCAACATGAAAGCTTCAGTGCAAAAATATGTCTTAGAGCCGAGGCTGGCTTTGTTACTCAAAGCGGTACCTCTAGAGGTTAATGTGTTTTACTTCACAATGCCCTCTTTATGCCATCACAGACAGGGTTTGAACAACTAGCACTTTGGAAGTGTGTAATGTTATGTACTGGAGCATCTCTACCTTGTCCTCTGCTGGCACAGTGCTTTTTGTCAGAGAAGGAGCACTCTGGATTTTCCTGCCCAGCATTGGTCCTCTGCAGTCGGGATGAACAGCAGGAGTGACTACAAGAAAATCATGAACTATTTCTTTAAGTCCTTGTCTTGAGGAGGGTGTCACTGTTTTTGTTTGGACTTTCTTCCTCCGCACTGGAACTAAATCAATCAGTAAATCTTGCCACATATCAAACATCGGGCCAGTTAGAATTCCTGGATGGAAGCGGCTGTAAGAGTGAGAGGAAAGAGTGGCAGAAATTTGGCCCAAGAGCTTTTGTTTAGTCACTGGTGCTGGTTCAGAACTAGTTTTCAGACAGAAACTATGTAACATTTTCAGATTTTTGCTTCCAGATGGTTTAATTTAAATTCAAGACTGTAGATTATTAATTAAAAGCAATAATTACTAGCTGTAGTTCTGAAGTGACTTTCCTTTTGTGACTCTGTAATGGATAATGTTTCCTCGTTATACTGTCACACACTCCGTGCTGTGCCTGCAGGAAAATGTATCATGTGCTTTCTTTGCTACACAGCTGAATATTCTCTGTGTTTGGTGTGTTTTTCTTCAGGGCCTTCAGTTGCCTCCGAAAAAGGGAAGGAGAATATGGCTGAAATCAGTCTTATCTGTGAAGAGAATCTGCTCGACACCATCTTCCATGCTTGTGATACCCAGCGCAGAGGTACGGCCGTATGTGCTCGCACAGTAATCAGTCAGTCAGGCACTAGCCATTAGCTCAATACAGAAGCCTAACAATGAATTTTAAGTCGCTACTTAGCGTAGTGCAACAGTGCCTCTTTTGTACAGACTGCAGAAGTCATTTCTTCAGCTTAAAACATTTGCATAGTATCAGTCCTCTCTGCGCCTTCCTCTTGTGCCTGCTTTTGCTCACAGCCACTCTCACATCTCAGAATGTGAAAATGTTTCTTCTGCTTTTTTACAGAAGCTTCTGTGTTTTCTGACATGTTAGTGATTTTCTGCTGTGACTCATGGTGCTGCATGGATGGCATATTAATAGACAGAGAGAGGGGTTTTTGTTTTTTGCCTCTTTCTTCTGTTTATAAAACCATTTTTAAACAGTTAGACAAACCTAAAAAATATCTTTTTTTTTATAACCACCAAATCTGATTAAATCCAAGGTTGCAGTCTCTTCTTGTGTTCGGGCTACTCAGGTGATTTTCAGAAAAATGGTGCGCAGAGCTTTTTTCTGATTACTGTCTGAAGCTTGTTGAGTAAAGTCGGCACTGAGAAATGTGTGAAACCAACCACCAAAAAGTTAACTGTGGCTCAGTCACTATGGTTACTGCTTTTGCTGCCTACACCTATAACCACAATCTGTCACAATGTATCTGGGGGTGTTTAACTGTGCAAAGAAAGAAAATCTCAACTTGAAATGAACAAGAATATAAAAAGTGTCTTCAGCTTTATGATCAGATAAAGTTCTTTTATATCTTGAACATCAAAGTGTATCTAACGGGTCTTTTTTCTCCCCCCTATTATTTTTCTAGGGAAAGTGTATGTGTCCCATATTGTGGACTATCTGCGTCACACCACCAGTCGCAGCTCTGAAGATAGCGGATTGGAGGAACTTTGCAACATGCTGGATCCAGAACACAAAGACGTGTCAATTGATCTGGACACATACCATGCTGTCATGAGAGAGTGGATCGATGACTGCCGCAACAATGGGTACTAGAAAATGTTACAGTTATATTTCAGAAATATGTATGTCGAAAGCTTTTCAGTTTAAAAAGGAAAAAAAAAGCTAAGGATTTGTTAGGTCTGCAATTTTATGGTGAAACCAATCAGACATTGTGAGATTTGCAGTATGAATGTGAACATCCTGGAGCATCTGATAAGGTGTCCTAATGGCAGTAGGCTTCACATCTACTTGATGCTTAATATTTCCATATATAAAAAAGAAATCACCTTTAAGGCATTCTTGTAGGATGAGCTAAACTAAATATCCACTCACAAGTGGATTTCAGAAAAAAATATTTAGTTTGTTTTAGGTGAAGCCATGGAAAATTAACGTTTTGCATCTTAGTCTGATGTGTGGGCTGGTTAAAGTGACATTGCATGAAGTGAGAGTAACTGCTGCATGACGTATCTTTTTACTGGTGCGTCTTGTTACTGAGTAGAAAAGAAGGGTGTCTTCATCATCATCATCTGACAACGAAGGTTGCTTAGATATAGATAGAGAATCTATCGATCTAGTTGCCTGCTTATAATATTAATATTGACTGTGTGCCAGTCGGAGAGCTCTCTCTAAAATGCTGTCAGTATGTTTGTGGATAAAGTAAAGAGTAGTTAGTGCCTTCCAAATTCTGGCGAAGATCATAAAACTACCTTATCTTAATGTGTTGTCCTCTCTGGTTTATCTCAGGGAACGGCCAACAGAAGATGACATCACCCAGGAATCAGTAAAACTCAGAGACAGCCTGTGTGGTGAATTTCCATATGATCACATACATGATTGTTTTTTATACCCTTTATGTTGTGTGTATGGGTCCAGTGTTGGTGACACCAGGAGCTTAATTGATGTAATATATGTTGGATTGTGATTTTTATTTATTTATTATTTTCCCCAGCCAGGAGGTCGATGTTGTTTAATGTGACCTCAGGAAGCTTGGAGGCATTTGGAGGGGAGGCATCCAGAGTTGAATTGTAAGAGATTTTTTGTGCAATACCGAGTGTTTGTTTATAATGTGACCTGTTACTGCCTATATTTGTCTGTGACCACCTACGCATGCCCTTGATCTATAAAGCTAAGATACATTATGCCTGCATGTGTGTATTTGTGTGTTTTCTTCCTCAGTGAAACATCAGAGCTGGTGTACTGTGTTGCTGACCTCCAGATGAGCAACCAAAAGCTGCAGGAGGAGGTAAAAAAGCTCAAGCAGGTGGTGGAGAGCATGGAGGAGAGTAACCAGAAGCTTGCGGAGGAAAACGAGGAGCTACACAATCAAGCAAAAATGTAAGATGCTTTTATGCGCATGTAAACATACAGAACACAGACACGGTATTAGAGCAGTCACAGTAGTAATGTCCATTTGTACTTGTCGTCTTTGACAGTAACCAGCAGCTGGCACAGAAGGAGAAGATGTTGAAGGAGGAGGTGGAAGAGATGAAGGCCACTCTGAGCTGTACGGAGGAAGGCAGAGCCCGTGCCTCCGCACACAGCAAACATGTGGTGAGTCAAAAGTGTTGAAATAGAATCGTCTTATTATTTTCTTTTCCGCTGCCTTGCAGCAGTTTTCAGTCAGTTATGGTAGTTTTATGAAACTTGTGAGTTTTTTCTTTCGTTTTAAACTGAGCACTTTCTTGTTTGAGATCTTTTTAAATGTCTTATTTGAAATCAGTTTCTCTTTAGCAAACAGGTGGTTGAAATATGGACAGCTGGTGTTAATATTCAGAATGAGATCTTTTCTGATTGGATGATAAGATTTATTTGCTATGTGCAGGTTTGTATACAGTATGTACCATAACTTGTGAGGACGCATTTATAATAGTAATCTGTAGTTTAGGGCAAACACTCAGAATATATAACAGAGCCAAACGCAATAATGGCCTATGTCTTTTTAATGTTTATTATATTGATTTTATTTTATTTTTTTATCCAGGAGAGAGAGAACCAGAGTCTCATCGCTAAGATTGCTTCTCTTCAGGAAGAGGTGATGATTATAGCACAGTTCACAGTGAAACGACCTTACTGCACGCACACCAGTAGCACTCAGCAATTCCTAGCCCTCTTGCGTAGTATAATGTCACAAGTTTGTTCATGAAAGGATGTGTCCAGCTGCTCTAACTCCCCTCTGATGGTTCCTCAGAACTTTAAGGTCACTATGGAGACAGATGAGCTTCAGAGGAGAATAACGGAGCTGTGTGATATTAACGCTGACCTTCAGGTACCTTTACTGTAAAATATACTTTTATATTTTGAACTGTTATTTTATCTCTCTCTCTCTGTGCTTCACTCAAATATGCCCTCAGTTCTGTATTTGACGATATCTGCAGCGCTCATTGTATTTCTGTTTCTGCCATGTTTAACTTGCTGTGCTTTCTTTATATTATGTAACTGCTCTTTTCTTGTCCTCAGATGCAGATTCACTCTTTTGACGCAGTCATTAGTGAAAAGGATGCAGTGATAGTAGAGGTCAGTACCTAATCTTGTTGAATTTTTATTTTATTGTTGCTGATTATCTTTAGAATCTTGCATAATGATATAAAATGAGTGTTTTTTGGGTTTTTTTGTTTTGTTTTTTCAAAAAACTCCCACATTTTGTGTCATTTGCATTCTTATACAGAAAAGCAGACAGATAGATGAGCTGAAGGCAGCAGTGGAGGAATACTCTTCCATTACAGAGGTTGGTGTGCTCAACATCCTATCACCTCTTGAGTTTCTACCTTGCTTGATTTTTTTTTTTTGTTGTTGTTATTTATAGACAGAAATATGTCACTGAAGACAAAAAGCCTTCAGCGACATATTCCTGTCCTCTGTATTAGTCATCAGTGACACGCTAGCAGTTTGGTGTGTTGGGTTCAGATGTGGGAATGAAATCACCTGCCCTCTATCCAAACACGCGCCTCATGGCCCGCATGTTTATTGTAGTGTAGAAAGGGTAGACTGCACGGACTGCCTTTAACTATCTAATGGGTTGGGATGACTCATGATTGCGTTATCTGTTGTTGACTCCAGCTGCTGAGGGTGGACAAGAACAAGCTGGAGAGGCAGATGCAGATGATTCTCCCAGACTTGGCTGGGTGAGTGAACCACAAATAACCTGAAAATAGAAATTTGAGTTTAAATGTTTAGACTGAGGATTGAGGGACAACTAAGACAAAATGGATTGAAAAGTTTTATTTTGTGTGCACATTTCATCGTCACTTTTTCTATTAAGTGTCTTTTTCTTAACCTGAACATCAATTCCCTTTCTCCTGTCTCTTGCAGGGCTAGTCTTTCTTTGTCAGTGGCTTATCGGATGAACCAGAGCAGCTCGGGATCCTTGCAAACAGAGCTCGCTCTGGCACAGTCACCACTGGAGGTCAGCACTCTCATGCTCTGTCTCATTTATTCATCTTTCTTTTATGCCTTGTATTACTGCCACTTCTACCTGCTTTCTGCTGCTGCTTCATTAATGTATCCATCTAGTGTTGTTTTAGCTTGAAGTTTGATGTTTACTCTTATTTCTTTGCACAATGTTTTCAGTATCTGGTCTTTTGCTTCTGATGGTGAATGAACTGTTCTTTGATGATTAGTCTTTTCCAGAGTGTCTCACATAATCGGTACACATTGCAAAGCAACACAAACCGCTGTCCTAACATCTGATGCAGCCATTCACAGGCCGCATACTTAAGAGACCACCTTCTTTAATCCGTAAGGCCAGCAATGTTGTGGGGATGGAGCTGGACTACCTCAAGGTGGTGTCGGAGAGGCGGATGCTGTCCAAGATAAAGACAATGTTGGATAACACCTCCCACCCACTCCATGACATGCTGGTCAGTCACAGGAGCTCGTTCAGTGAGAGACTGAGATTACCGAAAAGCACCACTGAACGACACAGGAAATCTTTCCTGCCTGTGGCCATCTCCCTGTACAACGCATCCACTTAACACACTGTTTGCTGCTACAACTACACATGTCTCTTTTCCAGCTATTTATTTATGAGTGACTTATGTATGTATATATATGTATATATTGTACTATTCTTAGTTAGCATGTTGTCTGTCTTGTCTTAATGTTGGTTTATAATGGAGCACTGTAACAAAAAATAATTTCCCCCAGGGATCAATAAAGTATTCTGATTCTCTGCAATAATAATTTTTAAGAAAGCCTTTGACTTGTTCATATAAATCTATTGCCCCTGTCTACAGGCTCCCCATGGAGTTGACTATTTGTCCACTACAAGCTTTGCCTCCCCACTGGATGAGACTCTGGACAGGGAGGTGCTGCTGATGCTGCAGGGACCCAGCCCTGAACACATGGCACTGGAGTTCAAAAACCTCATAAATAAACTGGTAAACCAGTCTCTCTTATGTTGTATAACATTCAGCGTTTTCATTTCTAACTGCACCTATTTGGAATTTGAGGTGTAGAGATGAAGTTGAGTTGCTGAGGGTTGTGTGATCCTGTCTTGAAGTATTCCTCTTTCACTTTTGTCTCTCAGAAAAGGGACTTCAGAAAAGAAACCGACTCTGTCTTAACTTCAGTTAGAGTTTTGTTAGATGACCACACACAGACAGAAGGCGACACCAGTCTTCAGGTGAGATACACTTTTACATTCACATTTTGAACTTTACAGTCAGCATCAGCCTAGCTAATAATGCTGTCAGTGTTGACCACAGAATAAGTGTCTGTGTACATTTCTGGGTCTGAGTAATTCAAGTCTGCAGATGGCTATACTTTTTAAAATATGAGTCATAAAATTATATAAATTATTCTTCCTCCACCTGTTGCTCTCTTTTTTTCCATTTATCACAGCCTATCTGCTCTTTCTATCCTTCCCACCCACCATTTCTGGTCTCGAGAGCTCTCACTTATATAACTCTCCAACAGGCCCCATCCAAGCAGTGCTGTTTAGTCAGTGTTTTACTGTGAGCACAACCCACTTCCCCCTCCTCTTTCACTCTTTCTGTGTCTCTCTCGCTCACTCTCTCTCTGTTTCTCTTCCCCCCTCCTCCTGCATTGTTGCCACTCTGCATTCATTAGCCACGTTCTGCCATAAAGCAGTAAACATGCCAAATGAGACAGAAATCATTAGTGTACCTGAGCTGTGCCAGTGTGTGTTTTGCTGGTTCTTCAGCGTGCTAGCTGTCACGGAAAGAGTTTGTGTCAGTTAGGTGTCACAACTTTTGAGGGCGTAAAAGACACCCAGCTATTAAATCTGCGGCCTTTTTACTCGAGCGAGAGGCTCACCCCTCAGCCTCATCTTCCTACAGACTGTGCAGGCCGAGCTGGACGCACGTAGGGCAGACTGGGTCCTCAGCCTGGACCAGCTGGCCCAGTACACTGACTCACTGGAGAAAGAGCTGATCAAAATGGCCGGAAACATGAGGAGGTCCCGCACTGAGATCCTCCACCTTTCTGTCAGGTGAGTACATCTTTGCTGTATGCGCTGCCTGTTCATGTGTAGCTGTGCATGTGAAAAAAGGTGGGCAGTCAGAACCGAGCGATCCGTTAAACACTAACGGCAGTTCTCGTTTTGAGTCTGGTATGAGAGAGGAGGTGGATGAAAGATTAATGCCAGGGAAAATCGATGTAAGAGAGCAGAATTCCAGTGGATCTTGTGGCGGCTAATCAAAGACGACTTGCTTTTAAGGTAGGGAAACTTTTTTTTTTTTTAAGGCGGAGTTGTTTTGAGTAGCCGTGATCTCATTGGTTGGATTAAACACTTATAGGCAGAGCTAAAAGGAAAATATCCTGCTAGAAAGTAATACTGGCACCACTGAAGATAATGAAGACTACAAGCTGGTTAAGGATAGCAGCGTAATCACTGATTTAAATGCAGTCTAGACATGATGAGTTCCCAAGGTTAGCTGATTAGACTAGCTGACCTTTCAAGTCCATACACTATCTGCATAGGCTTGTTAGGATGCTTACAAGACTTCAGGTTTTGTTTGCTTCATGGTGCTTTCCTGGTAACATGTCAATTTTAGCTAAGCTCTACTTTTGGGTCATCTGAGCAGTGTTTCTAAAACCTTGATTAGTCTAGATAAATAACCACACACACAGAGTACTCAGACCGCTGCAGGTGTCACTGAGGGGGGGCTCTGCTTGTCCAGGCTCTGTTTCAGTTGGGCAGTCAGTTGTTGTAGTGAATGGAGGAAAGACCCGTTAATCATCCTGACCTCAGTGACCATGGAGGGCCTGCCTCACTAAGTTGGGTCTGGGCCATTCCTGGATTGTATTCTGACTCTGGATGGATTTGTCTTGCATTCTACGCGTGTCTGTTGATGTGTGTTCATAGAAACGGCCGTCCCCTTTGGATATATAACAGGGTTTGGTCTGGTGCACCACAAGATCAGAGGGAGAGAGCTGGTCAGACTGTCCACCTGGGATTTAGAAGCTCAGCTGTCAGGGTGATCTTGTTTGGGGGTGGGGGGGAAGAAACTGCAGAGGGCTCACTGTAGGTTTAGTTCTGGATCACTTGAAAATCTAGACTGTTACAGACTGAAGGAAGCATTACTGGGCCAGTCGGAGAACTGGCGCTGGTCACCCTGGGCAACAGAATGGGACACTGCATGGGCCTGCGGATTGGGTACAGTATGTCCGCTGTACTTTCTACTAGGATCTGCTTGCATGGGCTTGGATAAGTCTTCAGACAGTTTAGATGTAGCTACCCCATCTTTTCTTGTTAAACTAATAATGCTTGAGCTGTTATTAATGTGGCACCGTGTAATTGCATACAGGGTGCAGGAGCAGGAGAACCAGAAGCGGCAGCTGTGTGAGGAGCTCGAGCAGCTAAAGACCCCTCAGGATAGCAGAGAGGCCTCATGCCAGACACCTGCACTAGAAGAGGAGGTCAGAAAACAGGGGATGGGGCTCATTATGCTTTATTTTATTAAGTTTTATGCCATAAACGATTGCAGACCCTTGCTTTCACCATTCCTAGAAAAAATCTTCATCTATAGTCTGTGTGCATAATTATTTGCATATTCAATGAGTAAGACTGAAGTGTGATGTACACCATCTGACAGATCACTTTGCACTTTTTAAATCCTCTCTCAGCTGGGGTTAGAAAATAATCAGATGTAATAATATATATGTATGCTCTTTTTACATTATTATCAGTAACCACAATGTGTGTGCATCACTGGAGAGACAGCTCGCACTGTATTCAGACAGATGGAGTAGAGATAGTAGAGGAGAGCTTACTGCGAGCTGGCGACTGAAGTGGACATGTGCACCCCCGCACATAAATACACATGCACGCAGAATCAGATGCAAGCACACACCTACGCACTGCTAATAACACGCTGACGCATACTTGAACATTTCCATTCCAACACCATTGTTTTACTCTAAAAAGGAATATGTGAGGTGCTGATGTACCTCACACAAATGCATATGTGTATATGTTTATACAGCAACCATATACATGTATACAGTAACCAGGCTGTCCATAACAAATAAGCTTTAAGTTTTAGATATTTTACAGGATAGCCCTGAATTAAACCAGGCTGCTGTGGACGTCTTCTACATCAAGCTGGCATGTTTGAGAGCTTTTCTTACTGTAAATACTGTATTTTGTTTTATGGTGATAGTTCTCATAATACCTAAGTGTGTAGTTTGTTTGACCAGAAGCAGCAATAGCTGTACAGAAACTTGGCATCAAAAAGATTTTTTTTGTAACTGTAACTATGCCACCTTCAGTCCTCCAGATGTTTTTTTTTTTTTTCTCTTTTTTTTACTAGAGTGGGTTTTGAAATGCTTCTGCAAATTTCACTTTTGCATTTTTATTTTTAGGTTGGAGATGACTTGGACTGGGACGAGGAATTTGCTATTCAAGATTTCCTTAAGAATGAGCTAGCAGAGAGAAATTGCCAAGTACATGACGGGCAAAGAGAAGAGAGGCTCGAGGAAACGGGAGATAAAATAACAGACAGAGGTGAAGAGGAGGACGCAGAGGAGAGGTGGACAGTGGTGGATAGCGGCGGGGAGGGAGACGTGAGGGACACATCAACTCCGCTGTCTGTTGTCACAGTGGAGGCCCAATCTGGGCAGGGCACAGTGGGAGAAGGTCGAGGTGAGTGAGGACAAGAGTTAGGTATAACGACAACTGCTCACGCTTTAAAGACTCACAGGGTGTTGATTTTGAGTTGGCTTTAAACAAGAACAAATATTCCTCGTTATCTCAAGGAAAGTTGAGACCTTTGAGGAGTTTTCCTTGAGCCCTTAATATCCAGTGTTCAGCATAACTGGCCCAGAGCTAACTGGAACCTCTTGGCCAAGCCAAATAGAGCTAAATATAGTTCAGTATTTTTCTAGCCTTGCTGTGACCCATGTGTTCTCCCTCTTCCTAGCTCTGGATTAAATGCAGGAGAATCGACTGTTTAAAAATGAAATATGAGCTAGCGTCATGGAGCACGAATGTGATCTGATACATCCTGTAAATGTTTAGCAAGAAAGTATTGAAGCAATTGTTTGAATGGGAACTTTTCCAATCTAAAATTATAGCTAATGATTTGTTAATTTGCAAAACTCTAACTGAAGTGTTCTTCCAAGCAGAAGTTGTTATAGACAGCATATTTTATCTACACGGAGGTTGTTTAACCAGGTTATTGATTTGAGAACATTTACAGACAATGCCAATTTTTTTCAGTGACCTTGAATTCACATATACCTCCAGTGACGAATCAGTCTACGCTGTATATGATAAACTCTTAACAGATTACCATTGTCTTTGAGTGCTGATTTATTTGTGCGTGTGTGTGAGATAAACTGGATTATTCCCCAGTAATTCATGGGAGTCAGCTACCTTTAGAACCAGTACAGTACTCGCTCACTGTCTTACTGTAAGGATGCTCAATCTCTGAGGCCATTCTAAGCAGACCCCTGCCTTCTATGGTTGTTGTGGCCCTGGGCTTCTAAAGGTTCAGTGAGGGAATGTGTGTGTGCGTATGTCAACACAGCACGAGAAATCCTCTCTTCCTCAAGATCCTTCTATGGCCAGGTGTGTGACTGGTCTGAGGCCATGAAGTGAGCACAGTAATCCCCATTCCTCTGTCTGCATGAGCGGTTGGCAGGCCGAGAAACAGAAAACAAGTGTGCAAGTGTGGTCATTAATGCCACCTTAGCCATGGATGGTATTTTAACCCCTTTGCCCCTCCCTCGGCTCAGTTCTTTACATAATAGACTGTCTGACCTTTTATGGCGACAGTGCAGTTGGTTTGTGAATTAACCCCAGGATGGATTTGACAGGGCTCTGGGTTCTCAGCGATCAGCCTCGTTGTTTTGTCATTTTTCTCAGCCTCCTCCTTTCTCCTCTCATTTCTTTGTTTCATTTTTTTTCTCATCTTCCCTCTGTCCCAGGTTCTGCAGCCTGTAGTGAGTCAGAGCCAGAGGTGACCTGTCAACCTTTGCAGGTACATTGAAATTAGGTGCTCACTACATTTGAATTTGAAGGTCATTTTTTTAACTTTTGCTCTTATTATGCTTGATCAAAAGATTCACTTGAAATGACACAACTTGGTTAACAGGCTCTAATGTTAAGTTATGCTGAAGCCAAATAAGAATACATCTTGGTGGGATGTTGCAGAATGAAACCCCATTTAAAAAAAACAAAAAAAAACAGGTTTTCTTTCCTTGAAACATATTTGTAATCAAGATTCTCAAATGTATTTTTAATTAAAATCAACATGGCCAAATTCATATTTGATGGCACATGTGACAAATGGGTACATAAGTATGTCCTATATCATTAGATGTAGCTGTTAAAAGAGATCTAAAAGCATTGCTGTGGAATTTGGGATCGCCTTAGCTGACTAGCTAAAACTGAGACTGTTGCTAACACTTTAGCATCTGAAACCTTTGATTACCTAGAGCAGGGGTGTCCAACTCCAGGCCTCGAGTGCCAGTGTCCTGCAGGTTTTAGATCGCACCCTGGGTTAACACACCTGAATCGAATGATTAGTTCATTACCAGGCCTCTGGAGAACTTCGGAAATGCTGAGGAGTCATTAAATCAGCTGTGATGGATCATGGACACATCTAAAACCTGCAGGACACCAGCACTCGAGGCTTGGAATTGCCTACCCCTGACCTAGAGTAATGTGACCTGTCTGAATACCTGCTCAGATTTTGCTGTTAAGAATACATGTCCGCCATTCAATAGATGGCTTTCTTTAAAGGGGGTAAACTAAAAAGATTTTTTTTTTTCTAAACCATCTATCTGAAGAATGTGGATTGTGAAATCAATTTACTCTGGTTGTCTTTCCTCTATGACTCCCCACTCCACTCTCAACTATTACTGATGTTGATCTCTTGAGCAAGACACTGAATCATCAGCAACTCTGCCAACAGTAGATGAGACTTCAGCAGCACGGTTCCATTAAGCTGATTTGATGCTTATTGCACCTTCCACGGTTCATTTAAGTTGTTAATATTTAATTTGGCTGCAGTTGAAAATATAACCATATCTGTCACATGCGACTGCAATGAAGTAATATAATGCTTCATATTATTAACAAACTCAGTTTGGATGACCCAGCATCAGTTGGCTGTGGTCAACGGCAATAATAATTACGCAACTAGCATTTGTGACAATCTGTGGTGTTTGAAGTTTTGCAGAGGTCATTGTCGGCATATTTCTGTCATATTAACTGTACGGAAGTAACTTTCTGTTAAGAGCAGTGACTCTTTCATTGAAGTCTACCTATTCAGGGATCCTTTTGACTTATTAAATTTCAAGGTCTTTAGCTGCAAATAACTGCTTTGAATGTGCTGAAATCTCAGTTTCTTCTGCCTGTCATTGACGGCTGTCTCTAGTTTTTTACTCCACTAAATAAGAATTTATGATGTAAGATATTAAACAGTGTCTCTGCCTTCCTTTCCCTGTCCTCTTCTGTCATTTGCCTACCAAATTGCTCGTCACATATTATTCACAGCCTCTACATACAGTCAGCAGTCTGCATGCTTGTACAGAAACTGCTTTTTTAAATTTTATTTTTTTAATAAATATAGGTTGTCACTGATGAAACGCTACGATCACACTGATGTGAAAGGGAAAAGTAGCTATAATCTTGGCGTCTTGCACTTGCTTATCTTGCATGTTATGAATTCTTCCCACTTGCTCACTGTTTAATTAATTTCATGCCTGTGAGGTTGATAAAACCAATTTAATCACTCATCAATGCTAGCATTATGAAAGTGATGTTTGCTTTTGAATTTCTATGATGATGACAGTAATTGGGGGTCTTTCCAGCAGCCCATCAACGATGGGGCAGACTCTTTGTGCTTTCTGTCATCTGTAAGATTTTGTTGACTTATGTAATGTCTCCTCATTTGACAGAGATTTGTTTCTATTGACTGTGTGCCTGCTGTTTTAGTATATGGTGTGTGCTGTTTAGTGTGCTGCTTATTTGATCTTTTCACTCCTTTTCTCTTTTTTTGAATATTTGTCAATATTTCTGTGTGCGTGTGTGCACTTTTTTTTTTTCTTCCTTCCAGGAAGACGCAGTGGTACCACTGAGCTCCCACTCACAAGCTGTCAGCGTTACACAGCCAGAGGCGGATGCTCTCCCCGATCTGCCCCACTCAGAAAATAACGGTAAGACCTCCTCCTCTGTCTCTGTATTACACTTGAAGTGCTGATTACTTGCTATCTTTCTGTTTCACTTTCCTCTCCCCCTGCTGTCAGCAAGACTCCAGTTCAACTGTTTGCATTTACACCTTAACCAGAGTGAGTCATTTCCTGAATGGCTTGGTATGCTGTTTGTTTAGACAAGACAAGGCTTTACTAAATCGTGCAAGATGATCACATGCTACTAAGTAGTCACATCACTTATGTTTTTAATGACCTTATGCTGTGTTTATTTTGGTTGAACTTGTATTTGGTAAGCAAACCCTGCATTACTGTTTCTTGTTATCTTTGTCCTATCCTATTTTATTTACTGGATAAGGAAGTTGCAAAATTAACTTTTTTATGATGATTATTGTGGTTAAGTATGACCTAGAGAGGGGAAATGTGGTACTAATGCGTTAAAATGGTTTCTCTGTATATGTGTAATTATAACTAATGCTCATGTACTGTAAACTACACGCAGTTTGAACTGAATTAAGTGCAAAATATTACAAAAGAGAAACTCGTAATTGTGAAATATCCTATTATATTCACATTACTTCATACTGATAGTCTATAAATAAACTAACTTTGGCTCTTGTATCAGCAGGTGCAGAGGCTTGTGAAAATGGACAGTCTGACTCCTGTGGTCCAGCTGAAACTTTGAGAAACTCACCTGATCAGAACCAAACTATAACTCCTGTTAGCACCCCTCCCACAGCAGCTGATATGGTTTCTCCCAACAGCACCTCACCTGGATCAGATGAGACCATTAGCCAGACTGAGAGGTGACTGACAAACATTTGACTTTGCTACCAGGAAAAAAGAAAAAAAAAAGACTCTTGGATTGCTGTCATTGACTTTTTTATCATTGCCACTAGGGGGCGCCAAATAATAGAATTTTGAAGTTGTTTGCAAGAAAGACAGTTGTAATAGCTTACATTAAATTGTGAGGCTAGTTTGTTGCAATCAGTTCACAAGACTTGATAGAGCTGCAAAACAAAGATACTTTGTGTTTATTTGTGCTGATAGAGTGAGAGTCATCAATGTGCAAATGGGAATTTCCAAAAGACAGAATATGATAATGAAATTGAAGAGAACCAGAGGATTACTTATCACTGATGATCAACTAGTGATGTGGTAATTTGAATATATTGTGAATTGCAACCACATCTAGTGTGAAAGTTGGTATGAAATGGAGATGAACATTTCCTGGTCAGCCTTTTCCTTCAGTGCCACTGAAAAGGATCATTGTGTGAGGTCTGAACTGGTAAACCTCACCTGGGGCACAGAAAACACGTCTCTTTAGTACACAATATAATTTTGTCACTCAGTCTCACATGGTTATTCTTGCATAGCAGCATAAACGGCCTCTTTTGAATTGGAACTTGAAAGGAATTATCAGTAGTCACAATAGTCATAACTGAAGCAGTCTTTCATGAAGTTTGAACATTTCCCTGCGACTTGGGCAACATTTGCTAGTCAAATGGGCGTTTTCATTGCTGTGGGAGGAGTGCAAAGGCTAATTGGTATCTCTGTGCCCATGCTTTGCATAGGCACAGTCTACCTCCACAGAGATGAAGTCTGTTCCTCATCTCTCTTGCTGCCTTTCACTGTGTCAGTTATTAGCTAGCTAGAAAGTTTATCAGGCATATCAATAAAGAATCCAAAAATGGACAGTACCTAAAAGTTGATCTCTGATCTTTCAACTGTTGTCGGCAGCCAGCCAACCAGTGTGGACCACGAAGGAGAAGAGAAGAGAGGCAAGGTGGACTCAACTGCCGGAGACATGAGCTATATTAAGGTTAGTAGCAGAAGAGAAGTGCTTTAATGCATAAATGAAAACAATTTCCTCTCATCTTTTCAGCGCCCACTCATGACTACTTCCCCTTCCTCTTTTTGACACACTTTTTCTGTTTGCAACTTTGTGTGTGTTGAGTCAGTGAAGGTGTATTATAAAGGGAGGTGGAGTTCAACAGGCTGGGCAGGGGCTGGGTTTTCCTTAGAAAAGTGAAAAGGTATGTGATCAGACTGATCAAGCTAGTTACATCAGGAGTTATGGGCTTGACTGTCAGCTTCCCTCAGCTCTGTTAACATACAAGGCAAGTGTGTTATACCTCATACTGCTCATCAAAGTCTGTGTTAAAGTTCTTTACTTCAAGATGTCTCAGGTTTGTGTAGTTCATAAAAAACGATGAAAAATCTAATATCTGTCAGAGCATGTTGAAATCGGTAAAGTTTACAGGCAAAGAAGTTTATACATAGTAGCTTAATCAAAACAAAATTAAGTTTTGTATTCATTGAAAAAGTATTAGATATGAGATCTCAAGAACAGAGTCTTTAATTTTTTAAACAAGAATTTAACTCAAATATAATTAATCACAATCTGAACGTGTGTGTTCTTTAGCATTTTTGCTCAACAAGTTAGTTACACAGTTACTTGACTGCTATTTATTAGTTATTTTTACCTCTTAATTTATTGGTTGGTCTTGAATGACTTCTGTGTCCAGATGAATGGGTTTTAAAAGTACATTTTTGCAAATTACATTCCTTTGTTTGGAGATTTGGAACCATAGATGTCTGAGTTGTTTCACCACGGCTAGTGTACGTCCTGCTCTCTGCCAGATCTGTCGGTTTGTTTTTAGTCTCCTACTTGATGTTAACTTTATGGCCTGCCACCCTACTGAGAGATAGTGATTGTTTTTATTTTTATGGCCAGGTCAGTGTTTATAACTAAGAATTGGGGCCTTTTATCTTTTTTTAAAGTTGAGTATTCTATTTGAACCCTATTATTCAAATATATTCAAACTGTAATTTTACTTGTAAATGAATCCATTTTCATAGGACTTCGTTCATATTGACAACAAGAATATAAATAAAGTCAACCATATTATTTATCCCAATAGTGGCACTTTTTATTTAGTTTCAATTGGATGTGACACAGCATGCGAAAACCTGACTAGTCTAAAATTTCCCAGATTAATATGAAAAAAACAAACAAATTGATCAACAAAATAAATGTTTATTCATCATTGTTTATTTTTTAGGACTTTTTGACTTGACAATGTCAAACTGTTCATTCTTTGATTAATAACTGCAAAAAGATACTCACAGCATGTTTAGAAATGATAAAATTTAACTGAATTTAAAAACTTGTTTCGTACTAAGTTTACAAGAAATTGTTCATCGATCCCAATGTCGACACCGTCACCGTCCTAGGCCAAAGAAGCAAAAGTTGCCAGCATCATCAAGGGTGCAGATTTTGCTTGCGGATTGTCCAGGTTTCACCCCTAAGCCCGTGTCGCTGCACTGAGCAGGGGCTCCTGTCTTGCAACCGAAAGGTTTTCTCAATGATGAGAATGGTGTGCTGCAGCTTGTGCATCAGAAACTGTTCGGTACTCTACATTTTCAGGCATTGTTTTTAGAGATATTTGTAGACTGCTGCAAGATGATAAGCATTGCAGATCCTGGAAAGTCCAGGTCTAAAGTCTAAATGCAGCATTACAAATTGGAAATCTAGCACCACAAGAAGAACGTTTAATCAGATTAATGTATTCACAATGTGTGGTGCTGTAGTGGTTTTTCACCTCACAGCACGAGAGTAATTTGAGAAGCCCTGTGATAGACCAGAGTGTCCAGAGTGCACACTTCCTGTCACTCAGTGGCAGTGTAAATGATGCGTGACAGACCCGACCACATTTTCAACGCCTTTCTGCACTTTTATTCTCCGGTTGTCGTAACTTTACACTCTAAGCTGCAGCTAGCCGCGCACATCAACAACAACATCGGGACCCAGTTCATTCTCCTTTTATGCCGGGGAGGTGTGATGAGCTGTTTGAGCTCAGATGTATCGCCTCCCCTGCAGCCACGCCTCAAACCTTTCCACCTTTTGCTTTGGGTGTAAAATGGTGTTGAGAGTCCAAATAAAAGGAGACTGTTGCATCAGGAAGGGATTCTGATGTAAAAGTTTGCAAACATCCGCATGTTTCATGATGTGGACCACCTCCAGTGCTGTTGGTCAACAGGATGTCGGTGAAAACTGTGCTACAGTTGGCCGAAGACAAAGGAAGAGGAGAGGAGTAAGGCCTCTTTGGAGGAAGCCAGAGTAGAAAAGACAGGAACATGGTGGTGAGAGTAGGGCTCAAATTTGGCTGTTGTCACCGAGGAGGATGCTGCGCTGGGATTATTCGCTCTGGCGACCCCTAAAGCAGCAGCCAAATAAAGAAGCAGTTGTGTCAGAAGTCATATTATCTACACTTATTACACAATATCCTACTGCTTTGGTCTGAGCTCTCACCTTGCTACGTTGTATGAGTGTATCCATACAACTGTGTGCACACAGTCCGCCTCCACTACTTAGCACTGTGCCAGTGTTAACTGTGTACTCTTCTCGGCAACACACACTCATAAAACAGCAGAGCTCTCCATGTAGCTCCACATTATATAAGGAATCAATCCAGTCTTTCTGTTCCACACGCTGTACAGCTTAGATAGCATTTCACTGCCATGGGACAGGTACGCTACATGTACGCGAACATTTATGTGCATGCAGCTTTTAACAATTTCTTGGGACCGAAAATGTGCTTCAAGGCCACCTTGTGTTTTTTCTCATCCTTTTCTTTGTCGCTTTTAATTCGGTCCATCTTAGAGCCTAAGCCAGGACCAGTCGGCCAGCAGATCACCAGCTGAGGACAGGTGAGTGGTTCAACGTCAGCTTGGAGAAAACTTTGTTTCAAAAAATACCATAAATAGACGTAAAAGTGTAGGTTGCTATAATACTGTGTAAGTAAAAGTATATATTTTCAAGCACAAGCCTGCTACCTGTGCTGGTGGAAGAAGAGGAGACTGTGCAGGACGGTGCAGCTGGGGTTCCAAAAGCAGAGCCCAGCACGGCAGGTAAAGAACTATTTACAGATATGCGTGCTGGAACAAGAAATGAACCACAACCAGAAATGGCTATGCTTTTTGTTCGTGCGTCTGTGTGTAACTTTAA
This sequence comes from Rhamphochromis longiceps, assembly GCF_057381845.1. Lineage (NCBI taxonomy): Eukaryota > Metazoa > Chordata > Actinopteri > Cichliformes > Cichlidae > Rhamphochromis > Rhamphochromis longiceps. Next base: position 39,383,604 of record NC_140573.1, read on the forward strand.
CCACCCACACAGCAAGTCTTCTTTCCAGGGACAGGCCGGCTCATCAGCAGCAAGCTAACCACCCTCTCTGACAGCAGTCCTCCTCAGTCGGCATCATCTGTCACACACACCAGTCAATCAGGGAGTGGCATGGCCAGTACGGTCTCTGGTCCAAGCCATTCAGAGGTTAGTGAAGGAAAAAAGGACAAAAATAGGCGAGAACTAGTAAGACCTGCACACTGACTTTGCTCTTAACTGCTTAACTCCACTTATAAATATTACTTTTAAAGTAATTTGAACTTTAGTTTTCTTCTTAAGGCCTTGGAGAATGGTAGTGGATATCTTAAATTTTTAGCTTTCCCACCACATGTAGTCAGATTCTATCTTTAAAAAAAAAAAAAAAAAAAAACAAATTAAAATGTATAAAATAAAAATCTTACAGCATCTTGAAATACAAAGCTGTAAGATGGCACCATTAAGGTGACATTTGACTGGACCGTGAAGAGAAATGCAGCTTTTCTTGCTGAGTGAGTGTGTGCGTGTAATCATGTGAACACTTGTCTATGACCACGAGAGAGGGAGGAAGAGAGTTTGAGTTTTACCTCTACTCAGGATCGGATCATTCAGAATCTAGAGCCAAGTGCACAACCAGCTGTGTTGACTCTTCAGCTCCAATTCATTATGTAAAAAGTAGTGAAATCCATGAGAAATACTGGTGTTGAAGAGAATTTGAGTATGGAAGAATCGGACTCTGAAGCAAAGCGGGACGAGAAAGAAACTGAGACTGGAATGTTTGTACCGATCTTGCAGGAGCTGACTCGCACCGTGGAGGCCGTTAAGGAGCACAAGGTTCAGGAGGACCAAAATGTAGCCAGCATGGCCACGGACACGGAAAGTATGTTTAAAATATTTCTTGTATTAAAATGCATTTTTAATATTCATGGACTTGAATGACTGCATGCACGCTTTTTGGTTTCCTTATAGCTGAGATGTTAGTCATTCCTGACACTTTCAAAGATAAGAACAAGTAAGACAACTTATCATTCCAACATAATCTGTAAATCATTCGTATGCACATGAAGTTTTCTGATCTTGTCTTTCTGTCTACAGCCTGTCACCTAGTGATAAGGAGATTGAGGTATGTATACCACTGGATCCTGCACGTGTTTGCCTTTTAACCTTGTAAAAAAATGGTGTGTCCATGTAGAATGCTAGTAAGTTTTACTTTATAGTACTTTATTGCTTACTTTATAACTATTTTTTTTCATCAAGTCTATTAAATTCTCTTGAAATATGAAGTGTGTGCATGTGGAAGTTTCACAACTTCAATGGTGTAACTTTTCTGCTGGTCCAGAACCGCTGTCGATGTTAAGGTAGAACGTATGGAAATGTACTTTATACTATTTTGAGGTGGTGTTTGGGTACTTCTTTTCAGACTGAAGTGCCTCTCTTCTGTTTTCAGGCAGAGTTCCAGCGTCTGGCACTGGGGTTTAAGTGTGACATGTTCACTTTGGAGAAGAGGCTCAGGCTAGAGGAGAGGTCACGTGACCTAGCCGAGGAGAACGTCCGCAAAGAAGTGTCCAGCTGTCAGGGCTTACTGCAGGTGTGTGTGTGTGCAGCTGTTGAGCGCACACTCTTTTTTTTTTTTTTTTCCTTTGTTATTAAAGTACCACTGGTAGCTGTGATAACTCTGTAAGTAAATGAAGTAGAGGGTTGTTGCACAAACATAGTGTGATTGAAGTTACAATATATTGTGTAATTATTGGTTTCACTGAGTAAAACGGCTGACAGGTGCAAAGGTCACGAGAGCTTCGAAGTGTAGTGGAGGGAATGTGGACAATGGTTTTAATGTATTTTGTACGATTTATTTAATATATGTAAATAATAATATAAATAAGAAAATGTATATGTTGAAACAAAAAATAAACTGAGGAAATTGTATGATATTTTCTCACTGGTTCTTCAGCTCTCTCTTTTCACTTTTCCTTTTTTTCTGCTTAGGCTCTTAGTCCTCTTTGTGACAATGACAACCAATCAATGGAGATCATCCAGAGGCTCCAGAAAAACCTGGATATTCTCATCCAGTCCATGACTAGGGTGTCCAGTCGCTCTGAGATGCTAGGAGCGATTCATCAGGTAAGTGGAGAATTTAAACATGTTTTCTGCATAACAAGGAAACTTTTTCATTATTCAATGGTTTCCTTTGTTTGGGATTTGCAGGAGAGTCGTATTGGAAAGGCTGTGGAGGTAATGATTCAGCACGTGGAGAACCTCAGGAGATTGTACACCAAAGAGCATGCTGAGCTGCTGGAACTGCGGGAGACGCTCATGCAGAATGAGAGGTCGTTTGGATCACAAACAGAAAAAGGTTGTACCCTTTTTCTGTTAGACATACAAAGTCTGACCGTAGCATACAATAGGTTGTAAACTCCTGCAAACTCATAATTACTTTTTATATACCAAGTTAAATGCCAAATATGCACTGGGCCTTGCAATGAATGCTTTTGTAGCTGTCCTCACATGAACCACTATACTCACTAGAGTAGAGACTCAGGAATCAGGTCTGTGTAGATTGTGATACATGTGATATTTTGCATGCAAGGGTAACCTATATGTTCCTCTTTCCAGATGACTTCCGTGAAAGAAGGAAACAGTCATCACAGTACAACAAGGTGGATTACACACAATTTCATCATGATCATTTATTCAAATTTCTGTTGACTGTTTTTTAATCCTGTAAATTACAATATTTATTTACCACCACCGCGCGTGCTCTCATAGACAGCCCGGCGGAGCAGCATGATAACAATTTCTCGTGCTGGCCCAGGCAACATGCATTTTGACACAGTGAGTATCAGTTGCAAGACTCTACATCATCACATTGGAAATATGTTACATTATGTTTTTGTTTCTCCACTGTATGTATAATTTCCAAAGATGCAGCTTTCCTTATATTTTAAAGTCTGAACTCAATATTTCAGCTTGAAAAATCATTCATTCTTAAGTAATTATTGAAACTGAGAACTTTGGATCAAGTGGAATGCAGCTAGCTAGCTCATTGGATGACGGTATCCTGCAAAGGCTGGCATTTTGTAGTTTGTAATTGTAGTTTTTCTGTAGTCCACAAGTTATTTAAAATGTAAATAAAATAAATTTCAAAGGTGTTTGTGAAGCAGTCTTCTCTTAGGTGTGCTTTTTCTATAAAATGACAGGAGGTATAATAGTGTAAAGTGAAAACTGAAATTACATTTTCACACTGTACTTGGACTGTATTTGTAGTTAGACAAACTGCAGTTGTCCTTGACATGTAAAACGTAGGGAAAGTTAAATGAACTAAGAGCAACAAGCAGAGCATTGATACAGAAAATGTATTCAGACAAAATATGATTGTGATTAAGTTTTATTTAAGAGTATGGTTTTCATGATGGCTTGATTTGTCCCCCCCAACACAGTCCAAAACACAAGATGGCTCAGAGGTTGAATCGGAACGACTGACCAGACGGTCCCCATGGTGGGTATTTGTGTGTGTGTGTGTGTGTGTTAAATTATCTTCAAGTTAAGTTACAACAAAATGTATACTCTGTATATAAAGGCAGTGTGGGGTTTTTTGTTTTTTTTTTGGGACTCCTTTTACAGCAAGATTTGAGGGTTCTGGTTGGTTATTAATTCCACCAAGGCTTGTTGCATCATGACTTGAGGGTTGTTGTTGTTATGCCCCTATGTGATAACGTTGGTTTACAGGAATGTGGCAGGGAAGATCACAGCGCGTCCCCCACTCAAACGTTTTAGTAGCTCTGTGCCCTGGGTCGACACTGAAGAGCCCTCGCTTGTGATGAAGGGGTAAGACGTGTGAGGAGGAGGATACTGCACTGGCTGCATCACCAAAGTTCTTTTAGCGCAGACCCTGATGCATAAAAATGGCGGCTCTTAGGTGCAATATTGGTTACAGTATAAGTTTATGCAGAAATAATTTTGATTGTCAACAGCAGATGTTATTGAGAACAAAACAAGAGAATTTTGTTAGTGAGAGAGTGCTGACTGACTTTGTGGGTATTAAAAAGAGAATAGTGAAGCTAGTTAGCAGAAACAAAGTCGAAAGCACAAACCGCAGAGACAGCAAACCACACAGCAGCCATCTTTCATGCATCTGGTCCATCCACATTTGCTTGGGAAAGTATTTGTCTGAAGCCTCTTTTCTATATGATTCAAGATTCAAAGTGTTTATTGTCATGTGTCCAAAGAAAAAAAAGGCATTTCTTTGTGCAATGAAGTTCTTTCTTTGCTGTCCACACACAGATGCCAATTAATATATAAATAGAACAGATAAAATACAAATAGTACTAATAAATAAAAGAAGACAAAAAAAAAGACAAAATATTGAAGTGACACATCTTTGCTGTGGACATTTGTGACATGTTTGTTTTTCTTATGGGGCACCGTATGCTTTCACATGTTTGGAAAACTAATGTAAAAGCTAATGCTAAAGATGATGGAAGTCAAGCGCTGAATAATCTCCAAATAACTGAAAGGTTGTGAAATTGCTTTATGGCTTTGTGCTATATTTAAGCATATACTCTGCATTGCTGGGAATGAACTGATTCATGCAAAACTAATTATAATTTCAAACATGACTTCATGTCTGAGAAATTACTGGTCTGCAGGAGGTGAATATAATTCCATGACTGCTGCAGGGGTGTCTCTCTGCTTGCTTTTGTTAGCTTCATATGCATGACTTTGGCATGTGTGCACACAAAATTGTGGTTTTGTAGCAATGGTCATATGTCATTGTGCAGCTCAAAAGTTTGTTTGAATGCCTAACCCGTGCATGCCCACAGGACAGCCTGCAACAACACAGACTGCCAGTCCGAGGAGGAGCAGAAGGAGGAGACAGTGGTGGAGAGGAGGTCCAGTCTCAGTGAGCTGGGCAGCAAACTCACCTCACTCATTCTGCCCCTTAAGACGTTAGTCCAACTAAATGCCCACCGCTACCGTACGGTAGCACTACTGTCTGCCAACAAACCAAGAGACTGACACATGGTGAAAGAGTTGATCATTTGGCTGTGCTCAGGTTCCAGTAGTTGTAACCTGAACGTCTTGTGATATCAGAGTTCATAAGTGGCATATTAATGTTTTTATTTTAGAATGGAATAACCGCTTCATTGCCACTTATGAACTTTCACTAGTTACTGAAATTTTGTGATTGTATAGAGATATTGCATCATAAATCAATAGTCATGTAACATTTTGGCATTAATGATGATATCAATTTTAAGACACCATCCCCATTTATACTATTTGGTCAACACTGCCCTGCTGCTGTGTATAATGATAACGGAGGCCTGGGTCAAAGTATCATTAATACCAGAAATGTAATGTGTCTTTAACATCTGATGTTCACATCCTTTTGTTTCAAAACTTTGAGGACGTTGTGAGACCTAAGTGATGAAACTCTTTCATGATGTAGATCTGTGCTGGACTAGCTTCTATGCTCAAGGGGCTCAGAGGCTTTTGTTTGAAATTCATCATTTCCTTCAGCTGGAGACTTTGTGTGTTTTTGTTTGTTTTTGGATGTGTTCTTTTTAATGCATGCTTTTTTTATGTGTTGTGTTATGACTTGTTTCTGCATTTTTTTTTATTTTTTTTTGATTCAACGTGATAACCAGTCCAAGTTCTCCAGGCTTGCTTTTGTCATCTACTAACATGCTCGGCCACCTGTTTTATGTGCAAACCTTGGCCTGTTCCTTTGTTTTCGTGAGGTGACAGATCATGCAAACTATGCAGATCAGGTGTTGTTCTGAACTATCCTTTCCTCTTTTCCTCCCTTTACATCTCTCAGGAATCAGGATGAGCTCTTTGTAATGCTGTAAGTGTGTTGGGAGAAAATACAAAGTGGGAAGTGATTGTGGATTCTGACTTTGTCTAAGGGGGGAAAACACTATTAATGCATGCAAAAGGCCTATGTTTATCTGGAAGGAGTGCCAGTCAAAGGCCACTTACGACCTTGCACGGACTCTAAATTGAAGCGGCATTCCTGCTGTTGACAGATCTCAGGCCAAAATTATCTGTTGCCTTTGCCTGATAAGCTAATGCTGAAATCCAGCTCAGTGCCAACTGCTATTAACAACTGCTGACATCTTTCTATGCTAACAGTGATGTGTATGGTTGTGCTTTGATGCAGTTATAAGATGGGTGGTTTAATGCACTTAACTGCATTTAAATTGTAATTTTAGCCAAGTCACAGCTAATTTACTGCCTGCTGTAATTAAGTTACCACAAATGACCAACAGATTTTACTGTGTTCATGACAGTGTCCTGAAATAAGCTAACTACGTCACAAGTATTTTTGGTAACTTAAGTCTTTCGCTTTATCTTTTTAACATTTTATCTTTTTTTTCCCGTAGTAACCATGTCTTACCTAGTTCGTGTCATAACGTTATTTCGTTTTCTTTAGGCCTAGCCCTTCATCCAGCCCTACATCTACAGAACCAGGAGCGGCCCAGTCTCTGTCCCATAGTTTAACCAGTTCCCGGACGGCAGCAGCAGTAGCCAGAGGTGGCAGGGGTCTTTGGCTTTGGCTAGCCATGATGGTGCTCCTAGCGGGTAGGCTCCTTTTGTTACCATTACTGGTTTAAACCTAGGAGAACCACTCCATTGACTGTATATAAAGGACAGACCGTGACATCTTCCACTCGTTTGTCATGCCCCCACCATGAAGTCTCAACGTTGATGCTTTGGCAACCCCTAAGTTGTGTAATAATGGTAAAGTTATTTTGGCAAATAAACTCCTTTATTGAGGGCCTAAGCATGCTTGGAAATTCATGAAACTTTACATACCTGTTGATAGTTGGTCTAATTGCAAAATCTTCCTCCACCTGCGTTTTTAATATCGCCCCCTGTTCAGTTTTTCTGAAAATGTGCCATCAAAATCAAAACTGCCATATATGCATTTGACACCAATATTGTACTTTGTTCTTGATACCGTGCGTTTTAAATCTTTACCTAGTATTTTTCAGATAAATTGCATCAAGGTACCCAGCAATAGCACAGCTGTAACATTCAAGTAAAACATCAATAATTCAGAGATTGTTATCCATGCAGAAGTGGGGGTGTTTTCTTAATTAAACAAAGGATTCTTATTGTTATCATTGTTTATTTGCATAGGTCTCCTGGCACTGCTGGCCAGCCTGGTGATGCAGCCAGCCGTAGACGCAGCCCCTGTAGGGACCGGGGACTCCTGGATGACCATCCAGCAGCTGCTGTGGCCCTACACAGGGCTCCGGTACAATGGCCAGCCCCCTGTCTAGTCGAAGTCCTGAGGGTCGATGGTGCTAGTGCTCATCAGCCCTCCAGAGATATTTATTGCACTGGGAGAGCAGAGGCTGTTGGGATGTTTACTGTGCCTGCAAATTCCTATAAGACTTGCATCGACAGCACAGGCCTGGCCTCAGGAATAGTTAACCCCATAGAGGAGTTTATGCATCACATTATGTTTGCTAAATAAGATTATCTGTGTGTATGCATGTGTGATAGTGCTGCTCAGCTGTTCAGTGAGCTGCTCCACCTGTGGCTTTTTAAACACATTTTATGTACTTGAGGATGCAGGAGAATACCAGCATTTTTAATGGAATTTTACCTCATCGGTTGCTGAGGACAGTTTATAACTTAACTCTTTAAACACTGGTAATAAAACTCTTAAGTGTTTATGAAGTCTATATTTATGAGTTTGCTAGTTTTGAGTGGAAAATGTGATTATGAGTTTTAACTTGTATTTCTGCATTATTACAGTTTCAACACAAACGTTTTTTTTTTGTTTGTTTTTTTTTTTTTGTATTTTCCATCTTCAAGTTTTTGCTGTGGTTGCCACAACTTCATACACTTTTGTATGTTCCAAAGGAGATGCGTGGATCTTTTCACAAATAAAGTAGCCAATTCTACAATAGAAGATGTGTGTTATGTGTATCCAAGTGTACAATTCAAATTCAGCTCTCTCGTTGTTGTATTTAGTCGTGCATTTTTAAGTTTATTTCACTGGGATTATGAATACATCAGGGGCCTTGTGGCACAAAGCAGGCTCTGCACTGTGTCGACAAACAAATGATGGGAATTTCTGGTCCGAGCGACGCCATCAGGACTCATGGTGTCCTGAAGCAAGTGGATGAAGGTGGAGTGAAACTCGCTGCCAGGATAATGATCTGGAGAAAAAGCTTCACTTGTTTCTGTGATCGCCAGCTTTCGACTCCTCTGAGCTCCCAGAAGGTACAGACTCCATGAGTCCTTGGGCACGGGGGAGGGATTGTGGTGCTCACACACCTGGCAAAGAGAGTTTTGCAAGTTGATGTAACATTAAAGCATATTAAATGTTAGCCAATTTCATCTCTGTTCTGTCTGCTCAACTATGGTCAGTAACCTTTTGGTGAGAATCAGGTAGTCACAAGTTAATATCACTTTTGCTTCTTGGTTTTGTGTTCTATAAAAAGCCTACTGTTTTACCTTTTTCATAGCTCTGGCTGCGTAAAGGTTGATGTTAAGAGAACCCAGGTGGTAGTCTGCTTTAATCTAGAGCTGCACTAGAGAGAATGGTAATTGGAGACTGCAGCCAAACCACAATTGTTGCAACTGTGTGCCGTGTCCTTGACTTTGAAATGGCTGCTTCAGAGACCGGGCCCAGGTCTGAGACCACATGCGGGGGGAGGGTGAATTGACAATTACATAAAATCGGGTTTTCAATAATACCACAATTACCTGTGATAGCTCTCAAATCTACTGCTGTCTGCATCAGACATGTGATTCTATAGCAGAGCCTGGGGCAGAAAACAAAGCAATTCAGATAAACAAGACCGGGCCGAAGGAGACTCAATATGTTTGTTTGCCGTCTGTGTTAATGTGCTGTTACTCTGCTACATGTGTAAATGCATGCATCTGTCTGAGCTTCTCTGCAGTGTGTGAAACTGAATTGGTGTTATGCAACAGAGCTGCTGTCACACATCCTGCAGTTAGAAACTGAAGGCATCGCTCAACAAATGTTACGCACACAATTTGTGGTGCAGCTGGTAAGACCAGCTAGACTTCTCAATTAAAAGGTAAACTCTAACCTGACCTTCATTCGCTTCATGATTCTGTAAAACGTGTTCACTTATTTATCAATTCTCAAATTGAACGTCTGCTGTTGGTCTTAGTACATGGAAGAAGATGCCTCCTCCTCTACATGGAGTTTTAAAGTTAAAAAAAAAAAGAAAAATAATGGTAATGAGATACAGATAACATTCACCTCACTTTACTCTACGTACCATAAAGTGGTACAGCTGGCCAAGTAGCACTAAGTAGACACAGGATTTAATTCTGGTAATTTAAAATATTTGAATTGCGTTTGCCAGTTTCTCGAGTAGAGAGGATAACGCTGTTCATACTGCATATTAAACTAACACAGTCCCCAAACAGCTGCATTTTGACAGAGATGTTATGTAAATGCATCTATTAAGGAAGTAAAAGAAAACCTTAAAATTTCCTGTCTTTGCACACTGCTGAGAAAACATTTCTAAAGAGATGTTTCAAATCTCTAAAACCCTGAATACTGAAACCTGCTCTGCCCATTATAATAAAAATGATAGGTTGCCAAAACAAGACACATCCTTGTATGCATCATTTGTCCAACATCTCCCCCGCCTCCCTCCGATGCTTCTTTGAGTTCTGCTGTTTAATTAAATCCCAGTGTTACTGCACAGCAGGAATACACGAGGCTCAGCTCTAAACACTCAGAGGACTGAGTAAAGAATGACAGGACGGAGCCAAAGTTATGTCTCGCTCTCCACTTTGAGCCAATCGGGTGTATTAATTATGCAATCGTTCTGAAAACATGTCCACCTCCCATTCTAAATAACTAAACACGTTTTTTAGTTTTAAAATTCAGCACAGTTTATGCAAAATTTTCTGGCACAAACTTTAGTAATTCACGTTTTCTTGGTTCATTAATTGATCAGGTAGCAGAGTCGTGCTAATTGGTACAGACTGACTCCAGTTGATTACAGCATGTTTGCATTTGTAAAGTGGATGGCGATTAATCGCAAACCTTCACCAATCTCTTTGAGAGGGATTGCAGTCGGTCCGAATCAGGCAGAGACAGGTTACCTCCCACCTGGCAACATGCTGAATCTCCTTGCAACCAAAAGTGGTCCCCACAACTTCTTGCGGTCATTCCCAGGTAGCAAAAATATTTTCAGCACAATCACTCACCAGCCACAGTTTTTTCTCCTGCTCGCACAGAGGTAGCCGTTCTATTTTTACTCTAGTGTGACTGAGGCCTTAAGTAGATAATGGAGTAAAATACTACATTGCATAAAGTGTATCTATGTGTGAGAGAGTACCTGCATGACCAGATGCTCAGCTCCACATTTAGCATTCCACTTGCTCCACGAGAATGCACAGGCAGAGGAAAAGAGGGCCATCTGTTCGTAGGCAGCGTGCTGTGTGAGTGGGTCCTGAAGAGGACAGAAACCCCACAGATCATTTCGTAATTCTTAATACTGCAAAAACACAATAATTAAATTGTTGTTTAAAACTACATATCAGGACCGCTTCAGGCAGCCCTGTGTAAATGCAGAAAAACGTATTTATCTTATGATTTCATGGGACACTTACATGCACTGTGTAATACAAACTTTGGTTCAAACCTTTTAACGTAATGCTACCATCAGGTGAAAATCTCACCAACCAAGTCACACGCTAACTGACATTTCCGTCTGTAGTCATTTATATTTGGTGTAGGGCTGTCAATGCTAACGCTAACGCAGTCATCGCAAATAACGCTATTTACTTTTTTTTTTTTTTTTTTTTTAGCGCAATCAACCCATCTGGAGCGCAGAATGACTCAAAATCCCTGAAATGTCTCTGTCAATGCATTTTGGGCAGTTTGTCCATTCTGCGCTCCAGATGGGTTGATTGCGTTAAAAATTTTAATCGTCATGACGCATTAACGCCTTAATGTTGACAGCCCTAATTGGTGACATGAAAAGCACTTATTCACTTCTTCAGTCAGATGAATGAAAAGATGCACAACAACTGGGGGTAGTCTGAGCTGCTTAAATAGTGGGTACCATGTGAAATATCAGCCGAACCTTGTTTTTCAATCTCCTCATTTAAAGGGGCGTTCAAGTCCATTTTTCCATTCTGAAACCCATTTGACTTCATAAAATGCATTTCAATCTTTGAAGGATTCTTATTAAGCTTCTCATATTAGCGTCTCAAATTTAGCATCTTGGTTTTGTGTTGCAGACCTTGGCAGTGCTGCTGACGTATTTGTGCGCGTATTCATTCACAAAGATGTTGACCCCAGCGTCGACCATGGCCTTCTGCAGGTCCGAGCCACTCATCCACTTTCCGATGAGGTGAGAGAGCCCCCCCTCTTGCTCTGATTGCAGCATACATTTATTATCCTATCAGTGACACAGATGCACAAATTGTAACAGTTAAGCCACATCTCCTGTTTATTTCCTGCGTCTTGCGTCCACAGTGCTCCTGCCGTCTTACCTGAATAGTGATGCTGATGTTTATGAACGCCCCGTTGACAGTGTAGAGAGCAGAGTCCTGGCCCAGTGGCCGGAGCTCCCAGCTCTGAAAAGGAAGGTTGGCGTAGGTTTTCTGCATCAGCGCAAACGCTTGGAAGGAGTCCATCTTGAAAGAGATTTTGGCCTCAGACTCATCATAGGAGATGTCGGTGATACCATCCATCCTCCACTGCTTACCTTTGGGAGTAGACAGTTTCAATATCTTTGACTTTGTGGGGTCTTTCAGATGTATTTCAGAGTGTGGTATACCTGCAGCATCCCAGCGAGCCACTTGTGGAGCTTCCAAGAAGACAACAGAGTCGGGCAGTGTCACAGACACCCCAATAAGAGGACAGGGGAGAGCCTCGTGGCCATCCAAACCAGACTTCTCAGCCTGATAAGAGAAGACCTGCATACCTGTCCTCAACACCTACAAACAAAAACAGGCATGCACTTTGAGTACAAGTGAGGTTTGATCTCATGCTAGCTGGAAGACCCTTATCTCTTCACCTGCACAAATTTCCAGCCATGGGCATATTGAATTTGAGGTGGGAGGTGAAACGCATCATAGTAGAATACTCCACCCAGAGGTGTGTACTCCATCAAGTCTACCACCTGGGCAACAGGGTTGATCACTGTGTGCTCCTCCGGGGGACCAATCGGATCCCTGACTGGTGAACAGACAGACAGAACTGTCATTAAGGCTTTTAGAAGAACCGCTGGTTAATTTGTCTGTGGAAATAAACACATTCTTTCTAAGCTAAGTTTACAATAATCATTGACATAGAGTTAGTTGTGACATAGTGTGATATGTATTTTTAAAACGAGTTTAGTTTATGTGCTTGCTTTTTACAGTGGGGCAAAAAAGTATTTAGTCAGCCACCGATTGTGCAAGTTCCCCCACCTAAAATGATGACAGAGGTCAGTAATTTGCACCAGAGGTACACTTCAACTGTGAGAGACAGAATGTGAAAAAAAAATCCATGAATCCACATGGTAGGATTTGTAAAGAATTTATTCGTAAATCAGGGTGGAAAATAAGTATTTGGTCAATAACAAAAATACAACTCAATACTTTGTAACATAACCTTTGTTGGCAATAACAGAGGTCAAACGTTTACTATAGGTCTTTACCAGGTTTGCACACACAGTAGCTGGTATTTTGGCCCATTCCTCCATGCAGATCTTCTCGAGAGCAGTGATGTTTTGGGGCTGTCGCCGAGCAACACGGACTTTCAACTCCTGCCACAGATTTTCTATGGGGTTGAGGTCTGGAGACTGGCTAGGCCACTCCAGGACTTTCAAATGCTTCTTACGGAGCCACTCCTTTGTTGCCCGGGCGGTGTGTTTTGGATCATTGTCATGTTGGAAGACCCAGCCTCGTTTCATCTTCAAAGTTCTCACTGATGGAAGGAGGTTTTGGCTCAAAATCTCACGATACATGGCCCCATTCATTCTGTCCTTAACACGGATCAGTCGTCCTGTCCCCTTGGCAGAAAAACAGCCCCATAGCATGATGTTTCCACCCCCATGCTTCACAGTAGGTATGGTGTTCTTGGGATGCAACTCAGTATTCTTCCTCCTCCAAACACGACGAGTTGAGTTTATACCAAAAAGTTCTACTTTGGTTTCATCTGACCACATGACATTCTCCCAATCCTCTGCTGTATCATCCATGTGCTCTCTGGCAAACTTCAGACGGGCCTGGACATGCACTGGCTTCAGCAGAGGAACACGTCTGGCACTGCGGGATTTGATTCCCTGCCGTTGTAGTGTGTTACTGATGGTGACCTTTGTTACTTTGGTCCCAGCTCTCTGCAGGTCATTCACCAGGTCCCCCCGTGTGGTTCTGGGATCTTTGCTCACCGTTCTCATGATCATTTTGACCCCACGGGATGAGATCTTGCGTGGAGCCCCAGATCGAGGGAGATTATCAGTGGTCTTGTATGTCTTCCATTTTCTGATGATTGCTCCCACAGTTGATTTTTTCACACCAAGCTGCTTGCCTATTGTAGATTCACTCTTCCCAGTCTGGTGCAGGTCTACAATACTTTTCCTGGTGTCCTTCGAAAGCTCTTTGGTCTTGGCCATGGCGGAGTTTGGAGTCTGACTGTTTGAGGCTGTGGACAGGTGTCTTTTATACAGATGAGTTCAAACAGGTGCCATTCATACAGGTAACGAGTGGGGGACAGAAAAGCTTCTTACAGAAGACGTTACAGGTCTGTGAGAGCCAGAGATTTTCCATGTTTGAGGTGACCAAATACTTATTTTCCACCCTAATTTACGAATAAATTCTTTACAAATCCTACCATGTGGATTCATGGATTTTTTTTCTTTCACATTCTGTCTCTCACAGTTGAAGTGTACCTCTGGTGCAAATTACTGACCTCTGTCATCATTTTAAGTGGGGGAACTTGCACAATCGGTGGCTGACTAAATACTTTTTTGCCCCACTGTATTTAAAGACCATCTTACCATCAAGTGCCTCCATCAGTGTTTGGACGTGGCTCACTTGGCTCTCTTCAGGCTCTGGACTGCTCCTCCTTGACCACAGACTGGCTGCACTCTGTGAGATGTGCATTCTATAGGAAGGAAAAGAACCCAGTAAATGAAGGAACCCACAACAGAAGCTTTCATCTTACCTCCCTCTCGCCTAACCTTTGGGTGGACTGCATCGCCGGGTAGACCCTGTTGCTGAGTGTGTGTGTTCTCAGATGAGTCATCCTGGCTAATGAAGATAGGTGGTCATACCGGGTGTGGAGGATGCGCACAGCAATGTCACTCACAGCCAGCTGCTTGGGAAGCTCAAAGCTGAGGCCTGCCTCACTGAAGCTGACACTCTTAAACCTGGATGGACCAGGTAGAAACACAAAGAGGAATAAAACATCAGCCTGTGTACCTACAGGCAACATTTGTACAAGTCTGTGTTTAGGTACTGTCCACAAATTTCATCTTCATCATAAGGCACAGCTACAAATGATTGACTTTCTTTAACGTTGGAATGATGTTCATTTCTAGCACCATATTTCTATTTTTGGATGGGCAGCATCAGAAGGAAAATGTGGGAGCCAGCGACATTTGGCAGATCATGGTGGTGGTCCCCCTGTTCAAAAGGGGTTTCAGGAGTTCGTGGACAATTAGCCCATTGCTGCTGGATGAGATGATGAGGCGTTTCTGGCATGTCCTACTAGGATACCCTGGGCTGACCTAGAACATGCTGAAAAGATGTCTTTAGTGTCTCTCTGCTGGCTTGGAAATGCCTCAGTGTCCCCCCAGATGAACTGGAGGAGTTGGCAAGGGTCTGGCTGTCTCTGTTTAGACTGCTGCCCCTGCAACCCAAACCTAGATAAGCAGCAGAAGATGGGTGGACAGACGGACAGTTGGTCTGTCTGTCTAACCGCTGTCTGGCTTCCTTCCCGCTCACTTAAACCAACTTTCTTCTGAATGGCTGCTAAAGAGAGGGTTGAGCTTCTGTGCTCACTCCTAGAACTGAAGAGTCTGAAGTGTGAGCGTTGACTCAAAGAGATTCCTTACACATACACTGATTTCACCATGTGAAACTTTAATATGAGCATCCACCACTGTAACAGTGGATATATAACAGAATGAAATTCTAAGATGATAGCTTTATGAACAAACCTTGGAATCTTATTGAGGTTGGCCCAGAGACATAGTGTAATGTTGTCATCTTTGATCACAGTCTGCATGTTGCCTGTCTCAGTGCTGACGTTTTCACTGGCACTCTGAAACCATGGACACGCAGGGTTTTGGACTTATTGCTATATTGTTACTATAAATCAAACTGCATCCTGATGTGTTATCATGGGAATAATCAGGTATCTTGTACCTTAAGGATCTCTTCAGTAGCAAGGTGGTGTTTTGAGTGAATTAGCTCCTGCAAATTTATGAGAACCTTCTGGTACTTCTGGCCCTCCTGGGGATCTGTAACATCTTTGAGGAAATCTTCCAACTCATCTACCAGCTGTAAGAACAGATTTGTTATGTTAGAACACACAGCAGATAACTCACTTGAAGACAAGGCTTTAGTTACCTCTATTTTTAATAGCTCGAGCTACTTTTGTCCTGTGCTTAATTTTTCATCCTGATTATTATCACTTAATTATTGCCAGTTAACATAAAGAAAATTGTTGCTGGTTATTATCTGATAATAGGGAAATAAAATAACCTTACTGTCATTGATCAACAAACACATACAGACCTGCAGAGCAAGATTACACTGCTGGAGCACAAGCGTGATGTTGACCTCAGGGTCATCTCTCCATAAACTCATGTATGTATTCATCTCTTTCTGTACTGCTGGGTCTGGTGCACCGTCGCAACGCATGTATCGCTCCCACTGGACACAAAGCATACACTGCCAGAAATCCATCAGGGAAAAAGAAAATGTCCATATCTACTGGACAGAATGCTTGTGGATCCACACCTTGGCTGTCTCCACAGCTTCAGTTTTCCATTTGGTTACTGCAGTATGATTCTCCTCCAGTAGATGGTGCAGTTCCTTCAACTCGGCCTCTCTGCGCTCTAGGTCCTGTCAGAGAAAGACATCCAAGCACACAAAGCATTCCCAAGTACTCTTCTGTGTATGTACATTTCTTCTTTTATGCTTCATTTAGGGTTAATATTAAACTGGGCTCTTACCTTTAGCTCAAGCCTTTCCACTTCCTTCTGCTTTCTCTCTCTTTCCACTCTCTCCTGTTCTTCTCTTTCTGCCCTGATCCGGGCTTCCTCTACAATGTACATGTTACAGATACAGTGCTAACAGAGAACACATCCACCAACAAGCGCCTATCTCTCCTACTCATAAACAGCTACATAGAGCAGTAGATCAGTTGGGATCCCTCACTTCCTGATACCCTGAACAGTTTCTTCTCCAGATTGACAACACTAATGGAGGTGCAACCGTTGCTCCCCTTCAACTAGAGGAGCAGCATCAGCCCCTGATCCTGCAGCTCCACTAAGTGACTTGTTCTCTGAAGAGAACTAACACTAACAAAGCTGCAAAACTGGAAAAGGTGTCAGGGAGGACATGTGCTGACCAGCTGGCTGGGGTCTTTTTGGACATTTTCAATCTGTCTCTGCAACTTTATACTATCCCTGTCTGCCTTAGGTCCTCCATCATTGTGCCTGTGCCAAAAAAAAAATCAGCTGTGGCCTGCCTAAATGATTACTGCCTAGTCGCACTGACCCCAGTCATCATGAAGTTCTTTGAGAGGATCCTCCAAAGACACATTAAGCAGCTAACAGACCTCAATTCAGTATAAGCTGGCAGACTGCAAAGGAAGGCCAGCCATATTGCTGCTGACCCCACTCACCCGGGACACGAACTGTTCATACCTTTGCCATCTAGGAAATGGTATAGATACATAAAGACCACTACCACCCGGCTGAGGGACAGCTATTTTTCCAAGAGCTGTGAAAGCCATCCGTCCACCTGCCCTTCCCCACGAACACTCACATCCAGTCACTTTACTCTAAAGACTGCTAAAGGCTTCTGCATTTATCTTTTTTTAAGTAAATCTTATTTATCTTTTCTACATTTTCTTTATTACCGAGAGCACCATTGCAATTTTTGTTACGTTCTAGCAACATAATGACAATGAACAAATCTTGAGAGAAGCTCAAAAAGTGTAACAGATTCATTTTTTTAAAAGTCAATTTCCCTTTAAAGTCTCAGTGCCAGAAACGCCACCTACACTGGAGGTTTAAATTAAGAGAGACTGCTCACCTTCCTCTCGAAGTCTCCTCTCCTCCTCCTCTTGCTGCCGCTTTGTCCTCTGAGCCTTGGACACCTTACCGGCCTTCTTCTGTGGCATCAGAGCATTGCAAGTGTAGTTTAACAGTGACAGTTCAGTGTGTACCTACTAGCAAATGGATATATTGCTGAAGAGAACGAAGCAGCGAGAAAGAGAGTAAGGAAGCTTCCTGTGTGTATCTTGAGCTGAGTTCTGTGTCTAATTGTCAAAGACAGACGATATACTGACTGCCTGTTGCTCATACCTGTTGTTTCTTGGGAAGCTTTCATTCACAGGAAAAAAAGACAGAGAGAAAGTTACAGAATGTCATGTTTCACAACAGAAATTCAAGAAACTATGTATCTATCTATATCTATATACACTATAGATAGATATAGAGAGGTGGGGAGTAACTAAATACAAATATTTTGTTACAGTACTTATGTAGAAAATCCAGGTACTTTACTTAATTATTTATTTTTCTGACACCCTTTTACTTTTACTGCCTACATTTCCAGAAGTAGTGCAGGTGACCTTTTGTGTTAGTGGAACTTCATAATCTAGCTAGCGCTAAGTGGCAGGTAATTTCAAATTCAACATTTCTATCAGCTAAAACACAGACTGTTTATTTACGGTTTTATTTCACAGGGAGAGAAAAGACTGTGAAATAACTTCACACTTAAGCTGATGATGTTTAGATTAATTCACTGAACTTTATACTGTCTACTGTAAAGACAATCTAATGAGTAGAGGAGTGGTGTCCGTGTCAGTGTAGAGGATGGACATCACCCAGGACATCTTGTGAAAACTGCTGACATCTTGCTAAATTCAGTTGTGTAAATTCACAAAGAGCAGCAGGTCAGCTGACCACAGCATGTACACAAATAAAATCTACTGAATCTCACATTAGACATTATTATGAGGTGTAATTCTTTTCCCTTTGCTGAGCCACTCCACAGATCTTAGTGTCCCCCACCTGCTGAATCTCACTTTAAAATCAAGAGTTAATGTTTAAATGTGGAGGCAACAGAAAACCGCTTCTTTTTTTCTTTTTTTAAATATTCCTTTCCACTGCATTGGGTCCTATATAACACATTCAAACTGGGCATATTCACTGGGATTATAATTTATGTTATTGTATTAATTTAGATTATTGTATTTGTGTTATCATGTACTAATAGTATAATGATATTATATTAATATAGCAGGAGGTTCAGTTTCCTTGTTAGAATTGTCCTACAAAGAGCTACTTTCTTTCTTGGAGTACATTTCAGAGCCTGTACTTTTCCTCTTTTGAGTAAAACAGTTGCTTCAGTGCTTCAACTATTGGTGGAGCATTTTTTTAACCCAGGTATCTGTACTACTTAGTTGTTCTACTTAAGTAAAGAAAGTCTGTACTTTTGCCACCTCTGTATATAAAGAGAGAGAGAGAGAGAGAAAGTGTCGAAGTTAAGAACTACGAAACTGTATTTCGTACAGTAAACTAATAGGTTACTACGTAATTGCGCTAACTGGTAGCCTGTAATCACATAGACCTTTAAAAATAATATTTAAGTTGGTCTATTATAAGGAAATAATAGAGGGGAAAAACCCTCACCATGTTCGTCCGCGCGTCTGGGTAACCGTGGCAACCTATACGCATGCGTACTTGCTATGTTTTTTATTTGCGACAGAACGAAACGACGTGCGACAACGTGCACTACGGAGTTGTCCCTTGCATTCATAGGTAAGGACGCAAGGAAAAGACATTTTTCTCTTCATTGGCGTACATAATATAACACGTGTAAATGTCAATTTGTTGCGCTTGGCATAAATGCGGTGCTCTACATGGTAATTCGTAAGCTAGCTGCTAAGCTAAACTTAATTTTGTGTAATGGTTTCTGTGTGCTCTCTCTCCTGACCTTCCCTTTCTCCTCTTCTCGTTTCAAAAGTGTGAAAGGCCATGTCCAACCCTTTAAAAACTGAAGTTATCAGGCTGTACAAAAATGTAAGTAAACTGGTGTTAAGAGAAACAACGCTGGGTGGTGTGCAATGCTGCAGAGCTTTAAAAATGTGTCTCTCCTCTCCAAACAAGCTCCTGTATCTCGGCCGTGAATACCCTCAGGGAGCAGCGTACTTCAAACAGCGCCTGAAGTCAGCATTCATGAAGCATAAAGACGTTACCGACCCGGAGAAGATCAAACAGCTGGTGGCCCGGGGGGATCATGTCATCAAGGAGCTAGAAGCTCTGTATTTCCTCCGAAAATATCGGGCCATGAAAAAAAGATACTATGAACCCGAAAAATAATGGCACACGCTGATAGCTCCAAGTGGTTTTCCTGGATTACAGTGTGGTAATCGGTTATTTCGGATTCACAAACACCTTTTAACACCTACCGGGTCCAAAACAAAGAACAGAATTTACATCAGCTGCTCCTTTATTAAACTCAACTAAGGTTGCCTCTGAAAGGGAAATAAAATCCTCTCTGGGTGTTGCAAAGCGATCATCACTGTCATTGATATTTTGTACCTAAGGCCACTCTTTCAATTTCATATACTGTTTGTAAGCCTAGAATATGTTTTATGCATTCTTTGTCCCATTGTCACATTTTAGTGTATTTAAAACAAATGCTTCACCAGATGAGTTACCCAGTGTTTACACCAAGGTGTCCAAATTGTAACATTGATCATTTGTACAAGAGGTTGTGTACTTTTTTTTTTTTTTTTAAAGCAGCTGTCTTTAATGTAATACGTGAGTTTTAGAATGTATTTCAGTGTATATATTTGTAAATACATGCTCACATTTTTTGAGAAATAAGTGTACATGGGAATGGATTCATGTGCTGTTACACAAAAGGCAAACATAAATGTTACAGATTTCTTAGAGTGGTGTCTCGTGTCATAATAAACCACAAACACAGCTTAGTGTTACTTATTCCTGCTATTGCAATCAACCTAAACCTTGCAGATCTAGTGTCAGTCTGCATGGATTCTGAAAAAGGAAGTTTTCATGAGACTATGAAATCCTATGACACAGTACTTGGCATGATTCAATGGGTTGTAGACCCACCTTTAGCACCAATAGCTTGAAATAATGTTTTCTTGAGGACTTATTCAGTCTCTCACATTCCTGTGGAGGAATCTTGGCTCCTTCTCTTTTCAGTGTTGCTTCGGTTTATTGAGGTTTGCAGGTATTTGTTCATGCAGCGCTCTGCTAAGATCCTGCTGCAGTGTTTTAATTGAGCTGATGTCTAGACCTTGACTGGACCATTGCAACACCTGTCTCTTCTTTTTAGGCCATTCTGTTATAGATTAGCTGGTGTTATTTCATGATCCAATTTGGTCCAAGCTTTAACTGCCGGGCACACAGAAGGTTTCATATCTTACTCTAAAATGCTTTGGTATACAGAGGAGTTCATTGTGACTCTGAATGCAAGGTGCCCGGGTCCTGTAGCTGGAAAACGAGCCCAAATCATGACCACTGGGCTTGACAATTGTCATGAGGTGGTTGTGTTGAAGTGCTATGTTTCACTTTTTGCAAAATGCGGAGCTGCTGTGTTTCTGAAGGACAATGGTCACGTCGTCTTGTGACATTTGAGTTAATAAACCGAAGCTAAAAAAACTTTATGACTCATAATAAATAGCATCAAAACTACCTTGAATGTATTCATTGCCTGTTTGTATGGATTGTATCCTGTGGATGTTTCAGACAAGTCTGCGTTGCCCTCCTGGTCAGAGAAATTCAAACATTCCAGAAAGAGAGGAACACTTATGTTTGAACTATTTCGACTATTCCTTCCACAGCATGTCTTTCATCCTGTCTTCCTTCTCTCACCCCAACCGGTCGCAGCAGATGGCCCCGCCCCTCCCTGAGCCTGGTTCTGCTGGAGGTTTCTTCCTGTTAAAAGGGAGTTTTTCCTTCCCACTGTTGCCAAAGCGCTTGCTCATAGGGGGTCATATGACTGTTGGGTTTTTCTCTGTATGTATTATTGTAGGGTCTACCTTACAATATAAAGCACCTTGAGGTGACTGTTGCTGTGATTTGGCGCTGTATAAATAAAATTGAATTGAATTGAAATGTTTATCATGTGGCTTTTTATTAATAACGTGTTAATCTAAACAATACAGACAGAAATCATCATTGTACACAAGTAGATATTTGAGAGAAGTGCTTTCTACTTTTTGCTGAATCACTGGAAAAATAAAAGCACGATTGTCTCGCTGACAACTCAGTTCCTTTGGTCTCATTTCTTATGAAGTAAGGTGATTACAATCCTGGATTTGAGCATTGCAGCAGCTCTGTCTTCAGCTGTATCGGTCGTTAAAAAGATGAGACACGGATATCGTTGTCAATTTTCCCATGTGCAGGTTTATTGATTCCATCCTCCTTGTTTGGCAGACCAACATTGTCTGTTCCTCCCATGACCTAAGGAAGGAAAAGTACAAGGCAGAATTGAGCACCTGTCTTCAGTCTGTTGCTTTTGATACCTTTGCTCTTCAGCACGTACCCCATCTTTGACACGTTTGAACAGGTGATAAGAAAGAGTGTCTTCTTTCATTAGCATAAGTCTTGGGTCCACCGTCTCCCTCAATCCCCCTGAAATGATAAGTGGAAGAAACAATAAGAAAATGATATCACAGTTCCAATGGCAAAATCTTTTCTTTTTTTCTTACCTGTCAAGAGACTGATGATTATTCCAACAATAATAGCTGTTAAACCTCCAATGACACAGAAGTAAAGGTAGGATGGAGAGTGCCACTGAACCGCATGTCTGGTGGTGAGAGAAATTAGTTTTTTCTCATATGCCCTTTATTTATATTATAGGAAAGCTCGGTCATCCCATCTCACCAGGCAATATTATATTAATTGATCTAACACAGACTGAACCACACTTACATGTCATCAGTATTCTGTCCTGGGGTTGTGGTAAAAAGACTTGGTTCTGTTGGCAGTGGGGTAGTCCAATTGAGACTGCCACCAGAAGTAAATTTACAACCCTCAGTGCTCAGCGAGAGAGGTCGGGTCATCTCAGGAGGAGAAGGGGATATCAATTCTCCAATGGTCACAGACACAGCTACAGCCAAACCTGCCACGAGGCCCCATAGGCCTCCCTGTGGACAAATATAAGGAGCTTCATGAAATATATATTACATAGACCAACAGTCAAAAATGTTTGTCAGAGTCGAGTGTCACTCAACGCTCAGGCTCATTTTTCAATATTATTTTCAGTTTGACAGCAGAACTATGTAAGCGAAAACGGATGATTTCTGAGTTCATTTATACAGTTCCAAATCACAACAAAAACTTGGTTGGAGGCACTTTATATTGTAAGGTAAAGGCCCTACAATCCAGAGAGATGGATTATAACTAGATGATGAATAATAACTAATGATTTGTTACAAAGTGGTGTGTAACCACAGAGAGTGGAAGTGGAAATGCTCAACCAGCAAGCCCCCATCAACGCCGCGCAACCAAGAGACGGCTCAGCACCTGATCCAATCTTAACAATAAGCTCAAAAAGCTCAATCTCAACAAATTATAAAATCCTGCGAGTTGGTTCCACTGAACAGGGTCAATTGATGGGGTTTTACAGCTATGCAGTAAAAACAAACAAACAAAAATAAATAAATAAAAAAATATAAAGATTATAGTTGGTTTTTAAAGGTATTTGGTAATTGTTATTTTTTTTCATGCCGTTAACATTTTTTAAACATTGAACATTAATAAGGGTGGCTTTTTATACTGTAAATACCGTATAAGAAAAAAATGCTCCCTGCACTATGTTATACGATGACAGGTTGATGCAATACAGTTGAAACAATGATACAAATGTCGATTCTTTCATGCTACCAAGGGCTGATTTTGGCCAGATTTTGAGATCCCTGGAGGTAGAAATTTTCAAATGAAAATACCAAAATGAGAATGGACTTACTTTGGAGTTGACAAATGGACAGAGGACACCCAAACTGAACAGACCGAGTAAAGGACCCCCAGTGACCCCACCAATGATGGACACTGCCTGTTTGAAGAGACCTGCAGCTCAAAAAACACTTTAAAAATGGTTGAATTTACTGAGGTGAGGTGCTTTCTAATAAACAACAACAACGTTCCTGAATGTGTTTGCCTGAAAACACTGACAGCTCTGCATTAACAGATCCCTCTACCTGCATCATATGTCCCATGAGTGATGCCAGTCCAGCCATAGCAATGCAGACAATTCCAAAAAACACACCTGCAAAAACATCACATCACAAAATGACATTTTTATCGACTACCAGCCACATCCACAAAACAGAGATTAGTTTAATCTAACATAACATGCAGCTTACACTGGGGCAAAAAAAAGCATTTAGTCAGCCACCAATTTTGCAAGTTCTCCCACTTAAAAACATGAGAGGACTGTAATTTTCATCATAGATTTTTAAAGAATTTATTTGCAAATTATGGTGGAAAATAAGTATTTGGTCAACAACAAAAGTTCATCTCAATACTTTGTTATATACCATTTGTTGGCAATGACAGAGGTCAAACGTTTTCTGTAAATCTTCACAAGGTTTTCTCATTTTGTCTCTCATAGTTGAGATATACCTATGATGAAAATTACAGGCCTCTCTTGCACAATTGGTGGCTGACTAAATACTCTTTTGCCCCACTGTATATCATAAACAAACAACAGGAAACTTGTTATTTACTCAGCCCTTTGGAGATCAAGAGAAGCTTTTTCTCAGATAGTTTAATGCGTGGTTTGATCAGGTCCTCCATGGTCACTGCAGCCATTGCGTTGATTGAAGTAGAAACTGTGCTGAACATGAAGAAATGAACCATGTTTACTCTGGACTAATGGACATAACTGACACTTCAAATGTGGCACAGCTTTAAATGTTACATGCAACATGAATAAAAATATATCAAATTATGTTGTATGAACCTCAGAGAGGCACTATATACTGCAGCAAAAAATAGTCCTGGAAGACCTTGGTGATCTGCCAAGATATCCATCACCAAATAAGGCAACAGCTGTAAAGGAAAAAAAAACTTTATTGAAAGATCACAAAACAACTTGAATAAAAACAGTGGCACTGTTAGTACATCCTTCGTTTTCTTTGTTTATGTGTATGTACCTGATCAGGTGATGAAACTTGTCCAGCTTTCCATGGGTCACAGTTCTTATAGAACGAATAAAGACACAGCCCTGAAATCACTGACGATGTCAGGGTGCAAACTAGGCCTAACATGTTGATGAAGAGAGCTCTGAAAAAACACAACACGAAAAAGTGAAGCATGCAAACAAAAATCAGTGTAGCATAGCAAACGAGATTATATTTCTTATCACTGTATGCTGATGATGTCATCATTTATCATAGCTATCTTTTCCGAGTTTATGATAAGAACGTGTCATTTGCCAGCAAACCCCACCAATGTTGTGTCTTTGGCTGAATCAGAATTTACATAGATGTGGAAATAGACGTGTCATATATCGTTGTTTATTGGTGTTTTTTTATTATTATTATTTTAATTATTAGTTTTGCAAGCTAAACAGGAAGGAAGGAATACATTCCTTTGAATCACTCACAATCTGGCATGTTTAATGCTCTTGCAGGAGTTGTATCTCTGAACTTGAGGTTGGTAGGTCCCATAAACTGCACTCCAACCAAATGTCCCTCCGATGACTAGTGTCCAAAAAGTGTGTCTTCTCAGAGGGTTTATGTCAAAGCTGGGATTACAAAATGAAAGCATGATTTTAGTATAACACACACACACACACACACACACACACACACACACACACACACACACACACACACACACACACACACACACACACACACACACACATATACTCACTCCACAAAGTTAATTCTTCCTCCTTCTTGGGCATCTGACAAGATAGTGGAGATTCCTCCTTTTAAGATCACACTTTTGATTATAACAGACATGTAGCCTGCAAACATTATTCCAATCTGGAAGAAAAATCAGAGATTTGTTTGGTTGGCAGATCTGTATTCTGTAACTATGTTGACAGATTTTGGTCCCAGTTATCAAATTCTTGCTAATTTACATGAATACTGCAAAGAATCAAGACATGACTCAAACGTGGTTGTGGTGTCGATAAAATTAGACTGAAACCTGATTGCAATTTAATTCAGTTTTACTTACATAGCAATGGAATATATTTATATGGTTCCAAATCATAACAAAAGGACATTATACTGTAAGATAAAGACCCTACAATCCAGAGAAAACGCCAGCAATCAAATGGCAGTGTGAACCAAAAAACTCCCTTTTAACAGGAAGAAACGTGAACGTCAGGAAGGGGCAGCCATCTACCACAACTATTTGGAGGCATTTGTGTATTTTTTTTTTCGTTTTATTTGATCCAGGACCCTACCTGAACAACATCTGTCCACACCACAGCTTTCAGGCCACCCTGTAACAAACGCCACAAAACAAGAAAAATCTCTGTCAAAAAGGTTAGGAAGCTGTATTTATGAACAGAATGCATAACGTGGAAATATGTGACCGTATTCTGTAGTAGAACATTTTCAGAAAGCACAAGTGATGGGAATAACGGCGTCACTAACGATGTTACTTTTTTCAGTAATAAGTACATTAATAAGGGGGGGACAGGACAAAGGACAAGCTATGGAAAAGTGCCAGAGATTACTAACAACTAATGCATCCACAGGCAGCTGTATACCTCTGTTTAAT
The DNA here is from genome assembly GCF_057381845.1 of Rhamphochromis longiceps. NCBI lineage: Eukaryota > Metazoa > Chordata > Actinopteri > Cichliformes > Cichlidae > Rhamphochromis > Rhamphochromis longiceps. The sequence goes on from NC_140573.1 coordinate 39,409,565, forward strand.
CTGCAATGGAGCAAAGTGAAAATTTGTCCTGTCTGAAGAGTCACATTTTTTGTGGAGACTGTTGAAAAGCTGAAGTCCTAGATTACCCATGAATGAGAAAACACTGTGCTCTGTAAACTACAGCAACTGGTTTCTAAGCTTTCAAATGTTTGCAGACTTTTAGAAAAAAAAAAAAAAAACAGGTGACGCAACACATTATGCAATCACGGTTTCAACTTTTGACCCTTAGTGATTGCAGGTGAAAACATCAAATTTTAAAAATGGGCACATATTTTTCATGAAACAAAACAAATCATTTGAATTAAATCATCCAAATGAAAAAGTCAAGAAATCAGAGGTGATGTTAAATGAGAGATATTTTGTTTTAAAGGGTAAATGGGAAGGGGACCTCGTGAATTTTAGGAAAATGTAAATATTCTCATTTAATCTCTGCTGAATGTGAAAGTGGGGGTCTCTTAAGGTTCCTGGCTTAGTGATGCTCGATGAGGTTCGACTGACAATGTGATGCACTGCAGTGTGTGTGTCGTATGTAATAAATGTTTTACTAACCAGTGCACAATACAAAGTACAAACAGTGGCTGTCGAAATAATCCCACCCCACAGGTTCATACCAGTCACTGCAAAAAGAAGGGAAATTCATTAACAGGGGAAACACTCTTGTTCAAGATCCCTTCACGAACTTAACTGCTGTGAACTGGAGCTGACATACCTTGGTTCAAAGCCAGAGCTGGAGCATAAATTACAAGTCCAGTGTAGAGCAACTGTGGCAAAGAGTTAGAAAGTCACAACAACATGTCTCTGCTGATACCAACGTAGTTTTATGTGCAGAAGTCAAAGCACTACAAAGATTGAACCACTGGCTTCTTACTGCGTTAAAAAAGAAGATCAGCATTCCCAGGAGACGAGTGGCTCTGCTGAAACGCAGCTCCAGATACTTGGCAGAGACCAGACAGAGAAAAGACGCATATTGATACTGATACATGAAACTTCTAGTTCCCCTCACTCCCTCCAATTCAAAGCTAGTACTTTGTACACTTACTGACAGGTGTAGCCCAGCCAACAGTTTAAAATATAGCAAAAATAATGTTGAAAACAAAACCACAGTTACCTCATATGTGCTGTTGATGGCCAGTCTGTAGAAAACTGGGAGAAAGACTTCGGATGTGTACACCACTGCTATTACATAGGAAATACTTAAATAGCCAAATATGGCTCCGTAGCCATACACCTACGGACAGGTTGAAAAAGATTTATGGAAACACAAAATAGCAAAACAGCTGGTTGGCTGGTGAAACTTTGCCGGAGATCATTTGAAACGCTGATGCTGCTGATACTGAACGAGCTTTGGAGCAACATATGAACAGTGCTGAACTCTGGTGAGTAACACGAAAACTTTAAATTCGTTATTTGATTTGTTTGAAATTGAAAGCGGTGCACTCAAAGTAATGCTCGGTTAGCTGACTCCAGCCGTCTTCTAATGCACAGAAATCACAGTTTTACACATTTTGTAAAATTCTAATTTAAGCTCTGAATAAATGTTTGTGCGCTGAGGAAGCTGAGTGCAGATCCAGGACAGTCCCGACACGTTACCTCGGCTGGGTTGGAGAGCACAGTGACGGATGACATGTAGCTGGCAGTGAGGGACATGGAGACAGCCAGGGCATTGAGTTTTCGGCCCCCAGTTAAAAAGTCCCTGGAGGTTCCTTGTCTCCTGCTTCTCCAGGCGTAATAAAAACCAACAGCAGCAGACAGGAGCAGAACGACAGCAAACACCACATAGTCTGCTGCCACGAGCAAGTGAGCATCCCCGGACATTTTATCAGTCGGAGCAAAACTGAAATAAAGCTAAAGCGTTTATCAGGCAGTGCTTTGTAGATCACTGGGAAGGCGGTGTCATCACCTCCAGGTACTCTATTGAACTGTAAGATAAATTATTCCAGACGGTGCGCGCACGTGTCCCTTCAGGTTAACTTGACACTCAAAGTTAATGAATAAAGTTTAGAAGTTAGAGTTTGAACCCAAACACATAAAACCCTCTGTGATATTTGAAGGTTTGATAATCAGTTATTGCATTTAAGACACACTGCTATGGCCTCCTAAGCGCCTTTATTACACTTGTTTAAGACTCTGCCCCACGTGATATCTTTAGGAAAAGTGAGCAGCATAAACTTTGGACTTTTAACTGTATTTCAATAAGTTTCACAGTTTTCCCAGAGCAAGTCTTGTTAACTTGGGGAGATGTTTCCCAAGTGACTCAACATTTAAGTTGGCTCAATGTTTTGAATGTGGCCTCAACCATGATAGGAGTGCTGCAGACAAATTATCTGATCATACATATGTAATGAAATCAAGGCAGGAGGAAAAAGTCACAGACATATTGTGGAGTTGCAACCCGTTCTCACTACCAGGTCAGCTATAGAAACACACAACACTCCGATACCGCAACCTGCAACAACATCGTGTAACAACTGACATTTTAATCGTGAAGATTTATTAACTAATTCAGCTTTAGCCTCAGTCACATACCAGTGCTCAAAGGACAGAGTTCATCATGTACTGTGAACAGATCAGGTACGTACTCAGTGCTCTAGGGATGTAAAGCAATTGACTGTCAGTCAGTGTGACATTTGGCTTGATCATTTGTGTTGGTGATGGATGAGACTGTGCTGAGTTTAATAAAAGTTATTAAAATGTCTGCAAATCATGCACTTAACATTTGACAATTATCATCATTGTTTATTTATCAGTTATCATTTAAGTGATGGAAACAGCTGGGAAACAAGCTGCATTAAGTAAACTATGTGGCCCAGAGGTGGGAAGTAACAAAGTACACTGTTAGACTTTTCATCGCCACTTTACGGTAACATACTGGCGTCACTGTTGCCAGCATCATACCGTGACGCCGTGTTACGGTAGCTTTCCGTTCTGCAGGATGATACCGTTTTTTGCTGGTGTGGTATAATACTCTTGGACAAATTATGGTAACGCACCGTAGCCTTTTTTACGACATAACGACATCACGGCGTCACTGTCCCCAGTGAGATACTGTTATGTCGTTATGTCGTAAATTACGTCAACAAAGTAACATCATACTGTGATTAAGACATTGGTATACTACCGTTTATTCACGGTTTGTCACTGTAAGCCCGCTGCAAGGTAATAAACTGCAATATATTAACCAGTAACTTACCGTTATCACGCATCAGTACCAAAAATATTCATCTCTGCTAGAGGATACCGTGTCCCAACAGGCGGTCATTTACTGTTCAACAGGTCGTAATTTACCGTAATTTCAGTTAACAGTAACATACTGTAAGAGACTGGAGGATTCCAAAAGGATAGATAGATAGATAGATAGATAGATAGATAGATAGATAGATAGATAGATAGATAGATAGATAGATAGATAGATAGATAGATAGATAGATAGATAGACACACACAAAATATAATTCATGTGCTTTGCACCACTTTATTTCAATTCTGATTTTTCCCTGCTGAAATACACATTTCCAAAATCAAAAACTGAAAAGAACTGAAAACATATTTTCATTGAGGAAGCACTTGTTTTTACTAAACCATGTAATACATTATTTCCTCAGATGGTTGTACAAACAATAACGATATTATGTCATATCCATATCATGGCATCCACATATGCTCAAGTGTTGGGTTTTCTTAGTTATATTTTGTAGGGTCTTAAACCTACAATGTGAAGTGCCTTGGCATTCATTTTGTTGGCACCATACAAATAAACTGAATTGTAATGAATATAATATCAAGCCCCACACTTCTGCCTTTTGTCCAAAATACTGGCTCACACCACCAAATCAATGCACAAAACAGGGTCCACAAGGACATGGATAAGGGTGTGTGGTGTGAAGTAACTTGACTGTCCTGCACTGAACCCTGATCTTGCTTTGTGGACTGAGTTCATTGATTTGTAGGGTGAGCCAATACATGTGACAATTAAAGTGTAAGTAGCTGAAATAATTTTTAACAAACGGGTAAAAGAAGGGAAAAAAATCAAAACTGTCGCACTCAAAAAAACCTATTGGACAGAGACAGCGTCTTGCAAGATGGCAAGAGAGCTTGTCTTCATTGTTGTTCGTCTTGTGTAAATGTCCAGAAAGCATGGGCCATGGATCATCTGTGGAAACACGGGTAACAACACATTGGACACTTAAATTATACAAGAAATTCACTAAAAATGGCAAAAACAGTTACCTAATTTGAAGTTCTCCACTCAAATTCAGTAAGCCGCTGGAGGAAAGTTGTGACATGAGGGTTAATGTGAACAACCTTTCGCTTCAGTCCTTCTGCTTGTCCCAACCTTGGAGGTACATTTTGTTCCCTCTTCAATTCAGTTCAATTCAATTTTATTTATATAGCGCCAAATCACAACAAAAGTCGCCTCAAGGCGCTTCATCAGGGTTTATCCTTACAAAAAACCTTGCACACGCTGACTCCTGGTATTCCAGGTTCAATACATAGAATGAACCAAAGAAGACTGACATTGCATCAGCAAAGATGTTCTCTTTGTCCAGCTCAACAATTACACGGCCCTCTGCACTCACCATCCAGCAGGTGGCGGTCATTGAACTTTGTCCTTAAATGTACAGGGGCAACATGTTGTCATTATGCAACATAAAATAATTTCAATACTTCACTTCTTCACACTGTCTAGATAGTCATAAAGCAAATAGCTATGTACAGTTAATTATTAATGGCCTTATGTACATAAGTCCATTTTAACATATTATAATTGTACATAATTGGGAATTATTTTGCACATTAAACACACCTAACAAAGAGTCAGCCCAGTTAAATTACCGGAGATGAATCAACTGTATGGTTATTTTGGAGTTATAGTTTGTGCTGCTGTTAAACTTTACAGTATTGACTTCAGTATTTCTGCTGTTGGTGTAGCTAGACTACTATGTTGATCAGTAATATGTAATGTGAAATTTGATATTGTTACTTTGCTGGATTCACTGAGACACATGTCCAACAACCTTGGTTTATAAAGGAAATTACAGAAATTTGAGCTAACAAAACAGAGGCTGGATACCTGTGTCCACGAAAAGCTCCTGTGCCAAACAGAAATTTTAATATGGTCTAATCAGCTCTATTTCATGAATGACTTCTTACCAAGCATAATCAGCCTTGGGGTGCCTGGCAGGCTTTTAACATGCAAACTGAACAATATAAATTTGCGTGCACTGAAGCCACAAAATTTAGAAATACACATAGTTGCAAAAAGTTCAGTGACCAATTACCTTTCCTAAGTGACATATGCAATGCAAAAAATAAGAGTATTGTCAATAGGGAGCAATTCCCAGTTTTTACATGATCAAAATTATTCACAAAAGGCTTCAATAAACAGAAAATGTGTGCCGACAAGAGAACAGTGCAGAAAAATGAAAAGATATTTGAGCTCGACGCTTTAATGGGTTTAACATGACTTAGTCAGCACTCCGCACCATACAGGTAGTACAAGCACACCTGAAAACACTGACCAGCTAACAGCTTTAAGCATTTGGGCGCAACCTAGTTCACCGATTCACCTGCTGGAAACGTCCAAGTTTCTATCAAGTCTCATAAATCCATCGGCAACTATTACCAAACTAGTCTTTTGAGTCTCCACATTCATAGATATTGACATTTTGACTTAGCATTTGAATGAAAATATCCTGGTAGGGTAGCTTAAAAGTCAAAACAAACAGTAATAAGAACGCATTTCGGACTTCTCTCGAATAAGTGAAAAAACACTTACCTTCAGACTGATTAGCAGGTTCCGATCAAACTTTAATGTGTCCCATGCCAGTCCGTTTTAGGGAAAAAGTGTTAAGTGGTTTCATTTAATTTTGAGATACTCCCGCATGGATGAGCAATTTGGAGTCTAGCAGAGTTATCACGAATAGCATATGATCTTCAGATATAATCCAATCAACCTTGCATTTAACCTGATTGAACATCCAGTTACCTCTGACTACTTCTAAGTTGCACATGTTAACGGTCTCATCATTACTCTGTGCTGCAGCGAACTGGATCTGTAGCACAGAATAGTTGATGGCCATGTTGTTCTCCTGCTTTGCAGCTTTATTTGAGTCTTAAAAAGTACCACCTTATACAAAACAAATGAAGGTCCAGTATAAGAAAGAATAAGAAGAGAAAAAAAGGAACACCCTGCTAAATGAAGCCATTTTTAAACATTACTCTAAATGTAGCCATTAGTTTTTGTTGCTGGCCATACAAAAAATAAGTATACTTCAATCATATTCCCCAAGTATACCTTACCTAGTACGTATTCTAATAATGCTTCTTGGGACTATATTGGCTCCCGTTTTAGTATTCTTGAAATTAACTTTTAGATGTACTTTTTGTTCACCATATTGTACTAGTGTAAAGTGTAGAAGTAAATTTAAATCTAATTTGATATACAAAGAGGTGTTTACAAAGGTTATAAAGCTAGTTATGTAGCTATTTGGTGGTTACGTGTTTTGATATTTACATGTTTACATGTTTGAATGTTTAGACATGCATGTTCAAACCAGTAATAAGTATGTGTTATATCTACCTGGTTGTTTTCCCTGTTTTGATCTGAGTAAGATTTCCTGGCTTCTGAGAGGCCAGTGAAGTATTCATGAGGGCGGCACACAGGAAGTGTGGGTTGTTGTTGCCGTGTGCTAAAAGTAAAGAGGCTGCTAAAAAGTTATCCGTCTCCGTCTTGCTGTTCCTAATTATTCAGAGAGATTCCAAACCATCTAGTGAACCCTCACGTTACACTAGCATAATGTCTACAAGAGTATAGTTAAAATATACTCGACTCTATCACAATACTAACCTTACAAGTATACTATTAATTAATAGTATTAATAATGTTTCACATTGTTTGAATAAACAAATACATTTATTAATATATGAGGTTCCATTCAGTTCAAGGAATTAAATTTTAGTGTGGCTGTTAAAAATTGTGATCGTGGCTCAAGAGCTGGGAGTTCGCCTTGTAATCGGAAGGTTGCCGGTTCGAGCCCCGGCTTGGGCAGTCTCGGTCGTTGTGTCCTTGGGCAAGACACTTCACCCGTTGCCTACTGGTGGTGGTCAGAGGGCCCGGTGGCGCCAGTGTCCGGCAGCCTCGCCTCTGTCAGTGCGCCCCAGGGTGGCTGTGGCTACAATGTAGCTGCCATCACCAGTGTGTGAATGTGTGTGTGAATATAATCTCAGTAACATCACCAATTGTTACATTTGCTGTATTTTACAGCTGTTTCCATGAGTACGGTGAGTTACCGTAAAAATAATGTAATCTCATGGAATTTTCCCACAATTACATGCAAATAACGCGGTTCACCTTTTGCATGCTTTTTTTTTAAACAGCGCATTGTATTCTGCGCTCTGATTGGCTGTAGACCATTGTCAATCAATCTCCTCGTGCGGTGTCATAAAAAAAAACTCTGAAGCGCTGTACTGTATGTTTGTAAGTTTTCTCCCCGACAAACACATCAACATTTTGCACTGTGAAAGGCACCTGCGGGTGCCTTTGGTTTAATCCCATAATACGGGATTTCTTTTTCTACGAAGGTTTGAACTTTGAGTGTTTAAACAAGAGAGAAAAGTTTGAAAATGTTCATGCCTGTCTGAGAAAAGTGTATAAAGGGTGTAGTGGGTGTCAGTCTCACAGCCATTTAAAAGATACAGTTGGATTCTGAAAAGGGGGGTTCTCATAGGGCTATGAAATCTTACACTGCATCTTTCAGTAGGTTGTAGACCCACCTTTAGTAGCAATAACTTGAAATAATGTTTTCTTGAGGACTTATTCAGTCTCTCACATTCCTGTGGAGGAATCTTGGCTCCTTCTCTTTTCAGTATTGCTTCGGTTTGCAGGTATTTGTTCATGCAGAGCTCTGCTAAGATCCTGCCACAGTGTTTTAATTGAGCTGATGTCTGGAGTTTGGACCACTGCAACACCAGACTCTTCTTTTTTGGCCATTCTGTTATAGACTAGCTGGTGTTATTTCATGAAACAATTTGGTCCAAGCTTTAACTGTTGGCCAGAAAGATGGTTTCATATCTTACTATTGAATACTTTGGCATACAGAGGAGTTTGATTGTCTCTGACGGCAAGGTGCCCGGGTCCTGTCGCTGGAAATAGAGCCCAAATTGTAACCTCTCCACCACCGGGCTTGACAATTGTCATGAGGTGGTTGTGTTGAAGTGCTATGTTTAACTTTTGCAAATATGTGGCGCTGTTGTCTTTCTGAAGGATAATGGTCACGTCGTCTTGTGGTTTGTTCCAGAGGTGTGGACTCGAGTCACATGACTTGGACTCGAGTCAGACTCGAGTCATTAATTTTATGACTTTAGACTTGACTTGAAAAAATGTTCTAAGACTTGTGACTTGACTTGGACTTTTACACCAATGACTTGGGACTTGAATTGGACTTGAACCGGTTTACTTGAAAAGACTTGATATTTTACCCCAAATATAAAATTTAACATGCATATTATATGGAGATTGAAAATGTGACGTCATTCACGGGTAGAACCGCAAAGGATTCTGGGAACTCGTGGCAAGCGGTACTAGCGCACGCAGGCTTTCAATTAAAATCAGTCACACAGCGATAAAAAGAAACACAAAAATGTCAAGAAGCTGTTGTATTATTAACTGCAATAGCCGGTCGCATGACAGCCACGGGAAGCCGACGGGTAAAGAGATCGGTTGTTATCGGATTACGTCGTTGAAGAGAAATTGTTCGAGCCATGTTTCCGAAGTAACAAAGAGGCGACTGGATTGCAGCCATTCAAAGATCAAATATAACGTCCTAGAACACTCCAGCTCACAGGTTAGTCTGCTCCAAGCATTTACACAAAGGTCAGTCTGCTGTTGTAGTTAATGCGTCATTTTTCTTAACATAATTGGTGATATAGGTTACAAGCAAGTCTGGCGCTGAACAGAAATTGTCGCGCTATGCTCCTTTATTTATTGTGCATAAATAGTAAATTATCCTGACACAATATTGCGTTTCGCTTCTGTTATTATGGTACACTGACAAAAACACATACTTTTATTCACAGGATAAAACAGGTTTTTTGTATCACTAATTGTCCAGTACGATTACAGCATACAATATTATTGTCACTGCTACATTTCTGTGATGCTACCAGAAATTATTTCCACTGCTAATTAATTACCGTTGAGCTCAAAGGTTATATTAATAAACGGTTAACGAATGTGTATTTATGAAGACGATTTGTGAGACTGGTAAACTTATGATACGTACGATGGTCTTTCGTTCTACACGGTGCATTTCAAGGTCCTGCACCCATCCGTCGGTAAACTGTACCTGGGCTTGTTGCAGTGACCGGAAGTTACTAAACTTCATGAGTGTATGCACTCACTCCAAGAACCGTATGATTATAAATATGCATATAAATATGCTACGATGAGATAGCTGACTTCATCTAACTAGCAAATGTTTTCCAGGCTACGTTGGTGATACAGTTTTTTTTAATGTGTATGATATTTTTGTCATGCGATTTTAAAGCTGGTCCTACAACCGCATCCAAGAATAACATGCAGCTTATCTCAGAACTGTCGGTGAAAATTATTCTTGGAGCTGCATTTTAAAGAGGTGCAATTTCACAATTTGTGTATATTTTCTAAGTTCACTATTTTGTATGTGTTGAGAAAAACACAGATTTTAAAATTACATGGTCTAATATTTACATTTAGCATATAACTGCAACATTATTTTTTCGTTTGTTTTTTTTAAAGACTCGAAAGGACTTGAAATTCAAAGTTTCAGACTTGTGACTTGACTCGGACTTTTACACCAGTGACTTGAGACTCGACTCTGACTTGCCTGACATTACTTGAGACTTGACTTGAGACTTGAGGATAAAGACTTGAGACTTACTTGAGACTTGCAAAACAATGACTTGGTCCCACCTCTGGTTTGTTCAGATTCCACTTTGTGAGCCTGAACCATGCTGCCATGTTCATTTTTATGAAAAAGAGAGCCTGAGGAGTAGCTCTTGGATTTCTTTTCTTCTTTAAGGTCATTGCTGATGTTCCTCCTCCTTAGCATTGTGTAAAACACATACCTCACTGCTCCAGACCTGTAAGCTTCTGCTTTTATAGAGGTGGTCACACTTGCTGATAATCAGTTAATCAAATGCTTTTAATTAGGAGCACACAGCTGCTACACACCCTGCTAATTCCTACGGATTTAGTATGGGTGTATTTAATTTTTTCGCACATTGAATCTGCATTGTGGATTAGTTTTTGTCAGATATAAAATGATGCAGTATGTGCATCAGATGTCGTTCATCTGATGTTGCATTTTATTAATTTTAAGATACATTAAGCACTAGATTATTTTTTGCTGCTCTAATATGTAAAACCATACCATTAAAGAGGGTGTAATTTCTTTTCACCATTACTGTAGCTTTCAGAGTTTCTTGACATTTGGGTTAATAAACCAAAGCTAAAAAAGCTTTGTGACTCATAATAAATAGCATCAAAACTACCTTGAATGTATTCATTGCCTGTTTGTGTGGATTGTATCCTGTGGATGTTTCATTAAAGTCTATGTTTCCCTCCTGGTCAGAGAAATTCAAACATTCCGGAAAGAGAGGAACACTTATGTTTGAACTATTCCGACTATTCCTTCCACAGCATGTCTTTCATCCTGTCTTCCTTCTTTCACTCCATCGCAGCAGATGGCCCCGCCCCTCCCTGAGCCTGGTTCTGCTGGAGGTTTCTTCCTGTTAAAATGGAGTTTTTCCTTCCCTCTGTCGCCAAAGGGCTTGCACAGGGGTCATATGATTGTTGGGTTTTTCTCTGTATGTATTATTGTAGGGTCTACCTTACAATATAAAGTGCCTTGAAGCTTTTGTTGTGATTTGGCGCTGTATAAATAAAACTGAATTGAATTGAAATGTTTATCATGTGGCTTTTTATTAATAATGTGTTAATCTAAACAATAGAAACATGCAATCATCATGTACACAAGTAGATATTTGAAAGTGCTTTCTACTTTTTACTGAGTCACTGGAAAAATAAAAACATTATTGTCTCGCTGACAACTCAGTTCCTTTGGTCTCATTTCTTATGAAGTCAGATGAGTACAATCCTGGATTTGAGCTTTACAGCAGCTTTGTTGTGAAATTCTTCAGCTGTATCGGTCATTAAAAAGATGAGACACGGGTATTGTTGTCAAATTTCCCTACTGCAGGTTTATTGATTCCATCCTCCTTGTTTGGCTGACCAACATTGTCTGTTCCTCCCATGACCTAAGGAAGGAAAAGTATAAGACAGAATTGAGCGCCTGTCATCAGTCAGTTGCTTTTGATACCTTTGCTCTTCAGCACGTACCCCATCTTTGACACGTTTGAACAGGTGATAAGAAAGAGTGTCTTCTTTCATTAGCATAAATCTTGGGTCCACCGTCTCCCTCAATCCCCCTGAAATGATGAGTGGAAGAACAAAAACAAAAAGTCCTTATGAAACAATAAGAAGATCTGAGATCACAGATCCATTCCCAAGTACAGGTAATTAATGGCAAAATCTTTATTTATTTTATTTCATTTGTTTTTTACCTGTCAAGAGACTGATGATTATTCCAACAATAACAGATGTTAAACCTCCAATGACACAGAAGTAAAGGTAGGATGGAGAGTGCCACTGAACCGCATGTCTGGTGGTGAGAGATTAGTAGATATCTTGTTAACAAATGTCTTATTAATGTAATTACACCATATTATGAAAGTATTCTGAAGGCTACAAAGGAATTTGTGAAGACAGTTTGCAAATCTTATTCATAGCCTTTTCCTTTTTTGTTTTCTTTAGGTCACGAGCAGTTGTCCAAGCATTTCACTACATATCGTACTGTGTATGACTGTGTACGTGACAAATAAAAATTTGAATTTGAATTTGAATTTGAAATGAAAAATATATTCAACAAGACTACAGTGCCACTGCGAGCTTGGCTAAAAACCAGCAGTAGGATACTTGGCACATTTATGCTTTCCACCAGGTTTATTATCATTATTATTATTATTATTATTATTATTATTATTATTATTATTAATGACCTCACAACACTGCCTTTTACTCACTTTTTTAAAATCATATGGCTTTTTTTACTTTACTATACTTTCGTTTATTATAGGAAAGCTCGGTCATCCCATCTCACCAGGCAATATTTCATTCATTCATTCATTCAAGACAGACTGAACCACACTTACATGTCATCAGTATTCTGTCCTGGGGTTGTGGTAAAAAGACTTGGTTCTGTTGGCAGTGGGGTAGTCCAATTGAAACTGCTACCAGTAGTAAAGTTACAACCCTCAGTGCTCAGAAAGAGAGGTCGGGTCATCTCAGGAGGAGAAGGGGATATCATCCCTATAATGCTCACAGAGACAGCTGCAGCCAATCCTGTCACGAGACCACATAGACCTCCCTGTGGACAAATATCAGAATCTTTATTGCCATTGCGCTTTTGAACAACAAAAACTGCATGTAAACCCATTCAGTACAAGTGGAAGGGGGCACTTTTAAGAGAAACAAGTATAGATGTACAATAAATTTTAAACAAAGAAAAAAAAATAGTATGTACAAGTCTGTCTGTGAAGGTTCTCAGTCATCCAGGTCATCATAGTCAAAGGAGCTTGCATAAAAGCGTCTGGACTTCTTTAAGTTGCTTAAAGACGTTTCACCTCTCATCCGAGAAGCTTCTTCAGTTCTAAGGTCAAATGGTGGGGAGTCCCAGATTTAAACCTAGTGGGAGTATCCCCCCGCAGAGGGACAAAAGGACCCCCTGATGATCCTCTAATCGCCTGAGCCAAGGTGTGAAACTGGGTGTGGGTCCCAATCAGCCAGAGTTTTGGATGAGCTCGTTGCACCGGCTACATAGGGGATGACAATGTTGTTGCGTCTGTCCTTCTTATCAGAATCTTATCGGTGTATCAGAAAATCTCAGGAGAGTTTTCTCCAAGCATGACATCCCGGTGCATTTCAGACCCAGCAACACGCTCAGACAAAAACTGGTTCACCCGAAAGACAAAACCCCAAAACACAGACTTAACAATGTGGTGTATGCGGTACAGTGCAGCGAGGAATGCCCAGACCTCTACATTGGAGAGACCAAACAGCCACTTCACAAGCGCATGGCACAGCATAGAAGAGCCACCTCCACAGGACAAGACTCAGCAGTCCAAATCAAATCAAATCAAATCACTTTTATTGTCACATCACATGTGCAGGTACATTGGTACAGTACATGTGAGTGAAATTCTTGTGTGCGAGCTTCACAAGCAACAGAGTTGTGCAAAATACAATAACGTAAACAAGCAAAATACAAGAATGGCTAAATCTGAAACGAATAAATATATGTACAATATATAATAGTATATGCATTTCTGGATGTGTATACTAAATGTTTTTCTACGTGTGTGTGTGTGTATACACATATTTTACAAATTAAATAGAGTAAACAATAAAATAAAATATATAAAAACATACAGAGTTGAGACATGTGCAAAACAGTGGCATTAATGTACAGTATGTAGTGCATAATGTTAAAGTTCCAGTAGTGAAGCTGAGGTGTCTATGACGTGTTCAGCAGTCTGATGGCCTGGTGGAAGAAGCTGTCTCTCAGTCTGCTGGTTCGGAACCGGATGCTGCAGAACCTCCTTCCTGATGGAAGTAGTCTGAACAGTTTATGGCTGGGGTGACTGGAGTCCTTGATGATCCTCCCCACTTTCCTCAGGCAGCGCTTCCTGTAGATGTCTTGGAGGGAGGGAAGCTCACCTTCAATTATCCGTTCAAAGCACCGCACTACTCTCTGGAGAGCTTTGCAGTTGTAGGCGGTGCTGTTGCCATACCAGGTGGTGATGCATCCAGTGAGGATGCTCTCAATGGCACAGTGATAGAAGGTCCTGAGGATGCGGGGGTTCATGCCAAATCTTTTCAGTCTCCTGAGAAAGAAGAGGCGCTGCTGCGCCTTCTTCACTGTTTTGTTTATGTGTACTAAACACGTAAGATCCTCAGCCGGATGTACTCCAAGGAACCGGAAGCTGCTCACTCTCTCCACAGCAGCGCCGTTGATGGTGATGGGGGTGTGTACTTCTCTGCACCTCCGGAAGTCCACTATCAACTCCTTTGTCTTTGCGACGTTGAGGGTGAGATGGTTGTCTTGACACCAGTGGGTCAGGGCGCTGACCTCCTCCCTGTAGGCCGTCTCATCACCGTTGGTGATAAGACCCACCACTGTAGTGTCGTCCGCAAACTTCACAATGATGTTGGAGTTGTTAGTGGCTGTGCAGTCGTAGGTGTAGAGTGAGTACAGGAGAGGGCTCAGTACACACCCCTGTGGAGCACCAGTGTTCAGTGTGATGGGGGATGAGGTGATGCTGCCCAGTCTGACCACTTGGCGTCTGTCAGACAGGAAGTTAAGGATCCAGCTGCAGAGGGAGCTTCCCAGTCCTAGATCCTGCAGTTTCCTGTCCAGCTTCGAGGGAACGATGGTATTGAATGCTGAGCTGTAATCTACAAACAGCATTCTCACATACGTGTCTCTCTTCTCCAGGTGTGACAGGGCAGTGTGTAGTGTCAGGGCTATGGCATCATCAGTGGACCTGTTGTGGCGGTATGCAAACTGTAGAGGGTCCAGTGAGTCGGGTAGTGCAGAGCAGATGAAGTCCCTGACCAGCTTCTCGAAGCATTTGCTTACGATGGGGGTCAGGGCTAAAGGTCGCCAGTCGTTCAATGAGGAGATGGTGGAGGATTTGGGTACAGGGACGATGGTGGCCATTTTGAAGCAGGCTGGGACTACAGACAGAGAGAGGGAAAGGTTGAAGATGTGCGTGAACACTCCAGCCAGCTGAGCCGCGCATGACTTGAGGACGCGGCCGGGAATCCCGTCCGGACCAGTAGCTTTGCGTGCGTTCACCTTCCTGAAGCACTTCCGCACATCCTCCTCAGACACAGTGTGCGCACTGACGTCATCCGTGGTGCACACACTGTCCGGTCTCATGGTGTTTGCTGTGTCGAATCTAGCGTAGAATACGTTTAGATCCTCACACAGAGAGGCCGTGGTCTGCGGTGTGCTGGTTTTCCCTCTAAAGTCTGTGATCGTGTTTAGTCCCTGCCACATACTCCGAGGGTTGTCAAACTGTTGCTCCACCCTGTCCCTGTACTCACGTTTGGCTGCTTTGATCGTCTTCTGGAGTTGGTAATGTGCGTGTTTGTGGTCCGATGTGTTCGCGGAGGCAAAGGCGGTGCTCCGTGCCGCGCGAACATCTCTGTTAATCCAGGGTTTTTGATTTGGGAAGGATTTAACTGTTCTGGATGGGACGACATCTTCCACGCATTTCCTGATAAATCCGCAGACTGAGTCTGTGTACTCATCAATGTCCCTAGCAGCCACGTGAAACATTTCCCAGTCCGCGTGATCAAAACAGTCCCGCAGCGTAGACTCCGATTGGTCCGTCCAACAGTGCACCGCCCTCCGGGTTGGAGCTTCCTGTTTCAGCTTCTGCCTGTAGGCGGGCAGGAGCAGGATGGAGCGGTGATCTGATTGGCCGAATGGGGCGCGGGGGAGGGCTTTATACGCATCCCGGAAAGAGGTGTAGCAGTGGTCAAGTAGCCGGTCTCCACGAGTGTTGAAATGGATGTGTTGGTGGAGTTTTGGTGAGACTTTCTTCAGGTTTCCCTTATTAAAGTCTCCGGCTGTGATAAACGCCGCCTCTGGGTGTGCGGTTTCCTCGCTGCTGATCGCGCTGTACAGTTTCCTGAGTGCTCGGTCAGTGTCGGCTTGTGGGGGAATGTAAACGGCCGTAATAATCACTGCTGTAAATTCCCTCGGTAGCCAGAATGGCCAGCACTTAATCATCAGGTACTCCAGGTCCGGTGAGCAGAAGGATTTGACCGGGTGCACGTTCGCATAATCACACCAGCTGTTGTTGATCATGAAACATACACCACCGCCTCTGCTTTTCCCAGTAAGATCCTGTGACCTGTCCGCGCGGTGCACAGAGAACCCCAGTAGTTGTATTGCGGAGTCCGGTACCTTGTCCGATAGCCAGGTTTCTGTGAGGCAGATCACACAGCAGTCCCGCATCTCTCGCTGGAATGAGATCCGTGCCCGAAGCTCGCACAGCTTGTTCTCCAGAGACTGCACATTAGCCAGTAATAAACTGGGTAACGGTGGTCTGTTAGTGCGCCGTCTCAGTCGAACCAGAACGCCAGATCTTCTCCCTCTGCGTCGGCGTTTGTGGCCTCCAGGGACAGAGAACAAAGGCGTCTCAGGTGAGATGAATGGGGGGTCTGCAAACGGAGCGTCCGTGTTGCAAAACTTGAACTCCGGAAAGTTATAAGAAAGACCGTCTTTTATGTCCATCTGCATCTTAAGGATAAAGGTCACTCTTTTGAGGATGCCAATGTTCACATTTTGGACAGAGAGGACAGATGGTTTGAAAGAGGAGTGAAAGAAGCCATCTATGTCCACTGTGAGCGACCATCTTTGAACAGAGGCGGGGGTTTACGACACCAATTGTCTGCCATCTATAATCAAGTTTTGAGATCCCTCCCCAGACGCCTTAAAGCCCACTCACATCCTGGGCCATCTGACCTCAGGAATTCGCATGATAAGGTGGGGCCAGGTTTCACAATGAACACACCCGAAACTCTGGCTGATTGGGACCCACACCCAGTTTCACACCTTGGCTCAGGCGATTAGAGGATCATCAGGGGGTCCTTTTGTCCCTCTGCGGGGGGATACTCCCACTAGGTTTAAATCTGGGACTCCCCACCATTTGACCTTAGAACTGAAGAAGCTTCTCGGATGAGAGGTGAAACGTCTTCAAGCAACTTAAAGAAGTCCAGACGCTTTTCTTTGCAAGCTCCTTAGACTATGTACAAGTCTGTATACAAGAATGTACAAGTGAGAATACGGTTGCCACACAGTGCTTCAGTCCTCAGAATATTGCACAGTTCCTTCGAAATATTGCACAATTAAAAGACGAACAAGAATATTACACAGTTAAAAAGAAAAAAAATATTGCACAGTTGAAGGTTGTGTTTTTGCAGTGGCTTATCTCCCACGTGTATTTATAAATGCAACAGCCCTGGCGTATGTGCTGTTTCTGTCTGTTTGTTTTGGCCTTAATTGTCCAGTACCGCCTTCCTGAGGGTAACAGCTGGAACAGGTGATGTGCGGGGTGGGATGTGTCCTTCTGGATGCTGTAGGCTTTCCTGTGGCAGCAGGACCTGTACACCTCCTCCAGGGAAGAGTACAGCTCTTGATCACAGCTGATGATCCTCTGTGCTGTGTTGATGACCCTCTGGAGTGATGCTTACTCCGAAGCAGTACTGCTGGCAAACCACACTGGGATGCAGTGTGTCAGTGTACTTTCAATGGAGCACCTGTAGAAGGACACTAGCAGCTCCTTGGCTAAGGCGTTGTTCTTCAGGACGCTCAGGAAGTGGAGTCGCTGCTGTGCCTTCTTGATCATAGCTGTGGTGTTTGTTTTCCAGGACAGGTCACCACCCAGGTGCAGGCCCAGGAGTCAGAGACCCTCTCCAAACAGTCCCCATTAATGTGTATGGGCTGGGGGTCAGATTTGTTTCTTCTGAAGTCAACTACTATTTCTTTGGGGGTTTTTTGGTATTGACGACCAGATTGTTTCAGCTGCACCTTGATGACATATTTTCGACTTCATCCCTGTATGCAGACTCATCTCCCGTCGTGATGAGCCCAATCACAGTTGTGTCATCAGCAAACTTGTTAAAATTAATATTTACAGCATACGAATGTTGGATGGGTGGGTGGGGGGTGCAGTCGTGAGTGTATAGAGCGTACAGCAGGGGACTCAGCACACATCCCTGAGTTTGGTCATTATTATTTTTATCCTACTGTTAACATTTTTTTTAAAACATTAAGCATTTAATAAAGTGTTTTTTAATACTGTTAATAAGAAAAATGCTCCCGTACTATGTTATATGATGATAAATTGATGTTAGGTTGATTTAGGAAAATACCAAAATGAGAATGGACTTACTATGGAGTTGACAAATGGACAGAGGACACCCAAACTGAACAGACCGAGTAAAGGACCCCCAGTGACCCCCCAAATGATGGACACTGCCTGTTTGAAGAGACCTGCAGCTCAAAAAACACTTTACAAATGGTCGTATTTACTGAGGTGAAAAATGTACTTATTTACGTAATTAACATGCTTTCTAATAAACAACAACATTCCTGGATAGGGATGGGTACCAGTACCGGTTCTGACAAACGGTAGTAACCAGACCGAAAAGCAGCGCACATTTCGGTGCTTTCGTTTTTTTCCTGAGATGTCATACACTTTGGATTCTAGCCAATCATTTTACCTTTGCAAGCGTAGTAGGCGGGCCCAGGTACGTACTGTACGTTCTTTTAGAATAGAGCTACAGATTAAAAATGCCCAAGGCGAAGCGGTCAAAAGTCTGGCTGTACTTGACAGCAAAAGATGCAAACTCAGCAGCCTGCAACAAGTGCTTTAAGCTGATACTGTGCAAGGGAGGTAACTCCTCGAATCTGATGAAACACCTGGCGACGTGTAGCATTTTGTTAAAAGCCGAGAAGTGCGCCGTATTTGATAGCTTGCTGCGAGACCTCACACCGAGCACATCTACTGCGGGTGTGGCCCCTGTTATCGGACCCGGAGTTAGCAACATCCCCCAAGAACCCGAAGAGGAGAGTCCTGGCCCCTAGCCCTGCCAGTGTAGCAGAAATGATGACGGATGATGATGGCAGCAGCCGTTCTTTTCTGCGTGAGTAGTTTAATGTTGTTCGTGTGTAATTTACGTTGAGTAGGCTAACCACGTTATTAATTTAATGCACGTAAGGTGAACTAGCAAACACCGTCGTAGTTTCATGCGGCTGTCTTCTTGTTTGATGGCAGATACTCCCTTCACCCTGGCCAAAAAGGCTAAAATGACCAAAGAAAAAGAGGGAAACAGCTAAACATGAGAGGTTTTTGGACAAAGTCTGTGTTTATTCCATTGTTTAAGCACTGCTTCCAGCCAAGAGTGATACCATTGTTACGACCCGGCTCAAAAGCCGCAACATAAAAAAGGAGATGAATACCAGAGTATGGGTGAGAAGAGGTTTTATCTTAAAATGGAATAGCAGGTTGGCTAAAAGACAAGGCACAGACAAGTGAGCTCCCTGCAGCTTGCCTCAGGTATGCTTTTATCCACACCTGACTGGGTGTGGCCGATTAGGGGCTGCAGAGGGACGTAACACCTCCCTTAAAAGGGTCCCTCTAGGACCCCTAAACAAATTAAAAGTCCCTCTGAAGCCTTGAACCCTCAAAAATAAGTTGGCATATTTAAGCATGGATGGGCATGAGGATTTGAAGTAACATGTGACCAACACAAAGGAGCACAACAGTCACAAACCCAAAATGATTACCTGATCTGCTACAACACAAAACCAAAAGTAGCAACAAATAATCACAACTAAGTGATCTGTTGTCTCCACCACACAAACAGTCACATACAAGTGGCCCTATACCACAACAAGTTACTTTAATCCAAAAAGTTCAGTAAATCAAGCACACTAGTGACCAACCACAAAATGGAGAGCTATGGCCACACAATGATCACATCAAGGGTGGCTCAGCACCCCACAGTGTTATTGCCATCACCTGGCCAACAACACTCACAAGTGATCCAACAAAATAGCCATATTCCCCACAACACTAACGGTCACAACACAAAACACTCACCTCACAAAGATCTCATTAGCATCCATCAACACTGACATATGCACACACATGGTGTACACACAATGCCAACCTAAAAACAGCCTACCTGCCTCAGCTACAGACCATAATCATGAATGGTCTCAAACCTCCTACCAAGTTTGGTGCCACTGATTTACTATGTGCAACTTCCAGCCTAAAACACTAAAAACAACAAAACACTAGCTTTACCTATCCTAGTCTTCAGTGGTGTACCAGGCTCGAGGCAACTTTAAACACGAACTCGAGAGCAGGCAGCAGACCAGAGATATAGTCTCCTACCAAACTCTGAAGCGTACCCCCACCCAAAATAGCCACCAAACACAACAAATTAAAACAAGCAAAACAACAAACAAGTGCTTCGCTGAAAGGGCAGCACAGACACCCAGCTGAAACACACTCACTAAAGGGACGTTACTCAATCACAGTGAACACCTTCACTCACCCACTTAAAAGCAATACAAAAAACTGATATGCAATCTCCACTAAAATGTCCAAATATCCCGGATGAGCCGCCACTTATGTTACGACCCAGCTCAAAAGCCGCAACATAAAAACGGAGATGAATAACAGAGTGTTAGTGTGAAGAGGCTTTAGCTTAAAATGGCTTAGCAGGTTGGCTCAAATGGCTTGTACCACCAAGGCAAAGACTAGTGAGCTCCCTGGACACTTGCCTCAGGTATGCTTTTATCCACACCTGACTAGGTGTGGCCAATTAGCACCAGCTGAACACACTGAGCAGATTAGAGGCTGCAGAGGGACGTAACACCATATATGCCCTATAGCTGCAGAAAAGGCTAACATTGTTACCTTTTTACAAAAAAAACAGCTAAACATAAGAGGTTTTTGGACAAAGTGTGTGTTCTCCATTCTTTAAGCACCGGTTCGAGCACCGTTTAAGCACCAGCACCGTTTCAAAAGTACCGGTTTGGTACTGGTATCGGATAAAACCTAAATGATACCCATTCCTATTCCTGGATGTGTTTGCCTGAACACATTGACAGCTCTGCATTAACAGATCCCTCTACCTGCATCATATGTCCCATGAGTGATGCCAGTCCAGCCATGGCAACGCATACAATTCCAAAAAACAAACCTGCAAAAACATCACATCACAAAATGACATTTTTATTGACTAACAGCCGCATCCACGTAGCAGTGCTCAGTTTAATCTAATATAACATGCAGTCTGTGTTATAAACAAACAACAGGAAACCCGTTATTTACTCAGCCCTTTGGAGATCAAGAGAAGCTTTTTCTCAGATAGTTTAATGCGTGGTTTGATCAGGTCCTCCATGGTCACTGCAGCCATTGCGTTGATTGAAGTAGAAACTGTGCTGAACATGAAGAAATGAACCATGTTTACTCTGGACTAATGGACATAACTGACACTTCAAATGTGGCACAGCTTTAAATGTTACATGCAACATGAATAAAAATATATCAAATTATGTTGTATGAACCTCAGAGAGGCACTATATACTGCAGCAAAAAATAGTCCTGGAAGACCTTGGTGATCTGCCAAGATATCCATCACCAAATAAGGCAACAGCTGTAAAGGGAAAAAAAGATTTTTATTTTAAGATCATAAAATAACTTGAATAAAAACAAACATCCTGTGGTTTCTTTGTTTATGTGTATGGACCTGATCAGGTGATGAAACTTGTCCAGCTTTCCATGGGTCACAGTTCTTATAGAACGAATAAAGACACAGCCCTGAAATCACTGACGATGTCAGGGTGCAAGCTAGGCCTAACACGTTGATGAAGAGAGCTCTGAAAAAACACAACACGAAAAAGTGACGTATGCAAACAAAAATCAGTGTAGCATAGCAAACGAGATTATATTTCTTATCACTGTATGCTGATGATGTCATCATTTATCATAGCTATCTTTTCCAAGTTTATGATAAGAACGTGTCATTTGCCAGCAAACCCCACCAATGTAGTGTCTTTGGCTGAATCAGAATTTACATAGATGTGGAAATAGACGTGTCATATATCGTTGTTTATTGGTGTTTTTTTTATTATTATTATTTTAATTATTAGTTTTGCAAGCTAAACAGGAAGGAAGGAATACATTCCTTTGAATCACTCACAATCTGGCATGTTTAATGCTCTTGCAGGAGTTGTATCTCTGAACTTGAGGTTGGTAGGTCCCATAAATTGAGCTCCAAGTAAAGGCCCCTCCGATGACTAGTGTCCAAAAAGTGTGTCTTCTCAGAGGGTTTATGTCAAAGCTGGGATTACACAATGAAAGGATGATTTTAGTATAACACACACACACACACGCACACGCACACACACACACACGCACAACACACACACACACACACACACACACACACACACACACACACACACACACACATATACTCACTCCACAAAGTTAATTCTTCCTCCTTCTTGGGCATCTGACAAGATAGTGGAGATTCCTCCTTTTAAGATCACACTTTTGATTATAACAGACATGTAGCCTGCAAACATTATTCCAATCTGGAAGAAAAATCAGAGATTTGTTTGGTTGGCAGATCTGTATTCTGTAACTATGTTGACAGATTTTGGTCCCAGTTATCAAATTCTTGCTAATTTACATGAATACTGCAAAGAATCAAGACATGACTCAAACGTGGTTGTGGTGTCGATAAAATTAGACTGAAACCTGATTGCAATTTAATTCAGTTTTACTTACATAGAATATGGAATATATTTATATGGTTCCAAATCATAACAAAAGGACATTATACTGTAAGATAAAGACGCTACAATCCAGAGAAAACGCCAGCAATCAAATGGCAGTGTGAACCAAAAAACTCCCTTTTAACAGGAAGAAACGTCAACATCAAGGAGGGGCAGCCATCTACCACAACTATTTGGAGGGCATGTTGTATTGTGTATTTTTTTCAATTTATTTGATCCAGAACCCTACCTGAACAACATCTGTCCACACCACAGCTTTCAGGCCACCCTGTAACAAACGCCACAAAACAAGAAAAATCTCTGTCAAAAAGGTTAGGAAGCTGTATTTATGAACAGAATGCATAACGTGGAAATATGTGACCGTATTCTGTAGTAGAACATTTTCAGAAAGCACAAGTGATGGGAATAACGGCGTTACTTTTTTCAGTAATGAGTAATCGAACTAATTACTATTCCTTTTGTTACAACGCCGTTACCGTTACTAACAAGAAAATGCGGTCTGTTACTATTTTTCAACAAACAGACGGCTGAAGCTGTCTTCAGCTTACCGCATCTTATAGAAGTTGCACGGAAGCAGCTGTAATTTGGCACAACACCTGTAGCTAAGGGGCAAAACAATCGCATGAGTGCTGCTGTTTGACTGAGGAAGAATAAAGTGGTCGTGGTAAGCCAATCACATGACCACTTTAAGATGCCAAAGCAACAAGGTGATATATACCAGTTTTTAAATTGTGGTGATAGGCCACGTAAAACCAGAGTCATGATAAACAAGATATACGTGGCGTTTTTTTCCTCAATAGCTTCGTCATGTTAACTGTCTAAGGGCAGCGCAGCGAGACCTCTCTGCTTATGACCATGCAACACATTATGCAATGACGGTTCCAACTTTTGACCCTTAATGATTGCATGTGAAAGCATCAAATTTAAAAAATCAGAGGTGATGTTAAATGAGAGATATTTTGTTTTAAAGGGTAAATGGGAAGGGGACCTCATGAATTTTAGGAAAATGTAAATATTCTCATTTAATCTCTGCTGAATGTGAAAGTGGGGGTCTCTTAAGGTTCCTGGCTTAGTGATGCTCGATGAGGTTCGACTGACAATGTGATGCACTGCAGTGTGTGTGTCGTATGTAATAAATGTTTTACTAACCAGTGCACAATACAAAGTACAAACAGTGGCTGTCGAAATAATCCCACCCCACAGGTTCATACCAGTCACTGCAAAAAGAAGGGAAATTCATTAACAGGGGAAACACTCTTGTTCAAGATCCCTTCACGAACTTAACTGCTGTGAACTGGAGCTGACATACCTTGGTTCAAAGCCAGAGCTGGAGCATAAATTACAAGTCCAGTGTAGAGCAACTGTGGCAAAGAGTTAGAAAGTCACAACAACAACATGTCTCTGCTGATACCAACGTAGTTTTATGTGCAGAAGTCAAAGCACTACAAAGATTGAACCACTGGCTTCTTACTACGTTAAAAAAGAAGATCAGCATTCCCAGGAGACGAGTGGCTCTGCTGAAACGCAGCTCCAGATACTTGGCAGAGACCAGACAGAGAAAAGACGCATATTGATACTGATACATGAAATTTCTAGTTCCCCTCACTCCCTACAAATCAGAGGCAAAACTAGTAATAATGTTGTAAACAAAACCACAGTTACCTCATATGTGCTGTTGATGGCCAGTCTGTAGAAAACTGGGAGAAAGACTTCGGATGTGTACACCACTGCTATTACATAGGAAATACTTAAATAGCCAAATATGGCTCCGTAGCGATACACCTACGGACAGGTTGAAAAAGATTTATGGAAACACAAAATAGCAAAACAGCTGGTTGGCTGGTGAAACTTTGCCGGAGATCATTTGAAACGCTGATGCTGCTGATACTGAACGAGCTTTGGAGCAACATATGAACAGTGCTGAACTCTGGTGAGTAACACGAAAACTTTAAATTCGTTATTTGATTTGTTTGAAATTGAAAGCGGTGCACTCAAAGTAATGCTCGGTTAGCTGACTCCAGCCGTCTTCTAATGCACAGAAATCACAGTTTTACACATTTTGTAAAATTCTAATTTAAGCTCTGAATAAATGTTTGTGCGCTGAGGAAGCTGAGTGCAGATCCAGGACAGTCCCGACACGTTACCTCGGCTGGGTTGGAGAGCACAGTGACGGATGACATGTAGCTGGCAGTGAGGGACATGGAGACAGCCAGGGCATTGAGTTTTCGGCCCCCAGTTAAAAAGTCCCTGGAGGTTCCTTGTCTCCTGCTTCTCCAGGCGTAATAAAAACCAACAGCAGCAGACAGGAGCAGAACGACAGCAAACACCACATAGTCTGCTGCCACGAGCAAGTGAGCATCCCCGGACATTTTATCAGTCGGAGCAAAACTGAAATAAAGCTAAAGCGTTTATCAGGCAGTGCTTTGTAGATCACTGGGAAGGCGGTGTCATCACCTCCAGGTACTCTATTGAACTGTAAGATAAATTATTCCAGACGGTGCGCGCACGTGTCCCTTCAGGTTAACTTGACACTCAAAGTTAATGAATAAAGTTTAGAAGTTAGGGTTTGAACCCAAACACATAAAACGTGGGTAACAATAGTACTTTGTGCCACCACCAGAAAACTATCAGAAAACTGGATGCATGTGGCTGGTGGATGTCAGACAGGGACGTGCTCTTTGTCCTGAGATTTGGTTCATTTCTGCAAATTACACTGTGTTTGCATTTGGAACACCATGTGTATTTGTTCTGGGCTCTCTTAATAATCGGTTATTGCATTTAAGACACTGTTATGGCATCCTAAGCACTTGTTTAACCATTGTGCTTCTCCATTAAAAGTAATCCTATAGACTAAAGGTGCCAAACATAGGGCCCGTGGGCCAAAAGACTGCCCCACTGGATATCTTTAGAGCTTAAACTTAGGACTTTTGACTGTATTTTCATAAGTTTCACAGTTTTTACTGATAAAGATGTTCACCATGACCATTCATATTATACACCAAAGTAAGGGATAAATAATTCAATGACAGAAACCTTCCTCTTTTTGTTTGTTTCTCATTCTCAATGGAAATTTTTCATTAGTATTTTTCATTTGTTATATTGTCATAATGGGTCCACAGTAATAACAATAAATTGTAAGTGGCTGATAAGAGTTTCATAAACTGCCTCTTCTGTTTAGTGATTAGTCGCTTCCCTGGTGTTGTACCTTTTCACATGTGAAGCGATTGTTTTAGTTTCTCACTGTGCAGGGTATAATGCTGGATGCTCGTACGAATAACAATAAAGTTCACTCTAACATTTCATTTGATGGATTTTATGAATCCCACCTTTCCCTTCCCATCTATGTTCTGATTGTTTATGGTTTAATAACCCCAGCAGGTGCTAAGAATAATTTAGTCACTTTTTATTTTTACAGTGATCCAATGACAGCGGGAATGGGCTCCAGTCCAACCGTGACCCGGAGTGTATATGTGGAAGAAATGGATGGACTATGAGTCAAATTCATTTTAAATGAGCAAGTCACTTGTTAACTTAGGGAGATGTTTCCCAATTGACTCAACGTTTAAGTTGGCTCAATGTTTTTGAATGCATCTTCAATCTGTGTGCAGCTGTCCTGTCATGGTTATCTGATCATATATATGTAATGAAATCAAAGGAAGAGGAAAAAGTGGCAGAGTTGGCAAATGGACACAGGATACCCAACACAAACAGACCAAACAGTTCTATAACTTCCACTGACCCCACCCATGATGGTTCTTGCCTGTGAGAGACATCTGAAGTGAAACCTTAAATGCTTTATATACACATGCACATGTTTAAAAAGTTCAAGTGTTTGGTAGGCCACATTTAAGATTCATGCATTTTCATGTTGTGACTTGTATCAACAGATTCTCACTACCTGAGCAAGTAGTCCCATAAGTGATGCCAGGCCAGCCATAGAAACACACAACCCTCCGATACCGCAACCTGCAACAACATCGTGTAACAACTGACATTTTAATCATGAAGATTTATTAACTAATTCAGCTTTAGCCTCAGTCACATACCAGTGCTCAAAGGACAGAGTTCACCATGTACTGTGAACAGATCAGGTACGTACTCAGTGCTCTGGAGATGTAAAGCAATTGTCTGTCAGTCAGTGTGACATTTGGCTTGATCAGCTCCTCTAGAGTCACTGCAGCCAATGTGTTGATGATTGATGAGAGACTGTGCTGAGTGTAATGAAAGTTATTAAAATCCTGTACTTCACATTTGACATTTATCATTTAAGTGATGGAAACAGCTAGGAAACAAGCTGCATTAAGTAAACTATGTGGCCCAGAGGTGTTAAGTAACAAAGTACAAATACTTTTTTATATTTCCCCTAAAAGGGTCCAGGCGATGAGGGAATGTAACAAAAAGTGTTGGGTCGGAAAAAGGACACAGGGAGGCAAAAGGGTTAAAAAGTGTTATTAAAGTTTCTATTAATAACTCAACTAAAAGAGACGGACAAGCCGCTATCACCATTTTCAGAAACAAACAAAAACTCAGGCATAGGTCAGTAAACTGAAAAGTAAAAAAAGAGTTTAGTCATTAAACACTCTTCTCCGCAGAGCAGGGGTAAATAACCACCGAACACAGCCACCCACACACACACACACACACACCCCTCACTAACTGCAACTAACATTGCTCTCTGGCACCAGAGCTCACCTTTCAGCTGTACAAAAGAAAAAGGTGCACCTAAGGCAGGACAGATGGTAGGACACACTGACACAGGCAAATTCAGGAGGCCCTACTAGGGCCTACAACTTTCAGGTATCTGTAGTTCACTTGAGCAGTCGTCAGTCGTCATCCCCCCCCCCCCCCCCGACTATTTAATTTTACTTTCTACTAGTGATGGCCAAATGAAGCTTCCTGAAGCACTGAAGCTTGTATTGAAAAACGGTTCATTACTCGAAGCTTTTCAACACAGTCCTCTCTGGTGACATCTGGTGGCCAAAAATATGAAGAGCAGCTTGAATCCACAAAATAAAACCAACTGCTTCATTATGATTGCCCACTCTACAGAGTGGAATTCTGTCTGATATTGGGCCGCTGTTGTGTTGCTTTGAACGTGTATTTTTTGGTGGTTAAAAATGTGTTTTATTTGTTTAATAAATAGTTTTGACCAGTAAACTCTCCTTGTTTAAATATGCACCATGGTGTGGTCTTTCTTTGCTTGTGACTTCTTGATGTTGGTAAATACAATAATTGAAAAATACCACGTTTAATATAATATATACATATAATAATGTACAACACATTATGGAATATGCTTCTGCTCTGAGGTCTTGCCTCCATGCACTTATGCAATTAATTGCTAGACGGGTGTATTTATAAATAATATTATATTAGGGAAATTTTCCCAGACATATTTTTGACCTGGGGGTAGAATTGATTGTGAAATGGAAAAGGAAAATGCTTATGAACTTGCAAATTAAAAACATGATGCATTTAAGGTAACCCTTTTTCATTTTTATTTAAAAAGAGAATTTGTTCTAGTGTGCGATGGCCGAACCTGTTCCTTTTCGTGGAGATCATTTCTCCTGCCTTAAGGAAAATCCCTTCACATGGCACAGAGGAGGCTGGAGTGCAGAGAAACTGGTAGATATGCAGTTATACAGTCTACCTGGGCCCCACAAACTATCAGCTAAAGAGAATAAATAAATTAAATTGCTGCACATTTGGAAGACTAACATTTTCAGATTAATTAAACAATAAAATATATATTTTTACAACATTACATGTAAAGAGTCAAGTGGAAGTTTTTCTAAAGTTATTTAATGATATTGTAATGGACTGGGTTACAAGTTAGTTGACTGTTGTGTTATCAGTGTTTTGTGTTCAGAATTGCCAGTTACTTATGGCATAGTTGGACCACACCCGCAGCATGGTGATTTACTGAGTGTCCTTGAATGTGCGGTAGTCTAGAGGCCGGTTGGCCTGTCAATCAGATCAGCTACCAATGACAGAGAGTCTGGAGGAGAGCAGGTGTGTGGTTGGCTGAGAGTGTTCGGGGGCGGGGGTTAGAGAGAGTGTGTGTGGTGTGGGGCGGAAGAGAGAGAGTGTCGGGGGTTGTGCTGTTGCTGTAGAGCGCACTTTTTCCCCTGTTGTTTTGGCGTTGGCTACGGCCCACAGTAACCCGTGTTACTATTCTGAATAAACACCGGTAACCGGAACGCTGATCGTCTGTGTCTTCTGTCGAGGGACGCTACACTGGTGTCAGAAGTAAAAGCGAAGCTTTCACCTCCGGAGTTATCTGCGCTCACGCCGCCCCGACTCACGGCATTGGCTGTGGACGCTGGAGATTTTTGCGGGACTTTGCGGAATACCATACCATTAAAGAGGGTGTAATTTCTTTTCACCATTACTGTAGCTTTCAGAGTTTCTTGACATTTGGGTTAATAAACCAAAGCTAAAAAAGCTTTGTGACTCATAATAAATAGCATCAAAACTACCTTGAATGTATTCATTGCCTGTTTGTGTGGATTGTATCCTGTGGATGTTTCATTAAAGTCTATGTTTCCCTCCTGGTCAGAGAAATTCAAACATTCCGGAAAGAGAGGAACACTTATGTTTGAACTATTCCGACTATTCCTTCCACAGCATGTCTTTCATCCTGTCTTCCTTCTTTCACTCCATCGCAGCAGATGGCCCCGCCCCTCCCTGAGCCTGGTTCTGCTGGAGGTTTCTTCCTGTTAAAATGGAGTTTTTCCTTCCCTCTGTCGCCAAAGGGCTTGCACAGGGGTCATATGATTGTTGGGTTTTTCTCTGTATGTATTATTGTAGGGTCTACCTTACAATATAAAGTGCCTTGAAGCTTTTGTTGTGATTTGGCGCTGTATAAATAAAACTGAATTGAATTGAAATGTTTATCATGTGGCTTTTTATTAATAATGTGTTAATCTAAACAATAGAAACATGCAATCATCATGTACACAAGTAGATATTTGAAAGTGCTTTCTACTTTTTACTGAGTCACTGGAAAAATAAAAACATTATTGTCTCGCTGACAACTCAGTTCCTTTGGTCTCATTTCTTATGAAGTCAGATGAGTACAATCCTGGATTTGAGCTTTACAGCAGCTTTGTTGTGAAATTCTTCAGCTGTATCGGTCATTAAAAAGATGAGACACGGGTATTGTTGTCAAATTTCCCTACTGCAGGTTTATTGATTCCATCCTCCTTGTTTGGCTGACCAACATTGTCTGTTCCTCCCATGACCTAAGGAAGGAAAAGTATAAGACAGAATTGAGCGCCTGTCATCAGTCAGTTGCTTTTGATACCTTTGCTCTTCAGCACGTACCCCATCTTTGACACGTTTGAACAGGTGATAAGAAAGAGTGTCTTCTTTCATTAGCATAAATCTTGGGTCCACCGTCTCCCTCAATCCCCCTGAAATGATGAGTGGAAGAACAAAAACAAAAAGTCCTTATGAAACAATAAGAAGATCTGAGATCACAGATCCATTCCCAAGTACAGGTAATTAATGGCAAAATCTTTATTTATTTTATTTCATTTGTTTTTTACCTGTCAAGAGACTGATGATTATTCCAACAATAACAGATGTTAAACCTCCAATGACACAGAAGTAAAGGTAGGATGGAGAGTGCCACTGAACCGCATGTCTGGTGGTGAGAGATTAGTAGATATCTTGTTAACAAATGTCTTATTAATGTAATTACACCATATTATGAAAGTATTCTGAAGGCTACAAAGGAATTTGTGAAGACAGTTTGCAAATCTTATTCATAGCCTTTTCCTTTTTTGTTTTCTTTAGGTCACGAGCAGTTGTCCAAGCATTTCACTACATATCGTACTGTGTATGACTGTGTACGTGACAAATAAAAATTTGAATTTGAATTTGAATTTGAAATGAAAAATATATTCAACAAGACTACAGTGCCACTGCGAGCTTGGCTAAAAACCAGCAGTAGGATACTTGGCACATTTATGCTTTCCACCAGGTTTATTATCATTATTATTATTATTATTATTATTATTATTATTATTATTATTAATGACCTCACAACACTGCCTTTTACTCACTTTTTTAAAATCATATGGCTTTTTTTACTTTACTATACTTTCGTTTATTATAGGAAAGCTCGGTCATCCCATCTCACCAGGCAATATTTCATTCATTCATTCATTCAAGACAGACTGAACCACACTTACATGTCATCAGTATTCTGTCCTGGGGTTGTGGTAAAAAGACTTGGTTCTGTTGGCAGTGGGGTAGTCCAATTGAAACTGCTACCAGTAGTAAAGTTACAACCCTCAGTGCTCAGAAAGAGAGGTCGGGTCATCTCAGGAGGAGAAGGGGATATCATCCCTATAATGCTCACAGAGACAGCTGCAGCCAATCCTGTCACGAGACCACATAGACCTCCCTGTGGACAAATATCAGAATCTTTATTGCCATTGCGCTTTTGAACAACAAAAACTGCATGTAAACCCATTCAGTACAAGTGGAAGGGGGCACTTTTAAGAGAAACAAGTATAGATGTACAATAAATTTTAAACAAAGAAAAAAAAATAGTATGTACAAGTCTGTCTGTGAAGGTTCTCAGTCATCCAGGTCATCATAGTCAAAGGAGCTTGCATAAAAGCGTCTGGACTTCTTTAAGTTGCTTAAAGACGTTTCACCTCTCATCCGAGAAGCTTCTTCAGTTCTAAGGTCAAATGGTGGGGAGTCCCAGATTTAAACCTAGTGGGAGTATCCCCCCGCAGAGGGACAAAAGGACCCCCTGATGATCCTCTAATCGCCTGAGCCAAGGTGTGAAACTGGGTGTGGGTCCCAATCAGCCAGAGTTTTGGATGAGCTCGTTGCACCGGCTACATAGGGGATGACAATGTTGTTGCGTCTGTCCTTCTTATCAGAATCTTATCGGTGTATCAGAAAATCTCAGGAGAGTTTTCTCCAAGCATGACATCCCGGTGCATTTCAGACCCAGCAACACGCTCAGACAAAAACTGGTTCACCCGAAAGACAAAACCCCAAAACACAGACTTAACAATGTGGTGTATGCGGTACAGTGCAGCGAGGAATGCCCAGACCTCTACATTGGAGAGACCAAACAGCCACTTCACAAGCGCATGGCACAGCATAGAAGAGCCACCTCCACAGGACAAGACTCAGCAGTCCAAATCAAATCAAATCAAATCACTTTTATTGTCACATCACATGTGCAGGTACATTGGTACAGTACATGTGAGTGAAATTCTTGTGTGCGAGCTTCACAAGCAACAGAGTTGTGCAAAATACAATAACGTAAACAAGCAAAATACAAGAATGGCTAAATCTGAAACGAATAAATATATGTACAATATATAATAGTATATGCATTTCTGGATGTGTATACTAAATGTTTTTCTACGTGTGTGTGTGTGTATACACATATTTTACAAATTAAATAGAGTAAACAATAAAATAAAATATATAAAAACATACAGAGTTGAGACATGTGCAAAACAGTGGCATTAATGTACAGTATGTAGTGCATAATGTTAAAGTTCCAGTAGTGAAGCTGAGGTGTCTATGACGTGTTCAGCAGTCTGATGGCCTGGTGGAAGAAGCTGTCTCTCAGTCTGCTGGTTCGGAACCGGATGCTGCAGAACCTCCTTCCTGATGGAAGTAGTCTGAACAGTTTATGGCTGGGGTGACTGGAGTCCTTGATGATCCTCCCCACTTTCCTCAGGCAGCGCTTCCTGTAGATGTCTTGGAGGGAGGGAAGCTCACCTTCAATTATCCGTTCAAAGCACCGCACTACTCTCTGGAGAGCTTTGCAGTTGTAGGCGGTGCTGTTGCCATACCAGGTGGTGATGCATCCAGTGAGGATGCTCTCAATGGCACAGTGATAGAAGGTCCTGAGGATGCGGGGGTTCATGCCAAATCTTTTCAGTCTCCTGAGAAAGAAGAGGCGCTGCTGCGCCTTCTTCACTGTTTTGTTTATGTGTACTAAACACATAAGATCCTCAGCCGGATGTACTCCAAGGAACCGGAAGCTGCTCACTCTCTCCACAGCAGCGCCGTTGATGGTGATGGGGGTGTGTACTTCTCTGCACCTCCGGAAGTCCACTATCAACTCCTTTGTCTTTGCGACGTTGAGGGTGAGATGGTTGTCTTGACACCAGTGGGTCAGGGCGCTGACCTCCTCCCTGTAGGCCGTCTCATCACCGTTGGTGATAAGACCCACCACTGTAGTGTCGTCCGCAAACTTCACAATGATGTTGGAGTTGTTAGTGGCTGTGCAGTCGTAGGTGTAGAGTGAGTACAGGAGAGGGCTCAGTACACACCCCTGTGGAGCACCAGTGTTCAGTGTGATGGGGGATGAGGTGATGCTGCCCAGTCTGACCACTTGGCGTCTGTCAGACAGGAAGTTAAGGATCCAGCTGCAGAGGGAGCTTCCCAGTCCTAGATCCTGCAGTTTCCTGTCCAGCTTCGAGGGAACGATGGTATTGAATGCTGAGCTGTAATCTACAAACAGCATTCTCACATACGTGTCTCTCTTCTCCAGGTGTGACAGGGCAGTGTGTAGTGTCAGGGCTATGGCATCATCAGTGGACCTGTTGTGGCGGTATGCAAACTGTAGAGGGTCCAGTGAGTCGGGTAGTGCAGAGCAGATGAAGTCCCTGACCAGCTTCTCGAAGCATTTGCTTACGATGGGGGTCAGGGCTAAAGGTCGCCAGTCGTTCAATGAGGAGATGGTGGAGGATTTGGGTACAGGGACGATGGTGGCCATTTTGAAGCAGGCTGGGACTACAGACAGAGAGAGGGAAAGGTTGAAGATGTGCGTGAACACTCCAGCCAGCTGAGCCGCGCATGACTTGAGGACGCGGCCGGGAATCCCGTCCGGACCAGTAGCTTTGCGTGCGTTCACCTTCCTGAAGCACTTCCGCACATCCTCCTCAGACACAGTGTGCGCACTGACGTCATCCGTGGTGCACACACTGTCCGGTCTCATGGTGTTTGCTGTGTCGAATCTAGCGTAGAATACGTTTAGATCCTCACACAGAGAGGCCGTGGTCTGCGGTGTGCTGGTTTTCCCTCTAAAGTCTGTGATCGTGTTTAGTCCCTGCCACATACTCCGAGGGTTGTCAAACTGTTGCTCCACCCTGTCCCTGTACTCACGTTTGGCTGCTTTGATCGTCTTCTGGAGTTGGTAATGTGCGTGTTTGTGGTCCGATGTGTTCGCGGAGGCAAAGGCGGTGCTCCGTGCCGCGCGAACATCTCTGTTAATCCAGGGTTTTTGATTTGGGAAGGATTTAACTGTTCTGGATGGGACGACATCTTCCACGCATTTCCTGATAAATCCGCAGACTGAGTCTGTGTACTCATCAATGTCCCTAGCAGCCACGTGAAACATTTCCCAGTCCGCGTGATCAAAACAGTCCCGCAGCGTAGACTCCGATTGGTCCGTCCAACAGTGCACCGCCCTCCGGGTTGGAGCTTCCTGTTTCAGCTTCTGCCTGTAGGCGGGCAGGAGCAGGATGGAGCGGTGATCTGATTGGCCGAATGGGGCGCGGGGGAGGGCTTTATACGCATCCCGGAAAGAGGTGTAGCAGTGGTCAAGTAGCCGGTCTCCACGAGTGTTGAAATGGATGTGTTGGTGGAGTTTTGGTGAGACTTTCTTCAGGTTTCCCTTATTAAAGTCTCCGGCTGTGATAAACGCCGCCTCTGGGTGTGCGGTTTCCTCGCTGCTGATCGCGCTGTACAGTTTCCTGAGTGCTCGGTCAGTGTCGGCTTGTGGGGGAATGTAAACGGCCGTAATAATCACTGCTGTAAATTCCCTCGGTAGCCAGAATGGCCAGCACTTAATCATCAGGTACTCCAGGTCCGGTGAGCAGAAGGATTTGACCGGGTGCACGTTCGCATAATCACACCAGCTGTTGTTGATCATGAAACATACACCACCGCCTCTGCTTTTCCCAGTAAGATCCTGTGACCTGTCCGCGCGGTGCACAGAGAACCCCAGTAGTTGTATTGCGGAGTCCGGTACCTTGTCCGATAGCCAGGTTTCTGTGAGGCAGATCACACAGCAGTCCCGCATCTCTCGCTGGAATGAGATCCGTGCCCGAAGCTCGCACAGCTTGTTCTCCAGAGACTGCACATTAGCCAGTAATAAACTGGGTAACGGTGGTCTGTTAGTGCGCCGTCTCAGTCGAACCAGAACGCCAGATCTTCTCCCTCTGCGTCGGCGTTTGTGGCCTCCAGGGACAGAGAACAAAGGCGTCTCAGGTGAGATGAATGGGGGGTCTGCAAACGGAGCGTCCGTGTTGCAAAACTTGAACTCCGGAAAGTTATAAGAAAGACCGTCTTTTATGTCCATCTGCATCTTAAGGATAAAGGTCACTCTTTTGAGGATGCCAATGTTCACATTTTGGACAGAGAGGACAGATGGTTTGAAAGAGGAGTGAAAGAAGCCATCTATGTCCACTGTGAGCGACCATCTTTGAACAGAGGCGGGGGTTTACGACACCAATTGTCTGCCATCTATAATCAAGTTTTGAGATCCCTCCCCAGACGCCTTAAAGCCCACTCACATCCTGGGCCATCTGACCTCAGGAATTCGCATGATAAGGTGGGGCCAGGTTTCACAATGAACACACCCGAAACTCTGGCTGATTGGGACCCACACCCAGTTTCACACCTTGGCTCAGGCGATTAGAGGATCATCAGGGGGTCCTTTTGTCCCTCTGCGGGGGGATACTCCCACTAGGTTTAAATCTGGGACTCCCCACCATTTGACCTTAGAACTGAAGAAGCTTCTCGGATGAGAGGTGAAACGTCTTCAAGCAACTTAAAGAAGTCCAGACGCTTTTCTTTGCAAGCTCCTTAGACTATGTACAAGTCTGTATACAAGAATGTACAAGTGAGAATACGGTTGCCACACAGTGCTTCAGTCCTCAGAATATTGCACAGTTCCTTCGAAATATTGCACAATTAAAAGACGAACAAGAATATTACACAGTTAAAAAGAAAAAAAATATTGCACAGTTGAAGGTTGTGTTTTTGCAGTGGCTTATCTCCCACGTGTATTTATAAATGCAACAGCCCTGGCGTATGTGCTGTTTCTGTCTGTTTGTTTTGGCCTTAATTGTCCAGTACCGCCTTCCTGAGGGTAACAGCTGGAACAGGTGATGTGCGGGGTGGGATGTGTCCTTCTGGATGCTGTAGGCTTTCCTGTGGCAGCAGGACCTGTACACCTCCTCCAGGGAAGAGTACAGCTCTTGATCACAGCTGATGATCCTCTGTGCTGTGTTGATGACCCTCTGGAGTGATGCTTACTCCGAAGCAGTACTGCTGGCAAACCACACTGGGATGCAGTGTGTCAGTGTACTTTCAATGGAGCACCTGTAGAAGGACACTAGCAGCTCCTTGGCTAAGGCGTTGTTCTTCAGGACGCTCAGGAAGTGGAGTCGCTGCTGTGCCTTCTTGATCATAGCTGTGGTGTTTGTTTTCCAGGACAGGTCACCACCCAGGTGCAGGCCCAGGAGTCAGAGACCCTCTCCAAACAGTCCCCATTAATGTGTATGGGCTGGGGGTCAGATTTGTTTCTTCTGAAGTCAACTACTATTTCTTTGGGGGTTTTTTGGTATTGACGACCAGATTGTTTCAGCTGCACCTTGATGACATATTTTCGACTTCATCCCTGTATGCAGACTCATCTCCCGTCGTGATGAGCCCAATCACAGTTGTGTCATCAGCAAACTTGTTAAAATTAATATTTACAGCATACGAATGTTGGATGGGTGGGTGGGGGGTGCAGTCGTGAGTGTATAGAGCGTACAGCAGGGGACTCAGCACACATCCCTGAGTTTGGTCATTATTATTTTTATCCTACTGTTAACATTTTTTTTAAAACATTAAGCATTTAATAAAGTGTTTTTTAATACTGTTAATAAGAAAAATGCTCCCGTACTATGTTATATGATGATAAATTGATGTTAGGTTGATTTAGGAAAATACCAAAATGAGAATGGACTTACTATGGAGTTGACAAATGGACAGAGGACACCCAAACTGAACAGACCGAGTAAAGGACCCCCAGTGACCCCCCAAATGATGGACACTGCCTGTTTGAAGAGACCTGCAGCTCAAAAAACACTTTACAAATGGTCGTATTTACTGAGGTGAAAAATGTACTTATTTACGTAATTAACATGCTTTCTAATAAACAACAACATTCCTGGATAGGGATGGGTACCAGTACCGGTTCTGACAAACGGTAGTAACCAGACCGAAAAGCAGCGCACATTTCGGTGCTTTCGTTTTTTTCCTGAGATGTCATACACTTTGGATTCTAGCCAATCATTTTACCTTTGCAAGCGTAGTAGGCGGGCCCAGGTACGTACTGTACGTTCTTTTAGAATAGAGCTACAGATTAAAAATGCCCAAGGCGAAGCGGTCAAAAGTCTGGCTGTACTTGACAGCAAAAGATGCAAACTCAGCAGCCTGCAACAAGTGCTTTAAGCTGATACTGTGCAAGGGAGGTAACTCCTCGAATCTGATGAAACACCTGGCGACGTGTAGCATTTTGTTAAAAGCCGAGAAGTGCGCCGTATTTGATAGCTTGCTGCGAGACCTCACACCGAGCACATCTACTGCGGGTGTGGCCCCTGTTATCGGACCCGGAGTTAGCAACATCCCCCAAGAACCCGAAGAGGAGAGTCCTGGCCCCTAGCCCTGCCAGTGTAGCAGAAATGATGACGGATGATGATGGCAGCAGCCGTTCTTTTCTGCGTGAGTAGTTTAATGTTGTTCGTGTGTAATTTACGTTGAGTAGGCTAACCACGTTATTAATTTAATGCACGTAAGGTGAACTAGCAAACACCGTCGTAGTTTCATGCGGCTGTCTTCTTGTTTGATGGCAGATACTCCCTTCACCCTGGCCAAAAAGGCTAAAATGACCAAAGAAAAAGAGGGAAACAGCTAAACATGAGAGGTTTTTGGACAAAGTCTGTGTTTATTCCATTGTTTAAGCACTGCTTCCAGCCAAGAGTGATACCATTGTTACGACCCGGCTCAAAAGCCGCAACATAAAAAAGGAGATGAATACCAGAGTATGGGTGAGAAGAGGTTTTATCTTAAAATGGAATAGCAGGTTGGCTAAAAGACAAGGCACAGACAAGTGAGCTCCCTGCAGCTTGCCTCAGGTATGCTTTTATCCACACCTGACTGGGTGTGGCCGATTAGGGGCTGCAGAGGGACGTAACACCTCCCTTAAAAGGGTCCCTCTAGGACCCCTAAACAAATTAAAAGTCCCTCTGAAGCCTTGAACCCTCAAAAATAAGTTGGCATATTTAAGCATGGATGGGCATGAGGATTTGAAGTAACATGTGACCAACACAAAGGAGCACAACAGTCACAAACCCAAAATGATTACCTGATCTGCTACAACACAAAACCAAAAGTAGCAACAAATAATCACAACTAAGTGATCTGTTGTCTCCACCACACAAACAGTCACATACAAGTGGCCCTATACCACAACAAGTTACTTTAATCCAAAAAGTTCAGTAAATCAAGCACACTAGTGACCAACCACAAAATGGAGAGCTATGGCCACACAATGATCACATCAAGGGTGGCTCAGCACCCCACAGTGTTATTGCCATCACCTGGCCAACAACACTCACAAGTGATCCAACAAAATAGCCATATTCCCCACAACACTAACGGTCACAACACAAAACACTCACCTCACAAAGATCTCATTAGCATCCATCAACACTGACATATGCACACACATGGTGTACACACAATGCCAACCTAAAAACAGCCTACCTGCCTCAGCTACAGACCATAATCATGAATGGTCTCAAACCTCCTACCAAGTTTGGTGCCACTGATTTACTATGTGCAACTCCCAGCCTAAAACACTAAAAACAACAAAACACTAGCTTTACCTATCCTAGTCTTCAGTGGTGTACCAGGCTCGAGGCAACTTTAAACACGAACTCGAGAGCAGGCAGCAGACCAGAGATATAGTCTCCTACCAAACTCTGAAGCGTACCCCCACCCAAAATAGCCACCAAACACAACAAATTAAAACAAGCAAAACAACAAACAAGTGCTTCGCTGAAAGGGCAGCACAGACACCCAGCTGAAACACACTCACTAAAGGGACGTTACTCAATCACAGTGAACACCTTCACTCACCCACTTAAAAGCAATACAAAAAACTGATATGCAATCTCCACTAAAATGTCCAAATATCCCGGATGAGCCGCCACTTATGTTACGACCCAGCTCAAAAGCCGCAACATAAAAACGGAGATGAATAACAGAGTGTTAGTGTGAAGAGGCTTTAGCTTAAAATGGCTTAGCAGGTTGGCTCAAATGGCTTGTACCACCAAGGCAAAGACTAGTGAGCTCCCTGGACACTTGCCTCAGGTATGCTTTTATCCACACCTGACTAGGTGTGGCCAATTAGCACCAGCTGAACACACTGAGCAGATTAGAGGCTGCAGAGGGACGTAACACCATATATGCCCTATAGCTGCAGAAAAGGCTAACATTGTTACCTTTTTACAAAAAAAACAGCTAAACATAAGAGGTTTTTGGACAAAGTGTGTGTTCTCCATTCTTTAAGCACCGGTTCGAGCACCGTTTAAGCACCAGCACCGTTTCAAAAGTACCGGTTTGGTACTGGTATCGGATAAAACCTAAATGATACCCATTCCTATTCCTGGATGTGTTTGCCTGAACACATTGACAGCTCTGCATTAACAGATCCCTCTACCTGCATCATATGTCCCATGAGTGATGCCAGTCCAGCCATGGCAACGCATACAATTCCAAAAAACAAACCTGCAAAAACATCACATCACAAAATGACATTTTTATTGACTAACAGCCGCATCCACGTAGCAGTGCTCAGTTTAATCTAATATAACATGCAGTCTGTGTTATAAACAAACAACAGGAAACCCGTTATTTACTCAGCCCTTTGGAGATCAAGAGAAGCTTTTTCTCAGATAGTTTAATGCGTGGTTTGATCAGGTCCTCCATGGTCACTGCAGCCATTGCGTTGATTGAAGTAGAAACTGTGCTGAACATGAAGAAATGAACCATGTTTACTCTGGACTAATGGACATAACTGACACTTCAAATGTGGCACAGCTTTAAATGTTACATGCAACATGAATAAAAATATATCAAATTATGTTGTATGAACCTCAGAGAGGCACTATATACTGCAGCAAAAAATAGTCCTGGAAGACCTTGGTGATCTGCCAAGATATCCATCACCAAATAAGGCAACAGCTGTAAAGGGAAAAAAAGATTTTTATTTTAAGATCATAAAATAACTTGAATAAAAACAAACATCCTGTGGTTTCTTTGTTTATGTGTATGGACCTGATCAGGTGATGAAACTTGTCCAGCTTTCCATGGGTCACAGTTCTTATAGAACGAATAAAGACACAGCCCTGAAATCACTGACGATGTCAGGGTGCAAGCTAGGCCTAACACGTTGATGAAGAGAGCTCTGAAAAAACACAACACGAAAAAGTGACGTATGCAAACAAAAATCAGTGTAGCATAGCAAACGAGATTATATTTCTTATCACTGTATGCTGATGATGTCATCATTTATCATAGCTATCTTTTCCAAGTTTATGATAAGAACGTGTCATTTGCCAGCAAACCCCACCAATGTAGTGTCTTTGGCTGAATCAGAATTTACATAGATGTGGAAATAGACGTGTCATATATCGTTGTTTATTGGTGTTTTTTTTATTATTATTATTTTAATTATTAGTTTTGCAAGCTAAACAGGAAGGAAGGAATACATTCCTTTGAATCACTCACAATCTGGCATGTTTAATGCTCTTGCAGGAGTTGTATCTCTGAACTTGAGGTTGGTAGGTCCCATAAATTGAGCTCCAAGTAAAGGCCCCTCCGATGACTAGTGTCCAAAAAGTGTGTCTTCTCAGAGGGTTTATGTCAAAGCTGGGATTACACAATGAAAGGATGATTTTAGTATAACACACACACACACACGCACACGCACACACACACACACGCACAACACACACACACACACACACACACACACACACACACACACACACACACACACACACACACACATACTCACTCCACAAAGTTAATTCTTCCTCCTTCTTGGGCATCTGACAAGATAGTGGAGATTCCTCCTTTTAAGATCACACTTTTGATTATAACAGACATGTAGCCTGCAAACATTATTCCAATCTGGAAGAAAAATCAGAGATTTGTTTGGTTGGCAGATCTGTATTCTGTAACTATGTTGACAGATTTTGGTCCCAGTTATCAAATTCTTGCTAATTTACATGAATACTGCAAAGAATCAAGACATGACTCAAACGTGGTTGTGGTGTCGATAAAATTAGACTGAAACCTGATTGCAATTTAATTCAGTTTTACTTACATAGAATATGGAATATATTTATATGGTTCCAAATCATAACAAAAGGACATTATACTGTAAGATAAAGACGCTACAATCCAGAGAAAACGCCAGCAATCAAATGGCAGTGTGAACCAAAAAACTCCCTTTTAACAGGAAGAAACGTCAACATCAAGGAGGGGCAGCCATCTACCACAACTATTTGGAGGGCATGTTGTATTGTGTATTTTTTTCAATTTATTTGATCCAGAACCCTACCTGAACAACATCTGTCCACACCACAGCTTTCAGGCCACCCTGTAACAAACGCCACAAAACAAGAAAAATCTCTGTCAAAAAGGTTAGGAAGCTGTATTTATGAACAGAATGCATAACGTGGAAATATGTGACCGTATTCTG
Source organism: Rhamphochromis longiceps (assembly GCF_057381845.1). Taxonomy (NCBI): domain Eukaryota; kingdom Metazoa; phylum Chordata; class Actinopteri; order Cichliformes; family Cichlidae; genus Rhamphochromis; species Rhamphochromis longiceps. The sequence continues at coordinate 39,450,871 of NC_140573.1, forward strand.
TAGTAGAACATTTTCAGAAAGCACAAGTGATGGGAATAACGGCGTTACTTTTTTCAGTAATGAGTAATCGAACTAATTACTATTCCTTTTGTTACAACGCCGTTACCGTTACTAACAAGAAAATGCGGTCTGTTACTATTTTTCAACAAACAGACGGCTGAAGCTGTCTTCAGCTTACCGCATCTTATAGAAGTTGCACGGAAGCAGCTGTAATTTGGCACAACACCTGTAGCTAAGGGGCAAAACAATCGCATGAGTGCTGCTGTTTGACTGAGGAAGAATAAAGTGGTCGTGGTAAGCCAATCACATGACCACTTTAAGATGCCAAAGCAACAAGGTGATATATACCAGTTTTTAAATTGTGGTGATAGGCCACGTAAAACCAGAGTCATGATAAACAAGATATACGTGGCGTTTTTTTCCTCAATAGCTTCGTCATGTTAACTGTCTAAGGGCAGCGCAGCGAGACCTCTCTGCTTATGACCATGCAACACATTATGCAATGACGGTTCCAACTTTTGACCCTTAATGATTGCATGTGAAAGCATCAAATTTAAAAAATCAGAGGTGATGTTAAATGAGAGATATTTTGTTTTAAAGGGTAAATGGGAAGGGGACCTCATGAATTTTAGGAAAATGTAAATATTCTCATTTAATCTCTGCTGAATGTGAAAGTGGGGGTCTCTTAAGGTTCCTGGCTTAGTGATGCTCGATGAGGTTCGACTGACAATGTGATGCACTGCAGTGTGTGTGTCGTATGTAATAAATGTTTTACTAACCAGTGCACAATACAAAGTACAAACAGTGGCTGTCGAAATAATCCCACCCCACAGGTTCATACCAGTCACTGCAAAAAGAAGGGAAATTCATTAACAGGGGAAACACTCTTGTTCAAGATCCCTTCACGAACTTAACTGCTGTGAACTGGAGCTGACATACCTTGGTTCAAAGCCAGAGCTGGAGCATAAATTACAAGTCCAGTGTAGAGCAACTGTGGCAAAGAGTTAGAAAGTCACAACAACAACATGTCTCTGCTGATACCAACGTAGTTTTATGTGCAGAAGTCAAAGCACTACAAAGATTGAACCACTGGCTTCTTACTACGTTAAAAAAGAAGATCAGCATTCCCAGGAGACGAGTGGCTCTGCTGAAACGCAGCTCCAGATACTTGGCAGAGACCAGACAGAGAAAAGACGCATATTGATACTGATACATGAAATTTCTAGTTCCCCTCACTCCCTACAAATCAGAGGCAAAACTAGTAATAATGTTGTAAACAAAACCACAGTTACCTCATATGTGCTGTTGATGGCCAGTCTGTAGAAAACTGGGAGAAAGACTTCGGATGTGTACACCACTGCTATTACATAGGAAATACTTAAATAGCCAAATATGGCTCCGTAGCGATACACCTACGGACAGGTTGAAAAAGATTTATGGAAACACAAAATAGCAAAACAGCTGGTTGGCTGGTGAAACTTTGCCGGAGATCATTTGAAACGCTGATGCTGCTGATACTGAACGAGCTTTGGAGCAACATATGAACAGTGCTGAACTCTGGTGAGTAACACGAAAACTTTAAATTCGTTATTTGATTTGTTTGAAATTGAAAGCGGTGCACTCAAAGTAATGCTCGGTTAGCTGACTCCAGCCGTCTTCTAATGCACAGAAATCACAGTTTTACACATTTTGTAAAATTCTAATTTAAGCTCTGAATAAATGTTTGTGCGCTGAGGAAGCTGAGTGCAGATCCAGGACAGTCCCGACACGTTACCTCGGCTGGGTTGGAGAGCACAGTGACGGATGACATGTAGCTGGCAGTGAGGGACATGGAGACAGCCAGGGCATTGAGTTTTCGGCCCCCAGTTAAAAAGTCCCTGGAGGTTCCTTGTCTCCTGCTTCTCCAGGCGTAATAAAAACCAACAGCAGCAGACAGGAGCAGAACGACAGCAAACACCACATAGTCTGCTGCCACGAGCAAGTGAGCATCCCCGGACATTTTATCAGTCGGAGCAAAACTGAAATAAAGCTAAAGCGTTTATCAGGCAGTGCTTTGTAGATCACTGGGAAGGCGGTGTCATCACCTCCAGGTACTCTATTGAACTGTAAGATAAATTATTCCAGACGGTGCGCGCACGTGTCCCTTCAGGTTAACTTGACACTCAAAGTTAATGAATAAAGTTTAGAAGTTAGGGTTTGAACCCAAACACATAAAACGTGGGTAACAATAGTACTTTGTGCCACCACCAGAAAACTATCAGAAAACTGGATGCATGTGGCTGGTGGATGTCAGACAGGGACGTGCTCTTTGTCCTGAGATTTGGTTCATTTCTGCAAATTACACTGTGTTTGCATTTGGAACACCATGTGTATTTGTTCTGGGCTCTCTTAATAATCGGTTATTGCATTTAAGACACTGTTATGGCATCCTAAGCACTTGTTTAACCATTGTGCTTCTCCATTAAAAGTAATCCTATAGACTAAAGGTGCCAAACATAGGGCCCGTGGGCCAAAAGACTGCCCCACTGGATATCTTTAGAGCTTAAACTTAGGACTTTTGACTGTATTTTCATAAGTTTCACAGTTTTTACTGATAAAGATGTTCACCATGACCATTCATATTATACACCAAAGTAAGGGATAAATAATTCAATGACAGAAACCTTCCTCTTTTTGTTTGTTTCTCATTCTCAATGGAAATTTTTCATTAGTATTTTTCATTTGTTATATTGTCATAATGGGTCCACAGTAATAACAATAAATTGTAAGTGGCTGATAAGAGTTTCATAAACTGCCTCTTCTGTTTAGTGATTAGTCGCTTCCCTGGTGTTGTACCTTTTCACATGTGAAGCGATTGTTTTAGTTTCTCACTGTGCAGGGTATAATGCTGGATGCTCGTACGAATAACAATAAAGTTCACTCTAACATTTCATTTGATGGATTTTATGAATCCCACCTTTCCCTTCCCATCTATGTTCTGATTGTTTATGGTTTAATAACCCCAGCAGGTGCTAAGAATAATTTAGTCACTTTTTATTTTTACAGTGATCCAATGACAGCGGGAATGGGCTCCAGTCCAACCGTGACCCGGAGTGTATATGTGGAAGAAATGGATGGACTATGAGTCAAATTCATTTTAAATGAGCAAGTCACTTGTTAACTTAGGGAGATGTTTCCCAATTGACTCAACGTTTAAGTTGGCTCAATGTTTTTGAATGCATCTTCAATCTGTGTGCAGCTGTCCTGTCATGGTTATCTGATCATATATATGTAATGAAATCAAAGGAAGAGGAAAAAGTGGCAGAGTTGGCAAATGGACACAGGATACCCAACACAAACAGACCAAACAGTTCTATAACTTCCACTGACCCCACCCATGATGGTTCTTGCCTGTGAGAGACATCTGAAGTGAAACCTTAAATGCTTTATATACACATGCACATGTTTAAAAAGTTCAAGTGTTTGGTAGGCCACATTTAAGATTCATGCATTTTCATGTTGTGACTTGTATCAACAGATTCTCACTACCTGAGCAAGTAGTCCCATAAGTGATGCCAGGCCAGCCATAGAAACACACAACCCTCCGATACCGCAACCTGCAACAACATCGTGTAACAACTGACATTTTAATCATGAAGATTTATTAACTAATTCAGCTTTAGCCTCAGTCACATACCAGTGCTCAAAGGACAGAGTTCACCATGTACTGTGAACAGATCAGGTACGTACTCAGTGCTCTGGAGATGTAAAGCAATTGTCTGTCAGTCAGTGTGACATTTGGCTTGATCAGCTCCTCTAGAGTCACTGCAGCCAATGTGTTGATGATTGATGAGAGACTGTGCTGAGTGTAATGAAAGTTATTAAAATCCTGTACTTCACATTTGACATTTATCATTTAAGTGATGGAAACAGCTAGGAAACAAGCTGCATTAAGTAAACTATGTGGCCCAGAGGTGTTAAGTAACAAAGTACAAATACTTTTTTATATTTCCCCTAAAAGGGTCCAGGCGATGAGGGAATGTAACAAAAAGTGTTGGGTCGGAAAAAGGACACAGGGAGGCAAAAGGGTTAAAAAGTGTTATTAAAGTTTCTATTAATAACTCAACTAAAAGAGACGGACAAGCCGCTATCACCATTTTCAGAAACAAACAAAAACTCAGGCATAGGTCAGTAAACTGAAAAGTAAAAAAAGAGTTTAGTCATTAAACACTCTTCTCCGCAGAGCAGGGGTAAATAACCACCGAACACAGCCACCCACACACACACACACACACACCCCTCACTAACTGCAACTAACATTGCTCTCTGGCACCAGAGCTCACCTTTCAGCTGTACAAAAGAAAAAGGTGCACCTAAGGCAGGACAGATGGTAGGACACACTGACACAGGCAAATTCAGGAGGCCCTACTAGGGCCTACAACTTTCAGGTATCTGTAGTTCACTTGAGCAGTCGTCAGTCGTCATCCCCCCCCCCCGACTATTTAATTTTACTTTCTACTAGTGATGGCCAAATGAAGCTTCCTGAAGCACTGAAGCTTGTATTGAAAAACGGTTCATTACTCGAAGCTTTTCAACACAGTCCTCTCTGGTGACATCTGGTGGCCAAAAATATGAAGAGCAGCTTGAATCCACAAAATAAAACCAACTGCTTCATTATGATTGCCCACTCTACAGAGTGGAATTCTGTCTGATATTGGGCCGCTGTTGTGTTGCTTTGAACGTGTATTTTTTGGTGGTTAAAAATGTGTTTTATTTGTTTAATAAATAGTTTTGACCAGTAAACTCTCCTTGTTTAAATATGCACCATGGTGTGGTCTTTCTTTGCTTGTGACTTCTTGATGTTGGTAAATACAATAATTGAAAAATACCACGTTTAATATAATATATACATATAATAATGTACAACACATTATGGAATATGCTTCTGCTCTGAGGTCTTGCCTCCATGCACTTATGCAATTAATTGCTAGACGGGTGTATTTATAAATAATATTATATTAGGGAAATTTTCCCAGACATATTTTTGACCTGGGGGTAGAATTGATTGTGAAATGGAAAAGGAAAATGCTTATGAACTTGCAAATTAAAAACATGATGCATTTAAGGTAACCCTTTTTCATTTTTATTTAAAAAGAGAATTTGTTCTAGTGTGCGATGGCCGAACCTGTTCCTTTTCGTGGAGATCATTTCTCCTGCCTTAAGGAAAATCCCTTCACATGGCACAGAGGAGGCTGGAGTGCAGAGAAACTGGTAGATATGCAGTTATACAGTCTACCTGGGCCCCACAAACTATCAGCTAAAGAGAATAAATAAATTAAATTGCTGCACATTTGGAAGACTAACATTTTCAGATTAATTAAACAATAAAATATATATTTTTACAACATTACATGTAAAGAGTCAAGTGGAAGTTTTTCTAAAGTTATTTAATGATATTGTAATGGACTGGGTTACAAGTTAGTTGACTGTTGTGTTATCAGTGTTTTGTGTTCAGAATTGCCAGTTACTTATGGCATAGTTGGACCACACCCGCAGCATGGTGATTTACTGAGTGTCCTTGAATGTGCGGTAGTCTAGAGGCCGGTTGGCCTGTCAATCAGATCAGCTACCAATGACAGAGAGTCTGGAGGAGAGCAGGTGTGTGGTTGGCTGAGAGTGTTCGGGGGCGGGGGTTAGAGAGAGTGTGTGTGGTGTGGGGCGGAAGAGAGAGAGTGTCGGGGGTTGTGCTGTTGCTGTAGAGCGCACTTTTTCCCCTGTTGTTTTGGCGTTGGCTACGGCCCACAGTAACCCGTGTTACTATTCTGAATAAACACCGGTAACCGGAACGCTGATCGTCTGTGTCTTCTGTCGAGGGACGCTACACTGGTGTCAGAAGTAAAAGCGAAGCTTTCACCTCCGGAGTTATCTGCGCTCACGCCGCCCCGACTCACGGCATTGGCTGTGGACGCTGGAGATTTTTGCGGGACTTTGCGGAATACCATACCATTAAAGAGGGTGTAATTTCTTTTCACCATTACTGTAGCTTTCAGAGTTTCTTGACATTTGGGTTAATAAACCAAAGCTAAAAAAGCTTTGTGACTCATAATAAATAGCATCAAAACTACCTTGAATGTATTCATTGCCTGTTTGTGTGGATTGTATCCTGTGGATGTTTCATTAAAGTCTATGTTTCCCTCCTGGTCAGAGAAATTCAAACATTCCGGAAAGAGAGGAACACTTATGTTTGAACTATTCCGACTATTCCTTCCACAGCATGTCTTTCATCCTGTCTTCCTTCTTTCACTCCATCGCAGCAGATGGCCCCGCCCCTCCCTGAGCCTGGTTCTGCTGGAGGTTTCTTCCTGTTAAAATGGAGTTTTTCCTTCCCTCTGTCGCCAAAGGGCTTGCACAGGGGTCATATGATTGTTGGGTTTTTCTCTGTATGTATTATTGTAGGGTCTACCTTACAATATAAAGTGCCTTGAAGCTTTTGTTGTGATTTGGCGCTGTATAAATAAAACTGAATTGAATTGAAATGTTTATCATGTGGCTTTTTATTAATAATGTGTTAATCTAAACAATAGAAACATGCAATCATCATGTACACAAGTAGATATTTGAAAGTGCTTTCTACTTTTTACTGAGTCACTGGAAAAATAAAAACATTATTGTCTCGCTGACAACTCAGTTCCTTTGGTCTCATTTCTTATGAAGTCAGATGAGTACAATCCTGGATTTGAGCTTTACAGCAGCTTTGTTGTGAAATTCTTCAGCTGTATCGGTCATTAAAAAGATGAGACACGGGTATTGTTGTCAAATTTCCCTACTGCAGGTTTATTGATTCCATCCTCCTTGTTTGGCTGACCAACATTGTCTGTTCCTCCCATGACCTAAGGAAGGAAAAGTATAAGACAGAATTGAGCGCCTGTCATCAGTCAGTTGCTTTTGATACCTTTGCTCTTCAGCACGTACCCCATCTTTGACACGTTTGAACAGGTGATAAGAAAGAGTGTCTTCTTTCATTAGCATAAATCTTGGGTCCACCGTCTCCCTCAATCCCCCTGAAATGATGAGTGGAAGAACAAAAACAAAAAGTCCTTATGAAACAATAAGAAGATCTGAGATCACAGATCCATTCCCAAGTACAGGTAATTAATGGCAAAATCTTTATTTATTTTATTTCATTTGTTTTTTACCTGTCAAGAGACTGATGATTATTCCAACAATAACAGATGTTAAACCTCCAATGACACAGAAGTAAAGGTAGGATGGAGAGTGCCACTGAACCGCATGTCTGGTGGTGAGAGATTAGTAGATATCTTGTTAACAAATGTCTTATTAATGTAATTACACCATATTATGAAAGTATTCTGAAGGCTACAAAGGAATTTGTGAAGACAGTTTGCAAATCTTATTCATAGCCTTTTCCTTTTTTGTTTTCTTTAGGTCACGAGCAGTTGTCCAAGCATTTCACTACATATCGTACTGTGTATGACTGTGTACGTGACAAATAAAAATTTGAATTTGAATTTGAATTTGAAATGAAAAATATATTCAACAAGACTACAGTGCCACTGCGAGCTTGGCTAAAAACCAGCAGTAGGATACTTGGCACATTTATGCTTTCCACCAGGTTTATTATCATTATTATTATTATTATTATTATTATTATTATTATTATTATTAATGACCTCACAACACTGCCTTTTACTCACTTTTTTAAAATCATATGGCTTTTTTTACTTTACTATACTTTCGTTTATTATAGGAAAGCTCGGTCATCCCATCTCACCAGGCAATATTTCATTCATTCATTCATTCAAGACAGACTGAACCACACTTACATGTCATCAGTATTCTGTCCTGGGGTTGTGGTAAAAAGACTTGGTTCTGTTGGCAGTGGGGTAGTCCAATTGAAACTGCTACCAGTAGTAAAGTTACAACCCTCAGTGCTCAGAAAGAGAGGTCGGGTCATCTCAGGAGGAGAAGGGGATATCATCCCTATAATGCTCACAGAGACAGCTGCAGCCAATCCTGTCACGAGACCACATAGACCTCCCTGTGGACAAATATCAGAATCTTTATTGCCATTGCGCTTTTGAACAACAAAAACTGCATGTAAACCCATTCAGTACAAGTGGAAGGGGGCACTTTTAAGAGAAACAAGTATAGATGTACAATAAATTTTAAACAAAGAAAAAAAAATAGTATGTACAAGTCTGTCTGTGAAGGTTCTCAGTCATCCAGGTCATCATAGTCAAAGGAGCTTGCATAAAAGCGTCTGGACTTCTTTAAGTTGCTTAAAGACGTTTCACCTCTCATCCGAGAAGCTTCTTCAGTTCTAAGGTCAAATGGTGGGGAGTCCCAGATTTAAACCTAGTGGGAGTATCCCCCCGCAGAGGGACAAAAGGACCCCCTGATGATCCTCTAATCGCCTGAGCCAAGGTGTGAAACTGGGTGTGGGTCCCAATCAGCCAGAGTTTTGGATGAGCTCGTTGCACCGGCTACATAGGGGATGACAATGTTGTTGCGTCTGTCCTTCTTATCAGAATCTTATCGGTGTATCAGAAAATCTCAGGAGAGTTTTCTCCAAGCATGACATCCCGGTGCATTTCAGACCCAGCAACACGCTCAGACAAAAACTGGTTCACCCGAAAGACAAAACCCCAAAACACAGACTTAACAATGTGGTGTATGCGGTACAGTGCAGCGAGGAATGCCCAGACCTCTACATTGGAGAGACCAAACAGCCACTTCACAAGCGCATGGCACAGCATAGAAGAGCCACCTCCACAGGACAAGACTCAGCAGTCCAAATCAAATCAAATCAAATCACTTTTATTGTCACATCACATGTGCAGGTACATTGGTACAGTACATGTGAGTGAAATTCTTGTGTGCGAGCTTCACAAGCAACAGAGTTGTGCAAAATACAATAACGTAAACAAGCAAAATACAAGAATGGCTAAATCTGAAACGAATAAATATATGTACAATATATAATAGTATATGCATTTCTGGATGTGTATACTAAATGTTTTTCTACGTGTGTGTGTGTGTATACACATATTTTACAAATTAAATAGAGTAAACAATAAAATAAAATATATAAAAACATACAGAGTTGAGACATGTGCAAAACAGTGGCATTAATGTACAGTATGTAGTGCATAATGTTAAAGTTCCAGTAGTGAAGCTGAGGTGTCTATGACGTGTTCAGCAGTCTGATGGCCTGGTGGAAGAAGCTGTCTCTCAGTCTGCTGGTTCGGGACCGGATGCTGCAGAACCTCCTTCCTGATGGAAGTAGTCTGAACAGTTTATGGCTGGGGTGACTGGAGTCCTTGATGATCCTCCCCACTTTCCTCAGGCAGCGCTTCCTGTAGATGTCTTGGAGGGAGGGAAGCTCACCTTCAATTATCCGTTCAAAGCACCGCACTACTCTCTGGAGAGCTTTGCAGTTGTAGGCGGTGCTGTTGCCATACCAGGTGGTGATGCATCCAGTGAGGATGCTCTCAATGGCACAGTGATAGAAGGTCCTGAGGATGCGGGGGTTCATGCCAAATCTTTTCAGTCTCCTGAGAAAGAAGAGGCGCTGCTGCGCCTTCTTCACTGTTTTGTTTATGTGTACTAAACACGTAAGATCCTCAGCCGGATGTACTCCAAGGAACCGGAAGCTGCTCACTCTCTCCACAGCAGCGCCGTTGATGGTGATGGGGGTGTGTACTTCTCTGCACCTCCGGAAGTCCACTATCAACTCCTTTGTCTTTGCGACGTTGAGTGTGAGATGGTTGTCTTGACACCAGTGGGTCAGGGCGCTGACCTCCTCCCTGTAGGCCGTCTCATCACCATTGGTGATAAGACCCACCACTGTAGTGTCGTCCGCAAACTTCACAATGATGTTGGAGTTGTTAGTGGCTGTGCAGTCGTAGGTGTAGAGTGAGTACAGGAGAGGGCTCAGTACACACCCCTGTGGAGCACCAGTGTTCAGTGTGATGGGGGATGAGGTGATGCTGCCCAGTCTGACCACCTGGCGTCTGTCAGACAGGAAGTTAAGGATCCAGCTGCAGAGGGAGCTTCCCAGTCCTAGATCCTGCAGTTTCCTGTCCAGCTTCGAGGGAACGATGGTATTGAATGCTGAGCTGTAATCTACAAACAGCATTCTCACATACGTGTCTCTCTTCTCCAGGTGTGACAGGGCAGTGTGTAGTGTCAGGGCTATGGCATCATCAGTGGACCTGTTGTGGCGGTATGCAAACTGTAGAGGGTCCAGTGAGTCGGGTAGTGCAGAGCAGATGAAGTCCCTGACCAGCTTCTCGAAGCATTTGCTTACGATGGGGGTCAGGGCTAAAGGTCGCCAGTCGTTCAATGAGGAGATGGTGGAGGATTTGGGTACAGGGACGATGGTGGCCATTTTGAAGCAGGCTGGGACTACAGACAGAGAGAGGGAAAGGTTGAAGATGTGCGTGAACACTCCAGCCAGCTGAGCCGCGCATGACTTGAGGACGCGGCCGGGAATCCCGTCCGGACCAGTAGCTTTGCGTGCGTTCACCTTCCTGAAGCACTTCCGCACATCCTCCTCAGACACAGTGTGCGCACTGACGTCATCCGTGGTGCACACACTGTCCGGTCTCATGGTGTTTGCTGTGTCGAATCTAGCGTAGAATACGTTTAGATCCTCACACAGAGAGGCCGTGGTCTGCGGTGTGCTGGTTTTCCCTCTAAAGTCTGTGATCGTGTTTAGTCCCTGCCACATACTCCGAGGGTTGTCAAACTGTTGCTCCACCCTGTCCCTGTACTCACGTTTGGCTGCTTTGATCGTCTTCTGGAGTTGGTAATGTGCGTGTTTGTGGTCCGATGTGTTCGCGGAGGCAAAGGCGGTGCTCCGTGCCGCCAGTGCCGCGCGAACATCTCTGTTAATCCAGGGTTTTTGATTTGGGAAGGATTTAACTGTTCTGGATGGGACGACATCTTCCACGCATTTCCTGATAAATCCGCAGACTGAGTCTGTGTACTCATCAATGTCCCTAGCAGCCACGTGAAACATTTCCCAGTCCGCGTGATCAAAACAGTCCCGCAGCGTAGACTCTGATTGGTCCGTCCAACAGTGCACCGCCCTCCGGGTTGGAGCTTCCTGTTTCAGCTTCTGCCTGTAGGCGGGCAGGAGCAGGATGGAGCGGTGATCTGATTGGCCGAATGGGGCGCGGGGGAGGGCTTTATACGCATCCCGGAAAGAGGTGTAGCAGTGGTCAAGTAGCCAGTCTCCACGAGTGTTGAAATGGATGTGTTGGTGGAGTTTTGGTGAGACTTTCTTCAGGTTTCCCTTATTAAAGTCTCCGGCTGTGATAAACGCCGCCTCTGGGTGTGCGGTTTCCTCGCTGCTGATCGCGCTGTACAGTTTCCTGAGTGCTCGGTCAGTGTCGGCTTGTGGGGGAATGTAAACGGCCGTAATAATCACTGCTGTAAATTCCCTCGGTAGCCAGAATGGCCGGCACTTAATCATCAGGTACTCCAGGTCCGGTGAGCAGAAGGATTTGACCGGGTGCACGTTCGCATAATCACACCAGCTGTTGTTGATCATGAAACATACACCACCGCCTCTGCTTTTCCCAGTAAGATCCTGTGACCTGTCCGCGCGGTGCACAGAGAACCCCAGTAGTTGTATTGCGGAGTCCGGTACCTTGTCCGATAGCCAGGTTTCTGTGAGGCAGATCACACAGCAGTCCCGCATCTCTCGCTGGAATGAGATCCGTGCCCGAAGCTCGCACAGCTTGTTCTCCAGAGACTGCACATTAGCCAGTAATAAACTGGGTAACGGTGGTCTGTTAGTGCGCCGTCTCAGTCGAACCAGAACGCCAGATCTTCTCCCTCTGCGTCGGCGTTTGTGGCCTCCAGGGACAGAGAACAAAGGCGTCTCAGGTGAGATGAATGGGGGGTCTGCAAACGGAGCGTCCGTGTTGCAAAACTTGAACTCCGGAAAGTTATAAGAAAGACCGTCTTTTATGTCCATCTGCATCTTAAGGATAAAGGTCACTCTTTTGAGGATGCCAATGTTCACATTTTGGACAGAGAGGACAGATGGTTTGAAAGAGGAGTGAAAGAAGCCATCTATGTCCACTGTGAGCGACCATCTTTGAACAGAGGCGGGGGTTTACGACACCAATTGTCTGCCATCTATAATCAAGTTTTGAGATCCCTCCCCAGACGCCTTAAAGCCCACTCACATCCTGGGCCATCTGACCTCAGGAATTCGCATGATAAGGTGGGGCCAGGTTTCACAATGAACACACCCGAAACTCTGGCTGATTGGGACCCACACCCAGTTTCACACCTTGGCTCAGGCGATTAGAGGATCATCAGGGGGTCCTTTTGTCCCTCTGCGGGGGGATACTCCCACTAGGTTTAAATCTGGGACTCCCCACCATTTGACCTTAGAACTGAAGAAGCTTCTCGGATGAGAGGTGAAACGTCTTCAAGCAACTTAAAGAAGTCCAGACGCTTTTCTTTGCAAGCTCCTTAGACTATGTACAAGTCTGTATACAAGAATGTACAAGTGAGAATACGGTTGCCACACAGTGCTTCAGTCCTCAGAATATTGCACAGTTCCTTCGAAATATTGCACAATTAAAAGACGAACAAGAATATTACACAGTTAAAAAGAAAAAAAATATTGCACAGTTGAAGGTTGTGTTTTTGCAGTGGCTTATCTCCCAAGTGTATTTATAAATGCAACAGCCCTGGCGTATGTGCTGTTTCTGTCTGTTTGTTTTGGCCTTAATTGTCCAGTACCGCCTTCCTGAGGGTAACAGCTGGAACAGGTGATGTGCGGGGTGGGATGTGTCCTTCTGGATGCTGTAGGCTTTCCTGTGGCAGCAGGACCTGTACACCTCCTCCAGGGAAGAGTACAGCTCTTGATCACAGCTGATGATCCTCTGTGCTGTGTTGATGACCCTCTGGAGTGATGCTTACTCCGAAGCAGTACTGCTGGCAAACCACACTGGGATGCAGTGTGTCAGTGTACTTTCAATGGAGCACCTGTAGAAGGACACTAGCAGCTCCTTGGCTAAGGCGTTGTTCTTCAGGACGCTCAGGAAGTGGAGTCGCTGCTGTGCCTTCTTGATCATAGCTGTGGTGTTTGTTTTCCAGGACAGGTCACCACCCAGGTGCAGGCCCAGGAGTCAGAGACCCTCTCCAAACAGTCCCCATTAATGTGTATGGGCTGGGGGTCAGATTTGTTTCTTCTGAAGTCAACTACTATTTCTTTGGGGTTTTTTTGGTATTGACGACCAGATTGTTTCAGCTGCACCTTGATGACATATTTTCGACTTCATCCCTGTATGCAGACTCATCTCCCGTCGTGATGAGCCCAATCACAGTTGTGTCATCAGCAAACTTGTTAAAGTTAATATTTACAGCATACGAATGTTGGATGGGTGGGTGGGGGGTGTAGTCGTGAGTGTATAGAGCGTACAGCAGGGGACTCGGCACACATCCCTGAGTTTGGTCATTATTATTTTTATCCTACTGTTAACATTTTTTTTAAAACATTAAGCATTTAATAAAGTGTTTTTTAATACTGTTAATAAGAAAAATGCTCCCGTACTATGTTATATGATGATAAATTGATGTTAGGTTGATTTAGGAAAATACCAAAATGAGAATGGACTTACTTTGGAGTTGACAAATGGACAGAGGACACCCAAACTGAACAGACCGAGTAAAGGACCCCCAGTGACCCCCCAAATGATGGACACTGCCTGTTTGAAGAGACCTGCAGCTCAAAAAACACTTTACAAATGGTCGTATTTACTGAGGTGAAAAATTTACTTATTTACGTAATTAACATGCTTTCTAATAAACAACAACATTCCTGGATAGGGATGGGTACCAGTACCGGTTCTGACAAACTGTAGTAACCAGACCGAAAAGCAGCGCACATTTCGGTGCTTTCGTTTTTTTCCTGAGATGTCATACACTTTGGATTCTAGCCAATCATTTTACCTTTGCAAGCGTACGTTCTTTTAGAATAGAGCTACAGATTAAAAATGCCCAAGGCGAAGCGGTCAAAAGTCTGGCTGTACTTGACAGCAAAAGATGCAAACTCAGCAGCCTGCAACAAGTGCTTTAAGCTGATACTGTGCAAGGGAGGTAACTCCTCGAATCTGATGAAACACCTGGCGACGTGTAGCATTTTGTTAAAAGCCGAGAAGTGCGCCGTATTTGATAGCTTGCTGCGAGACCTCACACCGAGCACATCTACTGCGGGTGTGGCCCCTGTTATCGGACCCGGAGTTAGCAACATCCCCCAAGAACCCGAAGAGGAGAGTCCTGGCCCCTAGCCCTGCCAGTGTAGAAGAAATGATGACGGATGATGATGGCAGCAGCCGTTCTTTTCTGCGTGAGTAGTTTAATGTTGTTCGTGTGTAATTTACGTTGAGTAGGCTAACCACGTTATTAATTTAATGCACGTAAGGTGAACTAGCAAACACCGTCGTAGTTTCATGCGGCTGTCTTCTTGTTTGATGGCAGATACTCCCTTCACCCTGGCCAAAAAGGCTAAAATGACCAAAGGAAAAAGAGGGAAACAGCTAAACATGAGAGGTTTTTGGACAAAGTCTGTGTTTATTCCATTGTTTAAGCACTGCTTCCAGCCAAGAGTGATACCATTGTTACGACCCGGCTCAAAAGCCGCAACATAAAAAAGGAGATGAATACCAGAGTATGGGTGAGAAGAGGTTTTATCTTAAAATGGAATAGCAGGTTGGCTAAAAGACAAGGCACAGACAAGTGAGCTCCCTGCAGCTTGCCTCAGGTATGCTTTTATCCACACCTGACTGGGTGTGGCCGATTAGGGGCTGCAGAGGGACGTAACACCTCCCTTAAAAGGGTCCCTCTAGGACCCCTAAACAAATTAAAAGTCCCTCTGAAGCCTTGAACCCTCAAAAATAAGTTGGCATATTTAAGCATGGATGGGCATGAGGATTTGAAGTAACATGTGACCAACACAAAGGAGCACAACAGTCAAACCCAAAATGATTACCTGATCTGCTACAACACAAAACCAAAAGTAGCAACAAATAATCACAACTAAGTGATCTGTTGTCTCCACCACACAAACAGTCACATACAAGTGGCCCTATACCACAACAAGTTACTTTAATCCAAAAAGTTCAGTAAATCAAGCACACTAGTGACCAACCACAAAATGGAGAGCTACGGCCACACAATGATCACATCAAGGGTGGCTCAGCACCCCACAGTGTTATTGCCATCACCTGGCCAACAACACTCACAAGTGATCCAACAAAATAGCCATATTCCCCACAATACTAACGGTCACAACACAAAACACTCACCTCACAAAGATCTCATTAGCATCCATCAACACTGACATATGCACACACATGGTGTACACACAATGCCAACCTAAAAACAGCCTACCTGCCTCAGCTACAGACCATAATCATGAATGGTCTCAAACCTCCTACCAAGTTTGGTGCCACTGATTTACTATGTGCAACTCCCAGCCTAAAACACTAAAAACAACAAAACACTAGCTTTACCTATCCTAGTCTTCAGTGGTGTACCAGGCTCGAGGCAACTTTAAACACGAACTCGAGAGCAGGCAGCAGACCAGAGATATAGTCTCCTACCAAACTCTGAAGCGTACCCCCACCCAAAATAGCCACCAAACACAACAAATTAAAACAAGCAAAACAACAAACAAGTGCTTCGCTGAAAGGGCAGCACAGACACCCAGCTGAAACACACTCACTAAAGGGACGTTACTCATTCACAGTGAACACCTTCACTCACCCACTTAAAAGCAATACAAAAAACTGATATGCAATCTTCACTAAAATGTCCAAATATCCCGGATGAGCCGCCACTTATGTTACGACCCAGCTCAAAAGCCGCAACATAAAAACGGAGATGAATAACAGAGTGTTAGTGTGAAGAGGCTTTAGCTTAAAATGGCTTAGCAGGTTGGCTCAAATGGCTTGTACCACCAAGGCAAAGACTAGTGAGCTCCCTGGACACTTGCCTCAGGTATGCTTTTATCCACACCTGACTAGGTGTGGCCAATTAGCACCAGCTGAACACACTGAGCAGATTAGAGGCTGCAGAGGGACGTAACACCATATATGCCCTATAGCTGCAGAAAAGGCTAACATTGTTACCTTTTTACAAAAAAAACAGCTAAACATAAGAGGTTTTTGGACAAAGTGTGTGTTCTCCATTCTTTAAGCACCGGTTCGAGCACCGTTTAAGCACCAGCACCGTTTCAAAAGTACCGGTTTGGTACTGGTATCGGATAAAACCTAAATGATACCCATTCCTATTCCTGGATGTGTTTGCCTGAACACATTGACAGCTCTGCATTAACAGATCCCTCTACCTGCATCATATGTCCCATGAGTGATGCCAGTCCAGCCATGGCAACGCATACAATTCCAAAAAACAAACCTGCAA
The DNA here is from genome assembly GCF_057381845.1 of Rhamphochromis longiceps. NCBI lineage: Eukaryota > Metazoa > Chordata > Actinopteri > Cichliformes > Cichlidae > Rhamphochromis > Rhamphochromis longiceps. Next base: position 39,467,320 of record NC_140573.1, read on the forward strand.
AAACATCACATCACAAAATGACATTTTTATTGACTAACAGCCGCATCCACGTAGCAGTGCTCAGTTTAATCTAATATAACATGCAGTCTGTGTTATAAACAAACAACAGGAAACCCGTTATTTACTCAGCCCTTTGGAGATCAAGAGAAGCTTTTTCTCAGATAGTTTAATGCGTGGTTTGATCAGGTCCTCCATGGTCACTGCAGCCATTGCGTTGATTGAAGTAGAAACTGTGCTGAACATGAAGAAATGAACCATGTTTACTCTGGACTAATGGACATAACTGACACTTCAAATGTGGCACAGCTTTAAATGTTACATGCAACATGAATAAAAATATATCAAATTATGTTGTATGAACCTCAGAGAGGCACTATATACTGCAGCAAAAAATAGTCCTGGAAGACCTTGGTGATCTGCCAAGATATCCATCACCAAATAAGGCAACAGCTGTAAAGGGAAAAAAAGATTTTTGTTTTAAGATCATAAAATAACTTGAATAAAAACAAACATCCTGTGGTTTCTTTGTTTATGTGTATGGACCTGATCAGGTGATGAAACTTGTCCAGCTTTCCATGGGTCACAGTTCTTATAGAACGAATAAAGACACAGCCCTGAAATCACTGACGATGTCAGGGTGCAAGCTAGGCCTAACACGTTGATGAAGAGAGCTCTGAAAAAACACAACACGAAAAAGTGACGTATGCAAACAAAAATCAGTGTAGCATAGCAAACGAGATTATATTTCTTATCACTGTATGCTGATGATGTCATCATTTATCAAAGCTATCTTTTCCAAGTTTATGATAAGAACGTGTCATTTGCCAGCAAACCCCACCAATGTAGTGTCTTTGGCTGAATCAGAATTTACATAGATGTGGAAATAGACGTGTCATATATCGTTGTTTATTGGTGTTTTTTTTATTATTATTATTTTAATTATTAGTTTTGCAAGCTAAACAGGAAGGAAGGAATACATTCCTTTGAATCACTCACAATCTGGCATGTTTAATGCTCTTGCAGGAGTTGTATCTCTGAACTTGAGGTTGGTAGGTCCCATAAATTGAGCTCCAAGTAAAGGCCCCTCCGATGACAAGTGTCCAAAAAGTGTGTCTTCTCAGAGGGTTTATGTCAAAGCTGGGATTACACAATGAAAGGATGATTTTAGTATAACACACACACACACACGCACACGCACACACACACACACACACACGCACAACACACACACACACACACACACACACACACACACACACACACACACACACACACACACACACACACACATACTCACTCCACAAAGTTAATTCTTCCTCCTTCTTGGGCATCTGACAAGATAGTGGAGATTCCTCCTTTTAAGATCACACATTTGATTATAACAGACATGTAGCCTGCAAACATTATTCCAATCTGGAAGAAAAATCAGAGATTTGTTTGGTTGGCAGATCTGTATTCTGTAACTATGTTGACAGATTTTGGTCCCAGTTATCAAATTCTTGCTAATTTACATGAATACTGCAAAGAATCAAGACATGACTCAAACGTGGTTGTGGTGTCGATAAAATTAGACTGAAACCTGATTGCAATTTAATTCAGTTTTACTTACATAGAATATGGAATATATTTATATGGTTCCAAATCATAACAAAAGGACATTATACTGTAAGATAAAGACCCTACAATCCAGAGAAAACGCCAGCAATCAAATGGCAGTGTGAACCAAAAAACTGCCTTTTAACAGGAAGAAACGTGAACGTCAGGAAGGGGCAGCCATCTACCACAACTATTTGGAGGGCATGTTGTATTGTGTATTTTTTTCAATTTATTTGATCCAGAACCCTACCTGAACAACATCTGTCCACACCACAGCTTTCAGGCCACCCTGTAACAAACGCCACAAAACAAGAAAAATCTCTGTCAAAAAGGTTAGGAAGCTGTATTTATGAACAGAATGCATAACGTGGAAATATGTGACCGTATTCTGTAGTAGAACATTTTCAGAAAGCACAAGTGATGGGAATAACGGCGTTACTTTTTTCAGTAATGAGTAATCGAACTAATTACTATTCCTTTTGTTACAACGCCGTTACCGTTACTAACAAGAAAATGCGGTCTGTTACTATTTTTCAACAAACAGACGGCTGAAGCTGTCTTCAGCTTACCGCATCTTATAGAAGTTGCACGGAAGCAGCTGTAATTTGGCACAACACCTGTAGCTAAGGGGCAAAACAATCGCATGAGTGCTGCTGTTTGACTGAGGAAGAATAAAGTGGTCGTGGTAAGCCAATCACATGACCACTTTAAGATGCCAAAGCAACAAGGTGATATATACCAGTTTTTAAATTGTGGTGATAGGCCACGTAAAACCAGAGTCATGATAAACAAGATATACGTGGCGTTTTTTTCCTCAATAGCTTCGTCATGTTAACTGTCTAAGGGCAGCGCAGCGAGACCTCTCTGCTTATGACCATGCAACACATTATGCAATGACGGTTCCAACTTTTGACCCTTAATGATTGCATGTGAAAGCATCAAATTTAAAAAATCAGAGGTGATGTTACATGAGAGATATTTTGTTTTAAAGGGTAAATGGGAAGGGGACCTCATGAATTTTAGGAAAATGTAAATATTCTCATTTAATCTCTGCTGAATGTGAAAGTGGGGGTCTCTTAAGGTTCCTGGCTTAGTGATGCTCGATGAGGTTCGACTGACAATGTGATGCACTGCAGTGTGTGTGTCGTATGTAATAAATGTTTTACTAACCAGTGCACAATACAAAGTACAAACAGTGGCTGTCGAAATAATCCCACCCCACAGGTTCATACCAGTCACTGCAAAAAGAAGGGAAATTCATTAACAGGGGAAACACTCTTGTTCAAGATCCCTTCACGAACTTAACTGCTGTGAACTGGAGCTGACATACCTTGGTTCAAAGCCAGAGCTGGAGCATAAATTACAAGTCCAGTGTAGAGCAACTGTGGCAAAGAGTTAGAAAGTCACAACAACAACATGTCTCTGCTGATACCAACGTAGTTTTATGTGCAGAAGTCAAAGCACTACAAAGATTGAACCACTGGCTTCTTACTACGTTAAAAAAGAAGATCAGCATTCCCAGGAGACGAGTGGCTCTGCTGAAACGCAGCTCCAGATACTTGGCAGAGACCAGACAGAGAAAAGACGCATATTGATACTGATACATGAAACTTCTAGTTCCCCTCACTCCCTACAAATCAGAGGCAAAACTAGTAATAATGTTGTAAACAAAACCACAGTTACCTCATATGTGCTGTTGATGGCCAGTCTGTAGAAAACTGGGAGAAAGACTTCGGATGTGTACACCACTGCTATTACATAGGAAATACTTAAATAGCCAAATATGGCTCCGTAGCGATACACCTACGGACAGGTTGAAAAAGATTTATGGAAACACAAAATAGCAAAACAGCTGGTTGGCTGGTGAAACTTTGCCGGAGATCATTTGAAACGCTGATGCTGCTGATACTGAACGAGCTTTGGAGCAACATATGAACAGTGCTGAACTCTGGTGAGTAACACGAAAACTTTAAATTTGTTATTTGATTTGTTTGAAATTGAAAGCGGTGCACTCAAAGTAATGCTCGGTTAGCTGACTCCAGCCGTCTTCTAATGCACAGAAATCACAGTTTTACACATTTTGTAAAATTCTAATTTAAGCTCTGAATAAATGTTTGTGCGCTGAGGAAGCTGAGTGCAGATCCAGGACAGTCCCGACACGTTACCTCGGCTGGGTTGGAGAGCACAGTGACGGATGACATGTAGCTGGCAGTGAGGGACATGGAGACAGCCAGGGCATTGAGTTTTCGGCCCCCAGTTAAAAAGTCCCTGGAGGTTCCTTGTTTCCTGCTTCTCCAGGCGTAATAAAAACCAACAGCAGCAGACAGGAGCAGAACGACAGCAAACACCACATAGTCTGCTGCCACGAGCAAGTGAGCATCCCCAGACATTTTATCAGTCGGAGCAAAACTGAAATAAAGCTAAAGCGTTTATCAGGCAGTGCTTTGTAGATCACTGGGAAGGCGGTGTCATCACCTCCAGGTACTCTATTGAACTGTAAGATAAATTATTCCAGACGGTGCGCGGACGTGTCCTTTCAGGTTAACTTGACACTCAAAGTTAATGAATAAAGTTTAGAAGTTAGAGTTTGAACCCAAACACATAAAACGTGGGTAACAATAGTACTTTGTGCCACCACCAGAAAACTATCAGAAAACTGGATGCATGTGGCTGGTGGATGTCAGACAGGGACGTGCTCTTTGTCCTGAGATTTGGTTCATTTCTGCAAATTACACTGTGTTTGCATTTGGAACACCATGTGTATTTGTTCTGGGCTCTCTTAATAATCGGTTATTGCATTTAAGAAACTGTTATGGCATCCTAAGCACTTGTTTAACCATTGTGCTTCTCCATTAAAAGTAATCCTATAGACTAAAGGTGCCAAACATAGGGCCCGTGGGCCAAAAGACTGCCCCACTGGATATCTTTAGAGCTTAAACTTAGGACTTTTGACTGTATTTTCATAAGTTTCACAGTTTTTACTGATAAAGATGTTCACCATGACCATTCATATTATACACCAAAGTAAGGGATAAATAATTCAATGACAGAAACCTTCCTCTTTTTGTTTGTTTCTCATTCTCAATGGAAATTTTTCATTAGTATTTTTCATTTGTTATATTGTCATAATGGGTCCACAGTAATAACAATAAATTGTAAGTGGCTGATAAGAGTTTCATAAACTGCCTCTTCTGTTTAGTGATTAGTCGCTTCCCTGGTGTTGTACCTTTTCACATGTGAAGCGATTGTTTTAGTTTCTCACTGTGCAGGGTATAATGCTGGATGCTCGTACGAATAACAATAAAGTTCACTCTAACATTTCATTTGATGGATTTTATGAATCCCACCTTTCCCTTCCCATCTATGTTCTGATTGTTTATGGTTTAATAACCCCAGCAGGTGCTAAGAATAATTTAGTCACTTTTTATTTTTACAGTGATCCAATGACAGCGGGAATGGGCTCCAGTCCAACCGTGACCCGGAGTGTATATGTGGAAGAAATGGATGGACTATGAGTCAAATTCATTTTAAATGAGCAAGTCACTTGTTAACTTAGGGAGATGTTTCCCAATTGACTCAACGTTTAAGTTGGCTCAATGTTTTTGAATGCATCTTCAATCTGTGTGCAGCTGTCCTGTCATGGTTATCTGATCATATATATGTAATGAAATCAAAGGAAGAGGAAAAAGTGGCAGAGTTGGCAAATGGACACAGGATACCCAACACAAACAGACCAAACAGTTCTATAACTTCCACTGACCCCACCCATGATGGTTCTTGCCTGTGAGAGACATCTGAAGTGAAACCTTAAATGCTTTATATACACATGCACATGTTTAAAAAGTTCAAGTGTTTGGTAGGCCACATTTAAGATTCATGCATTTTCATGTTGTGACTTGTATCAACAGATTCTCACTACCTGAGCAAGTAGTCCCATAAGTGATGCCAGGCCAGCCATAGAAACACACAACCCTCCGATACCGCAACCTGCAACAACATCGTGTAACAACTGACATTTTAATCATGAAGATTTATTAACTAATTCAGCTTTAGCCTCAGTCACATACCAGTGCTCAAAGGACAGAGTTCACCATGTACTGTGAACAGATCAGGTACGTACTCAGTGCTCTGGAGATGTAAAGCAATTGTCTGTCAGTCAGTGTGACATTTGGCTTGATCAGCTCCTCTAGAGTCACTGCAGCCAATGTGTTGATGATTGATGAGAGACTGTGCTGAGTGTAATGAAAGTTATTAAAATCCTGTACTTCACATTTGACATTTATCATTTAAGTGATGGAAACAGCTAGGAAACAAGCTGCATTAAGTAAACTATGTGGCCCAGAGGTGTTAAGTAACAAAGTACAAATACTTTTTTATATTTCCCCTAAAAGGGTCCAGGCGATGAGGGAATGTAACAAAAAGTGTTGGGTCGGAAAAAGGACACAGGGAGGCAAAAGGGTTAAAAAGTGTTATTAAAGTTTCTATTAATAACTCAACTAAAAGAGACGGACAAGCCGCTATCACCATTTTCAGAAACAAACAAAAACTCAGGCATAGGTCAGTAAACTGAAAAGTAAAAAAAGAGTTTAGTCATTAAACACTCTTCTCCGCAGAGCAGGGGTAAATAACCACCGAACACAGCCACCCACACACACACACACACACCCCTCACTAACTGCAACTAACATTGCTCTCTGGCACCAGAGCTCACCTTTCAGCTGTACAAAAGAAAAAGGTGCACCTAAGGCAGGACAGATGGTAGGACACACTGACACAGGAAAATTCAGGAGGCCCTACTAGGGCCTACAACTTTCAGGTATCTGTAGTTCACTTGAGCAGTCGTCAGTCGTCATCCCCCCCCCGACTATTTAATTTTACTTTCTACTAGTGATGGCCAAATGAAGCTTCCTGAAGCACTGAAGCTTGTATTGAAAAACGGTTCATTACTCGAAGCTTTTCAACACAGTCCTCTCTGGTGACATCTGGTGGCCAAAAATATGAAGAGCAGCTTGAATCCACAAAATAAAACCAACTGCTTCATTATGATTGCCCACTCTACAGAGTGGAATTCTGTCTGATATTGGGCCGCTGTTGTGTTGCTTTGAACGTGTATTTTTTGGTGGTTAAAAATGTGTTTTATTTGTTTAATAAATAGTTTTGACCAGTAAACTCTCCTTGTTTAAATATGCACCATGGTGTGGTCTTTCTTTGCTTGTGACTTCTTGATGTTGGTAAATACAATAATTGAAAAATACCACGTTTAATATAATATATACATATAATAATGTACAACACATTATGGAATATGCTTCTGCTCTGAGGTCTTGCCTCCATGCACTTATGCAATTAATTGCTAGACGGGTGTATTTATAAATAATATTATATTAGGGAAATTTTCCCAGACATATTTTTGACCTGGGGGTAGAATTGATTGTGAAATGGAAAAGGAAAATGCTTATGAACTTGCAAATTAAAAACATGATGCATTTAAGGTAACCCTTTTTCATTTTTATTTAAAAAGAGAATTTGTTCTAGTGTGCGATGGCCGAACCTGTTCCTTTTCGTGGAGATCATTTCTCCTGCCTTAAGGAAAATCCTTTCACATGGCACAGAGGAGGCTGGAGTGCAGAGAAACTGGTAGATATGCAGTTATACAGTCTACCTGGCCCCCACAAACTATCAGCTAAAGAGAATAAATAAATTAAATTGCTGCACATTTGGAAGACTAACATTTTCAGATTAATTAAACAATAAAATATATATTTTTACAACATTACATGTAAAGAGTCAAGTGGAAGTTTTTCTAAAGTTATTTAATGATATTGTAATGGACTGGGTTACAAGTTAGTTGACTGTTGTGTTATCAGTGTTTTGTGTTCAGAATTGCCAGTTACTTATGGCATAGTTGGACCACACCCGCAGCATGGTGATTTACTGAGTGTCCTTGAATGTGCGGTAGTCTAGAGGCCGGTTGGCCTGTCAATCAGATCAGCTACCAATGACAGAGAGTCTGGAGGAGAGCAGGTGTGTGGTTGGCTGAGAGTGTTCGGGGGCGGGGGTTAGAGAGAGTGTGTGTGGTGTGGGGCGGAAGAGAGAGAGTGTCGGGGGTTGTGCTGTTGCTGTAGAGCGCACTTTTTCCCCTGTTGTTTTGGCGTTGGCTACGGCCCACAGTAGCCCGTGTTACTATTCTGAATAAACACCGGTAACCGGAACGCTGATCGTCTGTGTCTTCTGTCGAGGGACGCTACACTGGTGTCAGAAGTAAAAGCGAAGCTTTCACCTCCGGAGTTATCTGCGCTCACGCCGCCCCGACTCACGGCATTGGCTGTGGACGCTGGAGATTTTTGCGGGACTTTGCGGAATGCTTCCGATGGATTACTCCAAGATCAAGCGAAAACCTACAGCGGAAGCTCACGGACACGACTGCTCCGCCGGGGACCGGAGGTTCGCGGAGCACAGAGAGCGGGTGAGCGAGAGAAGCCGGCTTTGCATCCTCTCACCGTTCGAGTGGCCGAAAGAGCTATTTGGGGACTTCTGCAGCGGCTGGGGGTGTGGAGAAAGACATACCGACGCATAGAGGCACTTTCCACGCTTCCATGAAGACCCCCAGGTATGATGGCAAGGCTGACTGGGAAGCTTTTCATGCACAATTTGAACTGTTGGCCAGGGCTGGTGGGTGGTCTGCTGAAGAGAAATCCCTGCAGCTAGCTATGTGCCTTACTGGCGATGCCCTGTCTAGCTTGCTGCTTTTGAGCCCAGAGGGCAGGGGGGATTATGATGCTTTGGTTGGGGCTCTGAAGAGGCGGTTTGGTTCTTGCTCTGCTCCGAACCTGCTGCGCTCCGAACTGTGCAGCCGCCGCCGTCGACCAGGAGAATCCATTAGGGACCTAGCTAATGACATTGAAGGGCTGGTCCACCGCACCTATGCCCACATGCCCCCCACCATCCAGGGCGAATTAGCTTGTGACCACTTCCTCCAGGCCCTGCTTCCAGATGAGCTGAGGATCCAGACACTGTTAGCTCACCCTAAATCCCTTCAGGAGGCCCTGGAGCTGGCTACAGAGAGAGAGTTACTGTGTGCTGGGGCTGCTAAACCCCTGACTGAGTTGACCAGGCCACCGCAGACGGGGACTACAGGAGGGACTGCACCGGGCGCTGCTGAACCCGCATGGGCGGAGGGATTGACCCAATTGGTGAGAGCTGTCACGCTACGTGGGGAACAAAGGCCGAGAAGAGGGCCGAGGGTCTGCTGGGGATGTGGACGGCCGGGTCACCTAGCCCGAGACTGTCCCCACGCCCGCCAGGATCAGGGAAACGACATGGGGTCTGCATAACCGGGACGATGCAGGACCCTGGGGCTGTGTCCCGACCTCCTGTTCCGAGAGGAACAACCCAGCTCAGGGCCCACGGGGGTGCACAGCGCCCCTGCGGAGCTGTGGATGGACAGGTGGAGCGTCTTGTTTTGTTGGGCAGGACTTGGGTTGGCAGCTGCTGGTATGCTCCATTAGTTGTGAATAGACTATGGTGCTCAGCCCTGGTGGATACCAGGTCTTCAGCGACAGTTTTAAGACCTGATGTGGTGGGAAGGGGGGATCGCATCCTCCCTACCATGGTGAAGCTTCAGACTGTGACGGGAGAGCGGGCCCCCATGCTAGGGGAAGCACTGCTCACCCTGAGTGTGGGGGGGAAGTCAGTCCGCTGCTCTGTATGGGTTGCAGACCTGGAAGACTGTATACTGGGGCTGGATGTACTCAGGGCACTGGACTGCGTTATTGACACAAGGGGGGGGGGACGCTCTCGTTCCCTGACGGTGGTGTTGTTCGGATGTTGAGGTGGCCACCCCAACCTGATCACCCTGAGGCCCACGCCCTTTCTGAGCTGGCAGCCGACTCCTCCCCGGACCTGACTGGTAGTCCGGCCGCCCCCAAGGAACCACTTACACTGACCTCAACTGCACCCCATGCCGCTTCATGCCCTCCCCTTCTCCCCAAGGAACCGCCGGACAAGGGCGGGAGAGTTTCAGCTGTGAGGGGGGTGTGGGAGGAGAATTGCGATGGACTGACTGCTAGCGAGCAGGGCCTGCTCTGGCAGCTGCTGCTGGACTTTAAGGACTGCTTCTCCTTCTCAGAGGATGATATGGGCCACACTGACCTCCTTCAACATGACATCGATACTGGAGATGCACAGCCCATTCAGATGAGGCCTAGACGCCTCCCCCTGGCCAGACAGACTGCAGCGGAGAGGGCTCTGCAAGAGATGCAGCGTGCTGGACTCATTGAACCATCCACCAGCCCCTGGGCCTCCCCAGTTGTTATGGTTCCAAAGAAAGTGAAGGAAGACTGGCGGTTCTGCGTAGATTTCCGGCCTTTGAATAAGGTGACAAAGAAGGACCCATATCCTCTACCACGTATAGATGAGACCCTTGACATTGTGGCGGGATCCTCATGGTTCTCCTCCCTAGACCTACGCAGCGGGTACTGGCAGGTACCCCTCACACCAGATGCCAGACCAAAGACTGCATTTATTACCAGCGGAGGCTCATGACAATTTAAAGTTCTTCCTTTCGGCCTCTGCAATGCCCCTGCCACGTTTGAGAGACTCATGGATAAGGTGCTCACTGGAATTCCCTGCGGAGAATGCGTGGTTTACCTGGATGACATCTTGGTCCATGGTGCTTCTTTCCACGCTGCCCTCGGGGCCCTCAGACGGGTCCTGGAGAGGGTATTGGCAGCAGGGCTAAAACTCAACCCAAAGAAATGCTGCTTAATGCGACATGAGGTTGCGTTCCTGGGCCACCCACTGGGGGCCGGGGGGTCAGCACCATGGATGATAAGACCCAAGCTGTTAAGGACTGGCCCACCCCAAAATCTGTGCAGGAGTTAAAGAGCTTCCTGGGCTTGGCATCGTACTACAGACGGTTTGTAAGGGGTTTCTCCTGCATAGCCACGCCACTGTTCCACCTGCTCCAAAAGGGTGTGACCTTCCAGTGGACAGCAGGCTGCCAGGTAGCTTTCACCTCACTGCAGGAAGCCCTAGTGGGGGCCCCAGTGCTCTCTCCGCCTGACCCCACTCTGCCCTTTGTCCTTGACACAGATGCCAGCAGTGTCGGATCTGGTGCAGTGCTAGCCCAGGTGACACCCGGCGGGGAGAAAGTGGTGGCATACCATAGTCGGGCCTTCAACAAACCTGAGCACCGCTATTGTGTCACAAGGCGGGAGCTGCTGGCAGTGGTATGTGCCATACGCCACTTTAAGTACTACCTCGGGGGCCTCCACTTTACGGTCAGAACTGACCATGCTGCCTTGCAGTGGCTCATGTCTTTCAAGGAGCCAGAGGGGCAGCTAGCACGCTGGATTGAGGACCTGCAGGCTTATGATTTTGCGGTCGTGCAACACAGAAACGCAGATGCGCTTTCCCGCAGACCCTGTGCCCAGGATGGATGCCACTACTGTGAGAGGAAGGAAGCTCAGGAGGAGGACCAATTGGTGCCCGATGTAAAGTGTGCTGTGACGGGGGTGGAGGAATGGCCATCCAGTCAGAGGCTGGTTGCTGTGGATGTAACGGAGTGGAGACGTCAACAGGAGGAGGATGCTGACATCAAGCCAGTGCTTGGGTGGATTAAGGAACAGCGACAACCCCAATGGGAGGAAATCGCCATGTTGTCACGGGCCACAAAGGGACTCTGGTCCATGTTTAATGCCTTGCGGCGGCACGATGGAGTGCTACAAAGGGGCTGGAAGGAACCGGCTACGGGCGAGACGAGGTGGCAGTTGGTTGTCCCGCGGGCCCTGCAGGAGATGGTGCTTCGCGCAGTGCATGGGGCCCCAGGGTCTGGCCACTTTGGTGTCACCAAAACACTCCGCCGCCTCCGGCAGGGGTTCTATTGGGCCCGACATAGATGGGATGTAGAGGACTTTTGCCGCCGCTGTGACAGCTGTACAGCACGGAAGGGACCCACAGCCAAATCCCATGCCCAACTGCAACAGTTTCCTTCAGGGTACCCTATGGGGTATCGTCTGTGTCTTCTGTCGAGGGACGCTACAATATTTATATTATGGAAGCAGATTTTTGACATTTTACCTTTTTCCCGTTTTCAGATAAAAAATAAAAAATAAAAAAAAAGATAAAATAAACACGCACAAACAAAAGCAAACGGCCAGAACACAAAGCTGGAAAATCCACCCGATTGACAAAAATCAACTCAAAATCCTCCCACACAACAGAACCTCCTCTATTCCTCGCTGGCTCCAAATCTCTCAGTGGAATGATCAGTGGTTCGCTATCCGTCACCATCAAAACACTCCACAAATCCCGCGAATTATTCGCTTTCTTATAAACCATTGAATCAGATACCGAAGCAGTTAGGTTCTAAATGAAGCTTCGGACGTCACTAATCACGTGACTCTGGCCAAATGAATCAAGCTTCGATACAGTGCTTCTGAAGCAGTGTGTTGATTTTTTTGACACACGCACCGGAGCTTCAGCTTCAGCGGGCCATTACTACTTTCTACTGTTGTGTAATGGTTTCTGTGTGCTCTCTCTCCTGGCCTTCACTTTCTCCTCTTCTGCTTTGAAAAGTGTGAAAGACCATGGCCAAAAACTGAAGTTCTCAGGCTGTACAAAAATGTGAGTACACTGGTGTTAAAACAGAAAAGGCTGGGTGGTGTGCAATGCTGTAGAGCTTTAAAAATGTGTCTCTCATCTCCAAACAAGCTCCTGTATCTTGGCCGTAAATACCCTTGGGGAGCAGCGTACTACAGACAGTACCTGAAGCCAGCCTTCAATTTTCAATTCAATTTATTTTATTTATATAGCGCCAAACCACAACAACAGTCGCCTATAATATAATAATACATTCAGAGAAAAGGTTTTACTGATGTTACAGTTAGGGTCACCTGGTCCAGCCCTAACTATATGCTTTAGCAAAAAGGAAAGTTTTAAGCCTAATCTTGAAAGTAGAGATACTGTCTGTCCCCCGAATCCAAACTGGAAGCTGGTTCCACAGAAGAGGGGCCTGAAAACTGAAGGCTCCTTCCCCCATTCTACGTTTAACAAGTAAGCCTGCAGTGCAAGAGCAAAGTGCTCTAATGGGGTAATATGGTGATATGGGCCTGATTATTTAAGGCCTTGTATGTGAGGAGCAGGATTTTGAATTCAATTCTGGATTTAACAGGAAGCCAATGAAGGGAAGCCAAAACAGGAGAAATCTGCTCTCTCTTTCTAGTCCCTGTCAGGACTCTTGCTGCATCGTGGTGGGGGGCGGCATCACGGATATCTGCAAAAAAAATAAAAAATTGCTCGTACTTATGCTGCCCCGACATCAGCCAGCGCATACTGGGAATGGCATAGGCACCGATCGGTTTTCTATCGCCCATTTGCTGGGAGTAAGGGCGCCCTCCGTTTGCGAGGTGCACCTGCTGCTTGCGGCACAGGGAGGAGAGGGCGGGGCGGCGGGGGATTCTCTGGCTGGCTGGAGCAGCATCTAATAACCAACTCACAAAATAAAACAAAAATAAAAACAAAACAACAAACACGAAAACACCAGACATTATAATACACACTTATAATTTGAAATTCGAAATTCTATACACGAAAAGTGAGCGCAAGAGCCCTCGGTGCGCCTGCTTGCTGCTGAAGTCAAAGTAAACTTTATTGTCATCTCCGCTACATCCAGTCCAGTATATAGAGAGACGAGACGACGAGGCTCCAGTTACAGCAGTGCAAGTAAACAAACAATATATATATAAAAGAGTAAGAAAAAATATACACTTTAGGACTAGGGGTAAAGGGATCAATAACAATTTAAAATTTATAATTTACAGTTTGATGATTTAAAGTCTCACACACAACCCGTCGAAAGGGGAGGGGGGCCAGCTGCTTCCAAATAGAGCACATTTCATTCATAATGTTGTAAATCCAAGCCCATTATGTATTCATGATTTGAATCCTGGGTTGTGTGAAATCTCAGAAATAAACCCTAGACAAAGTGAATCTGTGAACCAGGGTGTAGTTCTATTAGGTTATCAAAGGAGCTTGCAAAGAAAAGCGTCTGGACTTCTTTAAGTTGCTTGAAGACGTTTCACCTCTCATCCGAGAAGCTTCTTCAGTTCTAAGGTCAAATGGTGGAGAGTCCCAGATATAAACCTAGTGGGAGTAACCCCCCACAGAGGGTCAAAAGGACCCCTTGATGATCCTCTAATCGCCTGAGCCAAGGTGTGAAACTGGGTGTGGGTCCCAATCAGCCAGAGTTTCGGGTGTGTTCATTGTGAAACCTGGCCCCACCTTATCATGCGAATTCCTGAGGTCAGATGGCCCAGGAAGTGAGTGGGCGTTAAGGCGTCTGGGAAGGGATCTCAAAACTGGATTATAGATGGCAGAGAGTTGGTGTCGTAAACCCCGTGTCGGGATACATATTGCAAAATTAAGTCCTTTGGCTAATACTCTCTTTTCAGGTTCAGTGAGAATCCTGTCTGAAAAGTTCTTAACCCATTTCTCCTGACTGACTTCAGGTGTGTTTTCTTCTCTGGGTTGTGTAGGTTCAGGATGAGGAGTGTGTGTTTTTGAAAGCAAGGTGTGAAATTTCCTGCGTTGTCTTTCTTTTCCTTTAGAGTGTTGGGCCCGCTGAGCCTTGTCCACAAACTTGTAAACCTCTTCTAAGATTGGAGAGGGTAGAAGGATTTCCAGTTCCTGCAGGGTCTGGCTGATCTTGATCTAGAGGGCATCTATGATGAAATGGACCTGTCTTATCCTTTCACTTAAAAGGTGATTTTGTGCTCTCTGTAGAATCAAGTCTGCTCTGTATCCCCTGAGAGTGGATCCAAGGTGCAGGCTCTTAGGAACAACTCTGCTTTGTCTACATCTTAGGTTGAAACGGAGATGGTTCCTATAATCCGCTAGTTTCCTTGTTTCCCTTTCATACTCCCGCACCAGTTGAAGGGTGTTCCTCCCAAAATGTACGGCAATATGTATCCCGACACGGGGTTTACGACACCAACTCTCTGCCATCTATAATCCAGTTTTGAGATCCCTTCCCAGACGCCTTAACGCTCACTCACATCCTGGGCCATCTGACCTCAGGAATTCGCATGATAAGGTGGGGCCAGGTTTCACAATGAACACACCCGAAACTCTGGCTGATTGGGACCCACGCCCAGTTTCACACCTTGGCTCAGGCGATTAGAGGATCATCAAGGGGTCCTTTTGTCCCTCTGTGGGGGGTTACTCCCACTATGTTTATATCTGGGACTCTCCACCATTTGACTTTAGAACTGAAGAAGCTTCTCAGATGAGAGGTGAAACGTCTTCAAGCAACTTAAAGAAGTCCAGACGCTTTTCTTTGCAAGCTCCTTTGACTACGATGACCTGGATGACTGAGAACCTTCACAGACGTCTATTAGGTTATGTTGTGGTGATCCTCGAGTTGGGGGATTTGTGTTCATACTGGAGTGCAAAATTAAAACCAAGATGGACAAGAAAAGTTCAAAGCCATCAGGTCCTCAGTTTAGAAAAAAGAGAAAAGAAGAGGAGGAGAAACGAGCAAAAGATACAGGTAAGCAGATGTGTCATTGGATAATGGCAGGTCATCCTGAAACAATCAGAATCAGAATACTTTATTAATCCCTAAGGAAATTATGCGAATTAGAGCTGCTCCAAGAAGAAATGGTAAAATAGTAACAGTAACAGACTAAACTCCAAACAATACAATATGTTACAGATTTTAATATTAATTAGTCATTGTCAGTTGTTGATTTGTCCTGTTCTCATTGTATGAGGAATTATGATGGCTGCTTGGTAGCTGTTTGCATACAATGCATCAATGCATACTCTCTCTCTCTTCATATGTGTGTGTCTGTGTGTGTTTCTCTGGCGAAATTCAGTATGGTTCTGACAACAGTTTTATGTTAATGTATAATCCTTAATATGTTTTATGTGTGTGTGTGTGTGTGTGTGTGTGTGTCTGTGGGGGGGGGGCAGAGAGAGTTTTCGCCCAGGGCGCCAATTGGGCTGGGACCGCCAATGAACGTCTCAGAACACTCCAGCTCACATGTTAGTCTGCTCCAAGCATTTCCACAAAGGTAAGTCTTCTGTTAGTTATTACGTAATTTATCATTAGGTGAAGTGTCTTGCCCAAGGACACAACGACCGAGACTACAAAATGCTGGATCCAGACTGGGCACCCTGTATCAGCCTGGGTCATACGAGTCTACCACAGCGAGATTTGATCGAGAGAGAGAGCGAGGTGCCCAAGGGTTGTATTGAAGCAATCAAGTGATGAATAACTGTTTTCCAGTATGTTGGGTTTTTTTGTTTTTTTTTGTTTTTTTTTTTGCATTGCTGATTTGTTTTTCACCGAAACAGCTAATAAAGCATAATGGAATACAATTTTGCCTCTTTTTTGTAAGATTCTATAATAGAATGAAACAATAATGCCAGTTATAAATAAAGACAATAAATTGAATGAATTAGCCGCAAATACTTTTTGACATCTAAAATGAAAATAACACTGTACACAACATTGTTTTTTACCTTTTTTTTTTTTTTTACCATTGTGTGAACAACTAATGTTTGTTGCTTATGAAATCCATGAAGTGCTATAGAGAAAATTACATTTTATTTATGTAATGAACACATTTTGAACTCTTAAAGGAAACAAAAGGAAACACACCCAGCTGAACTAAAATGATCCATGTAGCTAACAAAAACTGTTGTGAGCCGCCACCCTCATATTGCCTTTGGGCTTTTGGAGCCTTGACCTGACTTCCATCCATTGGCTTCCGCTTATCCTTTTCAGGGTCGCGGGGGGCGCTGGAGCCTATCCCAGCTGTCATAGGGCGACCTGACTTTTAAAAAATAATTGGAAAAAAAGCAATATGCTGCTAAAAAAAATTAAAAATAGAAATTTGCAAAATTCTGCCTAAATATGTATTTTACCACGTTAATGTGTGTTGCGGGGCGTGGTCTGCAATGCCGCTGCAGGGGAGGCGGACGCACCTGAGCGGCACCCGCAATGACGCCTCGCCGCCCTTAGCTTTGTTGACATTTGGGTTTCTTCCCACTGTAACCAAAGTACTTGGTAATATGGGGGTCATATTGTAGGGTTTACCTTGCAATATAAAGCACCTTGAAGCTGTTAGCTGTTGTTGTGATTTGGCGCTGTACAATAAATTTGAATTGGAATGTTTATCATGTGGCTTTTTATTAATAATTTGTTAATCTAAACAATAGAAACATGCAATCATCATGTACACAAGTAGATATTTGAAAGAAGTGCTTTCTACTTTTTACTGAATCACTGGAAAAATAAAAACATTATTTTCTCGCTGACAACTCAGTTCCTTTGGTCTCATTTCTTATGAAGTCAGATGAGTACAATCCTGGATTTGAGCTTTACAGCAGCTTTGTTGTGAAATTCTTCAGCTGTATCGGTCATTAAAAAGATGAGACACGGGTATTGTTGTCAAATTTCCCTACTGCAGGTTTATTGATTCCATCCTCCTTGTTTGGCTGACCAACATTGTCTGTTCCTCCCATGACCTAAGGAAGGAAAAGTATAAGACAGAATTGAGCGCCTGTCATCAGTCGGTTGCTTTTGATACCTTTGCTCTTCAGCACGTACCCCATCTTTGACACGTTTGAACAGGTGATAAGAAAGAGTGTCTTCTTTCATTAGCATAAGTCTTGGGTCCACCGTCTCCCTCAATCCCCCTGAAATGATAAGTGGAAGAACAAATACAAAAAGTCCTTATGAAATAATAAGAAAATGAGATCACAGATCCATTCCCAAGTACAGGTAATTAATGACAAAATCTTTATTTTATTTCATTTGTTTTTTACCTGTCAAGAGACTGATGATTATTCCAACAATAACAGATGTTAAACCTCCAATGACACCGAAGTAAAGGTAGGATGGAGAGTGCCACTGAACCGCATGTCTGGTGGTGAGAGATTAGTAGATATCTTGTTAACAAATGTCTTATTAATGTAATTACACCATATTATGAAAGTATTGTGAAGGCTACAAAGGAATTTGTGAAGACAGTTTGCAAATGAAAAATATATTCAACAAGACTAGGGCACATTTATGCTTTCCACCAGGTTTATTATTATTATTATTATTATTATTATTATTATTATTATTATTATTATTATTAATGACCTCACAACATTGCCCCTTACTATATCACTTTTTTTTAAATCATATGGCCTTTTTTTTATTTTACTATACTTTCGTTCATTATAGGAAAGCTCCGTCATCCCATCTCACCAGATAATATTTCATTCATTCAAGACAGACCCGACCACACTTACATGTCATCAGTATTCTGTCCTGGGGTTGTGGTAAAAAGACTTGGTTCTGTTGGCAGTGGGGTAGTCCAATTGAAACTGCTACCAGTAGTAAAGTTACAACCCTCAGTGCTCAGAAAGAGAGGTCGGGTCATCTCAGGAGGAGAAGGGGATATCATCCCTATAATGCTCACAGAGACAGCTGCAGCCAATCCTGTCACGAGACCACATAGACCTCCCTGTGGACAAATATCAGAATCAGAATCTTTATTGCCATTGCGCTTTTGAACAACAAAAACTGCATGTAAACCCATTCAGTACAAGTGGAAGGGGGCACTGTTAAGAGAAACAAGTATAGATGTACGATAAATTTTAAACAAAGAAAAAAAAATAGTATGTACAAGTCTGTCTGTGAAGGTTCTCAGTCATCCAGGTCATCGTAGTCAAAGGAGCTTGCAAAGAAAAGCGTCTGGACTTCTTTAAGTTGCTTGAAGACGTTTCACCTCTCATCCGAGAAGCTTCTTCAGTTCTAAGGTCAAATGGTGGGGAGTCCCAGATTTAAACCTAGTGGGAGTATCCCCCCGCAGAGGGACAAAAGGACCCCCTGATGATCCTCTAATCGCCTGAGCCAAGGTGTGAAACTGGGTGTGGGTCCCAATCAGCCAGGGTTTCGGGTGAGCTCGTTGCACCGGCTACATAGGGGATGACAATGTTGTTGCGTCTGTCCTTCTTATCAGAATCTTATCGGTGTATCAGAAAAACTCAGGAGAGTTTTCTCCAAGCATGACATCCCGGTGTATTTCAGACCCAGCAACACGCCCAGACAAAAACTGGTTCACCCCGAAAGACAACACCCCAAAACACAGACTTAACAATGTGGTGTATGCTGTACAGTGCAGCGAGGAATGCCCAGACCTCTACATTGGAGAGACCAAACAGCCACTTCACAAGCGCATGGCACAACATAGAAGAGCCACCTCCACAGGACAAGACTCAGCAGTCCATCTGCATCTTAAGGACAAAGGTCACTCTTTTGAGGATGCCAATGTTCACATTTTGGACAGAGAGGACAGATGGTTTGAGAGAGGAGTGAAAGAAGCCATCTATGTCCACTGTGAGCGACCATCTTTGAACAGAGGCGGTGGTTTACGACACCAACTGTCTGCCATTTATAATCCAGTTTTGAGATCCCTCCCCAGACGCCTTAACGCCCACTTACATCCTGGGCCATCTGACCTCAGGAATTCGCATGATAAGGTGGGGCCAGGTTTCACAATGAACTCACCCGAAACCCTGGCTGATTGGGACCCACACCCAGTTTCACACCTTGGCTCAGGCGATTGGAGGATCATCAGGGGGTCCTTTTGTCCCTCTGCGGGGGGACACTACCACTAGGTTTAAATCTGGGACTCCCCACCATTTGACCTTAGAACTGAAGAAGCTTCTCGGATGAGAGGTGAAACTGTCACGGTGTCCTTCTGGATGCTGTAGGCTTTCCTGTGGCAGCAGGACCTGTACACCTCCTCCAGGGAAGAGTACAGCTCTTGATCACAGCTGATGATCCTCTGTGCTGTGTTGATGACCCTCTGGAGTGATGCTTACTCCTAAGCAATACTGCTGGCAAACCACACTGGGATGCAGTATGTCAGTGTACTTTCAATGGAGCACCTGTAGAAGGACACTAGCAGCTCCTTGGCTAAGGCGTTGTTCTTCAGGACGCTCAGGAAGTGGAGTCGCTGCTGTGCCTTCTTGATCATAGCTGTGGTGTTTGTTTTCCAGGATAGGTCACTACCCAGGTGCAGGCCCAGGAGTCAGAGACCCTCTCCAAACAGTCCCCATTAATGTGTATGGGCTGGGGGTCAGGTTTGTTCCTTCTGAAGTCAACTACTATTTCTTTGGGGTTTTTTGGTATTGACGACCAGATTGTTTCAGCTGCACCTTGATGACATATTTTCGACTTCATCCCTGTATGCAGACTCATCTCCCGTCGTGATGAGCCCAATCACAGTTGTGTCATCAGCAAACTTGTTAAAGTTAATATTTACAGCATACGAATGTTGGATGGGTGGGTGGGGGGTGCAGTCGTGAGTGTATAGAGCGTACAGCAGGGGACTCGGCACACATCCCTGAGTTTGGTCATTATTATTTTTATCCTGCTGTTAACATTTTTTTTAAAACATTAAGCATTTAATAAAGTGTTTTTTAATACTGTTAATAAGAAAAATGCTCCCGTACTATGTTATACGATGATAAATTGATGTTAGGTTGATTTAGGAAAATACCAAAATGAGAATGGACTTACTTTGGAGTTGACAAATGGACAGAGGACACCCAAACTGAACAGACCGAGTAAAGGACCCCCAGTGACCCCCCAAATGATGGACACTGCCTGTTTGAAGAGACCTGCAGCTCAAAAAACACTTTAAGAATGGTCGTATTTACTGAGGTGAAAAATTTACTTATTTACGTAACTAACATGCTTTCTAATAAACAACAACAACGTTCCTGGATGTGTTTGCCTGAACACATTGACAGCTCTGCATTAACAGATCCCTCTACCTGCATCATATGTCCCATGAGTGATGCCAGTCCAGCCATGGCAACGCATACAATTCCAAAAAACACACCTGCAAAAACATCACATCACAAAATGACATTTTTATCGACTACCAGCCGCATCCATGTAGCAGTAATTAATCTAATATAACATGCAGTCTGTGTTATAAACAAACAACTGGAAACTTGTTATTTACTCAGCCCTTTGGAGATTAAGAGAAGCTTTTTCTCAGATAGTTTAATGCGTGGTTTGATCAGGTCCTCCGTGGTCACTGCAGCCATTGCGTTGATTGAAGTAGAAACTGTGCTGAACATGAAGAAATGAACCATGTTTACTCTGGACTAATGGACATAACTGACACTTCAAATGTGGCACAGCTTTAAATGTTACATGCAACATGAATAAAAATATATCAAATTATGTTGTATGAACCTCAGAGAGGCACTATATACTGCAGCAAAAAATAGTCCTGGAAGACCTTGGTGATCTGCCAAGATATCCATCACCAAATAAGGCAACAGCTGTAAAGGAAAAAAAAGATTTTTATTTTAAGATCATAAAATAACTTGAATAAAAACAAACATCCTGTGGTTTCTTTGTTTATGTGTATGGACCTGATCAGGTGATGAAACTTGTCCAGCTTTCCATGGGTCACAGTTCTTATAGAACGAATAAAGACACAGCCCTGAAATCACTGACGATGTCAGGGTGCAAACTAGGCCTAACATGTTGATGAAGAGAGCTCTGAAAAAACACAACACGAAAAAGTGACGTATGCAAACAAAAATCAGTGTAGCATAGCAAACGAGATTATATTTCTTATCACTGTATGCTGATGATGTCTAAAACGATAACTCAATATGAAGAATGTGAATGAAGTTGGAGTTAATTGAATAAGGATCCATTATTTTTTGTTTCATTTACTTATCTTTTCTCCTCGTTACTATGTGGAGTGTAGGGCCGTGCAGAGAGGTTTAAAGGGGCGGGTGCTCAAAGTTAAAAAGGGGCACATTGAACCAGGTTGAATAACAACAACACACATTCATCAAGAATCTAATATGGGAAGGGCAGGGCTGTGTTGATCTGAGACTGTAGACATTAAAAAGTCCATAGGAGAGATGGTAGCTGATTAAACAAGTGTCATGAGATAATAACAAAATGCAAAGATTGGTGACAGCGCTTGGAACCATAAGGCAACAAAAAACTGTGAGAAATAATTTAGGCTCTGCCTGTGATTCACTCTTTGCTTCTCTTCTTCCTTCCATCCCATCATTTCATATATCACTCTCCACTTGCTGTCTATCTGAGAACAAGGCACAACTTGCTATTGCAATAAACTATAATCTAATTATCCACACCTAACAACTCTTGCACTTAATCTATAATAAAATGATGACAGAAAAATGTTATAGCACTGCCTTTAGTAGCCTCACACAGCTCCTGCTGTTTCCTCCTCATGTCCTTACCAGGCATGTCTGGACAATGTTATATCATGAGTAATATTTTTTTTAAAAATCCATCTAAATAAAACACACACATGCACACACACACAATGACATTTTAGACCTTCTTCAGAATACTGTATATACTATGGGCATCATGGTGCTGATCCAGAATCTTTTTTTTTTTTTTTTTTTTATTACTAGAGCTACAATAATAAAGCAATGAGGAGGGGGAAGTAATAAATATGAAATAATGTCATTATGATGATTCCATTTGTTTCACTATCCACTCTGTGCAGGGGCAAAGCTTATTACATTTTTAAACTGTAGAGATACAATCATTTTACTGCTGTAAAATCCAAATTTTGTCTTATTTAAAATATAAATCTAATATAATCTGCTTCTTAATGTATGTTCTTTAAAATACAGCGTGTGTTTTTTTAATGTATTATAATTATTATAATGCATAATTATGTGGACATGCATATTAGATCGTTTTTTAGTGAAATATAATCCCTCCAGAAAGGCAGGAAAAGCCCGGAAACTTACTTTAAAACTAAATATGTTCTAAATACTTTAAAACTAAATATGTTCCCTAAAACGGTGACAGAGCTACAGACCCATGACAGCCTTACACAGGTAGCCAGCAGCTATGACCAGCACTACTTGTGCAGTTAATAAAAGGACAGGTAATGTTTGTCGCGCTGTTGCACACACAGCACGCTCGTTTGTTTCAGTTCGTCATTTGACACAAGACATCTTACCAACGTGTACGTAATAAGCTAATACTCCTGGGTGCTACACACTACAGTGTACGCTGTACACCTACTTACTGGTTTTGTCGCATCAGTCTGTGTCTCTGAGATAACTTGTGTTTCTCCTACAGCTCCGGACCGCTAAAAATGCGCGTGCTCTTTGTGAGCTCGTTCCCGTCTCGTAACCAGCGCGTTCTGCCGTCGAGGGCGATCATTGGTTAAATGTGATCATGTGACTGATGCAAGCCAGATCCTTTTATTTAGCAAAACTGTGATTAATAGTTAAATATTATTGTTGAGGGGCACAGACAGGACTCCGCACGCACACACACATAAAAAAAAAAATAATTTTTTTTAAAAAGTTGCCTTATCAAAAGGGCACCCATCAGGAAAGGGGCGGGTGCTCAAGCCCCTCTAGCCCCCCCTCTGCACGTGCCTGGTGGAGTGGTATATTCTGATTGTAAATTTGTTGTTTGGTTTGAGTTAGGACTGGAAATAAGTGTTAATGTTAGTTTGTTCCTTGACTTTTGGTGCCCACTTGCGAAATAAGTTGGATTGTAGATAGGGGGCAGGGTTTAATAAGAATATATTCTTCTGCCTGCTCCTTTTCACACGTGGTTGCAGTGCTTTACTGACAGAAAGTGTAGTTGGTTTGTTTGAAAGAACTAACTGTGGAAACTGTTGACCAAGTGTGAAATAAATAATTAAATTAAATTAAATTAAATTAAATTAAATTAAGTCATCATTTATAATAGCTTCATAGCTTTCTTTTCCGAGTTTATGATAAGAACGTGTCATTTGCCAGCAAACCCCACCAATGTAGTGTCTTTGGCTGAATCAGAATTTACATAGATGTGGAAATAGACGTGTCATATATTGTTGCTTTTTTTAAATTTTTTTTTTATTATTATTATTTTAATTATTAGTTTTGCAAGCTAAACAGGAAGGAAGGAATACATTCCTTTGAATCACTCACAATCTGGCATGTTTAATGCTCTTGCAGGAGTTGTATCTCTGAACTTGAGGTTGGTAGGTCCCATAAACTGCACTCCAACCAACTGTCCCTCTGATGACTAGTGTCCAAAAAGTGTGTCTTCTCAGAGGGTTTATGTCAAAGCTGGGATTACACAATGAAAGGATGATTTTAGTATAACACACACACACACACACACACACACACACACACACACACACACACACACACACACACACACACACACACACACATATACTCACTCCACAAAGTTAATTCTTCCTCCTTCTTGGGCATCTGACAAGATAGTGGAGATTCCTCCTTTTAAGATCACACATTTGATTATAACAGACATGTAGCCTGCAAACATTATTCCAATCTGGAAGAAAAATCAGAGATTTGTTTGGTTGGCAGATCTGTATTCTGTAACTATGTTGACAGATTTTGGTCCCAGTTATCAAATTCTTGCTAATTTACATGAATACTGCAAAGAATCAAGACATGACTCAAACGTGGTTGTGGTGTCGATAAAATTAGACTGAAACCTGATTGCAATTTAATTCAGTTTTACTTACATAGAATATGGAATATATTTATATGGTTCCAAATCATAACAAAAGGACATTATACTGTAAGATAAAGACCCTACAATCCAGAGAAAACGCCAGCAATCAAATGGCAGTGTGAACCAAAAAACTCCCTTTTAACAGGAAGAAACGTGAACGTCAGGAAGGGGCAGCCATCTACCACAACTATTTGGAGGCATTTGTGTATTTTTTTTTTCGTTTTATTTGATCCAGAACCCTACCTGAACAACATCTGTCCACACCACAGCTTTCAGGCCACCCTGTAACAAACGCCACAAAACAAGAAAAATCTCTGTCAAAAAGGTTAGGAAGCTGTATTAATGAACAGAATGCATAACGTGGAAATATGTGACCGTATTCTGTAGTAGAACATTTTCAGAAAGCACAAGTGATGGGAATAACGGCGTCACTAACGACGTTACTTTTTTCAGTAACAAGTACATTAATAAGGGGGGGACAGGACAATGGACAGGCGAAGGAAAAGTGCCAGAGATTACTAACAACTAATGCATCCACAGGCAGCTGTATACCTCTGTTTAATCTGCAATGGAGCAAAGTGAAAATTTGTCCTGTCTGAAGAGTCACATTTTTTGTGGAGACTGTTGAAAAGCTGAAGTCCTAGATTACCCATGAATGAGAAAACACTGTGCTCTGTAAACTACAACAACTGGTTTCTAAGCTTTCAAATGTTTGCAGACTTTTAGAAAAAAAAAAAAAAACAGGTGACGCAACACATTATGCAATCACGGTTTCAACTTTTGACCCTTAGTGATTGCAGGTGAAAACATCAAATTTTAAAAATGGGCACATATTTTTCATGAAACAAAACAAATCATTTGAATTAAATCATCCAAATGAAAAAGTCAAGAAATCAGAGGTGATGTTAAATGAGAGATATTTTGTTTTAAAGGGTAAATGGGAAGGGGACCTCGTGAATTTTAGGAAAATGTAAATATTCTCATTTAATCTTTGCTGAATGTGAAAGTGGGGGTCTCTTAAGGTTCCTGGCTTAGTGATGCTCGATGAGGTTCGACTGACAATGTGATGCACTGCAGTGTGTGTGTCGTATGTAATAAATGTTTTACTAACCAGTGCACAATACAAAGTACAAACAGTGGCTGTCGAAATAATCCCACCCCACAGGTTCATACCAGTCACTGCAAAAAGAAGGGAAATTCATTAACAGGGGAAACACTCTTGTTCAAGATCCCTTCACGAACTTAACTGCTGTGAACTGGAGCTGACATACCTTGGTTCAAAGCCAGAGCTGGAGCATAAATTACAAGTCCAGTGTAGAGCAACTGTGGCAAAGAGTTAGAAAGTCACAACAACATGTCTCTGCTGATACCAACGTAGTTTTATGTGCAGAAGTCAAAGCACTACAAAGATTGAACCACTGGCTTCTTACTACGTTAAAAAAGAAGATCAGCATTCCCAGGAGACGAGTGGCTCTGCTGAAACGCAGCTCCAGATACTTGGCAGAGACCAGACAGAGAAAAGACGCATATTGATACTGATACATGAAACTTCTAGTTCCCCTCACTCCCTCCAATTCAAAGCTAGTACTTTGTACACTTACTGACAGGTGTAGCCCAGCCAACAGTTTAAAATATAGCTAAAATAATGTTGTAAACAAAACCGCAGTTACCTCATATGTGCTGTTGATGGCCAGTCTGTAGAAAACTGGGAGAAAGACTTCGGATGTGTACACCACTGCTATTACATAGGAAATACTTAAATAGCCAAATATGGCTCCGTAGCCATACACCTACGGACAGGTTGAAAAAGATTTATGGAAACACAAAATAGCAAAACAGCTGGTTGGCTGGTGAAACTTTGCCGGAGATCATTTGAAACGCTGATGCTGCTGATACTGAACGAGCTTTGGAGCAACATATGAACAGTGCTGAACTCTGGTGAGTAACACGAAAACTTTAAATTCGTTATTTGATTTGTTTGAAATTGAAAGCGGTGCACTCAAAGTAATGCTCGGTTAGCTGACTCCAGCCGTCTTCTAATGCACAGAAATCACAGTTTTACGCATTTTATACAATTCTAATTTAAGCTCTGAATAAATGTTTGTGCGCTGAGGAAGCTGAGTGCAGATCCAGGACAGTCCCGACACGTTACCTCGGCTGGGTTGGAGAGCACAGTGACGGATGACATGTAGCTGGCAGTGAGGGACATGGAGACAGCCAGGGCATTGAGTTTTCGGCCCCCAGTTAAAAAGTCCCTGGAGGTTCCTTGTTTCCTGCTTCTCTAGGCGTAATAAAAACCAACAGCAGCAGACAGGAGCAGAACGACAGCAAACACCACATAGTCTGCTGCCACGAGCAAGTGAGCATCCCCGGACATTTTATCAGTCGGAGCAAAACTGAAATAAAGCTAAAGCGTTTATCAGGCAGTGTTTTGTAGATCATTGGGAAGGCGGTGTCATCACCTCCAGGTACTCTATTGAACTGTAAGATAAATTATTCCAGGCGGTGCGCGCACGTGTCCTTTCAGGTTAAGCTCAAAGTTAATGAATAAAGTTTAGAATTTCGAGTGTGAACCCAAACACATAAAACTTGGGTAACAATAGTGCTTTGTGCCACCACCAGAAAACTGGATGCATGTTTAAAGGACCTCTTTCTTGTGCTGTGGCTGGTGGATGTCAGATAGGGACGTGCTCTTTGTCCTGGGATTTGGGTCGTTTCTGCAGATTACGCTGTGTTTGCATTTGGAACACCATGTGTATTTGTTCTGGGCCCTCTGTGATATTGTGTTAAAGGTTTGATAATCAGTTATTGCAGACACACTGTTATAGCCTCCTAAGCGCCTTTATTGAACGTGTTTAAACATTGTGCTTCTCCAGTAAAAGTAAAACAAACAGACCAAACAGGACTTCCACTGACCTCACCGATGATTATTCTTCATCAAAACATCCTAAGTGAAACCTTAAATGCTTTATATACACACACGCACATGTTTAAAAAGTCCAAGTGTTTGGTAGGCCACATTTAAGATTTATGTATTTTCATGTTGTGACTTGTATCAACAGATTCTCACTACCTGAGCAAGTAGTCCCATAAGTGATGCCAGGCCAGCCATAGAAACACACAACCCAATACTGCAACCTGCAACAACTTCGTGTAAAAACTGACATTTTAATCATGAAGATTTATTAACTAATTCAGCTTTAGCCTCAGTCACATACCAGTGCTCAAAGGACAGAGTTCACCATGTACTGTGAACAGATCAGGTACGTACTCAGTGCTCTGGAGATGTAAAGCAATTGTCTGTCAGTCAGTGTGACATTTGGCTTGATCAGGTCCTCTAGAGTCACTGCAGCCAATGTGTTGATGATTGATGAGACTGTGCTGAGCTTAATAAAAGTTATTAAAAGGTCTGCAACCATTCACGTAACATTTGACAATCATTTAACTGATGGAACCAGCTAGGAAACAAGATGCATTAAGTACAGGATGAGGCCCAGCTTTTGATGTTGGAAACTGCAATACTTTATTAGCAAATAAAAGTATAAAACCTTAAGGTGCCACTGTAAACTGCTGCAAGAAAGTCCTGGGAGGCCAGGGTAGCTTTTCAGGATATCCATTACCAAATATGGCAGCAGCTATGAAGAAACAAAGATCAACTTGTTGCTTGTAAAACCACAGGCAGATCCACTAGTACTTTAAGGGAATAAGTTATGACACAGAACCTCAATACCTGATCAGAAAAAGAAATTTTTCCAGCTGTCCATGGATCAGTCCTTATAGAAAGAGTAGAGGCACAATCCTGAAAACACTGCAGATCCCAGGAACAAAGAATAACTTACCACGCTGATGAACACAGCTCTGAAAGAGACCAGGTGAAACAGTTGAAAGGATAAATTTCCATTCTTGCCAGGCTGGCATTAAGAAAAATCTACACTTGTTTATGGATGCACTGTATCCGGGTCCCATTAGTTACAAGACTGAGGGTCCTTAAATCATACCAAGTCTAGACTTTGAGTATTCTATGGTCCTGCTTGCAAGTACACTGCACTTAATAGATTAGACAAGCAGAAAGTTGACTAGCACATTTTTACACTTCCATATGCAAGCCTGAAAATTTTCCACATTTTAAGTGATATAGTATTGTTTCAGTTATAAAATCCTCCCATTAAATTATGACTCACATTCTGGCATGAGTGATACTCTTGCAGGAGTTGTATCTCTGAACCTGAGTCTGGCTAGTTCCACTGGTCATTGTCCAGCCGAGTGTCCCACCGATGGCTATGGTCCAAAATGTGTGCCGCCTCAGAGGGTTCAAGTCAAAACTGGGAAAACCGTATACCTATGAATCATCTAAAGTGAAGTGACAATTGTGCAACTTTATTCATATTTAAAAAACAGTAACTACAGACCCTAATGATTTCACGCAAATGCATCAATATGACCCGTAACTCCTTATATGACTGATGATGGATGACTAAGAGCCTACACAGATATGTCAATGAGGTTTCCAGGAAAAACTGGCCTGGTGTTTGTCACAAGACAATACTGTAGTGAAAAGGCAGAATAATATTTGCTCAGAAAAGTTAATGTGATTTTAAACCCCAGCACTGTAACATATTCAGCATCTTTGCAATCTATCCAAATAAGCCCGAGTAAGAGTAGATTAGAGTACGCTAATATGGTCAAACATGTCAGAAGTTGCTGCAGGGATGTCAAAGCCTTAGCACTGCAGGAGACATGGGCTGAACCAGTCACTTCCTTTCTGTACAGTTTAATTATACATTTAAATATAGCTGCAAATCCATCAATGGACCATCTTAAAATGTAAGAAATGTGTAAAGTTTAAAAATTGTTGGAGGTCTTTACTGTTGACCCACTTTTTAAAAAAAAAATAATAATTGATTGTTCTTTCTTATCTACTTTGGTCAGAGTCTCTGGTAGACCAATTATGGCCCCTTGGCCTTACGTTTGACACCCCTGGGCTATTGAGTCGTTTTGACTTATTCATTTAGAGCGGTTTAAAAAAAAAATAAAAAAATGTTTGCCTTTACCTGGACAATCACTCCCTATATTGGGGTTCAGCCAGAGTTCTTTGGCTTATTTTCAGACTATAGTACAGAAGCAATTTGTTTCCAGAAGTTCAGTCTATCAACGTGCCTAGTTCAAGTACTGTGATTTAAATCCAAGTAAAGAAAGCAGTGCTTTTGTTGCACTCAGTTCCAACAGTGGGGCTCAAATACACACTTTAATGTACTGTACATTTCTATCATTTGAATTATGGTGCAAAATTGTACTCAATTTGCCAAAACAATTCCTCAGTATTGAGATGCAAGGGTTTGAATATGCAGGCTCTTAAAGTTACTTTACTTTCTTCCCTTATACTCACTCCAGAAAGTTCAGTCTTCCTCCTTGTGAATTGGACAGAATAGAGACTCCTAAGGAGAGACACTTGGATATGACACAGAAGGCCGGCTAACATTATTCCAACCTAGAAGATAAAAATCGGATTATATCAAGACATTTACCCCACTGCTACAACTAGAATTCAAGTTTAATTGTGATTTAGAATTAAAGCCAAATGTCCTGGCACTCGAAATTGACTCATTTGATATTCTTCTATGTAGGCTATGTAGCATTAACAGTAATCTTGCGTGTCGAAGCCTACCTGGAAAACATCTGTCCAAACCACTGCCTTCATTCCACCCTGAAATAATGAGCCCATTTAAATCCAGACAGTCAAAGCAAGAAACAGTTCAGTTTAAGGGAAATGTATAGCAGAGAGAGAGATGACTTTTGCAGCTTTTGTTGTTCCATACCAATGCGCAGTATGCCGTACAGACCATTCCTGTTACCACGATTACCACCCACAGATTCCAGCCAGTCACTGCAGAGAAGTGGGAACATTTAAGATACTGGTCACTCAAGTACCCACAAGTTTACTTGTGCAGTAATGTTTCCTGAACCTGTCAGCTTTGGCCTGACTATACCTTGATTTAATGCGAGGGCTGGAGCATAAATTGCAAGTCCAGACAAAAGGTGCTGTGGTAAAAAAAAAAAAAAAAAAAAAAAAAAGACAAATGGCCATCTGGTTACAGATATGTGGCCCTAGCCAAACACGTCTTAAAACTTGCTTACTGCCATACTCGCTGTTTGAATAATAGCGAGGAATGTTACCAGCAGACGGGTTACTTTGTTATAACGCAGCTCCAGATACTTTGTAGAGAAGACAGTTACTCATACAGCATCCAAACAGACTTTTTTTAAAAAACAAACAAACTAGTGGTGCATTTATTGTACCATAGAGCAGTCTAATTAAAAAACAAAACATTTTATTACACAATAAATCATAACTGGTTTAACCAGAAACCAAATAAGCTGATATCTTCCCTTTAAATTACGGACGCGCTTCTGGTTATTGTACACAATCTGCAAAAAGCTACTACACATACCTGAAAAGTGCTGGTAATGGGCAGCCTGTAAAAGACTGGGAGAAAGATCTCACATGTGAACACCTGGGCCAGAAAATGCCCGAAGCAAGCATACCCTATGATGGCTCCATAGCGGTACACCTACAGACAAGCAGCGTTTCCAATTTAACAAACAGGAAAATGAGCAAGACCATGACACACATGCAGGTTTATAAAGTTTTAACAATTCACACAGTCGGGCTATTGGAGTTGGTGCAGTAGACTTGAAATACTAACAGGAGTCCAACCCTGAATAAATGTTTTTATTACAGCGTGGATATTAGATATTTTAGTATTATGGGAGCATTTACTGGGTACTTTTTTTGATGATATTAGACAGAAGATTCTGTGACTCAACAAGGCTCTTTATGTTAACCGTCATTTTCTCTTGCTGTGTCAACTGAAGATTTTATGGTGTGAAAGTAGATACTAAGGTTTGAGGGAAAACACCAACAAATCACTCTTTTACTTATCACTCCCTTGCAGAAGATGTTTATGTGAAGACCATCTGGGTTGTGTCAGAACTCACGGATGTAGGAGACCTCTGTATAAGATTTATAGGCCTTGTGAGTGTATCTTTATTGCCCTTGCTGAACAAAGGATTCCAACTGTCGAAGGACACCACCCCACCCAGTGGGCAGGGTCTGAACTGAAACCTGTTGTCTGCCTATAAAAACTGCTGCACAAAAGAATAAACCGAGTTAGTTTGGGATGACAATCTAGAACAGTCTCCGCGTCTTCTTGTTCTTCCAAACTGCTCCCGGTACTCCGGCCGGTGCCGTAATTAACTGTTGATCATATTTGAGTGTTACTTGAGAATATTCTAATTGTTATAGGTTAAAGGCTGAACTCTGATGATGAAAGCCCAGGCCTCAAAAAAACCCAGAATGGAGTTTCTTAAAATTATCAAACTCATTTTTCATCGTGGGCCAAATGGACTGGACCAGTTAAACTACCGTCAGTGTAAAGACATGTAATGCACATTTCATCTGAGATATTTTAAATATAAAAGTCATACTTCCAATAATACAGCTTGGAATATTTTATTAGCTAACAGAATGTTTTTACTATAAACTCAAAGTTCTATGCAATTAGTTTTTCTGTTACTTAAATGTTGTATTAATTGCCACGAGGAAGGTCCTTATACTTATGCAAGTACAGTTTAAAGTCAAATATTCGCGGGGAAAGCCAATCACAGGAAAAAATGAAAGTGCAATGAGAGAATTTTAATCTGAGGCCAATCCCGCACATTACCTCTACCGGAATGGATATCAGTATGATGGACGACAGGTCGCTGGCGGTCAGTGACAGGGAGACGGGCAGAGCGGTGAGTTTTCGATCTCCGGTTAAGAATTCCTGGGTATTTTGCTGCCTTCTTCCGATCCAAGCGTAGTGTAAGCCGATGGTTGCGGACACCAGCAGCATCAACACAAAAACTGCATAGTCCGCTATGTGCAACGAGTCAGCTCCAGCCAAGTCCTCACACATTTTGTTACAAGTCAGAGCAAAACTAACTATAACGCCAGATAGGCCTTTACAAATCACTGCGAACCCTGCTCTCCATGACACACAAACTCGCTATGTGTCCGAGCTCTTCAGCTTATATATTCCTAAACACCTATAGTTATGTTCGTTGTTAGCCACAACCTCCACAGGTGACGCTGATTAAGACTCCTGATTAAGGCCGTGCACTGATTGGAAACAGGCGGGTAATGAGGGAGAACATGTTTTGTTCGTTTCTACATGAGCTTTGTGTGATTTGATAAGTATCTGAGGCTGAGACCACAGGACTGTAAAACATGATTGCTGGGCTTCATATCTGTACTGAACAGTCATATAAGTAGTGATGGGCAGATGAAGCTTCATGAAGCACTGAAGCTTTTCATCCAATTGGTTCATCCCAGCGCAAAGCTTCTTGAAGCTTCATTTGCTCTAGTAGGAGACCTACTGGACGTAAAAATATTAGTTGGCATGAATTTGAAGAGTGTGGCCTTTTGCACACAGCCTGTAAATGTCAACAACACAAGGAGTGTGTAAAACATGTATATTGTAGTGATGGCAGCATACTGTGTATATTTATACTGGCAGTATGGAAAATGATTATTTGGAAATGCTTAAAATGGAAATGATCATTTACTGTGAGGTGTGGTTGGGGTGTGGACAGTAGTTGTGCTCCTCTTCTTAGCTGGCTCCATTCTCTCCTGACTTTCTCTCCTCACTCTCATAAACCTCCAAACGGTCTCCAAACTCTCACTAACCGCAACTCTCCATCAAACACCCACATTTTTGAATGAAGTCTGAGGGGTTTATATCGCTGTCATATCTCGCGGCAAAGTTCGAACCACTTCATGAACCAGTCACGTGGTACAGCCGGGCAGCGAGGCTTCGGACGTCATCATTTTCAGCTCCTCCCATAAATGAAGCAAGGCTCGATACGCGCATCGCGGAAACACCCCCTCAATTACTCGACACAGGCTTCGAAGCCTCCATACAGAACGTCACATCACTACATATAAGATTAGCTAGTAAATAACAATTAGTTAATGTTGTTCATGTTCACTAAAGTCAGTGTAAATATGAGATGACCAATACTATAGTTATTATATTAATCATTATAGGTTATTACAGCAGTGAGTTTGAACTCTGAAATCAAATCACTTCTATTGTGACATCACATGTGCAGGTACACTGGTACAGCACATGTGAGTGAAATTCATGTGAGTGAACTCTGTGTCAAATACTGAGCTTCAGTAAAGATTCAAGTTGCAGTTATTTATATGTCCTGTCACCTTAAATCTTCACTCAAAGACAATTATCTTTGACAGTGTATATGTATATGTATTATATTTAACCTCCTAAGACCCGAACTCTTCCATGACATGCATTTTTAATTTCTCTTTGATATCTGGGCATATTGGTGCCTGATGAATGTAAAAACAGAGAATTATCAGATTTTTTTTTACCTTATTTTTGTTTTTAAGAACAATAAGAGCCACATATGAGGATATCCGTTTAAAATATTTGATAGAACAGTGGCAGTATAATGTCCTCGTACGTGGATATCAGGCCCATGTAGAGCAAAATTGAGTATTTTGGTCTAAATAACCCAAAATGTGATGTCCACATGGGGCAGCACAGTGGCACGGTGGTTAGCACTGTTGCCGCACAGCAAGAAGGTCCTGAGTTCAATTCCACCATCAGGCCGGGGTCTTTCTGTGTGGAGTTTACATCAGAATCAGAATACTTTATTGATCCCTGGGGGAAATTATTTTTTGTTACAGTGCTCCATTTTAAACCAACATTAAGAAAAGACAGACAATACGCTAACTAAGAATAGTACAATATATACATATATATACATACATACATACATAAGTCACTCATAAATAAATATTTGGAAAAGAAACGTGTAGCTGTAGCAGCAAACAGTGTGTTAAGTGGATGCGTTGTACAGGGAGATGGCCACAGGCAGGAATGATTTCCTGTGTCGTTCAGTGGTGCTTTTCGGTAATCTCAGTCTCTCACTGAACGAGCTCCTGTGACTGACCAACATGTCATGGAGTGGGTGGGAGGTGTTATCCAACATTGTCTTTATCTTGGACAGCATCCGCCTCTCCGACACCACCTTGAGGGAGTCCAGCTCCATCCCCACAACATTGCTGGCCTTACGGATCAGTTTATTAAGTCTGTTGGCATCTGCGACCCTCAGCCTGCTCCCCCAGCATGCAACAGCATAGAGGATCGCACTGGCCACAACAGACTCATAGAAAATCCTCAGCATTTTCTGGCAGATGTTGAAGGACCTCAGTCGCCTCAAAAAATAGAGACGACTCTGGCCCTTCCTGTAAAGTGCTGTGGTGTTTTTAGCCCAGTCCAGTTTATTGTCAATGTGTACTCCAAGGTATTTATAGTCCTCCACAATGTCAACACTGACCCCCTGGATTGAAACAGGGGTCAAGTGTTTCCTGGTCTTCCTGAAGTCCACGATCAGTTCCTTGGTCTTTGCCACGTTGAGCTGCAGATGATTCTGCTCACACCACGTGACAAAGGAGTCGACCACAGCCCGGTACTCTGTCTCATCATCCCTGCTGATGCATCCAACCACCGCAGAGTCATCAGAAAACTTCTGAAGATGGCAGGTCTCTGTGCAGTGGCTGAAGTCTGTGGTGTAGAGGGTGAAGAGGAAGGGGGAGAGGACAGTCCCCTGTGGTGCCCCTGTGTTGCTAATCACCTTGTCAGACACACACTGTGGGAGACGTACATATTGTGGTCTTCCTGTCAGGTAATCAACAATCCAGGACACCAGAGAAGCATCCACCTGCATCGCTGCTAACTTATCACCCAGGAGGGTCGGCCTGATGGTGTTGAAAGCACTGGAAAAGTCAAAAAACATGACCCTCACAGTGCTCGCCGGCTTACATGTTCTCCTCGTGTCTGCGTGGGTTCCCTCTGGGTACTCCGGCTTCCTCCCACCGTCCAAAGACATGCAGTTTGTGGGGATAGGTTAATTGGATAATCCAAATTGCCACTGAGTATGAATGGTTGTCTGTCCTTGTGTGTTAGCCCTGTGACAGACTGGCGACCTGTCCAGGGTGTACCCCGCCTCTCGCCCCATGACAGCTGGGATTGGCTCCAGCACCCCCCGCGACCCTGAAAAGGATAAGCGGTAGCGAATGGTAACACGTTCTCACTCCCAACTCGTCAAACGTGTGACGCATGGTCAGGCTCCCTCTGCTGCACTTATGGACGCGCAGGGTACCCCTCTCGCGTCGGGAATTGACGTGAAGGGTCCTCCGATTGAAGAGATTGCCGGGAAGTGCCTGTTGTCGGTATATTTAGACATTTTCCAAATCACATTGTAGTGACGTATACAGAACACAATAAATTATATAATGTAAACAACTACCTGAAAAACAGGTAGAACAATACTTTTGTATGGTTTATTGCATTTACGGAGGGAGTGATGTATGCTGGGTAATGGCACAGCTAGCGACTGGGTGACTTTATTCACCCGCTTCGGCTGTTATCAGTCCATACATTAGCGTTATTAGCACAAACCAGTCCCATAGATATGGGCCATCTCCTGCTAGATTGTTCAGAAGGTTGTTCTCATCCATCCAGATGGAGGATCACTAACAGGAGCGTGGAAGACTCCAGAATCCACTCTGGCTGGAATCCGGTGGATATGCAGTGTGTACAGGTAAGACCATTTAAACGGACAGCATTTATAGAATGACTATTAAAAGTCAGCGAGTGTCAGTAATGTTAATGTGGTTATGTTAGTAATACACCGAGTGCTAATATAACAGCTTTAAGATGCATTTGTAGATGTTATTACGTGTTTTACCGTCTTTATGGTGCTAGCTTAAAGTTACGGTGTAAACGTTAGCTTATATTGGAGGAAAGCTGTTACTGGTTAAACGATGTTAGCACAGAAATATTAGCTTCTGTCATGACTGATGAAGTTACTAGTTAATAAAGTTTCCAGTAAAGTGATTAATCGCAGCCACAGACTGACAGCAAATATCTCGATTAGCTTCAGTGCATCTGTAATAAATATGTGCAAGTTTCAGTGCTTCGTTTAAACTGTATGATACTTATACTGACCCAGGGTCAGTGTAAAATACAATCCTAGCTGTGTGAACAAAGCCTGGCTCCTTTAATCCTGCATGACAAACCTCAGGATGCAGGTTATTATTACTCTTTCCTGCTGGCACACCTGTCACACCTGAGAGTCAGCTAGAAACGTACAGTGACGTGGACATCATGCAAAGACTGCCAGACTCTGTAATACTGCAAATGATCAGTGACTCAGGTTAACACTAAACTTTAAACAGTACCTCTGTGTCTCTGTGTGCTGAACATCTAGGATTGAGTCAGGCTGCATTGACTGTGGGACTTTAATGTGTTAAAAGCAGGTTGAAGACGGCTCAGAAACATTTGAAGATTAAAATTTAGCATTATGGCTGCTGGTGGTTTGTAAAGCCTCTACTCAGCTGTATTTTTGTTACTAATTTATGTTTGTTGTTGTTTAACACAGATTTCAGAAGAGCAAATATGCTTAATAGTTTAACTAGATTTCATTTGTCAGTGTGGGACTGCTGAGTCACCTGAAGAACTCATTTCATTCATTCTCCACATGATGTTCATTTACAGAAATGTTTCACAGGAACTGATTCCTCCCAAAGGTTGAACTAGTGTGTTTCCATAGATTACCTCTGTATGAATGTACTTCTTAAATGAAGGCAAGTGTTTGTCCTGTTTTGTTCCTCAGGTACAGTACGTGATATCAAGGGCAGGCGGTCAACACTGGGGGAAGACAAGAAGCAGATGTACTTCCAAGAGGGAGCTGCAGTGAGGTCAGAGGTCAGAATCTGAAACAGCTCAGGTTTATATTTTAGAGGTTATAAAAAATCAAAATGTATTTATAAAGAAACCTTTAAATAATAGTCATAATTATGATTATTATAAGAAATATCAAACATTTAAGTGGATTTTCTGTTACACATATTGTGTTAGCCCTGCGATAAACTGGCAGCCTGTCTTTGTCCTGTATCAGCTGGGATAGGCTTCATCCTCCCGCAACCCTGAATTGGATACATTGTATTCCAATTATGTAATCTGATCATTTACAAACTCAAGGTTTATAATCAAAATGTAAGTAATAATTATAAAATGGGAAAGCAGAAATAAGTGTGACATGAATGTAAATGTGTGAGCTGACATAGAGGACAGCTACATGCAGTCTGAAAAACCTTTGTTGTCAAGTTTGCTGGTATATCAGCACGAGATCTTCTTACATAGAAGAGACATTAAAGTCTCTAACTCAGTGAAGCATTATTGGTCCCGTCTGTTTGGATAAATATAGTAAGTTGATGTATGTCCATTTATTGACACATTTTCTTAAGTGCTTATCCAGCTCAGGATCACAGTGGAGCTGCAGCTGGATATGTTCACTAAATAAACCTTCCAAAAGTCAACAATAAACCTGCATCCATGTACGTTGTTGTCCACAGGATGAGAAAATCAAACTGGAACACTGTGGAACATGTTAATAAATGTTTGTGTGTTTATGCCTGTGTCTTTCACAGGAGGCGCTGGAAGGTTTCCCTAATAGTTCCTGGTGAATTAAAGCAGAACCATAAAGGTTGCTGGACTGCATGATGGCCTTACCCCTGAGCAGTCATCCTGTTACAGGAGGAACCAGTTAGAAGCTGTTTTCAAAGTAGCTGAGCAGATTTCATCTCAAGTAAGCAATTAAGTGTTTGTTCGTTTGTTCTGCCACTTAAAGAGCATTTAAGGACGTCTTTCGAGTGTCCAGTTGAATTAATTCTACTGGCTCTCATGGTCATTTGTTATTATAGACATATTTTTCATGTTCATCCAGCTATTTAGTAAATTCTATCTATTTAGTAATATCCGTCAGCTATAAAATGTAATATAAATATAAAAATATCTAAATATCTCCTGTCCTTTATGTTTTAATGATGTAAGTCTGTTTACATTAGCATTCCTCACATATCAATGAGATGCTGTACAGTACAATCCTGCTGACACAGCAGAGGGATAACGACGGCTATTCAACATCGTTACACGACACATTCGAGCTGCATGATGCAGACAAAGTGACTAAATCATCTTTTTTATGGTTTATTGTCTTCAAACCAGCAGACAAAGCTGATGGCAGAAGATGTCGGAGAAGAACTTCAGGCCGTGGACTGAAAAGGTATTTTTTTCTTGTTATCAAAAGACATTTGGAGTGGCAGCTTCTACAACTGGTTGTGCTGAAGTAAAGCTTACAGTCTAAGAAATCACAGTGTTGATATTCAGCACAAAGAGAAAAGCTCACTTGTTTGAATTAATTTACAATCATAGTTTTATAAATTCTGACTGTAAAGAGCTTTTACAGCTTTGATATTGTTTGACACTCGATATCAGGTGATAGGGTTTAATTTAAAGGTTTCTGTGTCCCAATGAGCCATTCACACTGATCAGTGTCAGTTTAACTGTAACACATTCATTATTTAGATTCAACAAAGAAATAACTGAATGTAAAAAAATGGCAGCCCACAGGCAGGTTTATAGAGATATATGCATGCATTATGAAATTTATGTATCCCAGATAATTGTTATACATCTAGTCATGGCAGACCTACCTCTTCCTCCCAAGTTAACTGCAACCCAAAAGAACTAGTGGGGCTATTTACACACTCACAACCAGTGTGGGGTAAAAAGAGCCACCAAAAAGCTGTCAGCCACAGATGTGCTAGAAGAGTTAGAAACTCTACTTATGGAGAAACTTTCTAAGTCTAACAGGGGACAGGTACTCCTGCCCAAATAACATGATATAACCCCACATACAGCCCAGCCATAAAATGAACCAAGTCATTTAGTTAAAGACAGCATGGGACCAAATGCATGTAACCAGCCTGCATCAACCTGACATTTCTTCCTCCTGAATTAAATGAATGAATGGATGAAAGTTAAATCACTACAAACCTAAAGCCACTAGTTCCCACACTGGAGCTCCCTGACACTGTGTGTTAACCGTATTTAGCTTGTATCAACAGTTGTAACAGGCTAAGCCACCTGAGACACTGCATTGAATGATTGTTCCTGTCTTAATGGTTTCAGCTCAGATGTTCTGCTTTTTCCTTTCAGTAGATCAAAGCAGCTCGTGCTCCTTCTGCTTCCAATTTACAAGAAGAAGAAGAAGAAGGCGAAGGCTTCAGCAAAGTGGTGTTCATGGTCTCAGTGAACAGTCACGGTCACACACTGCATGTGGTTTTAAAAGCAACATGTCTGTTCACCACAACAATGGAGATGTGTAATATTAGTGCAGCTACGGTTTGTTCTTGAACATCAGTTCTGTTTTCTACTTTGATCACTTAGACCAAAAAAGTGTTGTTTTCAGATTCTTTCTTTTACATCTATAAACCACCTGTTCATTTTTTTATTACAATTAGTTTCACATGAATGTTAGTGTTTCCTTTATGATCTTTTAATGCTTACACTACACTGTACACGTCTACATTAGAGACATTTCTGTTGACTCAGAGTTGTGAAATGTTCTTTTATTTGATGCACAATATGAAGTTCATAATTTTCTTACAAATAAAACTCTAATGACAAACATGAACAGCTGTGCTTATTTCTGAGACATGAGTTTTTGAATGTGTTGATATTTACACAGTGTGCATCTGTCTGCTGAAACTGTAATGGTGAACCTGAGGTGATGGTCAACAGAAGGCAAATATAAAACAATATTGAAGTAATGTCTTTACCCTCTGCAGCGTGTGGACGCTGTGCACACAATCACCTTATTCACTGTAGTAAACGTGCACCGCTAGCTCACGTGACTGACTGTCTCCATGGTTACATCGTATATTATTAGCTATGCAAACAGCTTCCAAAGATACCGCCATAGCTCTCTGCAGCTGTAACACTTAAACACTTTGCAAATCATTTCATGTTTTTGATCGTTATGAAGACAGAATATGTTTTTAAGGTCATGCTAGGCGGTTGCTATGGTGGTTGCTGTGGACTTGGCTGGACCGCGTCCGATTCCTGTTATTAGCTGTCCGCCGCAGGAAGGCTGCGTTCCATTTACAAGTAGTGACAGTCTGCCGCAACTCGAACTCAAACCCCGCTTTGTTCTGTAATTATAGGCCTTTTATAGCCGTTCATGACACGCACACACACACATAAAGCACTTTGCCTCACCATGAGAATGCAACTTTACCTAACCTAACCTTAAAGTATCTGATATAGGATAGAAAAATGAAGCAACCAGAGATTTAATGATGAAGACTCTGGGTTCTGTAGTTCACGTTTTACAGTCCTGAATGACTCTTTGCATATGATTTATTGAAGAGGACTTTAGAATGCACTTTACATTTAGACTGTTGCTGTTTAATTTTTTACATTGTTGCCGTGTTATGTCATGAATAAGGTTCACCTGCTGGGGGTTTGATGGATCAGCTGGACAATACAGTCAAAGACAGACTTCATTCATCATATGCAAGAATCCTAGTTGGATTTTTGTTGTCACTCGTGTTTTTGAACCAAATATTGAAAACAATTCTGACAGACTGGATACCTGGTCAGGTGTACATTACCTTGTACTCAAGCATCCCAGGACAGAGCCCTGCCCCACCATGAGCCTGGGTGGATACGTGGTTATAATATAAAAGGACCGATACTGAATATGAATATTTCATGAAAATTGAATTATAATACGAATTAGTAATAAGGGTTTCTCTGCGCCCTTATCTACCCCATACTCAAAGAGCTGCGGGCAGAGAGGGTGACAGGAGAGGATGGCACTGAAGAGAAGATGCTCGGTTTCTGGAGTCTCCTGGTCCTGTCAGTATTAGTAGGATGCATCTGCTGTGTCTTCTCGTGGATGCTCACTTACCTTGACTCGTTCCAGCCTGGTATGGATTTCCCAACACTACAGACAGTGGCCCACGTCAGAGACGTTTAATATTGATTACATATGTCTGAATTGCTAACCCTAACCCTAGCTCAACAGACCACAGTGCCCTGGACTGTCAGTATTATTACATGCTGTGAACATAAGTACCTTTGATCACAGTTTAAAAGAGAAGGAATATTGAAAAAAAGATCAACATTGTGATATTATTTCTTCCAAACTGACCAGAAACATGCTTGTCAGACTCTCACAGCAAAGGATCAGACTCACTGTGCATGACAGCTCAGGCCAATGATGTCTGTTAGATTGTCAGTTGTTTAGTGCTTCTGTACAGTTAGGGTCACCGTCTCTATTTCAGAATAATTAATATGTGGAAAACACTAAAAGTTGATTGTCTTCCAATATTCTAGCATAATTAAAAAATTTGACTTTAAGTACATATTATTAGTCCTAATGCCAGCATGATTCTTCATAACTCCTGCTTTGAAATACTGAACTTTAAAATTTACCTGATGAAAGATCATTTACAGTGGCACTCTGTCAGGATCATTCTGACTGTAAGATCACTGTATTAATCTGAATCCTTCTGAAATGTGCTGTGAATGAATGCTGATGCAACTCACTGTGGGAGAGCTGTTAATAAAATGAATCTGTGACACATGCAACACATTCACAGAGGAAGAGGACACAAAGGGAGGACACGCAGAGGCTGTGTTGAAGTCAGAAATCCAAATCTTTATTAAAAAACAGGCGGCGGTTACAAACAGGAAGACAAGCAGTCCATCAAACAGTCTACAGGGTCAAACATACAGAGAATTCAAACAGCAGTAAAAAATAACTGGACACTGAAAAACATAAAGCAATGTGTGACGCAATAGAAGGAAGCAGCGCAGTATATTCACTGAATTATCATCAATTACAAAAGAGAAAAAGGACGATTTCTAAGGATCATTTTCTTAAATGCAGTTAGAGTGTGGCTGGTAAAGATGGAAACATACAGAATGTAAACTGTGTGAGTTTGTGAACTTTGTTAGTAACAAATGAGGTAAAAAACAAAACAAAACAGACAAAACACAGAAAGAGGCTCTCAGTATTCATTAATAATTAGAAAGAAAAATTCTGGTCGTGGATTTTTACAGTCTTAGTTCCGCTCGCTGTCATCATTATAATCATCATGATCAATGGTGAGGTCCTGAGGTGGGTGGGGCTGTCTCTGGTGATGTCACCATGAAGGAACAGCATCTGGCACGTGTTGGTGAAACATCCCAGTACACTGGTGTAGTTTCCTCTCCAGCTGTTTGACATGTGACACTTGAACATTAAGGGGAAGAAGAAGAAACAGTGTTAGGTCAGGTGACCACTTGGTTTCTAAAGTAACTGACAGGAAGTAACCAGGCCGTTAGAAATGGATGGCATGTGTTTAGAGTTACTGTAGTTGGGTAACTCTACTTACCAAAAGCAGCAGCACACAGATGAAGGATCAGATGCTGAATGTTGCAGGAACATGCTCATGTGTGGTGGTCATTCAGTGCTGCTCCGGCAGGTTAGACAGTCCAAGACTGATATGCTGCCCATCTGAGAGTTTGAAAACACACATGCAAAGATTTATTTTGTATTACAGTCAAAGTTGGATGTTCATTTTTGTCCTTTAAAAATGTTTGTGTATTTGAAAGCACTAACATTTAAGGATGACTCTAATCGTCTCTCTCTAAGAGTGTCTCCTTTAAAGGGGAGACAAGTGTATCCACTGATCCACGTCACTTTACCTGGATGATGACTCCTCCCCCCTCACTCAGAAACACTCCTAATAT
Organism: Rhamphochromis longiceps; assembly: GCF_057381845.1. Taxonomy (NCBI): domain Eukaryota; kingdom Metazoa; phylum Chordata; class Actinopteri; order Cichliformes; family Cichlidae; genus Rhamphochromis; species Rhamphochromis longiceps. The sequence continues at coordinate 39,510,205 of NC_140573.1, forward strand.
AACCAAGCAAATAAATAATATTGAAGATTTACTTACATCATTACAAAAACAGCAAAAACATCTCCCTTTGATTCCATTTCTCCATTCCTGCTGAACATCAGGCAACAAATATCTCAATAAATCACAGTAAAATGTAAAGCACATGTTTTCTCTGCTTTGTCTAACCTCTGCAGAGCCTCTGTCAAGAAAAACATAACTGTAAGCATAAAACAAATATACATTCATAACACGTCACTGGACAAACCTCGGTCAGCTGATTTCCTCTGTGCAGTGCAGACGAGCATCAGTCAGCGAGTGACTCTGCTGGTTCTTCTGAGGAAACACCAGCGTCTCTCCACACCGTCACCATCTGTGAGCACAAACAGCCGCTCTGCCAGCATGTAGGAATCACATATCACACACACAAGGGTGAAGAAACATCAGAGCTCAACTTTGGATACTTTAGATCTAAACAGATCAAAGCAACTCTTAGTTTCAACAATCAGTGAGCAGACAAACAATGATACCAAACTGATTCTGTATGAATACAATATGGTATTTTCAATACAGCTGTCAAATTAATTTATTAAAACTAATACAGATATATGTATATTTCTTTTGATAAATTAGTTTGCTAAATTATAAGAATATATTTTTATTTTTATTTTCATTTAACAACTGCAACTGAAAGAAATTAAATATTGAACAAAAATATATTGTCACATTCTGAGCATGCTCAGCACGCTGACAGACTTGAAGTTGCTACAGATTTTAAGAAGTGATAATTATAGGGAAGAAACTTCTCTTTTTCATCCGTTTAATCAAACATTTGATGCCTCAGCTGTCTCAGTCTATAGCGTTCTGCAACTACAACTAACCTGAAGCTTGGATTTGGCTGCAGGTGCCCCTGTACAGCCTTCTCAGCAGCACACATGTGGGTACCATTTAATCACACTTCTTCCTGAGCTTTGCTTCATCACAAGACCAAAGGTGGCATCCTGTGTCACAGTCTTATCATCATCCAGAAGAAACATTTGAAGAAACATCATGGAAAAGAAACATTTACGCGCCTCCTGGTTTTGTTTTCTGATCCTGCAAAAAGACTGAGGACAACAAAGCCCAGAGAACACGAGATACACAACATCCAACATTCAGACTCAACAGCCTCCATAAATGAAGAGCACCAGGTTGGTTCAGTTATAGTAGATATGAGCATACTTCACATTACTGGGTATGAATAATAATGAGGAGGCAAACTTTGAAGCTGCAGAGCATGATGTCCCATCATCAGACTGTAAACAAACATCCACCAGGCTTTGTTGCCAAAATTGATGATTCTCCCATCAGGGATCAGTAGAGTGTAGAAGCAGCAGTCACTGAAATATTACCGTTTCAGATAAGAAATCTAGCACATAAAAGCCAGGGTGGGAGGGATCTCTGCAAACTGACTTACCTCTGTGTTACACCCCGGCCTAGGCAACCGGGGTGCAACGTAGAAAAATAAAGATAAAGAAAGTAAAACCACGAAGGCTCTCCACCAAAATCCCAAAACAAAAATATCCCATAACGAAAGTATTTACAACAGACTATTTATTTATAACAAAACACCAAACTATTTACAACGGGGGAGATCGCGACCATGACACACTGAAACACAGGGTTTAAATACATAGAGGGAGCAATCAGGGAATGGACAACAGGAGGGAAACACAGCTGGGGCAAATCAGAACTGACGAGACAAGAAAGCGTAAACTGAAAACACTGAGATAAGACAGACTTTCAAAGTAAAGCAGGAAACACATTACAGTCACGCCTAAAACAAAACACTGACAACACCGAATCGTAACAGTTCCCCCCACCCAAAAATCAAACATTTAACACCAAGTGAAAAGTTTGATCCAGACAGATGAAGCCGATGAAGGCTGGAGCGGTCCCACTGACCCTCCAGCAGACGACGAAGGCTGGAGCAGTCCCACGGACCCTCCAGCGAAGGCGGATGAAGGCTGGAGCGGTCCCACGGACCCTCCAGCGACGACAAAGGCTGGGGCGGTCCCACGGACCCTCCCCTCAGCGAAGGCAGACGAAGCTGATGAAGGCTGGAGCGGTCCCACTGACCCTCCAGCAGACGACGAAGGCTGGAGCGGTCCCTCGGACCCTCCAGCAGAAGCGGATGAAGGCTGGAGCGGTCACTTGGACGCTCCAGCGAAGGCGGATGAGCAGCTCACCAGCTGCACACATGGACACGCAGCCCGCCAGCTGCACACACGGACACGCAGCCCACCAGCTGCACACACGGACACGCAGCCCACCAGCTGCACACACGGACACGCAGCCCACCAGCTGCAGAAGGCTGGAGCGGTCCCTCGGATCCTCCAGCGAAGGCGGACGAAGGCTGAAGCGGTCCCTCCAACGGACCCTCCAGCGAAGACGGACGAAGGCTGATGAAGGCTGGAGCGGTCCCACCGACCCTCCAGCAGACGACGAAGGCTGGAGCGGTCCCTCGGACCCTCCAGCGGAGACGGACGGCTAAAGCGAAGGCAGATGAAACTGATGAAGGCTGGAGCGGTCCCACTGACCCTCCAGCAGACGACGAAGGCTGGAGCGGTCCCTCGGACCCTCCAGCGAAGGCGGATGAAGGCTGGAGCGGTCCCACGGACCCCCCAGCGAAGGCGAACGAAGGCCGGAGCGGTCCCACGGACCCTCCAGCAGACGACAAAGGCTGGGGCGGTCCCCGGACCCCCCAGCGAAGGCAATCCCGGACGAGCCCCCATATGTTACACCCCGGCCTAGGCAACCGGGGTGCAACGTAGAAAAATAAAGATAAAGAAAGTAAAACCACGAAGGCTCTCCACCAAAATCCCAAAACAAAAATATCCCATAACGAAAGTATTTACAACAGACTATTTATTTATAACAAAACACCAAACTATTTACAACGGGGGAGATCGCGACCATGACACACTGAAACACAGGGTTTAAATACATAGAGGGAGCAATCAGGGAATGGACAACAGGAGGGAAACACAGCTGGGGCAAATCAGAACTGACGAGACAAGAAAGCGTAAACTGAAAACACTGAGATAAGACAGACTTTCAAAGTAAAGCAGGAAACACATTACAGTCACGCCTAAAACAAAACACTGACAACACCGAATCGTAACACTCTGCAAGTGTGAAGCTCAACAAAAATCTGACTCTCCAGTCACTGACAAACAAAAACTCCAGCTGGGAGATAGAAAACGCTGTCTGGGTCCTGCTGGATGTTGCTGGTCAGAGTCCCACATTAGCAGAGTGCTTCTTGGTCCCACTGACCCATGTGGACAGCGACTGTGGAGAACTGTTCTGGAAAACAGAGAAGAGAATTAAAATGACAAAAAGCCAAACAGGATTTCCACAAAGACTATCTTGGAATCAGCAATCAAAAAAATCACTGGTTCATATTTCAATTAAATATGACCAGGTTCCTCAAATGTACGCAGTTCAGATCTGATTTAATTTAATTTCCTTCACACAGCACATTCGTCCAGGCTGACAGGTAAACATAGAATTAATCTCAGGTAACATGACTCATAGTAGAGATTCAGTAAGAAAGATTGCAGGCTCTAATATTATTACCACACAATCCAAGGACACACCGACAGCTCAGATTTGTAGAACTATTTAAACAAATATGTGTAACAGAAAATCCACTTAAATGTTTGATATTTCTTATAATAATCATAATTATGACTATTATTTAAAGGTTTCTTTATAAATACATTTTGATTTTTTATAACCTCTAAAATATAAACCTGAGCTGTTTCAGATTCTGACCTCTGACCTCACTGCAGCTCCCTCTTGGAAGTACGTCTGCTTCTTGTCTTCCCCCAGTGTTGACCGCCTGCCCTTGATATCACGTACTGTACCTGAGGAACAAAACAGGACAAACACTTGGCTTCATTTAAGAAGTACATTCATACAGAGGTAATCTATGGAAACACACTAGTTCAACCTTTGGGAGGAATCAGTTCCTGTGAAACATTTCTGTAAATGAACATCATGTGGAGAATGAATGAAATGAGTTCTTCAGGTGACTCAGCAGTCCCACACTGACAAATGAAATCTAGTTAAACTATTAAGCATATTTGCTCTTCTGAAATCTGTGTTAAACAACAACAAACATAAATTAGTAACAAAAATACAGCTGAGTAGAGGCTTTACAAACCACCAGCAGCCATAATGCTAAATTTTAATCTTCAAATGTTTCTGAGCCGTCTTCAACCTGCTTTTAACACATTAAAGTCCCACAGTCAATGCAGCCTGACTCAATCCTAGATGTTCAGCACACAGAGACACAGAGGTACTGTTTAAAGTTTAGTGTTAACCTGAGTCACTGATCATTTGCAGTATTACAGAGTCTGGCAGTCTTTGCATGATGTCCACGTCACTGTACGTTTCTAGCTGACTCTCAGGTGTGACAGGTGTGCCAGCAGGAAAGAGTAATAATAACCTGCATCCTGAGGTTTGTCATGCAGGATTAAAGGAGCCAGGCTTTGTTCACACAGCTAGGATTGTATTTTACACTGACCCTGGGTCAGTATAAGTATCATACAGTTTAAACGAAGCACTGAAACTTGCACATATTTATTACAGATGCACTGAAGCTAATCGAGATATTTGCTGTCAGTCTGTGGCTGCGATTAATCACTTTACTGAAAACTTTATTAACTAGTAACTTCATCAGTCATGACAGAAGCTAATATTTCTGTGCTAACATCGTTTAACCAGTAACAGCTTTACTCCAATATAAGCTAACGTTTACACCGTAACTTTAAGCTAGCACCATAAAGACGGTAAAACACGTAATAACATCTACAAATGCATCTTAAAGCTGTTATATTAGCACTCGGTGTATTACTAACATAACCACATTAACATTATTGACACTCGCTGACTTTTAATAGTCATTCTATAAATGCTGTCCGTTTAAATGGTCTTACCTGTACACACTGCATATCCACCGGATTCCAGCCAGAGTGGATTCTGGAGTCTTCCACGCTCCTGTTAGTGATCCTCCATCTGGATGGATGAGAACAACCTTCTGAACAATCTAGCAGGAGATGGCCCATATCTATGGGACTGGTTTGTGCTAATAACGCTAATGTATGGACTGATAACAGCCGAAGCGGGTGAATAAAGTCACCCAGTCGCTAGCTGTGCCATTACCCAGCATACATCACTCCCTCCGTAAATGCAATAAACCATACAAAAGTATTGTTCTACCTGTTTTTCAGGTAGTTGTTTACATTATATAATTTATTGTGTTCTGTATACGTCACTACAATGTGATTTGGAAAATGTCTAAATATACCGACAACAGGCACTTCCCGGCAATCTCTTCAATCGGAGGACCCTTCACGTCAATTCCCGACGCGAGAGGGGTACCCTGCGCGTCCATAAGTGCAGCAGAGGGAGCCTGACCATGCGTCACACGTTTGACGAGTTGGGAGTGAGAACGTGTTGAATGGATGGATGGATGTGATGTCCACATATGTGGACGCCAGGTCCTAGGAGGTTAAGAGACAAATGTTCCTTCAGTATGTTGGCATTACTAAATTTGGCTCAATGCTTACATATATGTATAAAAAGAAAATGTACGAGCTGTGATAACTGTTTCTGATAAAATGAAGAGTAGACTGATATATTGAATATTTCTTTATTGGGTGAGAAAATCAGACCATGTCATAACTGCTTTAAGTCACACAGAATAGATATCAGAGCCTTAAACAGGCTGACTTCTGCTAAATGGGTCAAACTGGGCAGAAAGTATACAAACACATAACATCCTTATAGAATATGATGTAACACTATAGATCAACTTACCTCAGAATATATAAAGCATATAAACAATCACAGCAATATGATGCAACACACACAGCAGTGCTACTGATCCAAAATACTCAAAGCTTCATAGAACTGGAACAAACATTTATTTTTAGGTCCATTCTGCTGCTGATACAGACTTTAGGTTTCTGAACATTAAACTTGGTGCTGCCTTTCATAGTGTGTAACTTGAAGGCCCTGAGTACTTTCTCCCACACTGAAAACACTGGAATGATGAAATCATTTGAACATTATCTAACAAGACTGATTCAGGACAGACAATTAGTTATTTTGAACTTTCCTAACAGTCCTTCACAAACAGGGAACAGTCTGTCTATTCTCTCCATCTGTCAGCTGCTGCTGGCTCTTCCTCCTCCTCTTCCTCACACACTGCTGAGTTTGTCCTGGTGGATCATCAGGGCTGCAAAGCCTCACAGATGATGTGCAGCTGTGGGTCCCTCAGTCTGTCCTCACTCTGGACACTTGCAGTTGTCACACATGGAAATCAAATGTGTGATAAGCTGCAGGATTCAAACACAAGTGTAACTTATAAACACATGTTCATACTTTTATTCCACAATCAGAGAGAAAGAAACAGAGAGAGAGTGCAGGACAGACAGACAGGTGACAGTCTCAGGTGTACACACTGCTACAAAACAGCACCAGAGAAGCAGGATTTAGTGTTTGTGTTATTACGAGTGTAAACAAGAAGAGTTCCCAGATGGTACAGTGGACACATGTGTGACTCCTGTGATTAAAGCATCTTTCTTTCAGCTTAACGAGTGAACCGTCAGCTCGTTTAAAGATGTGTAAGATGTGAGCCTCATCTTGGTGACTCCCATTTAGACCAAAATTATATGGCCAATTGCATTTTTCATATAACCTCTGGGATCTCCTGGTCTAACAACACTTTCAGTCAAAGGCTCTTGGGACACTTTTTCAATCCTTTGAGGCATCAAGTCTAGACGTGGCTCCTTAAAGAGCCAAGTTTCCAGCTATAAGGTTGCCCAAGTCTGTGATTGGTACCCTGTACAGGACATCAACTCTTACTCTCAATGTTACCATATTTATATATACATATTAAGCGGAACTTAATCTAGAAACTGAGGCTACAACCACTTTAAAAAATATTTTTAATAAGATTACAATAGAAGTGAGAATTTAATAATTTTTTTATAAGCAGTCACACTAATGGCCACCACAAAAAAAATGCAGGTTTAATGCACTTACACACATTTAATTCACTTTTAAGACCTAAATGCCACGTTCATTCAGAAGAAGGGAAGAAGTAAGCAGGGTAGCCTCTGCAGAACTGCATGCACATTGGACATGGGGCTCTGCCCTATGGGCCACGTGGCACGGTGCATGTTCTGTCCTCACTAAGTGTTGTCCTCGTGAACGTAGACTCAGCTATACAGACAGCTAAACACTCTCCTAATCAAAATCCAAGGAACAGTTGAGTTGGATGATTTAATAAGGAAAAAGTGTGAAACTGTTGACAAAACCAGAAATAAACCAATAAAAATGTTGTATCAATATAAAATATAGCAAACACATATTCAAAGATATAAGAACACTATATTTATCTGCTTACTGAGTGGAATATGGTTGGAATATGGCATTTTGCAGTTAATTTGATGAATTTTCACTGGGCTCTTCTGTAGCCCAGGAAGACAGAGCTTGAAACATATCAGCATGGCATATTGGCACAATAGTAACATTTTCCACCAAGACTATGAAGATAGTTATTTTACTCCCATGGCACACAAGGGATCACACTGGAGAGAACCAGGCTGAGAACCTAGCTGTCTTTTCATGCCTCCGAAGCAATTCAAAAATACAGACTCTAATCAATTTAATTACATGTAATTTTATTACATAACAATATGTTAACTTTAATGGAATCTGATTACATGAAAAATGATTAAAAAACTTTATTACTTAAATAAATAGACCTTTGATTTTTATATATTTCTGTGGCATCATTTAAAATTATTGCTTCATATTTATTGCTGATTGATCAGTACATAATAACTATTGCACAATTTAAATTCAAACAAGTGCTAGTCTGCATTTGCAAAAAGTCCCACCACAATTCCTCTTCTACATTGCATTTCCTGTATAAGATCATAGAGAAACAAAGAAGCTTATACTTTAAAAAAGCAGCTACATTCTTAGGTGGAAATGCTGCTTTGTGGCAAATCCAGCTCAACATCACAGAAAGCAGGATTAGGATTGCCAAATGTCTTCTTCCTGTCCTTTTTCAGATCAAGCTTTCTTTTTCGTCTCATGGCCTAAAAAATGGGAAAACAGGGCAGAAACTCAGTAAGTTAACCTGTCATATATGACATTCGCTTACTGAAGCAGTACTTACTCTGTCTTTGATCAATTTAAACAAGTAGTAAAGACTTGTGTCTTCTTTTGTCAGCCTGAGCCTGGATTCTACATTCAGCTTCCAACCTCCTGAAATGTTCAATAACAACACACAAAAAGCATCAATAACCTCCTAAGAGGACAGCGTTAACCATAGTGCGCTGAATAAAGATGTTATTTACCTGTCAACACGCTGACTATCAGACCCACACTTATAGTTATTATAGTTCCAATTGGACTGAAGTAAAGGTAGGAGACTGAGTACCAGTCTGCCAGCGCAGGCCTGATGATGGGAGTCGTGAAACCAGAAGTGAAATCTTGCTCATACCATCAAAAGAACAATTGTCATCAAGATTTCTAATGTCTACTCATCAGTGTGCTAAAATTTTTTATAAATGTTCATCCAGGGCATTAAAAAAAAAGTTACTTTATGGATCTTTTCTATTAGCTACACTTACTTGCTATTGATAAGTACTGGGGCTGTTGTTGTGGAGCTCTGCAATGTTGGGACATGAGTGGAGGTCCAGCTGAAGCTGTCCGTCATTGTAAAGTTACAGCCTTCAGTGGTCAGTGACAGAGGCCGACTCATTTCAGGGGGAGGAGGGTATATCTGCGCTCCGATGGCCACCCAGAGAGACACAGCCAGCCCCAACACAACACCTGACAAAGCTCCCTGAAAAACATTTTAATGAGTGCAACATGAAAAAGTGTACAGTTCCATAGAAAAAGATACAAAGGATATGCAAACGTTTTAAAGGGACGATTAAAGATGAAGCCTTATTAAATAACAGGGATATATGTAGTATGAAGGTAGATAAAGTACTGTGGGGGTTTTAGCCTCTGTTGCTCTCAATTCAACTTTTTTGAGACGTGTTGCTGCTGTCAAGTTCAAAATGAGCTGTTATTTTTTTAAGAAATGGCACATTTTCTGGGTCTCTATGGTCTAATGTGACTAAAACTTTTTCCTGAATCATTTTTTTTTAATCTGAATGTTTATTGACAGCCTTTTTTGGAATTAGGTGTAACAGGGATATACTTACTTTTGACGTGGCAAATGGACAGAGAATCCCCAAAGTGAACAGTCCAAGTAAAGGACCTCCAATGACCCCGAATATACTGATGACTGCCTGTTTAGAGGAAAGCACATACCAGCTAAGCTGCAGACAGCATATTCTATCATTAACAAATGCATAGATCCTGTAATAGTTTTCCTTTCTTGATTAAATAAACCGTGGAGTTTACACACTGACAGATTTGTACCTGGAAGATCGGTCCTAGAAGTGAGGCCAACCCAGCCATCCCAATGCATAAAACTCCATACAGGAGGCCTGCAAACAATAATGGTAAAATATTGGGCGTTCATTTGTTAATAATTTTTCATAATTGCTTTTTAGCGATGCCAGTCTTAAACTGAACACAGTGATTATCTACTTACTCGTTCCTTTTGAGATCCAGGCCAGTTGTCTCTCTGACATGCTGGCATATGGTTTGATTAGATCTTCCACTGTCACTGCAGCCAGTGCATTGATGCTAGAAGAGACTGTGCTATGGGTTGGAATAGTAGGAAACCCAAGAACAGTCGAGTCAAAAACAAGGCACGATACAACTAACCTGCCTTTTAGATAGCAATCACAGCATTATACTGCAAGCTGCTACAGTAAACACACTAAATTTTCATTGTGTACTTAATCTGTTGAAAGTATTATCTTAAATATTCAATAACCTTAAAGATCCACTAAATGCTGCTGCCACAAACAGACCAGGAAGGCCAGGATAGTCTCCCAAGACGTCCATCACCAAATAAGGCATCAACTACAGAGGAACAGTGAGACTGGGTTAATGGATCAAGAGGGCCAGAGAGTCATACCTTATACAAACTACTGATAATAATGATATTAAACTGTTAGTTCAACAGTATTCACACAGTTAAGTAATTAAGTAGCTACTATTTACCATTGATTAGTAATATTCAAATTTTTGTTACTTTGTAACTTTGTTACTTTTGTAAGGTTTTATCACTGGTGCCATTACACATTTTTCATAACAATAGTGAGTCTTTTTTTTTTTTTTTTTTTTTTAGCACATTACTCATCTTTTTATTAGTTGCAGTTATATACCATCTGTTTGTTGAGATCTTTAAAAAGAAGCTAATTTGCAGTCGGTTTGGTGTTACAAGATTGTTGCAGTCCCTGAAATACATTATATAGACAAAGTGTTGGTCCACTCTTCTTAATCTTTAAATCCAGATGTTTGCAGTCTTATTGCCACAGGTGTGCAAAACTAAGCGCATGGCCACGAAGTTAGGACATTTTCATATTACAGTTTAATGAAGTGAATTCTCAGTCTTGAGACACTCCTCGTTTCTTTAAATGCTACTGGGAAAAAATGGGAAAAAACCATAAACCACGACTGTAGTTTTCTGTAGTTTCTTGGGCCTACCACTTTTTTATCATCTAACACCTAACACAGGCCTTTTGTTTCCACCCAAAAGAGCACTCTGCACACCATGCTGAGATGAAGTTTCTGACTAGTAGCTCTTTGGAAATCACCTTGTTGGTTGGAAAATACTATTTTTTGCCTGAGAAACTGTGTTAGTTTTGGGATTAAGCTAAAGAAACTAGGAAAATGATGTGTTTTTGGCACAAATTTCTGGTAATAGAGTGCCTAAAGATATCGTTTAAAATGGGTTCTTACTGGTTTATTTCTCAAATTAGGTGCCTTGATGCTTGTTGGGGCAGTTATATAAGAACTATAAGAAGTAATATGAGGTAAACTTTCTATCATGCGTGAGTGTAATTTGTTACAGTGTAACTCTCAGCTATGTCATACCTGATCAAGTGCAGAAAGCAGTCCAGATGTCCAGGGGTCGCAGCTTTTATAGATTGAGTAAAGACACATTCCCGCAAACACTGCACACAACAGTATCAACCACAGACCTAACAGGTTGATGAACAAAGAACTAAAGAAGAAAACAGAAAATAAATGTACTTGCATCCATTTATTTATATAAAAAAAAACATTTATATAATATATATATATTTTTTTATTATTATTATTATTTTTTTTTAATATAGCACCAAATTACAACAACAGGTGCCTCAAAACAGTTTATACTGTAAATACAATATACAATAATACATACAGAGAAAAACCCAACAATCACATGACCCCGTATGAGCAAGCGCTTTGGCAACAGTGGGAAGGAAAAACTCCCTTTTAACAGGAAGAAACCTCCAGCAGAACCAGGCTCAGGGAGGGGCGGGGCCATCTGCTGCGACCGGTTTGGGTGAGGGGAGGAAGACAGGATAAAGACATGCTGTGGAGGAGAGCCAGATTAATAATAACTAATAATTAAAGGCAGACAGGTATATGAACATAAAGTGACTACAAAAGGTGACTGAAGAAGAAACACTAGACCTACTGCAGCATAGGAATGAAGGATTCGGGGTTACCTGATTCAGCCCTGACTGTGTTTTATGAAGAAGGAAAGCTTTAAGCCTAATCTTAAAAATACAGAGGATGCCTGTCTCCTGAATCCACACTGGAAGCTGGTTGCACAGAAGAGGAGCCTGAAAGCTGAAAGCTCTGCCTCCCCGTCTTTTAAATATGGATGAATTTCTATATTAGTCTCTGCAGTGTAACATATGACTGGCATTTTTAAGGCAAGCTTTTTGTTGAGAAGCCCCCACCACCACCACCACCACCATACATACATCGTGCAATAAAACAAGACTCACAGTCTAGCATGAGCAATGCTCTTGCAGGAGATGTATCTCTGAACCTGCGACTGGTTGGTCCCATATATACTGGTCCAAAGAAATGTCCCTCCAATGGCAACAGTCCAAAAAGTGTGTCTTCTCAGAGGGTTTGTATCAAAGCTGATGAGACATAAAAAGGGAGAAATTTGAGTTTATTGATTGCTTCTGAATTCAAGAGGCTGGTTAGCTAATCTCCAATGTGCACCATTCACAAAAATGTGCTTTAAAGGAGTTTACAACAAGTGAAATCACTAGCAGTACACTAGGAATGCTCCACAGTATGAGACATTAAATTTCCACAGAACTGCTACGGTGCTTAGCTGCATTTGTGGAAAGAATTGTTCTTATTGCTGTGTATGTATATTGTTGTTGATTTAGTGATGATATACTGAGTCAACCCATAGCATGAAAACTGTCACTGTAAATTAGTGTTACTGTTCCTCTTCTGCCGACAGTTGACTCTTTTCCTGCTGCTAAATTGAACGTTCATTTTAATGTTTTGGTGAATACTCACTCCCAGAAGTTGATTCTCCCTCCGTGTTGTGAATCTGAAAAGATGTTGATGACTCCACCTTGTAGGATCACAGATGCGATGATGACAGACAGGAAACCTGCGATCATTACACCGAGCTGGAGGGAAAAAAATACCACTTTTAGTTTGCTTATTGAATGTTGATGGAAACGGTGATAAAAACTAGTGTTTGACTTGTAAAGAAGAGCAGAAAATGCTGGTGTTTTGAATGAAGCAAAACACCAGCATGCTGATGTGGTGTGCAGTTACTATTTATGAAACACCAGTGTACATTGTTGTCTCTCCAACCACAAGCAGCATGAGGCATAACGGGTGAGCTCTGATTTAGTCAGTACCACACCAACCACCTGGTGTGTTATTATTTCCCCGAGGAGCCTACCTGAAACACGTCTGTCCACACCACTGCCTTTAGACCACCCTGTAACAATGCAGAACAAAGTCAGATTTCACAAAGGGCTGCTGTATATTTCCATTTGGTGGTATGACTCTTTTAGACCTTCAAGAACCAATAACTGCAGATATAATACTGATTACAATTATTGAGTCAGACATTGCATTAAAAGAAGGTTGAAAAACTTCCACATGTGCATGAGTCTAGGGAAGCTTAAGTAGTGCACACTTTCTGAGGTTTCCTAGGTGTGCAGAAGTGTATCATCATGATGACACTGGGATCCTCTGATCGATGGTGATCGGGGCTGAGCTTGAATGAACCCATTTTCTCATTATTTAATCATTCTTGTCAAAATGCATTAAAAAATTGGGGACCGCAGAATTCATTCAATCAAATTTTGTTACATACCAGTGTGCAGTAAAATGTACAGACCACTCCCGTGGAAATGACCGCACCCCACAGATTCATCCCGGTCACTGAGGAATGAACCACTGGTCAGTCAACTGGATAAAACCGAGTACGCGTAAGTGCCCTCGTGCAGGAATGTTTTATGAATGTGACCACTGTGTTGGACCGCAAGCAAACATACCTTGGTTTAAAGCAAGAGCTGGAACATAAATGACAATTCCACTGTAGAGGATCTGTCACAGGAAAAAAAAAGTTCCCCGAGTGACTGATATGTGGTTTTACCTACACAGGTCAAAACCCTGTAATTATGTGTAGACAGGCCTCTTACTCACTGTTTGGACAATGAACAGCAGTGTGCCCAGCAGACGGGTTGCTCTGTTAAAACGCAGCTCCAGATACTTCATAGTGACAGAAGTAGAGAGACAAGATAAAAGTATGAGTAAGGTGATGCATTTCTATCAAGTCATAAAATGTTTTCGTCTCATGTTTACAAATTAACCAGCGCCTTAAAGTCGAACCCAATCACTCCCTTTACTCCTCTTTGGTTTGAATCTATCGATAATCTGTTTTTCATCTCCATGCACCATAGTTCATGACATAAAGTGAGACAAAAGCAACATCTGAAACTTGAAAACCACACACCATAATGTTTAGTAGCCGGGGCTCTCTTTACAAACCACTTTCGACTTTCTTTGACTTTTACCAAGTTACTTGGCCATATTGTATTTTATCTATCTCAGTCCACAAAAACGACGTGCTCTTTATTCTTTCAGTGTCATTCTTGTTTTGTTTTTTACCAAGCCTAACACAGGCCTTTTGTTTGCACAGTAGTGCAACGGTGATCAAATGTCTCTGTCCCTTTCTCGATAACAGTTCAAAATTATCTTTCACATGTAGACATTTCATTCCTGTGTAAACAGAGTCTGGTGGAATTGCAAAACAGAAATCAGACGATCCACACAGCACAGCGCTGAAAAAAGGGGAAGAAAAAGTACTCTTACCTCAAAAGTGCTGGTGATTTCCAGCTTGTAGAAGATGGGGAGGAAGACCTCAGATGTGATCAGCATCGCCATTAAATAGGAGAGACCGTAAAATCCGATATTGGCTCCGTATTGGTAAACCTACAGAGGGATTGTATGAATTATTGTAGCTATTTAAAAAAAAAGAAAGTTCAGCCTTGCTTCCATTCAATAACCGTCACATTTTGGATTTGTCCCTTGTGAATCTGCGTTTTACCTTACCTCAGCTGGAAAGGACAGCACTGTGATGGCTGACATGAAGCTGGCGGTCAGGGACAGGGAGACGGGCAGAGCTGTCAGCTTGCGGCCTCCAGTTAAAAAGTTCCCGGGGTTTCTCCGGCTCCTGTCCACCCAGGCGTAGTAGATCCCCACAGCAGCGGACACCACCAGCATGAGAGCGAACAGCACATAGTCCGCCAATGCGAAGGAGGTAACTGCCATTTTAGTCAAAGTTGGAAACAAAGCTTTGAGATTTATTCAGAAAGTTATTCAAACCTCCCCCATGTGTAGAAGTCCTGGCACATCACCATCTCACTGAACACTGAGCTGAGAGCAAAATCACACCGCTGTGGGTGTGTGTGAGGGAGGCAGGGAGGGAGGGAGACAGGTGGATATAGAGAGAGAGTTAGTTCCAGGGAAGTACAGTACACTCTCAGAAATAGAGGTACGAGAGAAGAACATTTTTGTACCTATAGGTACATTTTTTTTAAAATGTTCCCTTAAAAGTACAATACTGGTCTTTAAAAGTCCAGAAATGCCCCTTTAAAGGTTCAATTTGAAATAAAGTACAAATCTGTACCATTTTGACCTGTACTGCAGTGGCAGAATGTGGTAATGGGTCAGCATGGGAAAATCTGGATGGGCCTGGTTAATTGTAAAATTCATATGAGATGTGAGTGTGCTCATAAAAGCTACATGTTATAATCAAATCTGTTGGTCCTCTCCTCTGTACATAAATTATCCTATGATGCAAAGAATATCTGTAACCTACCTTTGTGTAAGTTATGTTAAATTATATTTTAAAAAAACACACACACACAATGACATGCAGGCACAACCAAATGATGTTAAAAAAAACTGGTCCATTTCCATTTTATTAAGTTCCAGTTATAATTTTTTAATGTTTTAAATCTTTCAAAAACGTGAAATCATTTTACTGTTATGTTTGGACTTTACTTTTTTGCTTTAACTACATCCTAGAATTGTTCATTAATTGTGAGGTTTTTATGGAATTTGCAACATCAAGTTAAACCGAGGTTCTTTGGAAGTTAAAATGTCAAGCAGATTTTTATGTTACGGTGACTACATTTTGTAAGTTACAAATATAGTTTGCCAAGACAGCATAACGGTTTCTAAACAACTGCGCATTAATACCACAATGTTGTATTTTCATGTGTCAAGTTCGCAACGCGCATTAATCCCAAAGGCCGAAAAGGCAGCAGTGATGAGTGCTCCGCCTCCGCGCTGACTAGCGTTGACACAGAAAATGACTCTCAGGGGGTTATCCACGGAGGAGCTCCTTAAAAGGTTGATGGAAGAAGGCATTGATGTGTCAGACGACGAGGCGCAAAGATTTAGAGGTAAGTCGGGTGTGATTTTGTGTTTTTATAAAAATTACAACGTGTAATTTTACAGTAGAGTTAGCAAAAGTCCGAAGAGCTAGATTTAACATGGGCGAAAGCTAGCAGTTAGCTAAGTTTTAAACAAAGAAAGGTACAAATGTGGACTATTTAGACTGTTGGTGGAATGTTCAACGTCTGTCTGCCCGCCGTATTCGAGTGTTTTATCAATAAATAGTGTCGAACCGTGTACAAAAATGTAAAAAAAATCAATAATTTCTCAAAACATGCTAGTATGTAAATATAGCTATTAACAAAATCGTTTTCTAAGCAAAATTTATCCCATCTAACTTGTTTCCCGCTCAAAGGGATTTTAAACAATGGAAGGTACACATTTGTACCATTCCACCTACTTAGTGGGATTTTCGAATATGAGAGCTGTAAGCTCTGTGCAGGGAGTACACTTACTTACATTTTTATATTACCAGTTAATTTATATTAACAATTAATCAAGAGAATTAATTGTAACTTCCTTTTGGGGAATATAGACAGATTCACAATGATAGCTTATTGTTATTATTATGTTATTAAGTTTGGGAGAGATGTGGCTGTTTGTCCACGCCCATTTTAAAAAAATTAAAATCAACTTTAGCTACATTGATTTGACATTGGTCTACAACATACTATTTACGGTAATAACAATATGATTAGAAGAATTGAAGAACAGAAAAGCCCCCAGGAAAGGATAAGAGTAATCAGTGCACTGTGGGTTGTCTTTCTTATGTTTGAAACAGGTACCCAACCCACTCAGACTACATCCAGGTAATCAAAGCCCTGATTGTGAAGTATCCTTTAAGAGATGTACACGGAAATGGTTATGTGAGTACCTCTCCTTTTTTGTTTCTTTTATAGATTATATTAATATAAAGTAAGCATAATTAACTACTTATATACATTTGAAACAACTAGGACACCTGGCACAGCCAACTCAAGAGAAAGTTCAAAGCAGAACGGGCTCCCCTAATCAGCAACGAAGAAGTGAACCGGGTTAAAGAAAAGTTTGGACGCACGCAGAAACATCGGACCACAGAGGAATCCAGCAGCTCCTGTCTGAAGAGACTGAAGCCCTCTCTCGTAAGTCCTCACACCCTCAGCCTTTAAGAGCTAAGGTAACATATGTAGTCTTATTATGTTCACTGTAAAGCTAAAAGTAAACATTAATTGAAAGAAACATGTTAACAGATAACATTAACATAGAAAAAGGAACTTCACAGTTGATTTAACAAAAGTCAGCTCAACTTGCAATTCCTATTCAACATTTTTGCATTTTTTTCAAAGCATTTGGTGTACAAATTACCGCATTTCGAGTAACATTAACTTATCAGATTTTACTTATGATAATACTGATATCTGTTTTGACAAAGGATTCGTGCTTTGTGGGGGAAGATGCAGCCTCCGTTGATGCTCATATCAAGGTGCTAAATGATCAGCACAAGAAGCTACATCCTGACACAGCACTGGTGAAAGACCGCATGACAAAAACCTTTGCATGGAGACGTCGAGAGGTAGCTGAAGGAATGTGTACTGTGGACCTATTAAAGAGATATCCATTCCTGGGGACATCTGCAGGGGTAAGAATTGTTAAGATGATTGGGGAAACAGCTAATGATTTTTTGTCTCTAAATCTGATTATTATTTTCTGTACTAACTGATTAATCGATCTGTTCATTATCTTTAGAATTTTTGTTCACGGGTTAAAGCACTTTACATTTATCTCCAGTCTGTGTCTTTAAACATGTCAAAAATTTAAATCCTCAATGTAAAATGTCATTCTTTTGTCTATTCTGCTCTTTTCATTTCCAGTTGTGTTATGAGGTTGATTTAATGCATCCCTGCCAAGACAACATCTGTCGCCGCTTTAGCAAAAACTTCACTGCTGTTCTTCAAAATGTTCTTCAAATGACCAAGGATTTGCCACTGAAGAAGGTCTCGCTGGATGAGGCCTACATCTCAGCATTCTCCACCTTCTTCATGTTCAACATGACCTACCCTGCATACTTCAAGAAAACACTTGTCTTTCTTCAGAACTGCATTGTCAACATAGGAGACCAGGGAGACAAACCCCTGCCAGTAAGTGTCGCCAGGGTACTTAACCAACTCTATTAAATATGCCCCCACTCCACAAATGTTCAAAATGTTCAAAAAGGGCATTTACTCTGAGGAAGTTGATTATACATGTTGGGTTAGTACACGCACATGAGCCTCATTTCAGCATCACTTGTGGAATAAATGACTGCCAGGCAGCTTTTTCCAAGTATCACTCTTTTCGACGCCATGTGTATCGCAAACACAAACCCTCTGTTTTGAATAGCCTTGAGGTAGTTGAAGATGGATTTGAAAACCATGCACACAAAGAGGTTGAAGACCCACACACACACAGTTCAGACGAGACGCACACAGTTCAGCAGCCCACACCACCTAGTATGGACAGTTTGCTTGAGAATTTAGGAGATCATTTATTTAGCTTTATTCTCAAATGTACTGAAAAAAATAACCTTCCACACTCTGTTCAGCAAGACATCGTTGATGATCTTAGTTTTCTTTTGTGTTTTTTTAAAGAAAACTACGACTCGTTTATTCGTTATCATTTGGATAAACATGGTTTCCGCCTCAGTGATTGTCCAGAACTTGAGCAGGTTTTGTCTACTTCAGATTTTTTCCAGAAAGCATGTGATTCAATTCGTTCACCATTTATGATAAAAGAACACTGCAAATCAAAAATGAACATGACAGAACCTATCAGTTACACAGTAAGAGACCATTCTGGTGTGAAAATTGGTAGTTATTCGTATGTTCCAATCCTACAGGTATTAAACAAATACTGTCAGGTGGAGGATGTGTGGGAACAAATTGTTCTGGATAACCACAGAAATCAAGATGATGATGTTTTGACTGATTACAAAGATGGCATGTATTTTAAAGACCACTCATTTTTCAAAGACCATCCTCAAGCTCTAAGACTTCATTTTTATGAAGATGAATTTGAAATTGTGAACCCACTTGGTGCAAAACGAAATAAATACAAAATCTGTGCATTTTATTATACTATAGGAAACATAAGTGGAAAACATCGCTCAAAGTTGAGTCACATTCATTTAGCCTTACTGGTACGCCATTCACATTTAAAAGAGTGTGGGCTTGAAACTATACTTCAGCCCTTGATAACTGACTTGAAGATGCTGTCCACAGAGGGTTTCACTATCTGTGTCGATGAAGTAGAGCACACAGTTCATGCTGCTCTTGCTACCATTTCATGCGACAACCTTTCTGCTCATATGATTGGGCGTTTCTCAATGTCTTTCAATACAGGCAGAATATGCCGATTTTGTATGGCCTCGCACTCGGAGATACAACAGCACTTTTGTGAGGACCATTTTGTTATTAGAACAACCAAAGTACATGAGTACCACATAAACTGTGTGGAAAACAACCCAGAGAGTGCTGCTTTGTACGGTGTGTATGGTAACTGTACATTTGATGCACTGCCTTATTTTGATGTGACCCAGTCTCTTCCCCCAGATGTAATGCACGACTTGCTGGAGGGGGTTATTCCTTTGGTAATGAACTTGGTTATTTGTAAAGCTCACAGGGAAAAGCACATCACCATATATGAAATCAATGATGAGCTGAAAAATGTGAAGTTTGGGAGGAATGACAAGCCGAACAGACCAGTGCCACTGACGGAAAAGATGCTTCGAAATTCTAACATAGTTGGATCAGCCAGTCAAAAATGGTGCCTTTTCAGGCTCTTGCCTTTTTTAATGGCTCCCCATGTTCCACCTGGCACTCCATATTGGCATGTGTTCTTATTATGTTCAGAAATCGTAGATCGTGTAATGGCTACAAATGTGAGAAAAGATGAGCTTGCTCATTTAAACCTGCTTATTCAAGAATTTCTTGAAATGACTACAAAAGTCTTTGGAAATGTTTTAACACCCAAGTGTCACTACCTTATTCACTACCCAAGGCTGATTTTGATGTATGGTCCTCTTCGCCCTTTATGGTGTATGAGATATGAAAGCAAGCATCAATATTTCAAAAATATAGCGAGTAAATGCAAAAACTTTGTAAACATCACTGCAACTCTTAGCAATCGTCATCAAATGAAACAGTGCTGGGAGTTTTCTTCAGGTAGGTTGCTTGTTGACTTTGAACATTCACTCAGCACAAGTGTCAGTGTGCCATTTTCATCTCTGCCAGGTGACTTACAGAATGCTCTGGAAATGAACAAAAGTTTTACAGATGTGCATTTTCAGGATAAAGTGCTTCAGCGTGTGTCTGCTATATCTGTCAGCAGTGTCAAATATGAACTTGAGGATGTTTTTGTAGTTGGCCATGTACACACTGAAGCCATACCTATATTCTTTAAAATCAAGTATATTTTGAATGTTGATACTTGTTGGGTATTGTGTGGGAAACTGTTACTTCCTCGCACTTATGAATGTCATTTCCATGCTTACCAAGTGGCAGTTGACAATGACTCGATCCTGTTCAATCCAGGAAATGAATTAGATTTTCAAGCTCTAGACACCTATTTAGTTGATGATAGACTGTTTGTGTCCTTGAGGTATTCTGTGTGACGTGATTGCAAGAACATTTTCCACTTTGTCTATATATATGACATATATATATTCTGGCTTGATGAAGTAGAGCAAAACATTTGTGTGGACAGTTTTTTAAATACATGACATCTCTGTGATCCGTCAAAACATTGTGTTCAGGTGTTTAATGTCTTTATGTGATTGTTTACTTTTTTTTAAATGAATGTATTTTTCTTAACATGTCCTATGGCAATGTATGAATGTAATCAAGGATGTATTCCTGTGGTTGTTTAAATGCTTTGATGTGATTCTATTATCGAAAATAAATAGTTAAATAACCAAATATTTTGGACTATTGGGGGTACATTTTTGTCTCTTTAGGTACGAAATAGGTTGTCGCTGGGGGGGGTACCCTCATAGGTACCCTATTGTACCCTTTTCAAGGGAACATTTCTGTACTATAGTTTGAAGGTACATTTATGTCTTAGGAAAGTACATGATTGTACTTCAGATGGTACAACTTTATAAGGTACAAAAATGTACCAAGCCTAAAGGGTACAGAAATGTCCTTCAAAAAGGAACACCCCCAGCGACAAGCATTTGTACCCTTTTTGGTACACTTTGGTACCCCTATTTCTGAGAGTGTAGCTGCAATATATGAAAAATCCACAGGCCAGCAAATATTTGTGATATCAAGTCTTCGTGACCGCAGAAAAAGTGTTTTTTATCAACCCCATGCTTGTGTTTCAAGAGGGGTTTTTTTGAGAAAACTGTGTTTTTGACAATGTTTTCGCCTTTTTATACTTCAATTTGCAGAAATACACACTTAAAAAAATGATCATGCTACTAACACAAGAAAATGATTTTTTAATTAAAAATCTATTGCAGCGTGTCATAGAGACAAACGTTTATTATGTTTATCTTGCTCCTCATTGCTGCTGTTTCAGTATAAGAAAAAAGCCCCTCTTCAAATCATACTAAAAACACTACTGTCCACCAATGTAACAATAACCGGAGCTAGCAGAGTGTAACTTTTTGAGCGTGTCTGAAGAGTGTGTGGTAGTTTTTGATAAGGGATACACGGCTCAGAATTCAGCAAAGCAGATAAAAAGAGGGAAGGGACTTGAGAAGTTGTGTAAAGTGTGATTTTACTGGCAGTTTTGAGAATGTGGACTAGATTTTGAAAGTTATGGGACTGGATTTTTCTGGATTTGAATCCTTGTTGTTGCTGCAGCACCAGAGTCAGCTGGGCTACAGTTTATCAGACTTTATCTTTATCAAACCTTGTGTGGGATTCATTAATCATTTCAAAAATAGGAATATAGCAATATTCATTTTTCTAGAGTAGACTATGATATAAATGAAAATAATATCTTATGTTATTGTCTATAAATATATGCTATAGTAATGAAATGTCTGCACACGCACAGACTGTAAACACCTGGAGAATCAGAATCTTTATTTCAGACCTATATGTAATAAATGTTAATAAAGATAAATAAATGAATATGAAATAAAAAAAGAAAGACATTATATTCAAATGATGAGAAATATTGATCATTCCCTGTTTGAAACTCAGTAGGAGGTAACACATGCTTATTAAGTCCAACCCCTATTTAGCTGATTGTATATATCTGTTTTGATTATACAGTCTAATATATACATAGACATTATCCATAAATAAATTTACATTTTTTTTTTATTTTACCACGTGTGACCTTAAAAATAATGAATGTTTGTGCTACAACCCTTGTTAACTATACTTAAGCACCCTTATTTCTATTTTGTATGACATGGTGTACTTTTGTAAATGGTAACCCAAATCTCCACATAGTAACTCAAGTATGATAAAAACCAGTGAACTACATCAGGTATGCAATGATCTTTGGGGAGTATATAAATGATTATATACATATCATCCTTTATATAAATTCACTCCCAACATAGTCCTCACAAAGGGGAAAATATGTGTTTTTGTATGAGGCTGTAAATAAGTTAATTTATGACTGAAGATGAACATTTTAAAATTGAGGACTGACTAACTTTTAAAGCCATCTTCAAATAGCCACTCAAGAAACTAAACTCTTTCCAAAAAAAGCGCCACTACCATGAAAAAATAATATAACTCTAACAATTTATACATTAATAATAAACCATAAAGTATGTTTTTTTCTGTTTACAGCAAGCCTCTCACTTTTGGTAAAGACTCAGATGTTATTAGTGTGAATAGTTGCTTGAGTGGCACGTTTACCAGTCTGGTCACGTCTTATTTGGATGGATGGGCAGATATGATGATGTCCTTTATGAAATAAAAATGTTGCATCCACCATAAATATTTTTTCTCCAGTCAATTAAACCTTTAAATGAAACATAACCCATAACGCTTACAATAATGTGAAAGTTTAGTGGACACCAAACTCTGTTGTCCTTGTTAAATGTAGGTAATCGGGATATGGTCATATGATTTGGACCCAGTGGCGCTCCGTAGAACGATTTCAGGCAGGTTTCAGTTAAATTATTTCAGATAAATACTGCTTTACTATTGTTTTCTTTGTGTCGAAGTCTATTCTGGCATGTCTAACAAAGTCTAAAAAAATCCTTATTTGTTCTTTTTTTGTGCATTTAGAACCTAAATAACTTGAGAAGCAGAGAGACGAGAGAGCACAAACGAAACCGGAAGTAACTATGGGTTACTTCTCTCGCCTTTTAGCTTGTCTTCGGTCTAACCACGCGGAGAGAGGAAAACTTCCCATAATTCTTTGCTCAGCATGGCTGCCTCCTGTTGTCGGCGTGTGTGTAAACAGTTGTAACATTAGCTAAAAGAAAGAAAGAAAAACAAAGTGCAGTTTTCATGAGTCTTTTAAGCCGCACACAGATCTCTGGAAATCCGCTCTTTTCTTATCAAGCGACGAGGCCAAGATGAAGATCAAATCCAAGTCTTCGTATCACAAATCTGAGAACACCTTCAGGGTAAGAGCCCACAAACACTGCGGCGTGTTAATAGTACAGCAGCAAAGACAGAGCTGGGGAAAAGCTAGTTTGGTATGACTCTGTCACATTTAGAATAATTTGTGTACCATCTGCAGCACGTTTAAAGTCATGTGATCTGGGTTTGTTTTGTTTGTTTGTTTGTTTTTGTCTTTTTTAAGTTTCTCACATTTGCTGAAAGACTCGCCAACGTCAACATCAACGTGATCCATCGCATTGACAGAACTGGATCTTACGCTGAGGTTTGGAATCAAAATGTTCCGCTTCTTATTACGAACACCACTCTCATCCATTCATCTGTGTCTTACTGGTGAGGACTGTTTTGCTCTCTTTGCAGGAAGTAGAAACATACTTCTCTGAAGGACTGATAAAATGGAGGGACCTCAACTTGACAGAACATTTCAGTATGTATAAGGAAACATGAAGTATCCCATACTCAGGGGGAGCTTGTGTGTTAGTATTTTATTGAAGAGATTTGCACACAAAGCTAATACTTTTCCTTCACAGCCACGTTTCTGAAAGAGGTTTCCAACAAGAGCCAGTCATTCAACATGCTGGTTTTCCATCAGAAGTCCATCGTGGAATCTCTGAAAACCCACCTGGCCGTCCAGAACAGTCTGGCCTACCAACCCCTGCTAGAGTAAGAAGTATTTTATGTTATTTTTTGTAGCTGTAGGCTTGCATAGAATCATCAGGCTGCAATCTAAGCGCCTAATTTCTTCCTCCAGCCTCGTGGTGCAGCTGGCCAGAGACCTGCAGACCGACTTTTACCCCCACTTCCCAGATTTCTTCCTTCTGATCACCTCACTGCTGGACACAAAGGACACAGAGCTCCTGGAGTGGAGTTTCACCTGCCTCTCCTACCTCTACAAGTACCTGTGGAGGCTTATGGTGAAGGACATGACCAATATCTACAGGTGAGGCATTACATAAAGTCAGAGGGGCGAGTGATTTTTATTTTTTAATGAAATTTGAGATAATCAGGAATCTATTTTTAAGACTTAAAACGACCTAAGGAGCTAGTTTTGGGAAGCAAAGTGGGTGAAAATGGGTGTATGCTTTGTAATTTGACCCTAGAAGTGCTCTGGTTTTCCTTCTGCATCCTTCGCAGGTTACTTGTGTTACTAGAGATCAGATGCACATATGATGGTTAAATGTGAAACCTCTTTCCACCCCACAGTTTGTATAGCAGCCTGCTGGCACACAAGAAGGAGCACATCCGCATGTTTGCAGCAGAAAGCTTCTCCTTTTTGATGCGAAAGGTTGGTGATTTGGGTTCATGTCTCCACTTCTTGTTACTTTTGATTTACTTGTCATCTGCTGCGATACATTTCCATTGAACATCTTCTATTATTATAGACGGTTCTTGTACAGTGCTTTTCTCCTGTCCACTCAGCACTTATTTCTACCTCTAAGTGCACCTTTATCTAACACTCACACACATTCACACGCCGATGTACTTGTTGGGAGGGACTTGGGTTAGCGTCTTTCCCAAGGATAGGTTGGCATGCAGACTGGAGCATCCAGGGATCGAGCTGCCAAACTTCTGATTACCGATGACCTGCGCTAACTCCTGAGCTTGTAGCAGTTTCTTTCCTTCTACTGTATTTCTTTATTTGTTGTCGTTTTCCCCGATGAACTGGTGTATCACTTTGTCTGCAGGTTCCAGATCTCGATGCTCTGCTCACCCACGTGTTCTCCGACCTAGAGGAGCACCCTGAGAAGGTGGAGGGAACGGGCCAGCTGCTGTTTGAGATGTGCAAAGGAGTGCGAAACATGTTCCACTCCTGTGCTGCTAATGTGAGTTAACAGAGTGACTGCGCGGGATGGACATCACTTAGGTTGAATTAAGCACTTTTAGGTGTTGTTTATATAACCTGATGTGTTAAGCAACCTTTTTATCTTTCCAGGCTTTCTCTGTGGCATTGCGTAAGCTTGGCCCAACAATGAGCCGTGGAGTCTCTCTCCCGTGGACCTCTGTTAGGGACGCTCTGGATCACATGGCCCAGGCAGCAGCCGATCACGTGGACAGAGAACACATGCTGGTTTTGTGGGAGTCCCTCCAGGTAAGGCTGGACTCTATTTTGTGTCTTTTCTGCGCCTTTTTCACGTGTTTTGATGGCGCCGTGTCCTCTTCTTAAGGCCAGCATGTCGGAGGTGCTGGATATTATGGAGGCAAAGGGGAAAGACGCAGACCCGGCAACAGAGCAGCTGGAGAGCCTTCTGTTCATTCTGCACACCCTGGCATCCCACAAGGGTGGAGCCAAGATTACCAAACCGGAGTCTGTCTGCCAGGTGAGAGGAGAATCTAAGAGATTGAATTATATATAGAAATGCGAGAAATTCCATGGATTATGTGCGGGCATATGAAGGTGGCGTCTCATGGTACGATCTCGTCCTCGCAGACGGTGTTGAGGCTGATTCAGAGCTCGTCTCTGTCAGCTTCCTGCTCCCGTCTTCTTCTCCAGATCACATCCTCTCTGCTCCTCGGGGAGAACGTCAGCCTGCCAAACTCACTCATCCAAGAGACTGTGCAAAAGGTTTGTGCATGTAAAGATGGGTTTTTTGCGTCTGGTGTCACAGTGTGCGTAAGGACTGCATTATAAACACGACCAGAAAGAGAAAGTTGCCCGTTGCTTACGTGCAGACTTTCTGGAAATCTTCTTTATTAGATATTTCGGAGCACTGTGGGGCACGATCTGATTCTGGAGTTCACCAAAGAGATGTTCACCATGAAACAGTTTGAGCAGGTGAGTTCACTTTTTATTTTCCTCTGTTTCTTTTAAATCTCGCGGACTAACTGGCTTCCTCCTCTGCTGTCCTCCAGCTCTTCCTCCCCACCCTGCTGCGCTTCACCACAGGGCTGTTCAACCAAGGTGATGCCCTCTCTCACCACAGCAGCCTGGATGTGCTGGTCAGTCTCATCCTCGCTAAAGCTCCGCCCCCCACAGATGGCTCCATGGCCTTTGAAACCTACCCACTGCTTTTCACCGGTCAGACAACAGGGTGAGATTCTACGGTGAAATGTTATTTTCTACTGTTGTCGTGTCATTTTCCACGAGGTAAATCTGTTTTCTCCTCCAGCAGAGTGTTTAGCAGGAAGGAGGAAATTCAGCGGAGCCATGCGGAGTCAGAGACACTAGCTGTGCCTGAGCTGGTGCTGTCAATGATCAAAATTCCCGATGAGCCGGACCAACCCGTCAGTAACCTCTCGCTGCCGTGGGCTGCACTTGTACTGCTGCCTCATCTCAGGTAACTCCTCCCTGCAGGCAGACTCCTTTTGGTCACGTGTGCAACAGCATTGGTCAAAATGAGGAGGTGGTCAGGAGAGAGCTACAACAGTGAGTGTCTACAGGCATTTGTAAAGCGTCTTAGAGGCTCTGTCATGGTTTGGGGCTTTTGTCAGCCAGTGCTGTTGGGATCTTGTCAAAATTGATAGAAATATGAACACAGAAGCACATCAGTCATGGATTGGCCTCCCCTGGAGCTCGAAGCTCAACGTTGTTTAAGTCATCTTAACCGAGAACAAAACAAAAGGCAGCCAACATCCAGAGAAGATGCCTGGAGAGGATTAGTTTTGGTCCTGCATTGTAGTTTCATACATTCCTTTTTCTCCTGTCTGTTCAATGCGTAAAACTGGCTTTTGTCTGGCTTTTGTGCTGGGAGCCTGTAGTTTGGACAAAGGTTGCTGTGAGCTAACTTTACTAGTTGTGGCTCAAAGTTGCTGCTGCCAGGGAGCAGAAGTGAGGCATTCAGGAGCCAGGGATCCATCACTTCCTCTGGATTTTCATGGCAAACCCGACCCGAGTGCTTAAAATAAAAACCGACCACACCTCAGAGGCAACCCAGAGCAGCGGTCCCCACCTTTTTTGCGCCACGGACCAGTTTATGTCCGTCAGTATTTTCACGAACCGGCCTTTAAGGTGTCGCAGATAAATATAACAAAATAAAACCAGTACCAAAAAACAAGAAGATTTAGTCGGCGTTGGGGGCCCCTGACCCAGAGAGTTGGGGAAAGTTTCAGTTTTTTCTTTGTCAGCTTACAGTGTATTCATACACAGGCAAAAAAAGAGAGAAACATGTTAAATGTTAATATTTACACTCTTTTGCTTCAGGCCTCTGGCTCCAGCCGCTGTCGTACCTGATGTGACAGCTTTCCTAAACCGCCTCCTGTGTGAGATCGAGGCAGAGAAACTAGGGAAAGGTTTGTGATTATTTGTGTGGTTGGTTTTTTATTAACACAAATGTTTTCATTTGGTTGCAGTTTCATACGGCTCAGTGGGGTAATCAACAAGTACATCCAAAGCAAATAAAATAAGGACTGGAATTAATCATTTACCAACAAGTTAGAATGACTGGTTGTGATTTTAGTTATTTTTTAAAAGTCTGAGTTAACCTTAAACTTCATGTCTGGGATTTCTACAACCCTAAATTTGGGCACCAAAACAAAAACAGATTAAATGAAGGAAAAAATTAAAATACTTTATATATTTAATCTCCCAAAATTTAATGAGGTTTTCCCCAAAACTGGTGAGGGGTGAAAAAGTGAACAATGATTTTTTTAAAATTGCAAATTGAGTGACTCCTTTCTTTCCTGTCCTCTCTCCAGCTGCTCTGTTCGTAGCCAGGCAAGCCCTGAGCTGCCTCCTGTCTCTGGACAGCTCTGCCCAGCTTCTCTCACTGGTCACGGTGGAAAAAGTCAACTCGATCCTACAGTAAGCTCTGCGTGTGCGACCTAAAACACATTTAGCACCCTTTCTCTGTTGCCGAATGAATTTCCATCTATTGCATCAGATCAAAACACCTTTCAACAACCTGTAACCGCTGTCGTCGTGATTGTCACAGGAAATTTCCCACAGACCTGTCAGCTCTGCTGCTAGCAGACTTGTACTACACCCGTCTGTCACTCAGTGGGGTTTCAGAGCACCTATCCCACAATGCCTTGCTTGAACTCTACCAGATGCTGTACTGCAACCTCTCGTCCAACATTTCTAAGGTTTGTGCCAGATCACGGGACATTTCAGAATAGTTTAAAGACCAAATTTCCCCCCCTTAAAGTTAAGATATCTCACAACCTGAAGGCGCTGGTGGTTTGGGTGTTGGTGAAAACAGACATATTTAAACACAGTTTTGTTCTTTTTTTAAAATTCAGATTCGTCTGCTGACTCTGAGGCTCTTCTCTCAGTTCGATGCAGAGCTCCCTCCACAGACTGAGGTACAACACCCGCAGATTCTCATTAAACACATTTAAAGTTTGGAGTTATTGGAAATGTTGTTCGACTGTCTTCGTCCAGGGTGAGGATAATGTGGAGGTGCAGTCGGTGTTCGCAGTGTGTCTGCAGGCGCAGTTGGTGCCGGCTTCAGTGCACGACTACAGAGAGAAGCTGCTTCACCTCCGGAAGCTGAGACACGACCTGGTGCCGCGCAGCCTGCCCCGCGGACCTCCTGGCACCATCCAGCAGGTGTGGAGAAGAGCAGTGATGAAAGCATGACAGGATGAATAATGATGCGTGTTCTTTATCATGTGATAAGTTTGTTTTTTTTATTGTTGCAGAGAGTATAAATACAGTATGTTGGCATATATAATAATGTTACGGTGGCCCTGAGAGGCCAAATGGGCCGCAACTTAAGAAACACCAGCAATAAGATAAACGCTGCAAAAGCACAAAAACACAACGGAAATAGGAAAAAACAGTTTTCCAAAAGCACAAGGGAAGTGTTTCTGGGGAGACAGTAACCCTGACGGACCAGTTGTAGAGGATTCATCGGTTTTATGAGCAAAGTAAAGATGAGAGGCAAGTGTGTTAGCCTAACTATTAGCCTAAAAATCCATCATCAGCATTATGTGAATGATGTGATTAAAACACACTTACCTAGCATGTTTTGGTTCCTGCAACTGGTCCGTCAGATTATTGTCTCCCCAGAAACACTTCCCTTGTGCTTTTGGAAAACAGTTTTTTCTATTTCTGTTTTCTTTTTTCCTGTTTCCGCTGTGTTTTGTGTGCTTTTGCAGCGTTTATCTTATTGCTGGTGTTTTCTTAAGTTGCAGTCCGTTTGGCCTCTCAGAGCCACCGTATAATGTAGTTACAGAGAAGTTATACGAGTCCCGTTTATTTTTAGATGCTTGGGTGGATAACCTTCCTCTTGTTTGACTTCAGGTTCCTCTGCGGTACCTCATTGCAATGCTGTTTGTGAACTTCAGGCCACTGTGGGACCCAGTCATTGAACTTATTGTGTGAGTGTAAAATAATCACGCTTGTTTATACTTCAAGAACCATGTACGTTCCATCATCTATGCTCCAGTCTTGTTACTTGGGCCTTTCTAAATGAGTATGCTGCTATCGAATGCTGGGGATTTGCTCTAAGCTGGCCTTTCTGTCAAATTACAGACATTTGTCTGCATTTCCTTTAAAACTACATTGACACTTTGAGGTATCCATGGAAAACATTTGGCGTAAATGGGTTTCTGTCTTTCCTCGTTGCAGGAGCCATGCCAGAGGCATGGACAACAAGGACTTCTGGATGGTGTACCATGAACATCTGGAGATGGTGGCCGGGCTGGCAGGTAAGGCTGTTTGGTACTTGTGTCACAGCATGTAATTATAATGGCATTTATTTACCTATGAATCCCTTGAACTGCCAAAAACACGTTAAAAGGGAATTCTGCTTTCTGCATGTAACAGAGAAGGAATTGGAAGAAGAAGAAGACGATGATGATGAAGAAAAGCTCAGTGTTCAGAGCGAGCCAGGCTGTGATGTCATTGAAAGCGGGGATGTGGGGACTCTTTTCCTAGAGCAGCTGAAATTGGCCTCCGACCCCAGTGAAAGGACAGACTTCACTAACTTCCGCAGTTTACTGTGGCGCGCTATGGCCCAGTTTACCGACAGAGTGGAGCCACGCAGCCGGGAACTGACCCCGCTGCTGCTCAGGTTTATCAGGTCAGTGTCAGCTGATTGACCATTTTCCTTAAATTCCATCATAAGAATATGTTCTGTTATCTGATCTTAAACTCGGCGCTTGTTTGCAGGAATGAGTTTTATCTCACAGACCTGCTGGTGGCGCCCACTCAGGACCTGAGGAAGAGAAGCGATGCTGCCCTGGAGGATAAATCAGGGATGACTGAGCACATGGAAAAAGGGGAAGAGGAGGAGGAGGCAGAGGAAGGAAGCAAACAGCTGAGGAAGTCCCTTCCAAGAAGAGCAACGGCCAAGTAAGAAATATTTGTAATACTGCTGTCCTCAAAGCGATGACGTTGTTTTCAGGGTTCTGATTTGCAAGCTGTTTTTGATTTTACCATAATTGTTTTACCCACGTTATTGCTCTGATGTCAAAGCGATAGCTGCTTTATTATTTGTAGTTACTAGTGTCATGTCTGGTTTCCATTTTCACTTTAGACTTCATGTAAAGTGTGTTTAAGGTATTTAACTGCACAGCATTCAATTTATTTGTTGGATAATTGTCTAAAAATATCTCCCAAAAAGCCACCTAAGTTCCTTGTTATTAGAGACCACTCTCCTAGATTTCACCTTGATGTGGTTTAAAAGAGCAAGTTATAAAAATACATTTCTCTCCAGGTTTTATGGGGTTAAAAGTGACCAAGAGACCAAAAATGTGTTTGCACCAAACCTTTATCAGATGTTATTTCTGCTTTGACGTTTGGCATTTTACCATGGAAGTCTATGTGGATCGAGTCTCTTTTGGATTCAGCCTCAAGTGGCCAATCAGGGAACTGCAGCTTTTGCCACAATTTTTTTTTTTTCTTTTTTCTTTTTTTTTTTTTAGCTCTATGGGTTACCAGTTCAATTTAATTCAGCTTTATTTTTATAATTCCAAATCACAAAAACAGTTGCCATCTGGGGCTTTAGACTCTACAATAATAGAGAGAAAACCCCAGCAATCACACTTCCCCCCTATGAACAAGTACTAGGCGACAGTGGGAAGGAAAAACTCGCTTTTAACAGGAAAGAGCCTCCAGCAGACTCAGGGAGGGGCGGCCATGTGTTGCAAGTGCTTGGGCATGGGGGTAGTTTTTACCCAGTGTGCAGAATTAAATAAAGACTTCATAGAATAGAATAGAATTCAACTTTATTGTCATTGCACATGCACAGGTACAGTGCAACGAAATGCAGTTTGCATCCATCCAGAAATGCTTTAGTGATATAGATATATTACAATATATATTAGCAATAATAAAGATATGTGAGTATAGGGCTGCTCAATTAATCGAATTTTAATCACGATTACGATCTGGGCTTTCAACGATCATTAAAAATGACTGAGCCGATTATTAGCCCCTCCCTCATTTATCCGCGACACCTTAAAGGCCGGTCCGTGAAAATATTGTCGGGCATAAACCGGTTCGTGGCGCAAAAAAGGTTGGAGACCGCTGATTAAGAGGACCCGAGGGAAGCTCGGAAAGCTAAGCAGAAGTTATTTGGAGAGTGACTGCCGTTGGTTGAAAAGAGAGTTTAAAAAAAAAAAAACTTCAGTGGTGTTGCACACTATTTTATATTATTTTTTTAAAGTCATTGTTAACCCTTTAAAGCCGGTCAGAGCAGCACGCTCCGTTTTGCGTAACTATTTTTAAATCCCTGTAGAACCTGGACCGTGTAAGCTAGCGCAATAATTTGTTTTGCATATGAAACCGGAGGAGTTGTACTTACATCTGATGCCATCAGCTTGTCCTCGGTCACGGTTTCGTTCCACATATAGCTTTGCAAAAATTGCATAAAAAGCGCTTGCAGGAACAAAAACACAATATTCCAGAAACACGCTTTGCCGTTCCTATCAGCTGTTCGTAACACTTCCCACAGTGAAATGATGCACATGCTGTTTTCTTTGCAAATCTGCATCATAGGATTGTTTTTTGTTTTTCCTGCAGTATATAAAAATTGCTGTATCTCCAAAATAAAACTATGAAGACACTCAAAATAAATTTCCTGTTGTTGTAAACTATTTTTTGCAACTTTATTGTATTTAAAGTTTTGAGGGATAAGCCTCTTAAATTTCTCCAAGTAGAAATATATGTAAACAAAACAAAAGCGATTTTCAATTTTTTTTGTAGTTTATTGCACTTTTTTGCAATTTATGTAATTACTATGGACTTAATGCATACATATTATTAAAATATGGGCTATAACAGTTGTATTGATGTATAGCAACTTGAAATGCTCCCACAAATGGCACTACAGCATGTAAAAAAATAATATAAGCTCTGGTGGACTTGGTTCTATAGTAGGTCTTAAAGGGTTAAATAAATATCGTCAAATAATCGTGATCTCAATTTCAGTGAAAATAATCGTGATTATCATTTTTGCCATAATCGAGCAGCCCTATGTGAGTATATTACAGAAATGGGTCTATTATGGTATGTTATAATGTACATGGTATGAAGTATGTTCATCAACTTATATGTACCAGAAAACTTTCATTTTTTAAATAAAACTTTGATATAACTATAATATAATTCTAGTGTATTGTACAGTAAGTAGAAGAACATAATGAACTGAATTTGTCTTTTGTTTCTCAGACAGCTCATCGCTCATCTGAAAGTATTTGCCAAGTTCACCAACCCTCGAGCTCTCTATCTGGAAAGCAGCCTCCGTGAGCTCTATAATCAGGTAGTGCCCAAGTCTGTAGCACACCCTGTCCTTAAAACATACGAGTTGTTCCCTTACTCAAGTCAGTTTTGAGGCAGTTGCTATTTTCTTGCAGTTGTATCACAGATTTCTTCTCTTATCTATCTGTTGTTCAGCTGCTCACCCATCAGGATCAGCAGATTCAGCAAGTGGCCCTGGAGTGTGTCATCACGTACAAGGACCCCAACATAGTTCCGTACAAGTAAGGAAACTACCTTAATCACCTCAGGAGACGGAGAGGATGTGATTACAGTGAAATTTCTCTTTGGCAGCAGCTCTCTCTCCCTCCGTCTCTTCTTCAGTGGTTTTATTGTTAAGGCTCTTATCATCAGCCCTCTGTGGTTACAGATGTAGGAATGCTGAGTTCCACCTCCGTGCTGTTTCTGTCTGACATTATGTTCTCTGCTGTCTGTTATCAAGATATCCATTTACCACACATTCAGCCAAGCTGCAGACAGACGGTCTGATCCAGGGGCCGTTAGCATTACAGACACGTGTGTGTGTGTGTGTGTGTTGCTTTGTTCAGGATCAGCCTGACACACTGAGCTGCTTTCAGAGTCTTAATTACATTATTTTGTAGATGGAATTCTTATTCTTTCATATGACACATGTATTGTTTGTGCTTATGAAACTTATTACAATATGGAGAAGATATTTTAGCAAAGGTTCTGCAACACCTTTACAGAGTGATTAGACCTGCGTGTGTGTGTTTGCATTTTTTCAGGGAGAATCTTGAGAGGCTATTGGATGACAAACACTTCAAAGAGGAAATCGTCCATTTCAACATCTCTGAGGAGACCGGAGTGGTTGATGCTTCCCACAGAGGCAAACTTATACCGCTGCTCATGAGGTACTGTACAAGTTCCACTGTAAAGGTAGAGGCAGCATAAGCATGCATGAGCAATATCATCATTTTAATTTACCACACAACAACAACAAAGAGAAGGTGTTTTGCCCAAAACTTCTGACTCTTGCACAGTATTTTTACTTGGTTGTTAAATAAGGTTACATATTGCGTTTTTAGTTCATAGATGAACTCTGGTGTCCTCGAGAAAAAGAGGATGTTGCTTTTGTTCAGATTCTGGCTGTTGGTCTGATAACCTCCAGTTACTGAACATTTCTTCTGTTTTGCGCTTTTTTAATAGTGTGTCTGATAGCAATTACAGGGAACAAGCTTCTTGTTCTGCATTACATCCGTCCAGTGTTTTACATAAATCAGTATGATCACAGCTTCATGCTGTGGATTTGTGGAAAAGTAGTAAAACATTTTTACTACCTTTAACTTTCATTTCTACATTTATTTTGGCTTTAAGGGGAAAATTTCTTTCAGATAATCCCGTATTTTATCGTAAGTTTGTACAGCTCAGTGTTGTGTTGTGTACGACGCAGGATCCTGTTTGGTCGTCTGCGCTCCAAAGCAGGCAGCAAGTTTCAGGGGAAGGCGAGCGCTACCTACCGGTCCTCCATCATTCTACGCTTCCTGGCAGGATGTCAGGCTGAGGAGCTGGAGATGTTCATTGACCTGCTTTTTGAGTCAGTCAGCCATCACTGCCAAGGTAGGATATGAAAACGTCACAAGTAATTTATAAAAACAGACAGAGTGTCAACGGGTAGCAATTAATCCGAGTCAGTTTGTGGTAAAATGTGCATCTTGTCTGCAACGCATCGCTTTGTAGTGAGGGACTTGATTCAACTGGTGCATTCCTACATAAAAGGAAGGTTGCAGAGTGCCTGCATCTATTTACAGTTTATATATACATTTTCTATGTTTGTAGAACGGCAACAGATGCTCGACTTTTAAGGCTTTATTAGAAACAGATGCCATGTAGTTTTGTTGAGAGCCCGAAGTAATATTGGACAACATTGTTGCACATTATCAGATAATCCAAGCGAGATCATCTAGCAAAGTGCTTCCACAGACTATTTGGGTACAACAGGCACTCGCAGAGAGCTGCAAACCAATATTTCATTCATCGTTTCCTCCTCCTGTGTCCTCAGGTTCATGTCTGGCTGCAGTTCAGAGGGCGGTAGCAGAGACCGACCTGTGTGCTGTCCTGCCGCTGGGCCGTCTTCACAGCCTGCTGAACACTATAAATGTGGTGATCCAGAAACTGGGCCACCTCATCCACGTCTACCTGCCCAAAGTGCTGCAGATCCTAGTGTGTGTCACAGCGTCCGTGTCCACCATTTTGGACCAGAGAGAACAGGTAATCAGAATTATTCTTTCAGGGTTGAAGTTGTTTAATAGTCCTAACACTTTTTAACAGTCCTTATTACTTTCTGTAAAACATAAAAATAAAGAAGTTCGTATCTGCTTCCTCAGCTGCGAGCAGGCTGCATCAATCCTCTGAAGAACCTGAGGAGACTCGGGATCCTGAGGATCCTGGACTTCTTCAATTGCTTCGACACCTACAGCTTCAGGCCGGATGAGATTGATGCTGTCTTTGAGGCAGCGGTCTGGCCTCAGGTCAGAGAAAGATTTTTGTATTCTTACTGAGTATTTCTTTACTTTGTCCCGGCTTTCTGATGAGTTTAAATTTGTTTTTTATATGCAGGTGCGCCGTCTCCCAACAGAGAGCACCTACTCCCCCACCCCTCTGCTGAAACTTATCCATGTGTGGTCCAAAGATGCCAGGTCAGCATCCTTCACAAATGTTTCTGAGTGTCGGCTGAAAGCTTCATCCAGGCTTAGTAAAGCGTGCTCAAAGATATATTTTTTTTACCGTCTCAGGTACTTCCCCCTCCTTGCCAAGCAGAAGCCGGACCACCCAGAGTGCGACATCCTTCTAAATGTCTTCGCCCTCCTCTCAGCTAAGAAAGTATCTCCAGCAACCATCGCAGTAGTAATGGACATAGCCGAGTATTTGGCAACAGCTGCAGACTTTGTTGCCTCAGAAACTGAGACGGAGCTCAGTGTCAACGGCTGTGTGTTTCCACAGCCTGCAGAGGGAGCTCTCATCGCAGCAGGTTAGCAGATCGTGACAGGAATTTGATGGCGTTATTTTTGTGCTTCTATTCAGAGCGCATGTAAAAAAAGTTTGCAAGCACAAATGTTGCATTTTGAGGAGAAAATTATTTTGCGTGAAGAAAAGTTTAATTTGAGCAAACAAAATTAATTTCCGCGTGCAAGAAATGCATTTCAGTGTTTGCTATTATCCATATACACACATATACACACACAATAACAGCCCCTCTCGCTCAGTTGTTGCCACAAAACTAACCAATCACAGACTGGCAAAAATTCTGATTGGCTGTTACAGTCTCCGATCAGCTCGCTAGCTACTGCATTCCGGAAAGACGGTCCAAAATGTAGCTAAGTCAATTTTTTGGTTAATATGTTTAATTATTTTTATTTTAAAGTATTCTAATTTTTTTAAGAGGATTGTTAGTTTTAATCTAGTTTAAACCCAACCACTCCACTGGACTTAGCTACATTCTAGGATGTAGAATAGGATTCATTTCCCTCTGCTGCTGATCACCGTTAAACGTGCACATGTTGTATCCTCCAGATTCACTTACTCAAGGCTCCAGATTGCTGCTGCCTCACATTCCCACGCTGCTGCACTACTTCAGCGGAATTGTACGCAACACAGACAGACTCAAGAAGAAGAAGTTCAGGGCACAGGTGGCCAAAGAGCTCA
The DNA here is from genome assembly GCF_057381845.1 of Rhamphochromis longiceps. Taxonomy (NCBI): domain Eukaryota; kingdom Metazoa; phylum Chordata; class Actinopteri; order Cichliformes; family Cichlidae; genus Rhamphochromis; species Rhamphochromis longiceps. The sequence goes on from NC_140573.1 coordinate 39,546,955, forward strand.
ACATCCTGTCCAAGTGAGTTGAATGTCAAGTGACTCATTTTGGGTTGAGATAAAGGTTATGATTATGATTGTGGTTGTGGTTATCGTTATACACGCGGTTGACTCTTCCCCAGCTAACAGTAGGATGTGTTACTCTCTCGCTGCCAGGGTCAGCCGATTCGTGAGCAGCAAGGAGCAGAGCTCGATGCTTATCAGCCTGCTGCTTCCTTACCTCCAGAAAGGCAACAAATCACAAGTAAGACTTACAACTGAGTTTGTTGAACCTTGAAATTACAGTCATTTAACAATCTGTAGTAATTAATTAATTAATTTATAAAAACTTTTACATAAAAGCCAGAGTTTTGCAGTGTTATGGTGTGTGCTCGAGAAGTTCCGCTCAAGATAAACTTTGTTTCAGGAGACAGAAATCGACCTCCTGGCCACCATACAGAACCTGCTGAGACAGTGTGACAAGCCCTCCGCCTTCCTCCGGCCGCTCAGCAAACTCTTCTCCATCATTCACAACAAGCTGCCAAGGCAGGCCCTCACCAACGTCTTCAAGGTACAGCAGAGAACTAATGCAGCGTTACGCTGTCTGGAACTTATAATATAGGCATGGTGAGATCAACCATCAGCCTGTGGACAGATGCAAAGCAGGCCAGAGCACTTAATCTCACCATTTTCTCCACCACAGTCCTGTTAGCCACTGTGTTGAAATGTGTTTGGCTTTGGGTTATTTTTATTTATTTATTTATTCTTATTCATATCGGGGGGAGGTGGATGACTGTATTTGAAGTTACCAGCTAAGAGTAAATGATACTCAGCAAAAATAAAATAAAAATTCGACTACTTTTCCAGTTCACTGCACACCTAGCTAGCTAGCTGCTATAGCGGCCATGTGTTGGCTCCCGCCTGTCGTTCTGTCATTCAAAGCAGCCACGCCCCTATTTAGGCCTAATTTTAAGCCTTAGTTGAAAGAGGTGCATTATGTAAAAATTCAACACCCTGTCGGCTGTTATGAACTGAGAATTTTGTACCAGACATGTGAGTTGGTGAATTTATCATGAGAGTCTATGGGGATTGACTGGTTTTTTAGAGTCAGCCTCAAGTGGTCATTCAAGGAACTGCAGGTCTTTAAATTTCTTCTTGTTTTCACTTAGCTACACCGCACTGAATATCCTTTATGTTAGCTAAACTGTTCTGTGACAGTGCATCAAGCCACATAAAATAAAAAGAGAGATGTGTTCACTCCTGTACAACATTAGCTGTGGGAATTATTGTATGTCGTTACACTGGGTGTCCAAAAATAGCATAAAACAATGGTGTGAAACATAAGGCCTGGGGGCCAGAAGTGGCCCGACACTTTCCCATAACCATTCATACTACACTAATGTAATCCAGTAATAGATTTCTGTAATTTTAAATGTTTACTGCTTACAGTTTAAGCCGATATTCCTTCATTGTGTAGAAAGTACTGCTGAAACTGCACTTCTTTTTCTAATAATAAAATATCTCAGGGATCGAATTTGTAGTTAAGCTTTTGTATACTGACAGAAAGTGGAGTTTGACCAGTCTGGTGGGCTGTATGTGGCCTGCGATGGCCAGTGTAAATGAAGAAAAATAACCAAAATAGCAAATAACCAATGTTCTTATAAAAAACAGTTAAAAGAAAGTTATTAGTTTTTGTAGCCCTTTTAATTGACTCCTCCTGTGCGCTGCTCTGTTCTCAGACTCTGTCGGATCTGGACCCTTCACTCACATACATCACTGACTTGGCAACAAAGGTGAGATGACTGTGATGAGGAACATTAGAGAGGAAATAATGTCCAACTTTTCTACAGGTCTGAACTGTAACCTCTGCCGTCATGTTCAGTCTGGGTCACGATACAAAGAGCAGCAGCTAACGGGCTTTTCCTGTGCTCACCTTTGCAGCTGAACGCGTTTGACAGTCGACACTTGGATGAGATCCATTTTGACGTGCGTCTGACGGCGTTCCAAGACGCCACCAGACGAGTTAAAGGCATGCAGACTCTGGACCTGGACTACATCAGCACTGTCATGCACAATTGTTTCCACACCTATGAGGTAAATAAATATTCACTGTTACACTTTAGAAGTTGTTTACCTTCAGGATAAACATTTCATTGGCTGATGTTTTGCTTCTATTCTCATCTCGCTCCTCCGATGCAGATCGGGGACATGTCACTGGGAGACAACGCCACCTTGTGTCTGTCTGCAGTGATCGCCCAGCTGGCAGCGGTCGGGCCCGGAGAACAGATCTACAGGGACGTGGTGCAACACATCATCCTGGACGCTGTGCACAAGGGCCTCCGCAGCAAAACGGAGGTAACAGCTGTAACTATGGTTACCGCTTTCTTGTTTCTGTCAAATGACACAGATGCTGTGAAGCCACTAAACTCACTTGCTCACTCTGTTGTGCTTCTTTATCTTTCAAGAGTGTGCAGCATGAGTATACAACCATACTGGCCTGCCTGGTGAAGACCTTTCCTTCCAAGAAAGAGTTTAGAGACCTGGTGCAGCTCGCCAACTACAGCGACCCCGAGTCTGACTTCTTTGAGCATATGAAGCACATCCAGGTAAAAGAGGGAACACAAAAGCTCACACTTCTGCCTTCTCCTCCTCCTTTATCCCACTGATCACCTTTTCTCTCTGTTCAGATCCACCGTCGGGGTCGTGCCCTGAGGAAGCTCGCCAAACAGCTGACCGAGGGTACGGTGCTGTTGACGCCTCGTTCCCTCCAGAACTACATCATGCCGTACGCCATGACGGCCCTGCTGGACGAAAAGATGCTGAAGGTTACTTGATTGTGGTTTCATTTTAAAAGTTAAGGACGTATTTTTTTCCTTTTTCTTTGTGTCTAAAATCTTTCCTCTTTCTCCTCCTTCCATACTGCAGCATGAGAACATGATATCAGCATCGGTGGAGGTGGTGGGCGCGGTATGTCGCAGGCTCACCTGGTCCAAATACCTCTACTACCTCAAGCAGTTCGTCCACATCCTGCAGACAGCGCAGGCTGAACAGAAACTGGCTGTCAGGTAAGGTTGCATATATTTGTAATCTGAGTATATCTTTTTTGTCTTTTCTTTTTACACTACCTGTTGTTCTGCTTTACTTGCTCCAGTTTGCTGGTCACAGTCTTGGAGGCTTTCCATTTTGACCACCAGACCCTCAGCAGAGAAATGGAAGCCGCCAAAGCCAGAGAGGGTGAGCGGCTCTTGGCGGTGACATGAATTTTCTTGACTAACTACATGAATAAATGAAGTAAAGAAATATAAATGTGTGTCTTTGGGAAGCTGGGAGTGTGGAAATCAACGCAGACGACGAGAACGTAGCTGCGGATGACGAATCTGACGCGAGCGACGATGAGGAAGCGATGGAAGTCGATGGTAATGCTTCCACTGATGTCACCATGGAAATGGAGGAAGCTCCTGCCACTAAAGTCAAGGCGCAGGCAGCTCCTAAATTATCCACGGCAGTGAGTGGACTGCCGCAGAGCGCGGAGGAGTTGGAGTCTCTGATTGGTTTGATCCATCAGACTGTTAATGAGAGCGTCCTGCCCCGTCTCCACAAGTGTCTCAATGCAAAGGTACGATGCACACGAACGTGTGGATGTGTTGGTAGTTTTTCTAAAAACCTTCAGGAGCAGAGTGTTGGTGATAATGTGTGGGTTTCCTCCAGGTGAAGCGTGACGAGGAGCACAAGGTAGTGAAGTCAAAGGATGTGAAAGACGAGGAGGTGGTGCGGATACCAATCGCCTTCGCCATGGTCAAACTAATGCAGACGCTGCCTCCGCACGTCATGGAGGTCAACCTCCCCGGGTACGCAGCCGTGTGTCCATAAGCACAAAAAAGATCATCTGCTGTGTATTTCAAACCTTAGACAGTAATATGACATCTGATTGATTATTTCTGCTTCTGTTACAGGATTCTGATCAAGATTTGTGTTCTGCTGAGGAACCGTTTCCAGGAGATCCGTGACGTGGCAAGGGGAACTCTGGTGAAGATAATCGAGACTTTAGGCTGCAGATACCTGCAGTACCTGCTCAAAGAGATGCAAGGCGTTCTGGTCAAGGGATACCAGGTAGGAACACACACGCAACAATGCAGTCCTGCAAACATCAATAAATGCTTCAGGTCACCTTAGCTTTAATATAGCGCACGCATCATGCAGCAGTATGTGCTTAAAAGAGTACCTCAAGTAGAAGTATGCCAACATAAGTACAAGTAAGTAAAACGTGATAAAAGAGCGTGACAGTTATGTTTTTATGTGCATGCTCAGACTTGTATGAGTACATGTAATTGAGCTAACCCTAGACAGGAAATATAATCTAATGTTACAGTTGATGTCATAACAGTAGAAACCTTTGTTGACATGAGGCAAACCTGATCAGCCTAATATTTGTCTGTTTTTGTCCCTCCTCCATCCAGCTCCACGTGTTAACATTCACAGTGTACCAGCTGCTCTCAGCTCTCACTCCAACCCTAAAGAGTGGAGACCTGGACCCCTGCATGAACATGCTCATTGATGTAAGCTTGACGTCTTTCAGGAACATTTTTTCTTTTTACTTTTTTGTGTTTATATTAATCTCTGTCCCCCTATTACACTCTCCTCCTCTCTGTTATTGTTGCTCCACTGACCAGATCTTCAATAACGAGCTGTTTGGGACGGTCGCCGAGGAGAAGGAAGTGAAGGGTATCGTTTCCAAGCTGATGGAGGCCCGCCACAGTAAGAGCATGGACTCGTACGAGCTACTGGCACAATTCTGCAGCAAGGAGAGCATCACCAAGCTCATACTGCCCCTGAAGGAGGTGAGGAGGGGTTTGAACTTAGAAACAGAAGATAATTGGTAATCAGTCACAGTGGCGGATAATATTTCCAAGTGGCCAACAAGATTTTTTTGTTTGTTTTTTGTCAGTTTTAAGATTACCCTGACAGGATGAAGATGCATCTAAATGTGCCAAATAATGAATTATTGACTGATTGTCAGGTTATCAAATATAAAATGTAAAAAAATATTTTAAAAATCAATAATTATAAAAAAGCTAAAAATAAAGATGGTTACATTCGGTTAAATTTTTTAAAAACTTTCCAGCAGACTTATTGACATGAAATATTTGGCAATCAGGCGCTACTGATCACATAAATCATGTTTCTTGCCTTTACTAAGACTTTGATTAATGTACAAACACAAGGTTACCTGCCTAGCTAAATACCCTTTGTGAAGGCCTCTAATAATGACTTTTTTTACAATTAGTTTTCTGTTATAACTTATCTGCACTCCAGTAATGTTTTCGGGATGAAATCACCTGAGCTCTTTTTCTTCTTTTTAACTTATAGCTTTTAAAATCTCTAAAATCTATTATTAAGTAACAAAGTAATTAAGTAACAACTTTAAACACAAAAACATATAAACAATAATCATAGCTAGTACTTACATGGAGTTTACAAAAAATTGCAAAGCATTTCTTAACATCAGTGACATAACAGCCCTACTGTGTGGCTAGTTTAGCTTCATTAAAAATGCTATCTAACATACTTGAATTGTCAGCTAGTTAGCTACCTAGGTAGTTAGCTAACTAGCTGCTGGATTGAATTAAATATAACCATATATTTAATACACATCCGTTTTATATAACTCTTGTACATAAATAAATTTTGTTAGCTGTTTTAGCTAGCTAGCGTCTTTAACATTACTTAATAGTATTTCTTTCTTAATTTTTAAGTCCATGTTTTCTTTCGTTAGCAACAACATTTTTAACTAAATTGTTAATTATTAACAACAAAATTCATACGTCGAACAAAATGCCGTTGTCGATACAAATTTTGGTGAAATTTGGTGACGGGTATATTACGCACGTATATAACTTTTATTCTAACGTTTATTTTTCTCAAACCAGATCTTGGAGGCTACATCGAGTTTGAAGGTGTGTAATCGGGTGGCTGCAGTACTGCGGCGACTGGTCTCAGGTCTGCTTGTCAACAGCGGCATGACTTCGCAAGACATCCTTCTGCTGAGCCATGGCCTTGTCAGCCAGAGCCTGCCACTTCTAACAAAAAGAGACCGGTACACACACACACACACACACACACACACACACACACACACACACACACACACACACACACAGTCTAATATCAGAGTGCAATAAATTATTTCTAATATTTTGTCCAATTTCCTGCCTATGTCATGTTTGCTTGTAGGGACAAAGCATCAGCTAAGCCTCCCCCAGATCCCAGACTGCCCCCTCCCAGCTGTCTGCTCCTGCCTCCCACTCCAAAGAGAGGAGGTCAGAAAGCTCCCGTCAGCAGCCGCACCAACATGCACATCCTGGTGGATGCCGGCCTCAAGGTGCGCTTTCTCCAACAATACGAATGATCTCTGTAACATGGCACCCTGTACTTTTATCTCAAGAAGGAATAAATGTGTGTTAATGTGTGCACGTGTCTAATGCTCAGCTGCTCCACCTGAGTTTGAAGAAATCCAAAGTGACATCATCCGATCCCTCAGTCCTGGAAATGCTGGATCCTTTTGTGCACTTGTTGCTCACCTGCCTCGACTCCATGCATGTCAAGGTACCAACACTTACCTGGGCATCTTTTTATTTCGTTTATCATGGATTGCTTAAATAAACCTCCATCAACCTCTGCTTGTGTCCCTCTCAGGTGATCACAGAGGCTCTGATAGCGTTCACTTGGCTGTTAAAGTTCCCTCTGCCAGCAGTAGAGCAGAACGCTGGGCAGCTGACCAAGCAGCTCTTTGTCCTGCTGAAGGATTACTCCAAGGCTGGAGCCGCCCGCGGGGAGAACTACCACCTGGTCCAGAACTGCTTCAAGGTATAAAATGCATCGTACTCTTTAAAGTGAGGTTTAAAGATGATCGAGAATGAGGTAACATGTTTTCTTTTTCCTAGGCCATGACAGTTCTGGTGAAGAATGTGAAAACCAACAACATCTCTGAGACGCAGCTGCAGGTGCTTCTGGGATACGCCGAGGAGGACATCTACGACCAGTCTCGCCAGGCTACTGCCTTCGGTCTGCTCAAGGTAAACCAGTGGAGCTGTAGTCAGAAACATTTCTAATGTAATGTGCAGTGTGCTTACGTGTGTGTGTGTGTGTACACTCCAGGCAATTCTGTCCAGGAAGCTCGTTGTTCCCGAGATGGAGGAGGTGATGAAAAAAGTGGCCAAGTTGTCGGTTACTGGCAGCAACGCTATGATCAGAATCCACTGTCGACAGGTACAAACTCCTTTTCTGCTTTCACACCGACTCATTGGCAGACTCTCAGGTGCAGCTTCTAAATGATGTTTTTATGTGGTGCAGATCTATCTGAAGTACCTGCTGGACTACCCGCTGGGGAAGAAGCTGAAACTACACCTGGAGTTTGTGGTGGCACAGCTGCGCTATGAGCAAGACACGGGCAGGGAGTCAGTGCTGGAGATGCTGGCATACATCTTCCAGACTTTCCCTCAGGTGTGTAAAAATATACAAAATAATAGAAACGGCATACTCTGCAGGATAATGAAATCCAGCCGCACTGCACATTCACAACATCGGTCCTGTTGTCAAACATTGCTTCTTCTTTTCTTTTCCTCCCATTCAGAAAATTCTCTTGGGGCACAGCGCTCTGTTCTTTGCCCCGCTTGCTCTTGTTGTGGTCAACGATGACTCAGCGCGGTGCAAGAAGATGGCAGCCATGGCCATCAAGACTCTGCTCACACAGTTGGACTCGAACAACCAGAACACGCTGTTCTCCATTGTCAGCACTTGGCTGAATGCAGAAAAGGTACATACAAAAACGCTTTACTGGTTTGGAACTCATTTGCTCTTCATACGTGCTTTATTTCTTGGTGGAATAGTTTCCAGTTCTTAGCTGAGAGGAGTGGCCCTCGCTGCGGTCTTCAGTTGCTGTAACCGATCTGCTTCATTGTTAGACGTGTGCGTTCAGAAATGCTCTTTTGCATTTTGGTTGTGTTTTTATGAGTGACTGTTTCCTTCCCATCTGTTCAAAGCACTCTGGCCGTTCTCCTGAAACAGGATGTTTTATGTTTATCGGATTATTCTCTGTAAACCCTGTTGGTGGTTGTGTGACCAGCAGCTTCCGAAATACTCAAACCATCCCTTCTCGCACCAATAACCACGCCACGTTACTTAAATCATCTTTCCTCCCCATTCTCATGCTCAGTTTGAATTTCAGTGGGTTGTCTTGACCATGACTACATCCCCAAATATGTGGAGTTGCTGCCATGTGATTGGCTGATTAGATATTTGAATTAATGAGAAGTTGAGCCGGTGTACCTAAAGTGGCCCGTGATTGTATAGATTTTTGCAGGGGAACAGTTTTACAGTTTGCTTGTTTTTTAGTTAAAGTGAACCGTTATAATAGATAATTTTTAACGTTTTGTTTATATTTTATAGTGTAGTAATGTCAAAATTAGTGCAGTCAGCGTTATTAACGCGGCTAATCCCCGCTAGCGAGTTAACGCGGATCGCCCCATTTAACCCTCGCATGCGGTGATCCGCGTTAACTCGCTAACGGGGATTTGCCTCGTGAATGCGGTTATGGCGTTAACGTCCTATTAACGAGATTAACGCTAACAGCACTAGTCAAAATTTATGAAGGGCCAAAATCCACAATAAATCATTCATCGGTCACATTTATTTACTATAAGCAGTTAGGAGATGGTTACATAACTGACTGGTTGATGTAATTTGTTTAATTGTGCATGTAGTGGCTACATTTGGAAATAGTGACATTAAATTAATAAGCTGCATGAAAGATTACATTTCTTCAACAGAAAAACAAACTTGATGCACTTATGTCTTGTGTCAATTATTTATTTATTCAACATTTGGCAGTTTTGGCCCTCCATATATTAAAGGTCCTATTACAAAATCTGTCCTTGTATAAACTGAGAAATGTTCTCCTTCCCAGGTCAGCCTGCGGCGTCTCGGGGCACAGATATGCGGCCTGTTCGTGGAGGTGGAGGAGGAGAAATTTTCCCGTCGACTGGAGGACCTGCTGCCGTTGCTGGAGAAGGAGATCGACCCCGACAACTATGAAGATGTGAGTCATCACACAGGGAGGAGCAGAAGTGCGATTGAAGGCAGTGAGTTCAGAATAAATGATTAATTTGTAACCTTCTCTTTCAGATCGAAGAGGAGCAGGAGGAGAAAGGAGCTGACAGGCTGCTCTTCAGTTATCTGACTCTCCTCACTAAGCTGAGCAAACACTGTGGATTCCTGGAGCTCAGCAAGCCTAGTGACACACTCCGGAACATCTGGGGTAAAGAGCGCACATGCATCACCTCGCCGTTACTGACAAATGCATTCTGCACATGCTCATTAAAACATGTCTTTGCCTTATTTTAGGTCACATCGAAGCCCACCTGCGGTACCCTCACTGCTGGGTGTGGCTAACGGCCTCACAGCTTTTCGGCCAGCTGTTTGCAGCTCACCGGGCAGAGCAGCTGGTCGCCGTTTGGAGAGGCGAAGGAGATGCTTCATCAGAGTTGGCAGCCACCGACTTTATCACCTGCAACCTGGATAAGAAGGTAGAGCCAAGATGCTTGTTTTTGTTTTTTTCCCCTCTTGCAGCAGACTTCATTTCTGCATCTTATATTTTAAATGAAATCTTCTTTCCCTTTGTTTTCTGAAATCTAGATGAGAGAGTTGGCGCTGTCTTTTTGCTATCAGCTGCAGTCCAAGTACCTGGACACGGCGTCAGGAGAGCAGGTGCGCAAACCCCACCGAGCCACACACCTGCCTTCCTGCACCTCATACATTTAAAGATCAGCTCATACAGGTGTTTGGCTAACAGAGGCGCTTCTGCTTCACCCACAGGTGATCAAGAACTTGCTGTTCGTCGGCAAGGTGATCTACCTCATTTCCCCCGAGTCCCAAATCATAACTCCTCAGGAAGAAGAGAAAGAGGGAGAGGATGAGCAAATGGAGAATGGTGATGAGGGAGATGAAGAAGAGGAGGAGAGAGAGGAAGAGGGAAAAGAAGAGGAGGAGGAGGAGGAAGAAGATGACAAAGAAGACAGGCCTCCTTCCCTGCTGTGGCTGATGAAGAAGCTGTCTCTGATGGCAAAGAGAGAAGCTGCATATGCTCCCAAAGTTCCCCTCAAGGTAAACTTAGAAACACTTGTCTTGTTTTTTTTAAACCCAGTGATGATTTGAAGTGCCCGTAATGTGACACTGTTTGTCCTTCACTGTGATTTCTCTCAGAGAACGTGCGTGTTTAAGTTCCTGGGAGCAATGGCCATGGACTTGGGGAAAGAACGGCTCGCCCCGTATTTGACCACAATAATCACGCCACTGTACAGAGAGCTGGACAGCACATACGCAGACCAGGGTAACTGCTCTGAACCAGTGTTGCCAAGAATAAAAAAAACCCATCCTGACAAAAAGTGTTAGATACACCGAATGACCCCTGTTGTCTCCTAATCTCTGATCCAGATCCCACACTGAAGAACCTTGCTCAGGAGCTCATCGAGCTGATGAAGAAACATGTGGGCCTGGAGAGATTCTCCCTGGCCTTCTCTGCCGTCCAGAAGGAATTCTCACAGAGACGAGCGGCACGCAAACAACACAGAGCCATGCAGGTATGATAGACATCGCAATGAGACACACACGAGAAACAGCTTTAATTTGCCATCGATCGTCCTCACAATTTCTCCTCCGGTCTCTGCAGGCGGTCGCAAACCCAGACATCGCTGCAAAGAAGAAGCTGAAGAAGCACAAGAACAAAATCGAAGCCAAAAAGAGGAAGATCGAGTTCCTCCGGCCTGGATATAAAGCCAAGAAGCAGCGAAGCCACGCGCTCAAAGACCTGGCCATGGTGCAGTGAGCCGAGGACGCTAGGAGGGGATGAAAGCTAGGCCAGCTGATGCAGAACAGACTCAAAAGGAAGCATGGATAAGAGTATACCCAGAATCCTGTGGGCTTCCGATTCAACTTAACACAAAAGACCAAACAGAAGCTTGACTGTGTGTACAGAGCAAGGACGCTGTGGAAAAACCCAGAATTAACGTCTGTTACACGTCACGGCGCAGCACTCATTCATGTGAATTGCAAAGCTGGAATCTATTTTATATCTTCTTGCTGTGAACAGGCTACAGTTTTGCCCCAATTTCTATCCCGTGCAGTTAAATGTACATGTATTTGTAATTAAAAAAGATCCATCTGTTTATTGTCATGTCTAATGTCACTCGATGAAAAGCAAAAAAACAAGTCTCAGTGCTGATACAATCACTGAAAGCAAACTTTACTGAGAATAAGTTTCACTGTACAAGCAGATACAACCATAAAACTTTGAGCATACAGTTAGTGTTCAGTAGCTGAAAGACTAATATGCCAAAGCTGCACCCAAAAACTTAACCCCTAAATTATTTAAAACAAATCAACAGAAGGAAAAATAGAAACTGGTGACAAACCATCTGCCTGCTATATAGTACAAAAAATGGTCAGGCTGCAGTAACACTTGGCTAGACGATGGCTGATACAAAGAAACGTGTTCTTCCACATTCTGAGTCAAAATAATTTTTTTGCGATTTAGTGAATGTTGTTTTCAACGAGGAATGGAAAATCAATGCGAGTCCAGTGTACTATAAACATTCTGCACTGAGGTGGACGTTCACCCTCTCAGGAGCAGGACTGTCGGGTCCTGTAATGTTTGTGCCTTTAATGGTCAAACGCTGCCTCCAATGGTCAAACGCTGCCTCCTGGTGGATATTTGCTGGATCTTTTCAGTGACTGTAGTGCTCGTCACATGGTAAATGCTGTCTGGCTGCAAAGCATCCTTCAAGAGGATTTAAAACTGAAGCTGAATGAATATTTTTAATCCATGATGACTTCAAAACTACCGTAAATGTATTAATAAAATTAGCAACATTTATTTATATATGTCACAGTTATCAGCTGTCACTTTGTGTTGCCAAGATATAGGAAAATGTTGACACCACATTTAAACTGTTGCTCATCCATTGCTGCAGTCTTACAGTTCTCCCAAACCTTCATTTGTCTGTGTCCAGTCCACATGTTACTGCAGCCTCTGCTGCTCGGTCCCAGGCTTCAGAGGCGTTTGGCATGGGGAGGACTCGGCCAAAGGCTTCAGATGGGTCAAATGTAGGGAAGGTGATGGGGAAGGGTAGGAGTGCAATCACCTGTCCAATGTAAAAAGGGAAATGGGGAGCAGTCCATTACAAGACTTCTGACAGAACAGGTGCCAGCCTTTTACTGCCGACTCTTCAGGGAATCCACCAACCTGCAAGCAGTGAGAGTAAACCGAGTTCAGAGGAGAACACGTAAATGATATCCTTCCATTAGTCTCATTGCTCTGTGTGATTAGCAGCCTACCACTCCATAGCCTCGTCCAGCCCTGTGCCTTTGGTGGCTGAAGTCTTAAAGATCTGCCATTTTCTGTCTTTAAGGGCAGGCAGGCCCAGGGCGTTGGCCACCTCGGTCGGTGTCATGGCCTGATCCATGTCCTGTTTGTTTGCAAACACCACAAGGATCGCCTTCTTCAGCTCCTCTTCCTGAACAAGACATGGTCACAAAACTCCAGCGTGAAAAGTGGACCTTTTTGTTCCAACTTTCAATAAGCAGCTGCTGCACATTATCAGACAAACGGAAACAAATGACGGAAGCCGTTTACAGCTCCAGCTGCTGGGTTCATTATCACCTGCTAGCTGACAGTTAGCACACTTACCTCCAACATAGCAACCAGTTCAGACTTCGAGATGCCCATCCTGTCACGGTCACTGCTGTCGACGACGTAGATGACTGCGTCTGTGTTTGAGTAATAACAGCGCCAGTAGGGCCTGTGAAGCAGAAAATTAAATAGAAATGCTGATAAACTGGAGACAGGTAGGATGAGAGGAAGGAACTCCATCAAAGAGCGAGTGAGAGGTGGAGACTGAGTGCAACAATCCAAAAATAAAGATGAAGGCAAAGATACCAAACACTTGGAAGGTGAAAACACTGAGAAAATAATGAAAATGAATGATGGCGAGCTAATAACACAACAGCTTCTTACAGCAGTAATCTGTGTATGGTCTCAACCAAAGATGAAATTGTTTTGCTTATTCAAATGAAAAGAAAAATGTAAATCTCCAGTTAGAAACACACGCAGGCCTCAATTCTCTACTCTTAACAAATCCACAGGAGGCTGTTTTCTTGCATTTTCACAGCACCACCTACCTGATACTCGTCTGTCCTCCCAGATCCCACACCTGGAACTTCAGGTTCTTGTACGTGACCGTCTCAACGTTGAAACCAATTGCTGCCGACAAAAGAAAATATTATTCATATAATCAAGTTATGCACTATAATAACGAGATGAGGAGAAAATGCATACTGCAAAGATATTTGTGGTGCAGTTTAAAGATGACATAGAAAGACAAATAAGGCTCAATATTAAAACACTTTATTTAGGAAAAGAAATATGTGAAAGCAGCTGAGTAGCTCCAATCACTTCAGGTGTATTAAAGGGTTTTTATTGTAATGTTTTATCCAACGGTTTCCTGTTTGTTATGGGAAACAACAAAATACCCTTATCTTTAAATAACAGCTAAATAAGTCAGGTATCTTACAAAAAAAGAAATAAAAAGATTCTCACTCACTGACGCAACATGGCTTTGAGGGAAGTTTGGGTGGAACTGTGATTAAGAACTACTAAAAATGTAAACAACCTGTGAAGTGAACTTCACACACAGAAGATAGTTTGAGTTCTTAAAACTAAATTAACCAAAATCTGATTAAAACCAGTCTCGAGGTCAGCTGAACATTTTTGGATATTTATGGTGTTGCTCTCGATTGGTTTATACAGACACCTCTGTCTCCATAGCAATACATTTAAACCTTTTCTGTCCCAGCCACAACTCAACTCAAGTCAAGTCAAGAGGCTTTATTGTCACTCCAGCCATGTGCAGTACACAGTGAAACAAGACAACATTCCTCCAAGACAAGACCACGGTGCTACATATAACAGACAATCAACACAGGACTACATAAAGTGCAATGTGCAAAAATTGCAACAAAAAAACCCCAAACCTGTATTCATATCTACTTACAGTAGCTTCCATGTCATCTGACATGATGCCAAGTCAAATCCGCTGTGATTGCATAAAACAGGTTTCTCACAGAAGGGATGTTTGGGGTCAGAGTGCTTCGTTAGTTTGCTCGGCTCGCTGGCCTTTGATGTGTCAAACTCTGATAACTCCCACTGTCTGGCAGTTGATTAAAGGCATATTACACGAATTACACTGGTTCTCTCTTTTTCTCTCACTGAACCACATTACATTTTCTTATCATTCGCCAACATAAAACCTGAGCCATGGAAATCAGTCAGGCCATTCTTTGCCAAATGCACTAATTTTATCTGGCTGTGGATCAGGTCATCTGTGCTGGAGATGCTGGGTTATCTTAGCAGGGAGGTAGTCGACTAGTCACGATTACGTCGACTATTAAAATCGTCGACGACTGATTTAATAGTCGACGCGTCGTTTGACGCTTTGTAAGATCACAAAAGACGCAGGAATAAGTAGCAGGATTTAAGAGTGTAATAACGGACTGAAACAGAAGATGGCAGCACTGCACGTACAAGGATGCCAGCTCCCGTTAAACCCCGAAGAAGAAGAAGAAGAAGCAGTGTCCCAGAATTCATAGCGCGGCCCTGCTCAGTAGTGATGGGATTTCCGGCTCTTTTTAGAGAACCGGCTCTTTCGGCTCCGAACCGGCTCTTCAGGTTGTTTTGTTGCTTTAATTAATTTATTATTAACAACAATATAAAATTATGCACAAAAGGAATTACTAATGTAAAAAAAAAGTGGTTTTATTTATATGTTTATATATAAATATATGCGGTGGCCCCTAAAGACAAAGCACGTACAAATGAAACACTTAAAGCTGTAAGCTAATGATAGTTATATAAGAGCAGATGCATGCTGGTGCAATAAGCTGTACATTTTCCGTCCAATGGATGATGATCTGATTAGTCGACTAATCGCAAAAATAATCGGTGACTAGTCGACTATCAAAATAATCGTTTGTGTCAGCCCTACAGGGAGGCACTTCATGTAACAGTTAAATCCACCTATAATATCTCACCACTGTTCCAAAATCACAGTAGAGGTGACCAATCATAAAACGGTTTATGTATTTCCACCAGCACAGCGTACCACATAATTGCTGGGCCCAAAGTCAGTGGCACAGTTCTTTGCTGCATGATTCATCTCACATGGATATCAAAGCTACTTGTGCAAGTAATGCCATGTACAAATCATTGGCAAACCTGTCAAAATATTGGCTGGCTTTCAAAAGACACCAAGGCAGAACAGGCTCTGCATCAGCACCGCGCTGGTGGAGCATGTCTCATACGGGTACAGGTGGAACAGGCACTGCAGCATTTTTCTTCACAATAACAATATCGGTAGCTTTTTTTCACTTTGAATTACTGGAATGTGGGAGGAGGGGAGGGGGTGTGGTATTGCTTATACAAATATTTCTCGAAGCAGAAAAACAGCAGGAGTTTGGAGCTCCTGAACGTCAGGCACACGAGTGTGAAAATTTAAAGTTGAACTTGACACAGCAGGAAAATGAAGGCATAAAGACATTCAGCTGCTCCCTTTTTTCAAAGGCGTCACTATAGCAAATCTATACATGGAGACCCACATTGTATATGGCAGATTTAATGATGGATGCCTCCCAGGCTTGGGAATACCACAGGAGAACACTAGCTTGTGACTCCCTTGAAGCTGGGTTTGACTCCCCTCTTGATATCAGTCTAGAATCTCTAAGGTGAATACGTTAACCCCTACACTATGGAGCCACTAAATGTGCAATCGAGATACAGACAAAACAAATACGTACTGGGAATTGTGGTCACCACCTCTCCAACCTGCAGTCTGTACAGAATTGTGGTTTTCCCGGCACCGTCCAAACCCAGGATCAAAATCCTCATCTCCCTGGTGCCAAACAGGCCAGAGAAGAGACTAGAGAAGAAACCACCTGAAGAAGAAGAAAAAGAAAGGAGTAGTGAGAAAAAAGGATGAATGTGCAGAAATATTTACTTTTCATCAAACACCTAGTTTCCTTGGATTTTTAGGGGTAGTATTGCTTTTTCTTTTTTAACATTGACAGAGTGCTGGTGTTGCGCCAAAAAGTCATTTCCGATGTTTATGTGTTTTTTTTTTAATGTGTAATGTCTGTGCTTGCATTGGTTAAAAGATTGTAGTCAACAGGATTTATATGGGGTTTTATGAAAAACAGAGAAATTAACTCGAAAGTATCTTTATGACTTTGTGACATTGTACCCACATTATAACCGATCCAGACCTTTTTAGCCACTTCAAATATCTTTATACAAATTTTATGTTATATTTGTTGCAATTTCTCCTACCCCTTTATCCATATCCTTCTTAAAGGAGACAATTTCAATGTCAATGATAGTTTTTAACTGGGTAAATAAAGGATATATAAAAATCACTTTGCCAGAAAGTGATTGCAGCTTCTCCCTTGTGACAGGAATATTGTTTGTATCTCAAGATAACTTAACTTCACTCATGGCTATGGATAAATTTGACATATGTTTAACATAGTTATTTATCTAATTGTAATGTTATTTAATCATTTTTTGACAGACGATCACTTTTTGGCACAACACCGGCCAAAATAAAAATCTTCATCGACAGAGACCAAGCTAGCAGTTAGCAAAGCCCGAGATTAATTGCAGAGTGTATTAATGATAATACACACACATACTACATACTGTAGGTATACTGAACACGTGGGAGCTTAGCTGCAGATGCTTTAACGCAAAGACATAATTGGACAGATAAAATCATGCCTTTTTATCACAACCATAAATGACCAAACAGGTACAGAATACCAAATACTATACAGCCCCCAACAATGGACGCAAGTCTTTGCTTTTCACTTTTAAGTAGGTGAAAATGTATGATGCCCTGTGCGAGAGATTCCACTGCTTCAGTTCTTAAAATCTTTATGAAAATGTATATAATTTATGATTTTTCCCACCAAAGTTAAAAAGCTGTGTAAATTATAAAATAAAAGCAATTTCTATTGGTTTTAATTTATCGTAAGCGCCTTGAGACAACTGTTGTTGTGATTCGGTGTTATAAATATAAAATTGATTTGATTTGACAAGCAGAAGTGACCAAAAAGGCGAATATGCCGAATACATTTAGGCTTGTAGTTCTTTACTCTCTTCCTGATTTCCATGGAAGCTACTAACCGATTTACTGTCACTGTCAACCAGGCAAACTGCAGTTAGCTTAGCTACACACAGTGTTATGGAGTTTTGGTATTAGCAGAAAATAAAATGCATGTCATCATTCATGATCAATGCCAGTATGTTCATGTTTTAATTACAACAGAAATGTTTGGTCGGGGAATATTAACAACATGCTGTTAATAAAGAGCAAAACATATTCACTGTAAGTTGCTAATTTTGGCAGGCAAGCTAACTGGCTACACTCGCACATTAAATTAAACAAACAAACAGGGATATACCGGGATATAATCATTAATACACACGAAGATTACATGTAACTACACAAAATCACGTTTTGCTGAGCAATTGTGAAAATACTCACCCATTTTGATAAAGCCAGGGTCCTTATTTCCACACTAAAGTGCCAGATTTCACAGGATGCGGATCTTCTTCCGTGTGGTTGACGTGTCGCTGAACGACGTCACCAACTTGTCGCTTGGAGTTTGCTTAGCAACATTCGTCACACACAAAAGCGCTAATAAAATATAAAATAAAGAAATCGCGACAAATGGAGCAAACTTCAGTAACTCTGGCTAATAAATTAATAATTTGACCGTTTATAAAAAAAAATATTACTATAAAATGTGTCGTATTGGCTACGCTGCTTTATAAAAATATAATCGTAGTGATCGAAAGTGCGGCACGCGAAAAGAAGACGTTAAAGCGCAGGCTACATTCAAGAAGACAAAAAGCAGTCGCGTTCCTAACTGTTTTGAAGCCAGTCTCAGCCAAGGGAATGTGACAAATAAAATTGCGAAGAGTTTTGAACGCAACTCGCATTAGACGAAGGAGTTGCCCTCTCTGAACAGCATCAAATTTATGATCACCAGATACTGGAAAGATTTTAAAGCTAGGCTTTCAAGCTGCTAATACGTAATGTTTATTTAAAACGAGATGCAGCCGTTATGAATAGCCGTTATGAATTAGGAGTAACTTTGCTGTGAAGAAATTGCTCTGAGTTCTAGTTATCCACGAATGGACCTGGTCACTGTCGGCTGAGACATCATTTACAAATCCGCGGTGAGACTGAGGCGGGACCGCCAGGATGGTGGAGCGGTCGGACCGAGCCCCTTTGCTAGACTGGGAAGAGGTTCCGTCCGCGGAGAAGACCGGAGGTACTTCTCCGACGAAGGAACGACTGTCGAGTCCCTCCAACAGCCGTGCCTTAGGATGCTCCGCGCCCGGGTTTGGGTGGAGCAGCGGACCAGGGGGTCCCATTGCCAGCAGGTCTGTCTCCAACGCAGACGGCTGCAGCGCCCCGCCCGCGACCTCCAGCGATCTGGCGGGTACAGACGAAGCGCTGCCACCCGACAAGGAGGAGCATCTCTCGGATACAGGACCGAGAGAGGTGTCGCTAGAAGACAGGATGGTGAAATGGGAGGAAAAGGACCAGATAGTGTCGGTGTTTGTGGTTACATTCAATACCAGATCAGGTGGGACATCAAATGTACTTATATGGAATTTATTTAACCTTATAAAAACAAATACAGGCAGGCTTTAAAAGAAGGGCAATGATCAGCTTATAGACAGGTCAGAATAAACAGATGCAGCTGTTGTGTCTGACGCTCAGAATGACCAAGTCTGCAGTCCACCACAGGTGTGGCTTTTTCTGACCTGCAACAGTAGTTTGGAGACATTATCTAAAGGCACGACATCTTCTGCAAGCCTAGTGGCAGAATAAGCCATGACAAAATGTCAGGAAGAGTGCTGTGGTAGAAAATCAATCAGCTGGTGCTTTATGCACAGTAGAGCCATACATTTTTAATGACAGATATGTTAAAGACAGGGGCGAACCCACTATGAAACAGTTACTTAGGAGGCAGGAGATCAGGTTACGATTCACTGGATTTAAGGCTTCATGATGATGCTTTGGAGGCATGCAGTGCAGGATATTCCCTACAGGGTGGAGCTGGCCACTTTATGATTTTGCGGTGTCTGGTTGAGTGAAGACCAGGAGCATGGTGTGATGAGCAGTTTTATTTTCTAGATTTGACGAAAAGAATCATAAGTACCTGTGTTACAGGGGCTTCACTGAAAGACCTCAATTAGAAACCAGCAAGCTACCAGATAAGCTGAAGCTGAATCAGTTCCCAGCTCCCACTCATCAGTGTTACCGTGGACTTCCAGGCCACTCATGACCCGATCCCACATGCTTGCTTATTGCTGGAACCACGTGATAATACATTTTTATCTCCACAATATAATTTCCAGTTACATCATTCTGTTAAGGAGTCTAGTCTGTGGTATGATAAAAACAGGATGACACAAAAGATGTTCATTTGTAGGATTTTAAAAGAAAACCAGATCAAACGAGCAGCGGCACATTGGACAAATTCTTCTTTAACCACCACTTAGAAACATCAGTGCCCTTCTAAGTCGAACGCCACCCAGATATGTTTATAAAGGAAGGATGCATCAATATAGAAGTATAGTGTCTTATAATGGTAGAGTTGTCACAACATAATATAATGGCAAATATTTTTATATGAAGTCAAAGGAGCTTGCAAAGAAAAGCGTCTGGACTTCTTTAAGTTGCTTGAAGACGTTTCACCTCTCATCCGAGAAGCTTCTTCAGTTCTAAGGTCAAATGGTGGGGAGTCCCAGATTTAAACCTAGTGGGAGTATCCCCCCACAGAGGGACAAAAGGACCCCCTGATGATCCTCTAATCGCCTGAGCCAAGGTGTGAAACTGGGTGTGGGTCCCAATCAGCCAGGGTTTCGGGTGAGCTCATTGTGAAACCTGGCCCCACCTTATCATGCGAATTCCTGAGGTCAGATGGCCCAGGATGTGAGTGGGCGTTAAGGCATCTGGGGAGGGAACTCAAAACTGGATTATAGATGGCAGACAATTGGTGTCGTAAACCACCGTCTCTGTTCAAAGATGGTCGCTCACACTGGACATAGATGGCTTCTTTCACTCCTTTTTCAAACCATCTGTCCTCTCTGTCCAAAATGTGAACATTGGCATCCTCGAAAGAGTGACCTTTATCCTTAAGATGCAGATGGACTGCTGAGTCTTGTCCTGTGGAGGTGGCTCTTCTGTGTTGTGCCATACGCTTGTGAAGTGGCTGTTTGGTCTCTCCAATGTAGAGGTCTGGGCATTCCTCGCTGCACTGTACAGCATGCACCACTGATTGGGACCCACACCCAGTTTCACACCTTGGTTCAGGCGATTAGAGGATCATCAGGGGGTCCTTTTATCCCTCTGTGGGGAGATATTCTCCCACTAGGTTTAAATCTGGGACTCCCCACCATTTGACCTTAGAACTGAAGAAGCTTCTCGGATGAGAGGTGAAACGTCTTCAAACAACTTAAAGAAGTCCAGACGCTTTTCTTTGCAAGCTCCTTAGACTATGATGACCTGGATGACTGAGAACCTTCACAGACATTTTTATATGAAATAATCAAAATCATTATTTGTAAGATGAAATTATTTACACATACATATACAGTTACTTACAGTGAATATATTTATTTTTGTCATTACTCATATTTTGAGTGTTATTCATTATTCATCACATATCAAACAAAGCAAAGTTACTGGGGGAGTTATTATGATTATTTACCATGATTTCTTTCTTAAAGCTTCTATGCACATTACTGTAACATTGTTAGAATATCGATGTGTATATATATTTTCTTGTGACACAGCTATCTATACACTACACCAGTGAAACTAAAGGATTCCCCATGCTGGTTTGACCTACCACCTGGTATGGCCCGGATCTGGCCCCACACAGTGTGCTTACACATGGCCCACATACTGCGAAGAATGACGGCCCTTTGGTGGCCCAGATCTGGTTTGACAGATGGGGCCCACACATGGGCCAGCACAAGGCCAGTTGCAGACAAACTGGTGGTCCTGTGCTGGCCCATATGTGGACTACTCTGGCAAACCTGATCTGGGTCACCAAAGGGCCGTCATTCTTTGTGGTATGTGGGCCATGTCTAAGTTGTGTGCAGCCACGGGCCAGTTGTAGACACACTGCTGCTGGCCCTGTGCCGGCTCAGAATAGTTTCAGCTCTGGTCCCAGATGTCAGCCTAATGTGTACCTTAACCTTCCTGCCTTCTTGGGACCTTTTTGTGCCACTGCTATGTGTTAAATGGCTGCCATTTCCACTGTGTTCAGCGGAATATAACCAAACTTGCCACAGGATAGTTTTTACCTGTCAATGTTAATATTCCAGTGTGAATTCCTTAAATCAGCCTAAAATGGCTGAGCAGCAGAAATCCCCACACCCATCACCCTGGGGACCATTTTCTGCCCATTGACTTCCATTATAAACGCTATTTTTCAACCCCAAATTATCATCATATGATTTTATTTTTTCTTCTTTTCTTGGATGTCAATGAAGACTCAGGGCCTTGAAGTTTTAATTTTTAAATTGCAAAAAAAATGCAAAAAAAATAATGGCAGGTCAAAATGTATGTTGGTGCCAATCTTTGGTCCATCTAAAGGCCTACTTATAATGACAATCACATATTACTTCAACTGGTTTTTTGTAGAAATATTTAGTTTCGTTTTTTGGTTTTTGGGGCTTATAACACAGGGCGCTCATGTAATAACACTGGGATTTGAAGGGTTAAAACAACGAAAATATAATTAAAACTTTACATGAATATTTCAGGGAGGAGTAGTTTTACAAGGTTGGCTAATTTAAAGTGGAATAAAATATGGATATATGGTCTTTTTATGGCGTGGCTGAGAATGGTCCCTAGGGTGATGGGTGTGAGTTTTTTAAAGGATGGCAGGAGGGTTAATCAAGCCATGTAAAAACAACATGTGCCAGAACATGCAAAACAGTGCAAAAGTAACATGACAAAACTCTGTTCACACAATGAATGGACTGATTCTTATATAGTGCTTCTAGTCTCCCTGATTACTCAAAGTGCTCTATACAACATGCCACATTTACCCAATCACACACTTTCTCTAAACTGAGTTCTTCCTGACTACATTCATACTCTTGACATGCAGACTAGAGGAGCCAGAGATTGATCCACCACATACGTCTTATCATGCCAGAAGTCAGCCAGCAGTGCCGGCTTGATACCAGATCCGGGCCAGACCTGCTTGCTATGTGGGCAGACTCACTTCGGCGTGACTCCCATTGGCAGCACTTATCAGATGAATGAGAGCGAAGGGAACTGAAGTGAAAAAATTTGTACTGGATAAAAAGGTTAATAATGGAAAAATGGCAGACAGTGAGGAACAGCAAAGTAGAGCTAATTACTTGAACTGATATACCGTTATAATTGGAAAATAATAACACGTATACAGACAAACAACATGGTGAATAAATACATATATTTCTCCTCCTTAAGTTATAGAAATATATGTGTCCTCTGGATCTTGTGGTACTCTGCAAATATCTAATTTTAATACTTTATAATGTTTTTTTAGAAAAGGCACTGAACTGAAGTTATATAACACGAGTTCATATCAATGCGCATGCGCCAACCAGCGTGCAGCCTGTTACAGTCGCTCCTGCTTTTCTCTTAGTTTAGCTCTTTTTTCTTACGTATTCTTTTTTTTTCTGACTTGTATTTTCCTCCGTTTTCTATCTCTTACTCAATCATGTGGATTGAGAGAGTTTTTGTTCTTCTGGTGGCCGTGGAACTGTTACTTTTATCATGGAACGGGACCGCGGCACATCTCCTACACGCACGGACTGTTTACTCCAGAGATCAGCTGATCGCCCTGATGCCGGCCGGCTCGCTGGCCAGGCCCGCAGAAGTGCCCGCAGAAGTACCAGCTGAAATTTGGAGGAAAACACATCGGGGATGCAGAGGTCAAGGACAGAAGAGAAGAAAAAAGGTGACGGTGAGACAGCGGAGGCTCGAAGCGAGGAGGAGGTTTAAACCGTGTCTGCCGTCTATCGTGATGGGAAATGTGCGATCGTTGGCAATTAAAATCGACGAGCTCTCAGCACTGGTACGGAGTCAGAGGGAATACCGAGAGTGTAGCCTGATGTGTTTCACCGAATCATGGCTGCACCAGGTCATTCCCGATGAGAATGCTTCCGTGGAAGGCTTCCACACTGTTCGGGCGGACAGGGACAGCATCGCTAGCGGTAAGCGTAAAGGAGGTGGGCTTGCTGTTTTAGTTAACAACCGGTGGTGTAACCCTGCCAACATAACAATCAAAGAAAGGATTTGTTGCCCGGACACTGAACTGTGTGCTGTTGGACTCAGGCCGTATTATTTACCCAGGGAATTCTCTCACGTCATCTTGGTGGCTGTTTATGTTCCCCCCTCTGCTAACCCCACAGCTGCATGTGACACTATCCACTCTGCCATAGCTCGGCTACAGACTCAGCACCCGAGTGCCTTTATTGTGATCTCGGGTGACTTCAACCATGTATCACTGGACAATACACTACCAACATTCAAACAATATGTGGACTGTCCCACCAGGGGAGAGAAAACTTTAGACTTACTGTATGCTAACGTCAAGGATGCATACAGCTCCTCCTCCCTCCCCCCACTTGGTAGGTCAGATCATAACCTGATTCACCTCACCCCCCGCTATGTGCCAATTGTGAGGAGGGAACCTGTGACCACCAGGACTGTTAGGAGGTGGTCAGAGGAGGCAATAGCGGAACTACAGGGCTGTTTCGAGGTGACCGACTGGGAAACACTCTGTGAGCCTCACGCCGAGGACATCAATGGGCTTACTGAGTGTATCACAGGCTACATAACTTTCTGCACTGACTCCATTGTTCCAGCTCAGACTGTTCATTGTTACCCAAATAACAAGCCGTGGGTGACTAAGGACATCAAAGCCCTCCTCAACAACAAGAAGAGGGCTTTCAGAGGGGGCAACAAAGAGGAGGTGAGGAAGGTCCAGGTGTTACTAAAGGACAAGATCAGAGAGGCTAAGGACAATTACAGGAGGAAGCTGGAGTGGAAACTCCAGCAGAACAGCATGAGAGAGGTGTGGAGGGGCATGAAGACCATCACTGGATTCAGGCCAACCAACAGCAGGGGAGCTGAGGGAGGTGAGAATAGAGCCGACGAGTTGAATCTGTTTTTCAATAGATTCGACACCACAGTGTCTGCTCCCACCCCCACAACCTCACCTGCAGTCAGCCTGGAATCCAGAGCCACACCACTGTGCCAGCCTCTCTCTTCACATGTTGCCTCCTGTGAGATTCCTGACACCCCTCCCCCACCCATCACCTTCACTCAATACCAGGTTGAGATGCAAATGAGGAGACTTCACTCAGGCAAGTCTGCTGGACCAGACGGAGTGAGTCCCCTTGTCCTCAAGACCTGTGCCCCCCAGCTGTGTGGAGTCTTTCATAAACTGTTTATGCTGAGTCTGAGTCTGCAGAGGGTCCCGGTGATGTGGAAGACATCATGCCTCGTCCCTGTACCAAAGACGCCTCGTCCCAGTGGCCCCCAGGATTACAGGCCCGTGGCACTGACTTCCCACATCATGAAGACCCTGGAAAGGCTCATCCTGGACCAGCTGCGACCCATAGTAAGACCACATCTGGATCCCCTTCAGTTCGCTTATCAGCCTCGTCTCGGAACAGAGGACGCCATCATCTACCTGCTCAATCGTGTCTACACCCATCTGGACCAGCCGGCGAGCACTGTGAGGGTCATGTTTTTTGACTTTTCCAGTGCTTTCAACACCATCAGGCCGACCCTCCTGGGTGATAAGTTAGCAGCGATGCAGGTGGATGCTTCTCTGGTGTCCTGGATTGTTGATTACCTGACAGGAAGACCACAATATGTACGTCTCCCACAGTGTGTGTCTGACAAGGTGATTAGCAACACAGGGGCACCACAGGGGACTGTCCTCTCCCCCTTCCTCTTCACCCTCTACACCACAGACTTCAGCCACTGCACAGAGACCTGCCATCTTCAGAAGTTTTCTGATGACTCTGCGGTGGTTGGATGCATCAGCAGGGATGATGAGACAGAGTACCGGGCTGTGGTCGACTCCTTTGTCACGTGGTGTGAGCAGAATCATCTGCAGCTCAACGTGGCAAAGACTAAGGAACTGATCGTGGACTTCAGGAAGACCAGGAAACACTTGACCCCTGTTTCAATCCAGGGGGTCAGTGTTGACATTGTGGAGGACTATAAATACCTTGGAGTACACATTGACAATAAACTGGACTGGGCTAAAAACACCACAGCACTTTACAGGAAGGGCCAGAGTCGTCTCTATTTTTTGAGGCGACTGAGGTCCTTCAACATCTGCCAGAAAATGCTGAGGATTTTCTATGAGTCTGTGGTGGCCAGTGCGATCCTCTATGCTGTTGCATGCTGGGGGAGCAGGCTGAGGGTCGCAGATGCCAACAGACTTAATAAACTGATCCGTAAGGCCAGCAATGTTGTGGGGATGGAGCTGGACTCCCTCAAGGTGGTGTCGGAGAGGCGGATGCTGTCCAAGATAAAGACAACGTTGGATAACACCTCCCACCCACTCCATGACATGTTGGTCAGTCACAGGAGCTCGTTCAGTGAGAGACTGAGATTACCGAAAAGCACCACTGAACGACACAGGAAATCATTCCTGCCTGTGGCCATCTCCCTGTACAACGCATCCACTTAACACACTGTTTGCTGCTACAACTACACATGTTTCTTTTCCAAATATTTATTTATAAGTGACTTATGTATGTATGTATGTATATATATGTATATATTGTACTATTCTTAGTTAGCGTATTGTCTGTCTTGTCTTAATGTTGGTTTAAAATGGAGCACTGTAACAAAAAATAATTTCCCCCAGGGATCAATAAAGTATTCTGATTCTGATTCTGATTCTGATTCTTCATCAAGGTTGTTTTCTGATACACAGCATTTGATGTCAGATACGAGATGAAGCGCCGTTTTATGACTCATTCCTTACATCGAAATGAAACATAATAACACAGAGGCAGATGGACACATGAAAAAAAAATCATCATTAGTTTGTACTTGAAGGTTCAGTCCCTGAGCTCATATGTGCTCATGTTAGTAAATAAAGCAGTTTATCGCAAATATGCTTATGAAATTTGATTTAGATTATCATGCAATATATTGAGCATCACAGAATCGCTGTATTGTCGTTGTGGGCAAGTGTTCGTGGTTTTCATTGCTGAGTAACTTCTCTCGTATTTGTATCTGGTATGTGGATGTGTTATTTGGGCAAATGTGTTCCTGGAAAGTGTAAGTGTCCTAAGGTGCACCAGGTCCTAGACAGAATTCAATATAATTCAATTTTAGTCATATAGCATCAAATTACTGCAACAGGTGTCTCAAGCTGCTTTATAGCAGCTTTAGGCACTCAGACGACCCCCTATGAGCAAGCACTTGGCAACAGTGGGAAGGAAAAACTCCCTTTTAACAGGAACAAACCTCAGGCACACCCAGGCTCAGTGTACAGGGATTTTGTTATTCCACCTATAATAATGCTGTAGGATGCTGTGAGAATGTTTAGACAAAATTTGGATTTTAGGATAATTCCTCCCGGATGTTAGTTGTGCATCCACACCCATAGATCATAGATCAAAGCAAAACCAGATGTTTGTAAAATTACTTTGACTTTCCATTCTTAGCAAGACCCATGAGTAACATCTGGTCCATACACCTAGCACTGCATGAGAGTCAAAGTTAAACACTTGAAGTCACTACCAGCTGTCGGTAAAGCATCTTTTCTTCGTGGATGACAGAAACCAGCAACTTCATATTAAGCACTGATCAGCTCATATTTCAGCAGAAACTCTTACGCAGAGATCTCATGATGAGATTGAAAGGCACACTGGCTGAGTCACCTTCGGTTTCTCAGCTCCTGTCAGCTCATATTTGCTCAGCTGCGTCAACCAACAAGTAATGAATTCCAGGGAATATAGTTGGACTCCTGAAAACACACTGTCTGTTCCTGTATCAGCCTATATCCATTTATTCAAGTTTTATCATTATTATTGTCTCTGTGCTGTTTGGGTGTGATAGGAAACATGCTGGAGTGGTGTCTGCCCAAAGACATGGACCTGGATGGAGTGGAGTTCAAAGCCATTGCCAGCGGCTCCCACCGAGTCAGCACAGACTTCATGTAAGGATCAGTATCTGTGTCTCTTACACTCTTACACAGCCGAGTCGCTAATTTTAAGTATTAGGATGCACCCCCATGTCCTCATCCTGGCAGGACAGAGCCGAGGAAAGTGTTGCCTGACAAAAAAAAAAAAAAGGAACAGCCATCTGGCAGCATCTTTGCTTTTTCATGACTCACGGCCTCATCTGTGTCCCTCTCCCCTCTTTCCACAGCTACTTCCGTAAGGGCTGCTACTTTGGCCTCGCCTGCTTTGCCAACATGGCAGTGGAGAGCACGGTGGAGAGGGGGGCCAGGATGAAGTCGGTTGGGATCCTGTCTCCCTCCTACACCCTGCTCTACCGCTACATGAGCTTCCTGGAGCACCAGGTCAGGTAAGAGCACTGAGCTTGTACAATGGAGAGCTCTGCTCATCAAGATCTATGACTTTCTATCAACGAAACATTTAGACCAACCAACTGAGTGTACTTTTTAGTTTTTTAGTAAAGAAAATAGCATATTTTTGGGAATTGTGGGTCACTCTTATTTATATTGCATGTTTAAAAGCAACAGAAGTTTACCCAAAGTGCACATGAATTAACAATGTAATTATCCCTGCAGTGTGCAAGCAGGGGGTGGGGAGGGGGGGCTGTTTTCCTATCTGTTTTTGGCCCGGCACCTATCCCCTTTCTTTGGTAGGAGTGTGCATGTATTTTTCTAGCTTTCATAATATTTTGAATAGAGAATACTTCAAAAACAGTAATGGCAACAAAATAAGATGAACATCAAGCTACAGTTGAGAGAAATATAAAACCCCTACCGAACGGACACAAAATGCAAAGGAAACTTTTTCAAAGACAGTGGAAATTGGAGTTATGTGATGTGATGCCTATTTTGAACTGGTTTAAGGCCAGTGAGTGAGTGACTTTTTGTTTATAATGAAAAAGAGTTGACCTTCGTTTTAGTCGACTGTTCAAGTTGAACTCTAAGAAAACTGGTTTGAAAATTTAAAAGGACCTAAAATAGAACCCTGTGGTACACCTCAATTAATGTTACTTGTACACAACATGTAATTACCTGTAGTGACTGAATGCAGTGTTGATTAAAAGTCTTGACCCCCCCCCCCCCCCCCCCCCTCTGTTTTTTTTCTTCCTAATAGCCAGACTTGTAATTTTTTAATGTCTGCTTAAACAATAGTTCTGCAGGGTTTCTGAAGGTCTTTCAACACATTTCCTTTGGAGTTTCACTGCTTTTTAACTCATTTTTAGTCCCTGTGCCCATCCGTTTCAGGGGAATGTTTTAAAGCCACTTGACACTTTTAATTACTCAACTATCTAAACAGAATAACCAGAGTTTTGTCTAAGCATAACACCCATCTTCAGATACTTTTGTTATCAGCAGCACGTCACATAACACATATTTTGTTCACTTTTTTTTTTTTGTTGAATCTACAAAAATGCCAAAGATAAGCTTGAAATAAGTTTGCAAACTAAGTCAATCACAAAGGGTCATTAGCTGAAAATTTGGCATATCATGGCACTGTGTGCAATGCGTCCTTAAAAAAATCTGGGGAAACTGGATAAGTGAAGGATAGGAGAAGAAGTGACAGGGCTAAAAACTAAATGCAGCAGACAAACGGAATCTGAAAGTCATGTCCTCAAGGTCAGTGTCAACATTTTCAAATTCCAGATGACTAATCAAACAAATGATAAGAAAGCTTAACTTAGAGAGTTCAGGCTAAAGAATAAAGGTGGGCATACCAAATATTAACTTTAAATCAAGAATTTGTATTATATAAAGTATTTCCTGTTATGATTGGATGTTACAATAAATTCCTGCACCTATTACCAGCTGTTCTATTAAAAAAACTATAAAGAAATGAGTACGCAGTACTGTAGGTTCTTTTTGGTCACTTGTTAATAATCCAGATAAATGAAAGGATAAATATATCAGAAGAAGGTTTTGATCAGACCACATGTCTTCTCCCAGAGAATAAGTATGTCCTGATCTCAGATCAGATGTTTAAATGTCCATGTTTCAAGTCAGTGTTTCTCTCAGTGCTGAGATCAATCGATAAGATAGTGAGAAGTCATAAATTCAGCAAATCTTCCACTTTGAACAAACTGCAATGAGTTATTCATTGATCGATAAATGTTTAGTGTTATATTGTGTCTTTATTAGAGATTAGACTCACCCTGGGTCAGTATGATTATTCACAACCAAATGTAGCATTAAGAAAATGGCAGATTTTGGCCAATTCTGAGTGAATTTTGCTCACTAGAATAACAAACGGTTTAAAAAGATTATCACTAAGTGTCCTACAAAGAGACAACATCAGTGTCTCTACAGCTATTTTTGGTATGTGGAATGGAATCTTGTGCTTGGCAGCAATGAAGTGCTAATTTTCACCTCTCTTCACTGTTAATCTGTGCAGTTGTGCAGAGTGCCGTGCAACTTGCTCTGAACAGAGATACCCTGAGTCCACGTGCACAAAGACTAAATTGGCACAGAACCAGGCTTCCTTGTTGATCCTCTGTCATGTGATCTGCACCAGTGTATCCCGTACAGTCTTATCGCCTATAGTTCACCTCTCATTGTTATCACACAGTGCAGTTTTGGTAAGGAGCTGCAGAAGAGCAGTGACACTGAGACTAAAGGCTAAACGATCATTTCTGTATATCATTATTTCATTAATCACCAAAAAAAAAAATCAGTAGCTTAACAGTGAGCATTCAGTGTCCATGTTTCCTTTCTGTGCTGAAACAAGTCTGAAAAGATGTAATCATAAGAAATTTCTGCCTGATGTGGGTGTGCAAACTTGGCTAGTGGGAACACCCTTAGCACACAGACACACCTGGTGCAGACTGGTGTGTTTGCTGTCGAGCAGCTGCACAGGGAGCAGTTTGGGGTTAAGGACAACGTGGAGGAGCCGGCGGCGCCGTTTTACTTCCACCGCTCAGAATCGCTCGATCTCTTCTATACAAATAAGTGAGAGCTCTACATGCAACAGAAGACACCGGCTTGCTTACAGCAACAGCTCGCACTTTCCATGCTTCCTGTTTTCTCTGAAAAGAAGCACATTCCTCCAGACAACACTTCACTTCCCTTTATTGTTACTAGTGGTGTGCACAGGCCCTTTTACTCCAGTGCCTCATCCCAAGCCGTGCCACACTTCCTCCTCAGCAGCTCCTCGAACACGTCTCCCTCTGTTCTCGGACTCTCTTTCTCCCTGCTTTCCCTGACAGTCCTCTCTTCCTCTTTCCACAGTTCCCACACCCTGGCCTCTCCTGGCCTCCAGTCATGCAGCGGTCATGCTCTTTACTCACCAATTCCAACATAGCTCACACCACATTCCCCATCTGCTGGCTGCCATTGTAGTCATCTGTTTCTTACATAATGGCCTCTCTTGCTGGTCACAAGGCAATTAAGATATTTAGCAATTTGCGAAGAGTTTCCCCCCTCGCTCGCTCGATCTCGCTGCTTTTTTAAACATGTTCTGTTATTTGTTTTCTCTTTGCACTCGCAGCTTGTGGAACTCATTAGTTTTGCAGGGAAAAGCTAAAAAAAGAAAGGTGTGATGAATGAAATTGTGTCTTGGCATAGAGTAACTGCAGCCTGAAAACTCTAAGCAACTCCCACTGCAACACAAAACACATTAAAAACATTTACAGGTGATAAATGTGACCCTTTATCTTGTAGTAAAACCCGACAGTGGAGCCAGAGCGACTAGAATTCTACCTTGATTTGAGATTAAGCACAAACAGCTACTTGATAAGTACTTACCCTGTGTGATGAACCTTTGAGGCCTTTAATAAGATTCATTGCTGAAACTACTGTTTTACTAGTTGAGTCACAGAAAATGGATCCACAGTAGGTTTACAACAACAATAACAAAAAAGATTTATCAGGCCAAAAAGGAGCATTTGGTAATTTTAGTTTCTAATTTGGAAGAAATAAAATTTGAAAAAAAGACAATATTAAATCATTTCTGAGGTTCAGGAGTTAAGAAACATGATCAACTTAAAGTTTAGCTCAAATCCATGAGGAGTAAGCTGCATATTGGGAAAAAAATTAATGAGCTAGCGTGACTTTCCCCCTTTTTTGACAGAATGGTAGCTTTGGCAGCACAGAGTAAGAGTTTAATGCAGTTTATTAATGTTAAAACTGAATATATTACATTGCTGTTCCAATCTAGTTTATCAGTGAAAACTCAATGAAACTCATAGACTGTATATAAAAGATGGATGCAGTTGCCCTAACTTTACCCACGACCCCTGGTAAACGTCAGCATTATCATTTTGGCTGCTGCAGCTGAGGCAGGTGCTAAGTTATCAGATAACACCAGCTAGCTGATGCAGACCAGATGAGTGCACGATAAAGTTACCAGTTGAGGGATTACAGATTTTAGCATTTCTGCAGTGACTTCATTTTACAGAGGTTCCTGCCACCAACAACACTACAAATTAAATAATCAGCTGATCTGAGCAGGGTAAACAATTTAATAAATCACTGAACATAACACGTTTTTTTTAGATAGCTTTTATTTCTTTCATGTGTGAAAGAAAAAGATATTGTCTGAAATATCAAGATATCAGACTTTTAAATCACCAAATATTGGTATCAGTATCAGGCTTCCAAAAATCCGGTTGGGCTCTATTTATCCTGATGTGCTAGACTAAGGTTGATACTACTTGGAAAGTAAGTCCTGAAAAAAATGTGAATAGCTTTCATTTGGCAGCTTTAAGTTAGTTATTGAGACTTCTTGGTAGCATTTTCTTTCCCTCAGACTGACGTCCAGTCCACCGCATATTGATGGGAATTTGAGCCACATTAAAGCATGATTTAAGGGCCATACAGAAATTCATTTGTGTAACAAAACCCTGCAGATGATCATTTGTTTAACAACACCGCTGCACTAATGAGCGAGAGTTATGTGTTCCACATTTTATTTTGAAATCACGGCTCGCTCTGATGAACAGTGTTTGCGTTTTAACTTAATTAGCTGATGGCCTGAGCAGCACCATCTGTGCAGACACAGAGCAGTGAACTGATTTGAGACAGTGTCTGTTAAACTGATCATATGGTATCTGCATTTCTTTTTAATAACCCGCTGTTTTTTTGTTTTTTTTTACCTCTTTCTTTTTTTTGGATGCCATTGTTACCTTTCTCTAGGCTCCAGCTTCAGTCCCCGGGCCACTACTCTCACCTTGAGGCCTTCTATGAGGACAAGAGAGCACTTCTGCCCCCTAGTGGAGACGCTGTTGTCACTGCGTTACCAGCCAATGCTTGGAGTGCAGCAATCAACCACAGCATGCATCCTGAGATGAAGGTGGGATGGACCATTTTATTCCTAAAACAGCTTAAATGATTATTTGTTCTTCAGTAATGCATATTTCTTCACTTGGATACATTTGGAGCAGATCACCCACCCGGCCGGCTGCATGTCCCACTTCATCCGCTTCTTCGGGGAGCAGATCATGGTACTGTGGAAACTGGCTCTTCTCCGCCGACGCATCCTCATCTTCTCTCCTCCACCCGTGGGTGTGGTCTGCTACAGAGGTGAGAAACATCTGGATGAAGGTTGACTTCCCTGTTATTGCTTGTCATCTGGTCCTCAGCAAGGTAGTGAAAAATGTTTCTTTCCGGAAATGTTAATCAAGTCCTTAAAAAACAGAATCAGCCAATTAAATCTTTGTTGTTTACTAAGCTGTCACGGTGTGGGGATTTCACATCACAGGACAAACAGTTCCTTTCCAGCTGTAGCAGCTTTTGTTAGCCCACACATCACGCGCACATTACCTGCTCTGCTCCTCTCGGTCTCCCCCACACTCGTGCATCATTTCTCTAATTTCTCCCTCCACCCCATCAGTGTACTGCTGCTGTTGCCTGGCAAACATCTCTATCCCCGGGGTGGGCGTGGCCGTGCCCGAGTTCCGGCCCTTCTTCTACGTTAATGTGGCTGATATCAGCGCCCTGGAGAACGAGCTTTCCTATGTCGCGTGTAAGTAGATGCTCAAAATAAGTTGACGTTTGTTAAAAACAAAAAGCCTCACTAAAAAAACAGACTCATCGGGCTGATGTGTAACCAGGAGAGCTGAGCATGTTCTTAAATTTGAGGGATTCTGCATGTTTGTATGTTTAGGCACCACTGAGAAGATCTTTGAGGAGAAGAAGGATCTGTACGACGTGTATGTAGATAACCAGAATGTAAAGACCTACAGAGACGGCCTGAAGCCTCTGCTCCGCCTCAGCACAGCCGACAGGGAAAAGTATCGTAAGCTCACCGAGCAGAGGTAGGCTAAAGTCTGCTTTTTAAAACATTAACAGGCTCAAAAGTTTGAGTTTTGTTTTGGGTTTTTTTTTTTTTTACAAATATTCTTCTTCACTTGGTAAATCTTGCTAGTACGCTTTTAGCTTCAGAACGGCCTTAGTTTTTCATGGCATACCTTCATTAAGCTGACAGGAGTGACTATCGGTGCGGTCTTCTGCTGCTGGAGCCGATCTGCTTCAAGGTTCAATGAATTGTGTGCACAGAGAGGCTCTTCTGCATACTTTGGTTGGTATTTGAGTAAGCTCAGAGCAGTCTGGACATTCTCCTCTGACCTCTGACCTCCGTACGGCATTTTTGCTCACAGAACTGACCCACTGCTGCCCCTACTGTACTTACATGTAGCAAAAGTTAACATGATAACCCAGGAGAAACAGTTTGCAGCTGTAGCGTTATGATTTAACTCTATACATTTAGTCGTGCTAATGTTGGTGGTTCGGACCTGCTGGCTGGTGGGGTTAGCATGTTAAGCCTACATACAGCCTCACAGGGCTGCTAGCCTGGCCTTCGTTTTACTGCTAGCAGCTGCATGTGTGCACGCTGGGATGACTTTGTCTTATGAGAACTTCTGTAAATTGTGTGTGTGTGCAGACAGATGCTGCTGTACTCCCAGGAGGAGAATGGAGACTGTGTGTCCAGTGAAGAGGATCTCTTTATTCTGTGAGTACAGAGCAGTTTATTTAATCGGTCTAGTGACTAACTACAGTACTCGGAGCAGACACGGCTCTATCTTATGAAGATTGTAGAGAAAGAACAGTGAACAGGCAGTGAGCCTGCTTTATTATCCTCATGGTAGCTATTACGTGTCACAGAGGGTCGTTTTGTGCTGATTTTGTGATTTCTCCACAGTTACTGTTATGAATAGTGGAGGAAAAAAGAACAGATTGAACAGATTTCAGTGACTGACTCGTCTGCCTTGTCTGCCTGGTCTACCCGAGGTTTTTCCTGGAACAGAACAACAGGATTTTCCAGACGCTGAGCGAGGTGGCAGGAAGCCCCGACCCCACCGTAACCCAGGAGAGCGTGAGGGCCATGGGCCTGGATCCGCACGGAGACAGGCTCTTCCTGCTCCACCTTCTGGAGATCTACGGCTACGACACCCTGCTGGTGTCAGAGCAGCTGTGCTGCAGCTGAGAGTCGCCACTGCTGGTTTTAGAAGGTGGGCTGACTTGCCTCGAGCCAACTGAGAGTGCTGCACTTCATGGAGTCTTCAGGACAGTTTGAGCGTCCAGAAACATCTCTGGAGCTTTTGTTTCGTTTTGTTTTCTATCTCCACCTGCTTCTTTTGTTTGCTGTAGTTTTGCTCCTTCATAACCTGTTGGCAGGATCAACAATAAGTCAGCTGCTGTGGTACAAACGAAAGTAACGTAGTTAGTTTTACTCAGCACAGCTTCACAGAGGAGATAAAGTAACTGTTTGAATTTCTCAAACTCGGCCGAGGAAAGAAACGCGTCGTTTGAACACCGTAGGAAGCCTCTCCGAACCCAGGATCGATGATATAACTGATGCTAAACTGGAACAAACAGAACTGGGGCATCTAGTGGAAGATGAAGACAGAGAGATGGAAACTTTTATTCAAACTTGTTCAAACTGAAAATTAATGTATCTAAGTAAAAGAGTTAGGGTTGTTGTATAAAATATCGATTTTTCCTTTGTGTCGTGTGTCCATGTGTGTCTGGAGGGCCAAATTTCAGGCCACTGTTGCTCTCCTTGTATCAAGTGCTGGATTTAAACATCCAATTAAGAAGCCTCTTTGTCGATATCAGGGCCTCCTTTTTTGTATCCTCACTAACAGGTCAAACTGCCTTCCTCTTAAGTCCGTAAGCATAAGCGTTTAAGTGGCATTTAAAGCAGCTAATGGAAGATGTTGCTGAGTAATTTCATTGACATCTCCCAGGCAAAGCTAAGACTACAGATCATTTGTCTCCATGCACACAGAGGAGTTTTGAAATGGCTTGTTGGCACCCAAAGTCTCTTTCATTTTTCATTTTAATTTACCATCTCCAGTGTCAAGAGAAAGTAAGGAAGAGAATGAACTCACTATATATTTTCACCTCCAGCAAGTCAGGGGGTGAGTGCTTTAGCTTTTTATTGCCTCCTTTTCTGGATGCTGAGTATGGAGCTTGCTGGCAGGAGGAAAAGAAGGAGACAAAGAAGATTGATGCAGAGGGTTGTTGTGACAAGAGGATGCTAGAGATAGGGTGAAATGGAGGCAGACGATTCGCTGTGGCGACTCCTATAGAGAGCAACCGAAAGAAGATGATACTGTGAAATACTGAGGTCAGTGTACGTGCAAAAAAAAAAAAAATCGCTTTAAACAAAAGCTCAGGTCTTAGACTGATCCTGGCTCTGTATGATGTCAGTAAGAGAGGATATTCCTAATATGGTAGCAGATGCCCCACCCACTTGCTGTCCGGAGGGGCAGCCAATCAGAAGAGAAGGTGAAAGTGAGCTAAAACTTCAAACACAGGATGAACTCAAGGGCTACACCAAGGCCCCTTATAAGTTGAGCAAGGATCCTTCAAGTACATCCTAGTCCTAGAGCTGAACCATTTAGCTGGAAATGAGAATATAGGTTCACTTTATTTAAAACACTAATGCATTTTTTATAATTATACATTTGTTTGTTCAGGTTTTTTTTTTTTTGGTTTTTTTAAGAGTTCCTTTGTCTTCAAAAGCTCACTGCTAAAATAGCACGAGTTAGCTCTTTTAGCAGATAGGACCACGGCACCAGCTAGCAGCAAAGTTTGTAGAGCTGTTTTGTAAGCTGCACACTGGATTGATCAGTTTTTGGTTAAAACAACTGTTGATCGTAGATAAAAGCTGGCTTAAATGTGAGGTTCTACTGCACAACCAACATGTATAAAGGACATCAGAGCTCTGGTGGCAATTTTATCAAAAGTAAAGCTTTTCCTGTCACAATTGTTCATGTAAAAGTGAAAAACTATCCTAATGGAGCTTCAAATCTGCTTTCCTTCTCGTGGGATGTTTTCAGGTTTAGCCTGCACGTTTCCACAAGTCAGATACAACTGCCATCAAACACTACAGCCAATGTGTGAGGAAGTTTCTTTATTGTCATCACATGACCGCTTCATGGACATGCAGTCAGACAGGAACATTTGTATTCATCATCTCAGTGACTGAAACACACTGTACAGTAAATGAACCTGGTGCTTTTGGTTTCTATGTGCTGCAGACATGACAGGATGTAAACATTCCTTTTCCAGTTCTTTTCGTGTTTTTGTTGCTTAGCTGTAAACTGTTGAGTGTAAATATCCACTTACTGTAATAATATGTGAAGAAATGGGATCAGCTGAATGTGTTTTATAAGGCGATCGTGATCCCGCAGAGCCTCTGTGTGTCACTGGAACTCTTTGCAATCGTGTGTTCTACTGTCTGCTGTAAGAAAATAACCTTGAGCACATTTTCTCTCTCCACTTGGCACCTTAGCACTTGTACAGAGCTAAAGCAAATGCAGTCGTAGTTGAAGGGATAGTCTCACTCACGTTAAAACGCCTTCACTTTATTTATTTTACTGTAAACCATTTCTGAAATAAAGTGCACAACACTTTTAAAGACAGTTTTCAGAGTACTGTAACCTTTGTATTCATGAACTTTCATTTTACAACAATGGACATTTGTTCTGCTGTTGCATACGTGACACACTACAAACATTCAAGAGCGATGTTCCTTGTTGCCACTGACTACAAAGTTCTCACCACTGAGACTCCCATTAATGCCAGACCTGATTCCTCTGCTGTTGTCACAAACAGCCAGTGAGCATGCTGTACGCCATCCTGTCACAGCAACTTTCAGAGCACTCAGCCAGCTGCATTTGATGTCCCGAGAATCGCAGGTGAAAGTGTGGCTGGTTTTGGACTGGGTCAGACAGAAGCAGGACTGACCCTGAAACGCCTGGGGGAAAGCCTCTACGCTGCAGCCCAGTAGAGGTATAGTGAAGAGGGGCTTTAAATCCTGGAAATGTAGGGACACAAACAATGATTCAAAAAGGGTTTGTTTTAAATGACAAGACCCATAGCAGGGCTGCAATAAAAGACTGGAGGCTGAACCCTTTTATAACATGACACCATCCTTCACCTGTGGGAGGGGCAGCACACCAACCAGCAGTACATTCGTTAAGAACAGAAAGAAAACCATGTGCACCAGGAGACCAAATGACTTGTGGAGGGATGTATTTAAAAGCATGTTTGGCATAGGTAGGCTCTCTTTGCCTTCACTGGTTTAATAATAACAGAAGACTCCAGTCAGACACGAAGGACGTTTGTCATCAAAGGGTTCTGTTGTACAGTAAGGAGTGTTTGACCAATTATCCAAACACTGGTGGTGGCCAGTCATACCCCTCAACCCCCTAGTGCAGGGGCAGGGGAACTCCAGGCCTCGAGGGCCGGTGTCCTGCAGGTTTTATATGTGTCCTTGATCCAACACAGCTGATTTAAATGGCCAAATTACCTCCTCAACATGTCTTGAAGTTCTCCAGAGGCCTGGTGATGAACTAATCATTTGATTCAGATGTGTTGACCCAGGGTAAAATCTAAAACCTGCAGAACACTGGCCCTGAAGGCCTGGAGATCCTCACCCATGCCCAAGTAGATGCACCTATGGTATCAATTTAAAAGTCCTACATTACTTCATTCTCGAGTTATCACTTTCGCAAACTTTGTGTCCGTGTTGCCCACCTGCCCGGCAGGGTGACCGCAACACCCCATCAGTCTTTTACAGCTGAGGGGCAAACACTGCTTGTACCATACCATCTTTACAGTCCCAGCTGCATTTCAAGTCTGTCTTCATTTGACTGTATAAAGTATTTGCTGTGTTGCAACATAATATCCTGGTGTCCCAAAGAAACACAGTTTTACCCTTATACGTAAAAGCAAAATCCCTTCAACATTATTATTATTCCTGACTTTTCCAGAGCACTTTACCTGTGGAACGGAGTACAGGTAAAGAACCGGAGGCTCAGCCCTGGTGAGCACGGACCACACTCGCTGCCAGGTCTGGGGGTTGTCCCCATACTGCAGGAAACCACTCATTACACTGTCAGTAGGCCCTGGAGATGCTTTGGACTGTGGAAAAACAAAAACCAATGATCAAAATTTGTTAGGTGGCCTTTTTGATCTAAAACAACCCATAAAGTTTAAATAGTTGAAACGACAAGGCTCACATCCAGCATTCTTCTCTTTTTTCCATCCAAGCCCTCCCCTCTCGGGCCAGTCAGGATGGCGTAACAAGCTTTACACACTTTGTTCAGCTTGTAACCGTCATACTCTAAAGCCACTTTGTAGTCTGAACACTTCCAACACACCACCTGTAGAAACAGAAACCATCATGTGTGAGCTGTTCTCAGATAAAGTTCAGTTTTGTGTGATACAAAGCTGCAGTTTATCATGTCACCCACAAAACCACAGGCACGGCAGTGATGTCTTCTTCTGGTAAGGGCGTTAAAAGGCTCCATGCAGGACATACACAGGATCACCTCATTGTCTCTGATCCAGCGAGGGGCTCGTTTGCCAAGCTGCTCTGTCTGTGGAACACATTTTGTTTTAAAACAGTCTCCAGCCCCCCGGCAACCTTGAATTAAATAAGCTGAGGAGAATGGATGAATAAACATTGAGGAAAGAAAATCCTCCTTTACTCCATATTCCTAGAATTGATACAACTTACTGGTTCTGCTACAGTAAGCTCCCTAGAAGCCAGTCTGAAGGTATCATTTTTCTTCTGAAACACATCAATGGCTTCACGAATCACCTGGGGACAAAACTTGCTTTAGAAGATGAGAAAACTCATTTTTTCCTAATCAATGTATCGTTTAATGTCTAGAAAATAGAATTTAATAAATAAAATCTGATTATACCTTTATCCATTCATCCCGATCTTGCTTGGAGCTTGGAAAACCAAAATTGAATGCATTTACAATTAATAAGTGTAACTGTTCAAAACAATCTAAGTAAATAGTTAAAAACATAAACAAGAAGAACTGATGTGCTTCAATCATGACATCCACCTGGCCTGCAGCTCAAGGATCCTTTCCCTTCCAGATATTTGGAAGGTGTATGGATGATCCTCATTGGTGGTTTGCTGCACCTGCATCCCATCCATCCCGATCCTGCAGCGCACAGTGAAACGCTGACCGACCAGGCTGAACTTTGGAGAGCAGCACAGCAGGAAGTTGTTAAACTGTAGATAAAAGTTACCAAGCAATCAGTTATGCAATGAACTAGTGTTAGACTGATGACAGCTGGAGTGAAACAAAGATATCCATTTAAGCAAGTTATGTCTTCATGCAAGCTCAATCATCCAGGTAAGGAAATCCCAAAACGTTCATTCTGTTCATCTGGATGTAACATTTTCAATGGGAGAAATGTTTCGGCACTCATCCAAGTGATGAGTGTCCAGGATGTGAACATCCTCATCATTGAAAGAGTGTCCACTGTAGGTGTGAATAGACTGCAGAGTCCTGGCCTGACGAGGTGGCTCTTCTGTGCCGTCTGCTTAGCCAGAGATTGTTTGGTTTCCCTGATGTAGAAATCCTGGCAATCCTCCTGCACTTAACAGCGTACACTATGTTATTCTGTTTGTGTTGGAGGACTGATTCCTTGGGGTGGAGGGATAACTAAGAGTTTTAGCTTATGGAGCAGTTGTCCTTTTCTCCTCGATCGGCTGGAGCTTTCTTTAGGTGCTCGCTCAGCTTTGACAAATGTCCAACTAGGATAACCACATTTACTCAGGGCCTTCTCACCAGGCCAGGACTCTTCAGACTATTCACACCTACAGGCCAGTGGACGCTCTTTCAATGATGAGGATGTACACATCCTGGACAGGGAGGAATGCTGGTTTAAGTGAGAGTCAAGAAGGCCATTCAAGTGAAAATGGAAAGACCATCTCTGAATTGGGGAGGGATCTAAGGGTGCAGCCATTCCCCAACTCTGAATGGTACTCATGGCCATTGATCAGTGTTCATGAGAATTTTCATAATCATGAAGAAGGAACTGACCTCCCAGCCCATTGTTCCTTCACTGGGCTGGTTTCAGTCATTACTGTACTGTTTATAAGATTGAAACCTGCAGTCAGCTGAGACTGAAGACGTCACTTGGATGAGTGACGAAACGTTTCTCCCACCGAAAACGTCCAGATGAACAGAATCAACTTTTTGGGATTAAGCCACTTATATTACTAACTTTACGACAGAGGTAAGAGGAAAAATCAGTCACAGATAGGGTGTGCATGTGTTTCTATATACACCAACCAGGAACAGGTGTCTCTCCATGGCTGATGTGTTCCTGGCAGCAAGCTTGAGCAGACGACCTTCCCTGAGAAACTCGTTGGTTGGATTCACGACTTCCTCCTCTCCAACCATCTCATAGATCTCCAAGAGTCGCTTCAGACCCTCCTGTTAAAAAAATGTTCACAGATAAAATACTGGAACAGTTCAAGACAATATCAGGAAACCTTAGAGGTGGGACCAAGTCATTGTTTTGCAAGTCTCAAGTAATGTCAGGCAAGTCAGAGTAGAGTCTCAAGTCACTGGTGTAAAAGTCCGAGTAAAGTCACAAGTCTGAAACTTTGAATTTCAAGTCCTTTCGAGTCTTTTTAAAAAAATAAATAAATAAAATATAAAAAAGAAAAGTAAATATTAGACCATGTAATTTTTAAATCTTTGTTTTTCTCAACACATGACGAAATAGTGAACTTAGAAAATATACACAAATTGTGAAATTGCACCTCTATAAAATGCAGCTCAATTAAACCTAGCTCCTAGAATAATTTTCACCGACAGTTCTGAGATAAGCTGCATGTTATTGTTGGATGCGCTTGTAGGACCGGCTTTAAAATCGCATGACAAAAATATCATACACATTTAAAAAAAAAAACAAAAAAAAAAAAAACCCCACACGTATCACCAAGGGAGCCTGGACAACATTTGCTAGTTAGATGAAGTCAGCCATCTCATCGTAGCAAAAGCACCACCACCTACCGTTCTTTATGCAACTTCAACTGTCGGAGAAAGTTGGAAGTTGTTCCATCTGTCTGTGATTCTCTTCTTGCATGTTTTGCATATTGCATTTCGGTTTTTTGTTCACTACTTCATAGTTTATGTACCTGAAAAAATAACTCCTTGCAGCATTTTTGAAGTTTTTTTTTTTTAGTTTTTTTTAAAAATCTGGTTAATTTGATTGGCTGTGCTACAGCTCACGCACACATATGTATGGAGTGTGGTTTGAATAAATGAAGTGAACTAATGGTGCACACTTTCTATATAATATGCGTGTAAAATTTTATATTTGGGGTGAAATATCAAGTCTTTTCAAGTAAACCGGTTCAAGTCCAATTCAAGTCCCAGGTCATTGGTGTAAAAGTCCAAGTCAAGTCAAGTCTAAAGTCATAAAATTAATGACTCGAGTCCAAGTCATGTGACTCAAGTCCACACCTCTGGAAAACCTTACAACATTGCTAAACAGTATCAGTAATGTTACATACGGCTTTTTGGATGGCACTGTTAGAGTGTGTGGCTGCCATGGAAATGGTCTGCAAGGACTCTGTTGGAGGAGACAGGAGGCATTACACACAGTAGGCAGAAAAATGGGGGACAGTGATGATGAATGTATAGTAATTAATAAGGCAACACAAAAATTCAACATAAGCATCCATTACTAATGGTGTGACAAGACCATCAATAACAAAATGAACAGGTCAATGGTATAAATACACAGACAACTTGCTCTGTGTAATCTCATAATCCGGGTCATCTTCAGGCAGTTTCTTCAGGTAAACCTTCAGCAGCATCTCATAACGTGGAACCCTCTGGATTGGCTCCAACATGTGGTGCTGCAGGGTGAGTTTGCCACAGATCCCCTGACTCTAAAACAGACATACAAAACCTTGTGATGAGAGAGGAATATGAATTTGCGATGATGTATACCGTGCAGAATATTTCTTACCTGTATGTCCTGGATGATGTTTCTGAAAGCAGAGGAGCGTTCGGTCCAGGTCCTCACCAGCTCCACTGCATGGTCGAAGTTTCTGACGTAGTCAGCGTACATCCTCAGGAAGGGTGCGTGCTGTAGAAGAACCTTACCCAGGCCTGGGCTCTTACACCTACATTTAAGCAGATGAGAGGGCAAATGTAGGGAGCCATTACATGTTGGTTCACATTGGCTTTAAAATGAAACAATAATTTGGACAAGAGTGCAAAAGCATTTAGCTTTATGATAATATGAAGGTTATGAGCTTCTCAGGTTAACTGTATAAATAGCAATAATAACAATAAGGCAGTTTGTATTTGGGTTGCAAGTTTATGAAGTGTACCAACTCTCTGAAAGACTCACCAGTGTGTGATGCAGTTCTCCAGGTCAGGCAGCAGAAACTGGCTGTGGAAAGAGTAGATTGAGGAAATGTTCGCAAAGATATTTCTTATCACCTCGGGAGGAAATGAGCCTCGACCTGCTTCTTCTGTTAGGCGTGAACAGAAAACCTGAGGTGGGAGGCAGCGAAATGCAACATCACATTTAGTTTCACAGATATTAATCTTCTACACAGCAAGTAAACGTCACTTATGAACAGCAGTGATAACATGATTATTCTACAGGATTAAACAGTTTTTAAGTTTCATTTCAATAACTCTCCGTTTAAGCATTGTGCACATATTTGTCTTTTAGACGTGCCAACAGCATAAACACTCACCTGGTCTAGCAGGTGGAGGCGGGTCACATAGGCCTTCTCTGTTTGCAGGAGTTCAGTAGCGATGTTAAACAGCTTCTGCTCTGTGCTCTCTTTATTGTTCGCCTCATCTCCTTCCCTCTCTTCTTGCTTCTGTTTCTCCTCCTCATTTTGTTCAGCTCTCTCATTGTGAATCTTCTCATCTTCTGTGGTTGCCACTGTCCACTGGCAGCAAAACTTGGAGCCATACCCTGTAGGTATCTTGCCTTCTTCCATTTTGTCATTTTGCCTCATCCCATTTGCTGCTGGCTGTTTGTTCTCCTGCACAATGCCATTCATTTGTCCTGGGAAATGCTCTATGCCGCTGTGTAACAGATGCTCTTCATTTGTGGTAAGACTGCGTCTATGCTTAGCTGATGCTTTGACGGTGATGGCAGGTATATTAAAATTGGGTGAGTGCAGCAGTTTGAGTGGAGAGCGCTCAGCTTTATCTGAGGGAATCCTAGAGGGGAAAAAAATATAAATAAATAAATGTAATCAATTAAAAAAAGAAAAAAAAAAGACTTTTACACTTGCTATGCAACACGCACTACAAGAACATAAACTGAACAACTACCTGCTCTCATCCAAATACACAATCAGGTCAGGCACACTCAGAGACTTTCCTGCTCTCTTCTCCCGTCTTTCTATTTTCTCGCTTGAGATTCTGTGCAGTCCTAGCAAGGATTTAGAACTCTTGGCAGGGCTGTAGCGTCCCATCTTCCCTTGAACAGGGCTCGAAGCACGTAGTTTTCCCGTGAGAGGTCTATAGTTTCTTGGGGACAGCTTACCGGGGCTGTGGCCTTCTCTCAGAGGGCTACAGCTCTGAATGCCTCTTTTGCCTGGGCTTGGAGATCCTGATAGTGGCCTGCTTGTAAGATTCAGAATCCCCTGAGGATGTCTGGCAGGGTTGATGTGTGGATCCAAAACCCCATTCAGAAAATAACGTCCCCCTTCTTTACTTGGAGAGTCTAAACAATTCTGTGGGCTTACACAGGAAATAGAAACGCCATTGCATCTATTCTGGTTCTCCTCTGTTCCATTATTT
Organism: Rhamphochromis longiceps; assembly: GCF_057381845.1. Taxonomy (NCBI): domain Eukaryota; kingdom Metazoa; phylum Chordata; class Actinopteri; order Cichliformes; family Cichlidae; genus Rhamphochromis; species Rhamphochromis longiceps. The sequence goes on from NC_140573.1 coordinate 39,591,369, forward strand.
TGCTGGGGTGGCACTTTTCCTGGAGTGAGACTGCAGGCTTGATCTTGTCCTACCCTCGGAGGGCTCTGGAGGTGATCTGGTTGAGGAGGCACTGCAAAGACAGACATTGTGGTTGCTGAGCATCTTTGCAGAACAATGAACAGCTACAGTAACAAATTTGCCATGTGAGGCAACAACATTGCAAGTTGTGTATGCAGTTTGCAGGATTTTAAACTTACCTTGGGGTTTAAAAGGTGATCTCTTCGTTGGGCTTTTCTCATCATCTTTTTCTGTAGCAATTTTTGCGATCAGTTCTGGTCCAGAAACTCTGCCATGAGCATGGCCACCGTTGTATGAACCACTCACACCACTGCTCACATCTGAAAACAAACACTGTTATTAAACCACACATGCTTTCTGCATGTTGTAGTTATTGTAGTCAGTTGGTTACACATTCAGAAAACTAAACATTTAAACATTGTAAAATCATTGAGCCACAATTTAAACTTTTCACTAGTATCAGCTACAGCCAACGACCAGGAATCTGCCTCACAGATCCTCCTTTTTGCTTTCGGGGAACAACATAAGACATCTCTAAACTGAAGAGGATGATTCAAGGTCATTTTCCTTTACCAAAATTTCTACTATAGTTGCATTATTAAAAGCTCTGATTTTGTTTTTTTAATCTCGTTAAATGTTTTTATGCATGTTCACTGGACATTTTTCCTGGTTATTTTAAAGCATTTCTTCTTCAGCTGCTAAAATTTTTATTGATTTATGAAGAAGAGTGCAAGTGTCATTCAAATATTCTTAGCTTTTTTTTAAGTTTTATAAATCAAGAAAAGTTGTTTTTATTTCTAAGTAAAAATATTTTTTTCATTTTCTGAAAACATTAGCTGCCCCCTCCAATTCTTAACTAACATACTTAAAGGTTTTATTTAAAAAATAATAATAAATTAAAAAAAAGTGTGCTAGTCCATTTCATGCTTTCTATCAGGTGGTGATTTTCCCACAATGATATTGTTATTAATAATCTTGTTAATATTAAAAAGTCAAGTACCTGAATTCTCTGCAGTGACTGAATAAAGCTCCCTTTTCATGCATGCACACACAGTAAGGATTCTTTTACTTTCCAAATCCTCCACAAGCATTTTTCATTGTTAGTTAAACTGGTCGTAATAGTTACGACCAGTTTAACTACCCCCCCCCCCCCCCAAAAAAAGTCCCATTAAAACAAACAAAACAAAACAAAAGAAACCACACACAGTATTTATGGCTTCATTGAAATCTGACCTCTAACTGTATTGACTGACATCCTTACCCAACAACAACTACTTGTAATTGTGTAACTTATCGTTTCCTTACCTGCACATTATAGCCAAACCTACGCAGTAATATTAGCTACTTGTTAGAGAGTGTAAAGCTTTCCAACTAACGCCTTGCTGAAGTGTGGTGGATTGATTGGTCACGTGGAGGGGCTAAAGCCGACATTCTCTATGTAATACTTCCTCTTCTTACTTCTGGGTATTTCATCACAGAGTCTAACCTTTGCCAGTTTTATTAGTTACATCAGCGTTTACAAGACAACATGAATCTGAGAGGAACTGCAAAGAAACACACTGACTTTTTTTTTTTTTTTTAAATAAACTATCATAAAGTGAAACTGTGTCTATGAGGTTTTTAAAGGGCACGTAGGTAGATCATTCAACAATACAATTCTTAATAACAATCAACAACTAATTTGGGAAATTTGTTATTTTTTCCTCTACCAGCTGAAAGCTACTGTTAGGTTTTCTTACCTTTAGATAGAGCCAGAGTGGGTTATTCTGCCGTGCAGAGGGCATGGCGCTGAGCATAATTGCATCATACAGTAAAGGCAATGTTTTAAGTTATCTTAAGGAAATCTTTGCCTTTTCTTCCCATTTCTGAACATGCAATAAAAACTACTCTATGCAAAAAGCTGTGTTTTAGAACACAGCTTTTTGCATAGAGTGGTAACCTAAAGAATAATTTGCATTCAGAATATGGATGCCACTCTTGCATGCGACAGTACCATTGACACCAACATACTTCTAAGCACATAATTCTGCCTCAGTGAGGGAACAGTAAGACTTTGTGTGGACGCTTTTGAGTGGAACTGACAAATGGTGGTCTCAAAGCACAAACTGCCAAAGTCCAGGCTGAATCAGGGGGAAGAGATTTCACATCAGTAATCCAACAAGCTACGGTGCCAAATGTGGCTAAAAAAAAATTCAAATACACACAGAGAGAACAATCCAAAAGGGACTGGATTTACAAAGCAACCAAAATAGTATTAACTGATGTAATCCGTGCATAACAAGGAGGGTCAATGCCCTTACCCTGCTGCCCTGGTCACCCTCATACAGAGCCAAAACTGCCAGTGTTAGCTGTGCCTTTTTATTTTCAATGCATTTTCTTTGCTCTTAAGCGTTTCGACTTGCAGACAAAATATTAGAAAGCCCTTTAAAGTATAAATATTATATGCACAATTACAGCACCACAAACAATGGCCTCCGGAGGCTAAACATTATAAACTTTATAGCATGCAGTCTCTACTGCTGGACTGATAATTTAGAGTTCACTAGTATTAGCTTATAAATTTGTAAAACTGGCAACTACACATAGAAACGGGATAATACAGAATACAATAAGTACTGGTTATGAGTATGAGTGTAATATGAGTTTTATTGTGAATATTAGCTTATATCTACCAGCTTTCACTGCAGTTTACATTTGCCCCTTGAAAGGATAAACTACTAGCATCAACACAAAAGCTAAACTCTCATCTGTTTATTTATTTTTAATTAACACCCAAAGTTGATGCAGTCTAGAAGCCAATAACATCATAAAGCCTTCCAAAGCGCAAAGTATCTCACCTGAGGTTTGACAGTCACCCACAGGACCTTGGACTTTCCGTCTGACCGCCACTCGTCTGAACTCCTCCGTCCCACGGCTGTCCCTCAGAGTCAAACTATTCCTCTTCTTCAGGTCAAACATGGTGACAGAGCAGCCCTGCTTTCAAATTCTGCCCACTGAAGCAGACGCTTCACTGAAGTCCACGAGCTCTTAATCAATCGTAGAGCAAACGCGAAATACCAGCAAATACAAGATCCTGCTTCACCTGTTTAATCAGCGTCACTAACGTCACGTACAGCTGCTGATAAATCCCCGCCTCTAATTGAAGTCCACTGGAGGAGGACGCAGACCAATCAGAGAGCGCAATCACTTTCACCACTGTGGATGGAACCGCGGAACTGAAATGACTGAGCAAGCAGCCAATGACCAAAGCAATATTGCTTTGGTCATTGGCCATCTATATATATGGTTGGTCATCTATATATATCTATAGATGGATCGATAGATGAGGGCTGCATTTCACCCAGTGCTATTGGGGGTGTTGTCAAAATTTATGGAATTATTAATGCAAAAACTGCAAAAAAAGTACAATCATGTTTTAATCGACCTGGACTGGCCTCCCCAGAGCCTGGAAGTAAACATAAGCCATTTGTATTTGAAGCTGTTTATTGACACGCTGCCTTAAACACACACAAAAAATGTTTTTTACAATGAGTCCTGAGGCGAAGACAGGGGGATAAAGTGGCAGTAAGCCCTTCTCCAAATGATGTAACACAAGGTGAGCTCATAAAGTGGCAAATTTATTTTAAGCAGTCATTTGTAGCGATAGCAGTTACAAATGAAAGTGCACTAACAACAAGCCGCCTTCAGCTTTACTGCATGTTGGCCCAGTAAGACCGTGAGATGGGCGAGGCGTTTTGAGGAAGCCAGTGGGTTTAAGACTGATGAAACAGCATCATACCACGATGACAGTGCTTATTGATTACAACATATTTGTTTGTAAGTATTACCAATACACCCACGAGAGCATTAGAGCGCCATACATGGTATCTGTAATTTTTGTGTTTAATAATGTCAAAAGAATGCTAACAGAAAATGGCTACTAAATGTCGTCTAAGGATCTTGGAAAGAAAAGCGTCTCGACTTCTTTAAGTTGCTTGAAGACATAGATGGCTTCTTTCACTCCTCTTTCAAACCATCTGACTTCTCTGTCCAAAATGTGAACATTGGCGTCCCCGAAAAGTGTCCTTTAGTGTCCTTTGTCCTTTAGATGCAGATGGGCAGCTGAGTCTTGTCCCATCGAGGTAGCTCTTCTATGTTGTGGCAAGCATTTATGAAGTGGCTGTTTGGTTTCTCCAATGTAGAGGTCTGAGCATTCCTCGTTGTACTGTACAGCATACACAACGCTGTTAAGTTTGTGTTTTGGAGTTTTGTTTTTGGGATGAACCAGTTTTTGGCTGAGTGTTTGGCTGGGTCTGAAGTGCATCGGGATGTTGTGCTTTTCCACTGTGAGCGACCATCTTTGAACAGAGGCGGTGGTTTACGACACCAACTGTCTGCCATCTATAATCCAGTTTTGAGATCCCTCCCCAGACGCTCAATGCCCACTCACATCCTGGGCCATCTGACCTCAGGAAATCACATGATAAGGTGCGGCCAGGTTTCACAGTGGGTTCCCCTGAAACCTTGGCTGATTGTGCCCAAACCCGCATTCACACCTTGACTCGTGTGATTAGGTAGAGGATCAATAGGGGGTCCATGTCCCTCTTGTGGGGACACTCCAATAGGGCTTAAATCTGGGACTCTCCACCATCTGAAGAAGCTTCTCGGATGAGAGGTGAAACATCTTCAAGCAATTTAAAGAAGTCCAGACGATTTTCTTTGCAAGCTCCTTAGGTTGCGATGACCTGGATGACTGAGAACCTTCACAGACACTATTAAATGTCATATCACTGCACATTTCATAAACCTAGAATAGAAAAGCCATTGTCATTCAGTAGATTTACCAGTTTCTGTGCATTGACACCTGCACCCCCCATGTATTAAATAAAAAACTGTCCAGTATCTTTTAAATAAATATATTGAACAGCAATATAGGGGAAAAAACCAATGCACCAGTTTACCCAACTTATTCTAATGCAGTGGTTCCCAAACGTTTTTTGCTAGGCCCCCCTTTGTTTTTACAATAACCCCCCTCTCCGGCACAAAGACATCGTCCAACCACACACACCATGGTTTGTTTTCAAACTCCATTGCGGTTCATTTCACACCTCGAACCTTTTGTAAACAATGAAACACATAAAAGTAAACTGTAACAAATCACAGGTAGCAATAAAATAAAGTACTACCTCTTTTAAATAATGGAAAAGCAAACCATCTTTATGGTGTAATTATTTTACGTGTAGTTGTTTTGTTTGTTTTTTTACTATGTAAGAATATTCAACATTGCATTTTTTTTTTTAAATGGGTTTAAAAACATAAATTTGGACAGCCCAGTTCTATTCGGGATTCCTACCTTGGCACCACCGTTGTGCAGCCAAAGGCAAGATATGCTTCATCATATTTTCTAGTCTTTGGCTTGGAAGGATGTTGGTTTGGAAGCATATTTGGCGATGCTTCATCTTCTGCTTTGCGGTTGTAGGAGCCCCATTAAAAACCTGTCCATTATGCTAGCAGTGTCCAACCATTCTTTTTTTTTAATCATTCATATAGGGCTCCCCTTGCGCCCCCCACTATGGGAACCAATGCATTTTAACACACACTGTAATTATAGTGCTAGTGTCATAGATTTGGACACTTATTTAAACTTTCACAGTTATCAAGATAATTACACTATTTTAAATGTTTATGTTGTGCCCTGATGATCTGGTTTTACCTCTGATGTGCTTTAGCACCAAACGTGCTGTAAACAGTATGAGAGACAGCAATGACGATGCAGGCGTCCCTGAGGGTGACATTTTTTGCCAGTTGTGCGTTTGACCCATGACATTGTAGGTCAGGAAAGCTGATGCTTTTCAGTATATGCCAGTATAAAACACTTTAACTTAGTGGGGCCAGAGCAAGTTTAGTCACAAGTATGGGACACAGGCCAGTGTTGTCTCCATCTTGGACCTCGCTTGATTTCTCAGTGCTTTTTATTTCTGATATGATGACAAAGTTACGGATCTCCTGAGAGAGCTTTTTGGATCAAAAATAAATTTGCCTTTTTGATCACAACAGCTGAAGCGTCGAGAGCTAGTACTAATCCATAAATGACAACAAAGAACAGAAGTTTGACAGAAGCAGCAGAAAATGAAACAAGCACCCAGAAAGAGGGCTGAGATTTCTCTGCCTGGTAATAACATGTGTAAACAGTAGACAGAGTGGAAGACATGGCTGTTAAAGAACATAGAGCATATATAAAAGACACACTCTAGTTTCTAGATCTGAAAAGTTCAAATTCAAATTCAAATTTTATTTGTCACACACACACAACCATACACAGTATGACATGGGGGTGAAATGCTTGTAGCTGTACAATGCCCGACCATTAAATGACAGAAGAAAAGTTTTACAATATTTACAATTTACTACAAAAATTTACAAATTAACTTAGGAAATTACAGTAAAGAATGTGCAAATAGCAGAAGAGATTATAAAGATAAGGATTATAAATTATAGGAATTATAGGATTATAGGAAATGTGTGGTGGTGCGTGTGGTGACGTGTGTGAGAGTCCAGTCTTATAGTGACGTGTTTGGGAGAGTCCAGTCCTACACCTGGTTCAGGCCCCGAATAGCCTGGGGGAAGAAGCTCCTCCTCATTCTCTCTGTTTTGGCCTTAAGGGAGCGGAAGCGCTTCCCAGACCTCAACAGTAAGAAGAGTCCATTGTTGGGATGGGAGAGGTCCATCATAATCTTCCTAGCTTTGGACTTGCACCGCTTGGTGTAGATGGACAGCAGGTCAGGGAGCTCTGATTGAATGATGCGTTCTGCCGAGCGCACCACCCTTTGCAGATCTCGTCTGTCCTGCTTGGTGCTGTTCCCAAACCAGGTGCAGATGTTTGACGTCAGGACGCTCTCGATGGTGCAGGAGTAGAAGTTCTTGAGCACCTTCAGTGGCAGATGGAAGTCTCTAAGTCTTCTGAGGAAGAAGAGACGCTGACGGGCTTTCTTAACCAGGGTGTTGATGTGACAGGACCATGACAGGTCCTGAGTGATGTGGACACCCAGGTAAAAGTGCCGTCATTACAGTGCATTAAACCTGAATTCTTTCCAAAAGCCAGCAGGGGGCAGCTCCTAACGGATTAGGATTAATTAAATCTCATTGTAAAGAAGTACGTGGCATTCAGGCATCTACTGCCTAGATCTGTGATTTAGAACAAGCACTTTGTGGATAAGTTGTATTGTACTGTTTGGTATACAGCATGAGGATTACTTTGTAATTGATGGTCACCTCTGGACTTAAAATGGAGGGTAAACTTCAAAGTAACGTCGTGATTAACACATCACTACCATATGAGACTTCAGTAGGTCAGGATCAGATCCAACACTCGCTTGTCATGTCCATCTTTTATATACAGTCAGTGTCAAGGATCAAAACACATAATTAACTTACTTTAACAGTGAAGACCAACAGATGCTTAATACATGCAGTAATTACCAACAATATTGCTATTTTTTGTTTTTCTTTAGTGCTGTTACTGTTTTCCACCTTCATCTGTTATTATTATTATTATTATTATTATTATTATTATTATTATTGTTATTATTATTATTATTATTCATCTGTCCCGTGGTTGTCACTATGATTCTTTGTTCCCGAGTGGTCTTCCATGTCCTCCTCATTTGCTGCAGCATCATCATCACAGACAGCTGATGATGAAGATCATCAGGAGTGTTAAAGCTACATTCATCACACATGTCTACTAAACTGCAGCACAGGAAATACTGTAATACTCAAAGGCTTGTTTAACCCCCTTTGGGATAAATGTTCTTCTTCAGTTATACTCAGTAAATGACAATAATCAGTGATGATTCACTATTTTCATTTGTTATCAATAATCTTACGAAGTTATCCTTCTGATAAGGATTGTATTTGTACTGTACTGCCAGATGAAGAAACAAACAATCAAATCAAGTGCTAATCAAATGAATGTAACCGAGCTAATTTTACTGCCAGTGAATAGGGTCTTTCACTCTGGTTTTCCCTGCCCTCTAGTGGATTTATTGGTTAAGGGTTGAGGAAACATGAAGTTATATTACATTATATCGTGAGATTATATCGTGCACACCTTTGAAACTGCTCAGGAATTTAATGGCAATACCGTCAGTTCAAGCTTGTATAATTTCGCCTTGGTTCTAATAAAGTTTATTCAGTCAAATTACTAGTATCACATTCATATCTCATATGTCCCCTTTAAAGCTTCTCTTCAGGCTGATGTCATCAGAGGTTCGACTGCTGTACCTAAAAAAAGAAGCTGCATCATCAGCTAACTGACTAGGCATCCTCACGTTAGACAAAACATGCTTCTTCTCCTTAAAATATACTTCTTGTCAGAGGTTGTTAATAAGGCTATAAAATATTCAGACAAAAAAATGCATCTAAACTTGTGATGGAAAAGGTGGAAATTACATGTAGTGAGCTGGTGATTGAACTTTTAACACAAAGCTCTTGTCCCTTGCTGAGAGTCTTTTTTAGTATGTCTTAGACCAAGTGCACAGATGTCAAGCTGCTTGATATGGGGTTACAGGCGTTGAAATCAAAAGTTCTAAGCAACAGCTTTATAATCAGCACAGACTCTAAATATCTACTTACATAAGAAACACTCCAGCTTCTAAACAGCCTGTGTTTCTTTTCTTATTATGAGGTTCCACTGAAATTTGAACTCAAATCATTGGATTCAGAGTGCCGGGAGCTACTCATTACACCACTAATGGCCCACTCAGGTTTGGTCTTCTTTATAAAGGCGGAACACGTTCCAGTCGCTCAGACTCAGTGTAACTCATGCGGCCCTGATATTATTTTCAGTGGAAGGAAAGCTGCTGGACTTGCGTAACCACGTACATAATTGGCCACACAAGATTTAAGAAGTAAGAAGCAAAGCCATTGCTTTGTATGTGTTTCCCAATAAACCTTGAAGGCCTATAGGCTGATATATGCTAGACAAAAGCAGATAATTCATGGCGTTACATTCAGCAACCTGGTCTGTAAAAACAGTGATATGCAAAATAGGTTTGTCACTGATTTTTGTGGTGAATGCACCATTAAGTAGGTTTCCTCAATGGTAATTTACAAGGTTGTTATGACCAAAAATAACTGGCTCATAAAGAGCTAGTTCTCCTTTGGTGCCATTTGAGAATCTGGTTTTAGCAGGTTTGAGAAGTGAGCATAACACATAGAAGCAACACACAGAGAAGTCAGCATAATATCAGAGAGATATCAGCTGAGGTTTCACAGAGCAGCATTGCTTAAGCAGTCTTTTTAGAAACACATCAAACATTTACACTGCTATGGAGATGAAGCCAGACAACATAAATGAATCTGTTAATCTACAGCTACGTGTGGGCCTGCCTTCTTTCATTTGAGCAATATTGTCAAAATTGTGAACATGCTGTAGAAGAGTGTATAAGAGTGATGTAGAAGAGTGATGAGGAAAAACTAGTTAATGCATTTATTACTTGCAAGTCTGATTATTGTTATTCCTTAGCGAAAAGCCTTCATTTGATCTAAAATGCTACAAACATATCCCTCACAGATCATCTGCTCTTTGTTTACTCCCGGCTACATCCAGAATTGAGATTAAAATCCCATTTTTTTCATACACAAAGCTCCGAATAACCAGGCCCAGACATTTCAAACACATCATATCATCAAAACCACCCAGCCGAACACATTTCTCACAGACTGCAGGCTAGCTTGTGCTTCATAGAGTGTCTAAAAGTAGAAAGGGAGGCAGAGTCTGCAGCTACCACCCCGCTCCTACAATGACTGATCACGTCTCCCTGTGTTTTTAGACCCCATGCATTTAACTTTGGTCTTCTCTCTCCCATAGACTATGTTTTGTCGCTGTTTGTTGCTTCTGGTCTTTCCACACTTCTCTTTTCTGTCATCATCAAAGCAGTTAAAATTGATAGCTGCCCATCCCTGAGCATGGTGCTACCACAGGCTGTAAAACGAGAGTTCTTCCTCCCTACCTTTGCCAGGGTCAGGTTGGTCACAGGAGATCATCTGATCTGGAACTGGAAACTCTTTATTTTGCAATATAAAAAGCCTTGAGACGATGAAATAAAAAATTGAAACTGCACACTCAGCTAAAATATAATATAATATAATATAATATAATATAATATAATATAATATAATATAATATAATATAATATAAATCTTTGTTTTTGTTAATGATGGTCTATTATCTTGTGTTACAAATTCTTGGGTGTGTAGAAGTGGGAGAGAGACAGAGAGATAGCGAGAGAGAGAGAGAGAGAGAGAGAGAGAGAGAGAGAGAGAGAGAGAGAGAGCGAGCCTGTCACTGGCCGGTGCAGTGCTTGCAGCAGTAGCTTGGCTCAGTCAGCAGACGGCGGCCAATCTACCGATTTCCTCCTCTCGTTTCTATTCTCCCCCTCTTCCCCTTTATTGCACACCTTTTATTTTCTGTAGCAGGCTCGCAGAAATGTCCGCCAGACCGGGATTTTACCGGCAGGAGCTGAACAAGACTGTGTGGGAGGTTCCAGAGCGCTATCAGAACCTGACGCCGGTGGGCTCCGGAGCTTACGGCTCGGTGTGGTGAGTGTGTGCGTGTGTGTATGTATGTGTGTGTGTGCTGTGAGAGTGGAGGGGCGAGGCTGAACAGTCACAACATTTACGGTATTTCTGTTCATGATGCATCAGTAGACTACAGCGCTTTATGTGTGTGTGTCTCTCAGGACCGAGCTGCTTTGTTAACTGATTGTTTGGGAGGTTTTATTGCCTTCACTGCTGTTATTACTGGCGTTTTTTTTAAATTATCATGCTCCCAATATTCAGCAAAACACCTTCAAATTCCATTTCCGCCCCTGTTTTTATGTGCATGAATAAGATTTCATTGCTTGCACTGATGTCAGCCTTATAGAAAGACAGGCAGGTCTGCAGGGCTTGTTTTTGTCCCACCGCTCACTGTCTGTGGGTCTTACAGCCTGTGTGTGGGAGGGAAAGACAGAATGAGACAGTACAGGAATTTCCCCAATAACCCTCTCCTCACCCCCACCCAGCTTCTACACACACAGAAATAGTCTTGGAAAAAAGTCTCGAATCTTAAGATTTAATTTGAGTAGCACCTCAGCAGATATTCATATATATGTGTGTGTGTGTGTGTGTGTGTGTGTAGCACATCTGGAATGGGAACACAGCTGCAAGTTTGATGCTGTATTCCTTGCACCTGCACACTCACTCTCCTTTGTTTATAACCCCCACGCTCTGTGTGGATGCACTATCAATTTTGCAAAATGTAACTGCCTTAGATTTGGATAAATCTGCCTCAGCCGGTGGGATGCCGTTGCCATGGCGATATGTCATGGCATAACCTCCTCTGACAGTTAATATTAATTAAGCTGTTACCAGGAGGCTATGAAAACGCAGACAAAATTGTTATTGTGTTTGTGTGACAGATCCCTGAGGAATAATCACATTGTGCCACGTATTTAAGCGGATTTGCATGTTGCCAGCTTCAGTGGTATCAGTGAGAAATGACTATTAAAGCTGTGAGTAGTCTGAAAAACCTTCCACTACAAACTGATTGATCCTGGCAGCTGAGCAAAACACTTATCTATGAGCCGAAACGCCCAAACACTGTAGAGAAGTTTACAGATATAATATAACGGACCTTCCTCCAATGACTCTAAAAGCCTTATGAGAGGTAGTTAAAAGCTATGCCATCACCTCCACATTAAACCGGGTAGACACCAAGTGACGACATCACATGACACAAGCCCACTCAGCCTTTTCAGGCTAAAATGAGAAACTCTAAAATTTTAGGTCAGCGTTGCTAAGTTCCCAAATCCTGTAAGTCTAAACCCAAATCCTGTGATGCTTTGTAGCAAGGAAATAAAAGAGGCAGATGATATAATATGATATAATAGCAGGGAGTCCAAGTTTCTACAGATGGAGCACTCACTCTGTGCAGCCAGTTTGGAATCGCCTGTCAAGTTTTGATGTGTCATTTTCTGTTTGAGCTTTCTCTGCACGGGCAAAAAAATGTGCCAATAACCGAACCCAAAACCAGGCTGAATTTCCTGCATCTTAGTCTCACTTTATTATCTCCTTCTTACACAGTAGTAGTGGGAGCTTGTGTCCAGTCACACACATATACAGAGCTCATATCTCAGCCCGTTAAACCACACCCAAGATGTCACTGCCTGTGTCCTCACAAAAGCAGTTTATGTCTTGATGGCTAACATCCTCTTCTGTCAGATTTGAATTAAGGCAACATTTGAACTGGGATGGGATGATGGGATGATGGGATGTGTGTCTCCCTCACTTACCTCACGTCGTGATAGAAGCTTTCACAGGAGTACTGAGCATTAGCATCTTGCCTATTTGCAGCTTTAGAGTTCTGCTCAGAATAGCAGCAGACTAAAAATGCACAGGGGTGGATCATGACTTTGCCTTTCAGCCTCGAGGTAATACTCACATGGACATTTTTTAAAGTAAGTTTAAGGTCTGATTCCCATTTTGGATACTCATGGTACAAAGGATGCATTATGAAAAAAAGTCCATTCAACACGTATCTTGTCCTTCTTGAGAAAAAAAAAATGCCCTAAGCAATTCACGCTTGTAACTCATATTCTCTAAAGGTGCAGTGAGCTTGTGTATAGACAGAAAAGTCAATGCCAGAAGCAGAGTTATTATTTATAGCTAGCTACTGCCACAAGACGCACTTTCTAGACTTCTTCTCTGGTTACATAAAAGGATGATTATGATTTGATAGACTGTTTTCTTGAGTCTTAATTACTGAAGTAAACATTAGCATTGTGAGTGACTCTCATAATCCCCCCTTTGAGGACAGATTCATGCTGAAAATGATGCATAACTGTTGCCAGTAGGCTACAGATATGAGCTATTCAAACCCTTCCTGGCTAACACACATCACCACAGCCCTGACAGGTGAACTCACAGAACCTGTTCACTCATATTACTCTGGATCATCAAACTATATTGATTTAAATGAATTTTTTCCCTTGTTTATATATAAAAGTGGACAATGACGCCCTCTTAGAGTTTGCATGTAACAGTTTATAGCCAAATGAATCCGTTTATCTGAGGTTTAGTGGTAGCACTTTAGAATAATGTCACATTACTAAGCATTATTAAGGTATTAGCAAGTGTTTAATTCATCCTTTATATAGCATTACTCCTCCTTAGTATGTGATTTAAAAATATTTATTTATTTATTTATAATTTTAGCTAACTATTTAATCCATTTAACACCTATTTTAAGTTAGCCCAGTTCATCCATTATTTAGCTTACTTACATTCTTTAAAAAAAAAAAAAGTAATAACCACTTATTAATTACTTATCCATTATCCAACGATCCATTTTTTAAAGCTAAATGCTTCCAACACTTATCAGCCAACTGTTTTAACCCTTTAAAGCCAAGCGTATCGTATTTGATACACGTGTTTTGGGGAGTTTTTGAGACTTCTGCATCATCAGCGGGACTTTTTTTTACCCCCCAAAATGATATAAATTGCATGACACATTTGTAATGACTAAATTGCAAAAATATGGCTAATGTAGCAAATGCGATACAAATGAAAACTCATATGCAGATTAACATTTGATGTATTTTTATATATATTTTGTCTAAAGGTTCAACAAACACTTCCTGGCAGTTATTTCATGGTTCAGGTTTTAAAGGGTTAATCAGCTTCGTTCTAGTTGTTTTAGCTAATTAATTTAACCATTTATCCACTGTTTTTAGCTATCAAACCTTTCTTCCATAGCAGGTCTCTTAATCCTTTTATCTTACTCACCTGCTTCTCAAAGCATAATTTCTAGACAGGCCAAGTGCGAATGGTTGAGCTTTAGATTATTATACAATTATACAAATACACAAAGGGCATTCCTCCACACACATGCTGACACCGAGTGCTTCCCTGCATTGTTAATGTTGATCTTGAGCTATTGTCACTGACTTTCTCATGGCAAGACTTGATTAGCAAACAGTAGGGGGATGGGGTTAAGGGTATGGCATCTGTATCTGTCGTGTCGTGATGGAGAGGGGGGGGGGGGGGGGGTCGATACTCAAGCAGTCCAGGTCTTGAAATGTGCACAAATGATCCATGTTCTCAGTGCAATCTCTCGAGAAAATAGGCCTTAGGTCAAGGACCCGACAAGCTCATATAATCCATTATAGCTGGAGCTGAAGAACATCTATCCCCCATCCTTACTGGGAGTAGGGGAATCAAAAGGCAGATTTAAGAGAGAAAAATGGAATAGTTGCATGGAAATACATAAGGAATAACTTTGGAGTACAGACACTAGAGCAAGTAGCACCAAGAATACAAAGCTGTTTTAATAATTTACCATTCACTGCTTCTTGAATTTTGCTGTCATACTCTATGTCTAATATAGCCTCACTGTCTTCTCAGCTTCCTGCCTTGAGCCATAATCCCAATTAATATTCCTTTTCTGCTTCGGTTTCTCGCAACCAAAAAAATGGGACAATTTTGGACCGTTTGCTCGAGATTGAACATCAAGACAGAATATATGTTGAGCTGATCAAGGCTGCTTTCATCTCATGTGAGCATATGTAACATCTGTTCACTAGACTTTGGGCATGAAGCCTTGCATTTGGATTACTATGAATAAAACATGACTGCTTCATTTTCTCCTGTCGAGATTGTTATATCTCTGCTTGTCAGATTGTTGATTGGAAATTTGATAAATTAGGGAGGAAAAAGCACACTGGGATTCTGAGTTGTTGTGGATCTTATGAATAAATAGCATGTGAATGATCGCAGGGTAAAAGCTGTGAAATAAGCTTATTGGAAGACAAATTTAAATGTAGCAGCTGTTTGCGTAGCTTTGCATAATTCCTATAAAAAAATGTAAATAACATAAAATTCTCTTAATGCAGACAACTTGATTTAGCACCATGTAGCAGCCTCCCTCAAATCATTTTTGGCTTTCTCTTAAATTTAATCTGAATATATCACTGTTTAGACTGCTAGCTATCTTATCTATATGAAACATTTCTCCTCATTGCAAAAACAGTTTACTTCCACCGTCTCTGTCTGAGAAACCCAATGTGCATTAAGAGCTGGGATATTAAAGGCATACTGAGACAAAAGGACAGTGGAGAAATCGATGCCTTTGCTAGCTTGTTTGTATTGAGAATGGTGCATCATACCCATGTATGGAAGATGGCAGGGGGGAAGATATGCTCAAGGCGGTGAGGCCTGCTTTATGTCAGACGGAGGAGGCTGGCTGCTGACCTGGACGTAGCCCAGCTGGGACATCCGGGCTGTCAGCAGGTGATTTGGAGACGGAGAGCCGCATGGATGCACTGAAGTGTGCAAAAGTGCAGCAAACTCAAGCACGTAAGCATTATATATCAGCAGGAAAAGATACAGCAATATTTATAGTATGTATAGGAAAAAAAAACAGGACACATGCATCATTTCATGGACACCTCTACTGTAACTGTCTGAAAGTAAACAGACGTCATACCTGCTGTTAGCTGAATCTTTGCAGGTCTTAAGGGTAAAAGAAAAAATGTATTAAGCTGCTAAATGGCCTAAGAACATCATCCACAATCTCTGTAGGGAACAGTACTTTTTACCTGCACAGGAGGACACTCAATTAAACAAAGATGTTATGAATTAGAAGAATAATTTGATGCTTTCTGGTTAAAAGCGTTTTCATTCCCTTGGCATCTTAGGTGAGAAGATGAGGCCACTATGTATATATACTAATCACTAACGTACACAGGATTTCTAAAGCTTAACATGTAGGCACCATCATGTCACCAATCACTTTACACAGTCCCACTCTGAAGCCTTGATTTATGCATTTGTGACTTGATCTTGTTGTGTTTCTGGAAATCAAGGACGCTACACAGTCATATGGTAACAACTTCCCAATTACAAAATGGAAAAATTCTGAATAAATGTACTATAACAATGTAATAATAATATATTAAGACTTAATCTGGAATGCGGCACTGCGCCCAAAGGAGTAACCCCCCCCCCCCCCCCCCCCCCCCCCGCTGGCTAGTAGACATAATGCAGGTTTTAAAGCACTTAGCTCTGGCTTTACTTATCAGAACAGGAAGCTTTGTCCATCCTTTATGTACAGTATGTTATCATAAACCGGAGTAAAACATTTCATCCATGCTGCCAGATGTAAATGATATTTGTTTTAAAATGTCAAATGTTTACAGTCGTTTTATTGCATCAGTTGTTTTGCAAGTGTTGTTCATCACACAAATTTTCAGGTCATAGTTCCTTTTCTTACTTCTTGGTCTATTTTTGCAATGTTATGCATTGTTACTCAATTCCCACCCGCTCTTCCTGTTGGTCTGTTCCACCCTCTGATGGCTGTATTATTATTCTTTCTAAGAGCGGTTGCAAAGCTGGCAGGCCTGAAAAGACACTGGCACCACAAAGGCATTCAGCATGAGCCGCAGCAGGGCTCAGTGTTCAATATGTGGAGTGACATCTACATTTCAAAAGAGATGAGATGAAAAAAAACCCAGCAGCACTTTTACAATATCTGACATCCTCGCTTCCCTTGTTCCACCACATCCTCTTTCACTCACTTCTCCCGTCTGCTTGCGTTTCAAACTCTTCCAGCCCGTTTCTCTTTTTATTTTCAACTTTCAGGCATTCATCACAGCGTGAAGTAGTAGCTTAGCCTAGCTCGTGTGTTAATGGCACTGCATTTAAGTATATCCACACACGTGTTAAATGCTTTATCTGTTTGCTCTTTGCAGTTCGGCGTACGATGTGGTCTTAAGGCAAAAGGTTGCGGTGAAGAAGCTATCCAGGCCTTTCCAGTCTCTCATACACAGTCGCCGCTCGTACCGGGAACTCAGGCTTCTCAAGCACATGAAACACGAGAATGTTAGTGCTCCTTATAAAAATACCCAGAGACAGACAGACGTGGCTCTCTGAATGTTTTTCGCTCCGTTATTGATCCGCTCTGCTTCTGTTTCTGTCTCTGCAGGTAATAGGGCTGCTCGACGTCTTCACACCTGCTGCCACATTAGAAGACTTCAATGAGCTGTAAATCTTTGTTTTTCCCTCGGTGTTTTCTACAAGCTGTACAGCTGTCCACCTTTTTAGATATTTCTCTTATTAGAGGGCATACTGATGCATATATACAGGCAATCCTAGGGGGATTATAGGCTTGTAGAGATGTCAGATGGTTGCTATGGCAGCACCTCCATGTTCTCCTCTGAACTGAAATGCCCTCCCCCATTCACTCATGTAGACTCTCTCCTCTTTTCCAGCTACCTGGTGACTAACCTGATGGGCGCAGACCTCAATAATATAGTCAAATTTCAGAGGTTGTCAGATGAGCATGTGCAGTTCTTAATTTACCAGCTCCTCCGTGGCCTCAAGGTAATTTACTGCATCACGAGTATCTCCTGCATGCCACACTGCAACATGAATAATCAGCTGTCTGTTTTAATGCCAGCAGACACATGTAACAGCAGCGAATCATAGACTGTATACAAAAGACAGACAGACTCTGATTTGAATACACAAACCTGGAATTTTGGTCATCGCCATCTTGTTTTTTTCTTTCTTTCTTGTTTGTTTGTTTGTTTGTTTTTTTAACTGGAGATCACTTTTTTGCATGTTTGTCACACTTAAATGCTTCAGGTCATCAAACAAATTTAAATATTTAGAGAAAGGTAACACAAGTAAGCACAAATTGCCGTATCTAGGTCACAAACGGATGGCCGGACATTCTCCTTCAGGATGTTTTGACAGAAAGCCCCAGACCATCACACTACCACCGGGACTAAAACATTTCAGAAAGTTCAGCTTTTGTCTTGTCAGTTCACAAAAGTCTTTTTGGCAAATGCGAGACGAGTCTTTCTGTTCTTTTTGGTCAGCAGTGGTTTTCTCCTTGAACTCTCCCATGGATGCCATTTTTGCCCAGTCTCTTTATTATTGTTGAACCATGAACTCTGACCTTAACTGAGAAATGTGAAGCCCGTCGTTCCTTAATGTTGTTCTGGGTTCTTTTGTGACCTCCTGGATGAGTTGTTGATATGCTTTTGGAGTAAATTTGGTCGGTTGGTCACTCCTGGGAATCATCACCACTGTTCCAAATTTTCTCGATTTGTGGATAATGGCTCAAACTGTGGTTCAATGGAGTCCTAAAGCCTTAGAAATGGCTTTTTAACCCTTTCCAGACAGATAGATGTCAGTAACTTTGTTTCTCAGTAGTTCCTTTAGATTGTGGCGTGATGTGTTGCTTTTTGAGCTCTTTTTACCTGCTTTACTTCGTCAGACAGCTTCTATTTAAGTGATTTCTTGATTCAACAGTCCTGCCAGTAATCAGGCCTGAGTGTGTTTAGCCAAACTGAACTCAAATTTTCAAAACATGGCGATTAATTACAGTTAATCAATCATTTAACAAGAAGGGAAATTACTTTTTCACACACGACCAGGTAGGTTTAGGTAACTTTTTTCACTTTATCAAGTTCATTTTCTATATACTCAGGTTATCTTTGTCTAATATTAAAATTTGTTTGACAATCTGAAACATTTAAGTGTGACAAATATGCAACACACTAGGAAATCAGGAAGGGGGCAAACACTAGGTCCACCTTTAATCTGTTGATGCCTAAAACGTGCTGAAGACTGGCTGAAAAAAACACATCATTTCTGACATTTTTCTGGTGACTTTATATAACAAGACATTCGTTCTATACATCCCATTATGTTTGGTTTTGTTTTTTGTTTTTTAAAAAAGTTCAATATGCTTTAGGGTGATTGACACACTGCTACCATAGTGTACCACTGACATGTGACTTCAAAAAACAAAAGATGGTGGATGGCGAGGCTTCAAAACAGTTCTGTGAAAATCAAATAGATAACTTTTGATCATTTATATACAATGTAACATTGAAATCACTACACTGAAGTGCACACAGACTTTGAAATCCACAATTCCAAGATTTGCCATCTAACACTGAATCATCCAGCTGCCTGTAGATGCTGGCTCTTCACTCTCCGATAGACAAAAGAGGCAGAAAGTTAAATTCTGAGCTGCACTGTTGACCCCCATCTTCTCTCTCTCTCCTCCCCCTGTACCCCTGCCACGCCACCTGTTGAACAGTACATCCATTCAGCTGGATTGATCCACAGAGTGAGTTCCTTCTTCTTGCCTTGGTCAAGAGACCACTGCTGCACTTTGGTGGTTGAAACGACAACATCTTAAGCATTTTCCTATTTCATTTCTTAAAATGTTTTAAGGTGATAAAATCACCTCCAGACTGTCCGGCATTATAACATAAACATATCAGCATGTTTCATTGGGTGAAATTCTGAGAGTACATTTCACATTTTGAAAAAAAAGTCGATCAGAAAATGGGATAATGGTTATTTTGCTCATGCTGCTGAGTTTCAGATATGTTGTAATTCTTGTGATGTTTCTCTATCTATTTAACCAACGTCTTCAGGACCTCAAGCCAAGCAATGTGGCAGTGAATGAAGACTGTGAGCTTAGGGTAAGACTGGTCTTTAGTTTAACCCTACAAATGCTACATTACACCCAATGAAATCCATCAATCTGGAAATAAAATGTTCACCTGTCCTACAGATCCTTGACTTTGGCTTAGCCAGGCAGACAGATGATGAGATGACAGGTTATGTGGCGACTCGCTGGTATCGAGCACCAGAGATCATGCTCAACTGGATGCACTACAATCAGAATGGTAAGATGCCATCGAATGAAAATGAGGTTTTCAAAGTATTTTGCATTTGGCAGCAATAAAATGGGCAAATGCTGAATGGCTGAACCTGTAGTGTTTCTGTTTCAGTTGATATCTGGTCAGTGGGATGCATTATGGGAGAGCTACTGAAGGGAAAAGTCCTTTTTCCCGGCACTGACTGTATCCTTATCATCGTGGCGTGAGTCCACCGCAATTTGCAGCTTTTCTTCTGTCTTAGTGGGAACCTTCCATTGCCTCTTTAAACCGTCCCATGGATGCGGACCTCTTGTGGATTTGCATTACAATCATAGGCCTTTCTATGGGGGGAGCTGCTTTAACAGAGAGAAACTGGGGAATGAATAGGAGCAAACACAAAAGACTGAATTGTCTAGGCTGTTGTATTCAGTGTCTCGGAGGGGCTCTAAAACAAATTTGATTTACTGATCTTTCTGTGCTGTCAGGCTTCGAGATGTCTTTTAAGCAGCGATCTGCCTCGGTATGTGAAAAGATACTCTAATGAGCCAAATCTTGCGAGTTGATGACTTCCGCAAATCTCGATGGCCCTTAACTCCTCCTGTGCTAAGATATCGACCAGCTGAAGAGAATCATGGAGGTGGTGGGAACTCCGACACCAGAGCTGTTAAAGAAGATCTGCTCTGAACATGTGAGGACTCTACAAAGAGATTGGGAATGTCAAAATAATGCTTTCCGCAAAAGCTGTTTCTACTGACAAAAGCAAACTGCTCTGATTGATTAGTCACTCCATTGACCTGGCTGTCAGTATGTCTGAGTGTTGGACATAATTGATCACCAGTGGTTGGACATGTTATCCAAATTGTGACTTGCCATGAGTGTAACATTGGTGTGTATTTGCAGGCACAGAAGTACATCCAATCTCTGCCCTTCATGCCCCAACAGGACTTGGAAAAGATCTTCAGAGGGGCAAATCCACTGGGTGGGTGATGGACTGCAGATTGGATTATCAGCTTCTCAAATTCAATTGAAAACCATTAAGACTCTGCTAAAAGTTACTCTCTCCAGCCTGCAAATTTGAAATGCATTTTAACCATATAGGCTTAAATTAAATTTTGGACCTCCTGCTATTTCCTTCTTTTATTTGTCTAGTTTTTTGTCTCTCTTTTAGCTGTTGATCTGCTGAAGCGCATGCTGGTTCTGGACTGTGACGGGAGGATCTCAGCTAGCGAAGCTCTTTCCCACCCCTACTTCTCCCAGTACCATGATCCAGATGATGAGCCAGAGGCCCAGCCCTATGACCAAACACTGGAGAGCAAAGACCGAACTTTAGAAGAATGGAAAGGTAAAGCCTCTTTTTAAAATTTGGTGATTTTATGATTTAAAACAGCTGACAGAAGATACCATACTCACGTCTTACCTGAAACACAGAATTCTGCTGTAGTCCCTGCTGTCAAACTAGAAAATATGACTATGAAAGACATTTGTCGAGGTTTTAGATTTGTGGTGCCAGTAGCAACTTCCTCTTCTGCAAATAAAAAAGTACCATTTGAAATAAAAGTCTGTTGGAACAAGAAGACAATATATTCAAGCTGCACTGATTTTCACATTTCATATTGCATGGGTGTTGCAGAAATGCACCATCTAAGCAATATGGTGCAATATTGGAGACTAGTATTCACCACAACACCACCTGCCTCATACTGTGCTGCCAAAACAACTCTGACCAGCCAGGGCATAGACACGTGACATCTGGGAAAACCTTGTGGTGTCTGGCAAGAGCACACTGGCAGCTAATTCATGGGGTCCTGTGGGTGGCAGGACGGGGCCTCTGTGGATGGAGTTTGTTTTGGCAAAACCAATAGAGGCAGTTTGGAGAGTTTTGAGCCTGGGTCTGTGCCTTGGGCTCTTTTTTCATCGTTGCCAAATCATTCTCTAGCAGTTTTAGGGGGTGTAATGAGATGGATTATTCTGCAGGGGGGGCAGCACTGTCATGTCTATAGCCCCACACGGTCTTGATCTTAAAACACCATCTGTACCAATGTTATGGTGGGTGGTATGTCTGTGAAGGTTCTCAGTCATCCAGGCCATCGTAGTCTAAGGAGCGAGGAAAGAAAAGCATCTGGACTTCTTTAAGTTTGTTGAAAACCTAAAGAAGGCAATTTATATTGAACACAGAGATGACCATCCAAGGACCTCAGGGCAAGCACTTGGCAAAAGTGGAAAGGAAAAACTTCCTTTTAACAGGAAGAAACTTCCAGCAGAACCAGGGAGGGGCAGCCAGCTTTAGTTTATGCTTTATGTTTGGGTTTTATCGACTGTAATATGTTGCTATATTGGACTAATATAGCAACCTGAAGAAACTTTAAAGTATGCACATTATATTATCCTGTGTTGTTGCCATGAAACATCAAGAAGGTGCTTTTGCAATGTCACAATTTCTATTGTTTCTATTGTTACATTCCGAATATTGAGCAGCACGCCTAACAGTGTTTCTTCTCCCTTCTTCTTCATTTACGTCCACAGAGTTGGTATTTGAAGAGGTGAACAGCTTCAAAGCATCTGGCAGCAAGACTGACAGCCTTCAGGTGGAGCAGTGAGACTTTTACTGCTCTGCCTCCTCTGCTTGAAGAAGGACCATGTAGTCAATAAATGCAAGGAGGGCTGGAAAAACAAGCAAAGGAAATGACTGTGTTTGATTTCCTGTCATGAGTTTGTCTGAGCAGCAGGGCAGGATGGTCTCCATGGGATCACATGTGAACATTACTATTACAGGGAACATTTTCGAGTTTAAAAAAAGGATTTCACCAGTGCAGAAAGTTGCTTCCTGTTATGGTTCCGCTCACTGAGGGTAAAATAAGGAACTGCTCAATATCAGGGGCCACGGAGGACGTGAGGATTCATGTGAGGAAGCAACTTTAAGAAACTGAACTTTGTTTAAAGACCAACAGAAGGTGTGGGAGGAGGAAAAAATGCACACTAGGATTTCCAAAGCAACAACAGGAATGCTGTGTCATCATCAAGACGAATTCCATTAAGCTTTCATATATAAAAATCATGCTTGCAGTGATACCATTTCACATCACAGAACAGCTTAGCATTCAGCCTGCATACTACTGATGCATGACTTCTGTGCATTTTATTGTTAAAGCATATTACTGGTGGTGTATTATAACCACTGCTTACTGTGTCTGCCACACTGCTATTAAACCAGTTTGGGGTTGAGAAAGAGGCATTACCAGGAAATGTAACCAGTGTTTCACCTCCTCTGTCTTTGTAATTCATGTCTGAAAATGTTCTTCCATGGATGAAAAGTCATCCCATCCTTACAGAATAGTAAACACCAATTGTGCTATTAATTAGCAAGATAATTAATATATGCCAAAGCTGAAACAGAATGATTGCCCTGCAGATCTGTGTTTACAGTGTGAGTCTCTTTCCTCATATACAGATTCCGCTGTCAACCGATCACCTGTTGGCTTTGGCCCTGCTCCGTAAGGTCTCTCTACTGCTCTGCTGTCTTATACAGATCCCCATTTGTGTTTACAACTGTTAACATTACAGACATTGTGCAAATTGTCAGAATCAGTTCCCAGAAGGTGTCTAACAATGCTGGATAATAATCTGTTATGCAACTTGTAGCTTCATCCAAGCATTGACCGGTCAAACACCACATACTGATGATTCACAGAAAGCAGCCATATTTGGCTGCTTGTGGCAACCAGGGAGCTCATTAGTTATCTTTCATGTTACCTAAGCATCTTTTTCTTTTCTTTCCATAATTCTTGGATCATCTCTTTTTTAACCTCCATTACGTGTATTTTAGTTTGCTGCAGTTAAAAGCTTGGTGCAACATTGTAACATAAATATTCATGCTTAGCAACTCTGACTGGAAATATTTGCGTAAGCACACAAGCCGAACGCATATATGCATTTTTCTAACAAATGGCTGACTTCCCCACTGATGTGTCACTCATCTTGCCACAAACTGGAGTTTCAGTTCTCGTAACTTTTTTTTTTTTTTGCTGCTGCTGCTGTTTTAATAATAGCATGGTATTAAACCACTGTAAGCACAGCCAACAAACCACAGATTTTGCCCTGAAGGTCAGTGAAAATATCAAGTGAAAGGTATTTGAAGTTGAATGCAACAAACTAAATAATAGGTTTAAATTGTAATTGAATCATTTTAATTGTCCATGTTGAACAACAGGATAAGAAGCAAAGTAAGCCAGTTAAACACTCTATTCACATTTATATCTGACTGCTGCTGATGTTTAATTCAATATGTAAACTATGTTGGCAAATGTTGGCTAGAATGTCAGGTATAAAACAAATAAGTGAATTGGCTTGCCTTCCGATGTCAGGTATTAGCGCAGGCATTCACAAGACTAGCTAAGGTGAAACTGTAGCTGTTATTGTAGCCTAGTTAGGTTTTTTAAACTAGCTAGAATAAATGTACTGATACAGTTCTGTCAGTAAAGAATGGTCTATACACATCATTGGCACTTATTTAAGGTTTAATACTACAGCATATGAATTGAATTTTAGCATGTGTCTTGACAGATAAACCACTCCTAGCTACATGAAGTGAATTGTATCCCAGACTTGCTCACATGTACGCGGGCATTTTGGTAAACATAGCTTCTTTCTCTGCATTTGGCCTTTTGTCCACTCATAATTAAGGTAAATGAGTGTGACACTGTGATTTTTTTTTAAATACATTTTTTTTTAACAACAAAAAAGCA
Organism: Rhamphochromis longiceps; assembly: GCF_057381845.1. Lineage (NCBI taxonomy): Eukaryota > Metazoa > Chordata > Actinopteri > Cichliformes > Cichlidae > Rhamphochromis > Rhamphochromis longiceps. The sequence continues at coordinate 39,615,853 of NC_140573.1, forward strand.
GAAAAACGCTGTTTTAAAAAAATTACCATGTACCCGTGGACATATCCATATGTGCTCCATCGCAGTAATGCAAAGTCTTCTGAGTTTCTTGATTCAATCTGCTCACATTAAACTCAACCAGCAAGATTACTTCTGCGTGAAGAATAATTCTTTAAGGACACAAGAAAGAAAGTTTATTCTTTTATTTTTCCTTCCCCCCCCCCCCAGATTGGTTCACACTGGAGTGCTACATGTAGCCTTTTGTGCAAGTTGTCCACTAATACTGGATGAAAAATGTTGAATTTGAAGTCTAAATTAATCAAAACTGTGTCTCAGTCAAGGTGTGAGCTCTGAATGTTACAGTGTTATGTGCTTATGTTGTATATGTGGTGGATTTAATTAGCAACTGCAAACTGAATGTATATGTATGTATGTATGTTTGTTACAAGTTATGACTTTTGAATACATGGTGGCGTGTGAGTCAACTGTAGTCCTGAGTTTCAAATCGCTAAAATGAATGTCAGCTCTTAGTTTCCAAATGATTCAAAGGATTTTCTCGTCATCAGACAGTACCATGACTTTTAAGCTTTGGCTTCAACAGAATAAACTCGATCATCTCTGTTTGCCAAAATGTCTCACATAGAGTACACATCATTCTTGCATACTTCATATCATTAAACGTGTGATTTTTATAGTTTGGACTAGAACCATTAATTGTGAATAAAATACATTGTTGACATAAATATATACTGTAAAGACATAAAGCAATCTAGATGATGATGGTGGTTTTACATGTAAAACTCAGACACTACAAACCTCATCATTTAGTATTTGTTTTGCTCTGAAGAAAACAGGTTTTCCATTTTTGTTTGTTTGCTTTTTAATGGGGTGTTCCAACTGACTAAATGGGTTTTCTCACAGGGAATTTGCAGTATATTTTGTATATTTCAAAAATATACAGTGCCCCTGTGAGGAAAAATGCACTGCAATGTAAGAAAACACCAGCACTGGAAAAGTACACAAAGACGATCAAAGTTGAATAAAAGAGAAAAAAAAATAGCAAGAGCCCCCACACAAAAACCCCTCACAAAACACAGAATTTGTTATTGGGGGGTAGTAATTCATGATGACAGGCTAAACAGTAAATAGCAAACATAAACAGTATTTTATGAATAATGTGATTAAAAGACACATTGCCTAGCATCTTTTCTCCCTCACATCACCAGTGAATCCTCCCCTTCTTTTAAGCATGTTTAAGTAAAATCCTTCGCATATTTGGATTTCTGTCGTGTCTGCAGCTGTTCCATCACATCTTTATCTTCCCCCCCCAAACACTAGCATTTTTTCTACTTCCATTGTTTCACTTTTTCTGCTTTTGTTGTGTTTATTTAACATCCACTGTGTTTTTTGTGCTTTCCAGAAATTTTCTAAAGTTGCAGTGCGTTTGAACTCTCAGAGCCACTGTAGAAGGAATTCAAAAAAATAAAATTTGTGTTGCCAATAATTAATTAAGACGGCTGAACATGGATTTTGCTCAGACATCCTATATTTTGGATTTGGGGTCAAGGCACCCCATGCGCCCACTCTGGACATTCCCCTGCTAAAAGCACTGACATGTATATCAGGTATTTAAACTGAGGTGCACACAACCAGGTGTAAAAGAAAATATAACTTAACTCAAAAAAATATCAAAATCCTAAAAATCCCTAAAACAAAAAAAAGAAAGTTTACTGACTTTATGTTAGAAGCCAAGGTTAGCTCTGAAGGGACGCAGGGGGGACCTAACCTTATAGGGTGGACAGATGTTTTGCAGTCTTTCCCCCACATTGTAGACACACCCACGGAGTGCCATGGGCGACCAGAAACAACCACTAACAATTCAGTGCGCGTGAGTCTGCGTGTGCGTCCTGGGGGGCCGTGAGTATCGATCCTCCAAAGCGCACAAGAGATCGCATCTGGAGGAATTTTGCGCCCCAGCAGTTTCTACAGCTGCTCTTTACTGTGGAACTTTTATTTCTTCACATGAGAGTTTGGAGCGGAGCCGCAGCCTTGTTCGTCGGTAGGGTATGGCTGTGCGCTCCAGGACGGGGTTCTACAGGCAGGAGATCAACAGAACCGTGTGGGAGGTACCGGAGCGGTATCGAGACTTGAAGCAGGTCGGAACGGGAGCATATGGGACTGTGTGGTGAGTTATGCAAGCTGTAGCTGAAAGTTTTAAAAGAATTTGATTAAAAAAGAAAAAATCTGTTGTGTTGGACTGATTGTCAACAAACCTATCCTGTGCGTGTTATGCAGTTGGACAAGTCTGTTAGACTTTAAGCAACGTCTGTGTACATACTGTGAAAGGCTATAAAGTACAGTACGGTCTGAAAAGTCTTGAGCCTCCTTTCATTTCTTTATATTTTGCTTCCAGGGAGCCAGGCTTGCTTGTAATTTCTAAATTGTTTCCTCGGGATTTCTCAAAATCTTTCAACGTTTTTCTTTGGCTCCTTTTTGACCCATTTTCAGTCCAGTCCTTGTACCTGACCATTTTCAGAGGGATTATTTTCCCTGCTTACTTGTTCGCTGATTGGTCAGCAAAGCATGAAGAAGACACCTAACTCAAGTGTTGCCTACAGACAACAGTCAGCTTAGCAAATAATCAGTTTTGCACTTTGTTCCTAGCAGCTTGTTGCAAAAACACAACATTTGTTCCTGTTTCTTCAGTTGAATCTATGAGAAATACCAAAGTAACACAGTTGGACAGGCATGAAATGTTGCCTTGCACCAACAAGGTAATTCCCAAAGTGCTATTAGCCAAAAACTTGGCATGTCTTAGCAGCGTGTGCAGTGTGTTGTTAAAAAAAGAGTCCTGTCCTTAAGAAACTGGAAAAAAACAGGACCTGAGAGATGCACCTGACTCTTCAGTTGATCCATTTACTGTTTATTGAGGGCAGCTGTCAAGGAAGGAGGACGAAGAGAAATTACACCAGAACTGGACTGAAAATCAGTGGAAACGGGTGTTGTGGGCTGATGAATACAAATTTAAAAAATTGATTCAGAGGACAGCACAGAGGTACAACAGCAAGTGTCTACAGCCATCCATAGAACATGTTGGAGGTTCTGTCATGGTTTGAGGCTCCATTTTAGCCAGCTGTTGGAGATCTCGTCAAAATGGATATTGATAACAAACACATTGCCAATTGTATGTGTTTGCATTGGCCTCCCCAAGAGTCCGGACCTCAACACTGTCAAAGCAGTGTAGTATCAGTCAGTCAACATCCAAAGGAGAGCTTTGAATGTCCGTCCTGAAGACTTCTTAAAGAAACTACAAGGAAACTTGCCAAAGAGAGATCAGGCTGTGTTAAAGAATGATGTTGGACCTACCAATTATCCACTTTCAAGCTTATTAGAATTATAAATTCTGTTTTTGGCTTATATGCTTTATTTCCATGTATGTTTTAAGACTTGTCTCAATAAATCTCTGTTTCCATTTCCCATTTTTCTAGGAAATTGTAAATAAATGAAAAGCGACTCAAGATTTCTGCACATCACTGCATCTTATGTTGCAATAAAAGCCTATCTAAGCATCAGGTCCTGGTTGTATGTGCTCTTTTGGTCAGTGGTCTCTCCACAGATGGCTGTCTAGGGCCCCTCTTTGCATTGTGTACTGTGACTGAGGGTCAACAAAGAAAACCCACCCCCAACTCTTATTGTTAGGGTCAAGCTAAAGACCCTGAGTTAATTCCTCAGAATGCACTTTGTCTCCAGTCACATTGCAGTCTACATTTTTTTCCACTGCAGACACGGTGACTTGTCCTGCTAGGAAAAGCACAAGTTTGCTTAACTGGGAAATACATCCACACACACACTAAAAATGGGGCAGGTGCCTGACTGAAACCAAGAACACAACAAAAGAAACACATTTCTATGGAAAAAACATGGAAAGATGCAGTTGTTTCTGGTTTTAATTCAGATCATTAAAAAACGTTTCATTGTGCAATCGGGGTTTGTAATTCCAGTTTAAATTTCAGTCTGACAATAAAACCTGTTTTCTTGCTCATCAGTTCAGCATGGGACCGCCGGATAGGGACACAGGTGGCCATCAAGAAACTCCACCGGCCTTTCCAGACCAAACTTTTTGCCAAAAGGGCCTACAGAGAGCTGCGACTTCTCAAACACATGAAGCACGAAAACGTAAGACGCGGGAACAGCAAATACGACTCACATTATAGCAGATGTTGAAGTTCATGCTTGAAGGAGAAGAGATGTGATTAAATATCATTCCAGTCGGATTTTAATTGAGCTTTTTTTCCCTCCTGGCTTATCAGGTCATTGGGCTGTTGGATGTTTTCACTCCTGAAATCTCACTCGACCGGTTTCGTGACTTGTAAGTTTCTCTCTGCTCTCCTTAACCACTCTTAAAGAATCAGACAGAGCTCATTTGAATTGATCCCATGCCTCTCCGCAGTTATCTGGTGATGCCGTTCATGGGCACCGACCTCGGCAAGCTGATGAAGCTGGAGAGGTTATCGGAGGACAGAGTGCAGTTCCTCGTCTATCAGATGCTGAAAGGACTCAAGGTGAATGAAACCCTCATGAAATTTCTTGAAACAACAGGAAAGTGTTTCAGTGAGCTGATCTGATGCCCCCTCTCTCTGCTTTCTCCACAGTATATCCACTCAGCAGGGATCATTCACAGGGTAGGTGACCTTTGACCTTTTAGACTATGAGCTTTGGGGGTGGCGGGGCTACTTTCTCTTTTTTATACTCGGTCCCATTCATCTCGATTCCCACACAGGGAGCTTTGTTATGTGAGTGTGTGCGTTTCTGTCTGATACGCTGACTGTTAGATCGTGTTATTGAAATGTCTATTTTCAAAAGCCTTTCCTTGATTTTTCCTGCCTCTCAGAGAACTGCTTATTAGAGCAGAAAACGTATCAATTACTGCTAAAAAATGTGTCCTTTTTTCACCCTTGCTAGCCCTGCTAAAGAAACAAGCCTTCCAATTCCAAATCCTTTGTGCTGCCTCCCTCCGTTCTCTTCTTCTCCCCTCACCACCAACCACTCACGGCAGATGGCCGCCCCTCCCCGACCCTGGCTCTGCCAGATGTTTCATCCTGTTAAAAGGGATTTTTTTCTTCCTACTGTCACCAAGTGCTTTCTCACAGGGGATTATGTAATTTAATCTAATAAATTTTAGGGTATTTATGCATACAATATAAAGCACTTTGAGGCAATGTCTGTTATTGTAACGGCAGTCTGGCGAAGAAAGAGCGGCTAGTGGGTCCAGCGGGCATGTGGTGTGTAGGTTAGCTGGATAACTCGAGGCCAGTCAGTTAAATCGAACAACAGACCTTATTTGATGTTAGCAACATAAGACCATACATGCCAGGTCTCCACGGCTCTCCTCTGTCCATACTTACATGTGCGGGGATGGGTAGTCGCCGGTGCCATCGCGTTACAATGATGAGGTCTCTCTCTGAACAGACTGTTCGGCTGTAATGGCTGCCGCTGCACTCACACACACACTAGGAGTCTCCCCAACTACTACAATATCAGGACAACACCCCCTAGTGGTGCTGTATCACAATAATAAGGGTTGTTACATGGAATGTAAATAAAATTGAGTTGAATTCCTACTTTTAATGACTAATGTTAAACCTGAATCACATACTGTTTGTATCTCTTGGTCTCATTGGTCTCAACATTTCTTTTCACCACAGGATCTTAAACCTGGAAATTTAGCCATTAACCCAGACTGTGAGTTAAAGGTAATGCCGAATAGCATGAAGATGTATCGATGTGAAGTCTCTAGACGTAGTCACGTTCTGTGTTAAAGTTCAGTTATTTCCTCCACTTCAGATTCTGGATTTTGGCCTGGCGAGGCAGGCTGATTCTGAAATGACTGGCTATGTGGTGACACGGTGGTACAGAGCGCCAGAGGTTATCCTCAACTGGATGCACTATACGCAAACTGGTACAGCTATCTTTCTTATAGGGATGGGGGTAAAAATCAGGAGGATATATTTCTTTCTTAATCCAAAATTGCAGATAAAGATGCTTGGCTTTGGGTTGCAGTGGATATCTGGTCGGCAGGTTGCATAATGGCGGAGATGCTGCTGGGAAAGCCGTTGTTCAAAGGCAACGACCGTATCCTTCACCGTGTTAGTCTAGCGTGTAACCCTTGCCATCTTTTATATGCAGTCTATGTTTAAGACTAACCACCTGAATCCTTCACTTCACAGCAAAATTAAGACTTATTCCCCATTTTCCTATTTTTACTGTCTCTTCATGTTGATCCCATTATACTTGCAAGCTGAAAAGAAAGCTCACAATTGAATATCAAAAATCAGTTAAACACACCCTTCTTAACCATATTTCACTGTCAGACCTGGACCAGCTGAGGGAAATCATGAAGATTACAGGAACCCCATCTCCTGACTTTATTGTGAAACTACAAAGTCAAGATGTAAGTAATAACCCGGGGTTACAGTTCCCTTTGAGTATGAAACACTGGCTGTAAAGTTGAAAAAGGGGAGGGCTGTAAAAGATATGCAATTTGCTCTCTCAGACCTCAAAGGGAAAAGCAGCTGTGGTCAGTCTGGTTTCATAGTTGCTATAATGCATTCCAATACAAAGTTGGTCACAGCGTTTTCACAGTTCTCATCACAAAAAGATGCACAGAAGTTTATCAAAACCATTCCTTTTTTCTCACAGTATGTTTGAAACACATATTTTTCAGATTGAAAGCACAGGAGTAGCTGTGTTTAGGACTTTCTCGGCACTGGGAGTCGAGTGCAGTGCATCTTCCTTACCTATTTTCTTAGTTACTGTAATGCTCTATTTTTCGTACCATAAGGCGCACCGGATTATAAGGTGCATTAAGTGAAACAAAACAGTCAGATAAGTCAAACTTTACTCAACTCATTCTTCTCGCTACTTCCACTTCCGTAACATTGATTCATTAATGTTGAATTCTCTCGCAGCTGCTCGTTTCCCATGTTGTTGCAGTATATTAATGACTAACCTCATATTGTGGATGGATTATCTCAGTTGTTCTCCTGACTGAAGTTTGGTCAGTTTACAGCATCCTGCCATGTAATTGCATTTGTTCCTAACCATCGGGAACCCTCGCATAAACCTTTATTGAGTGGAAAAAAGTTAGCGTTCATCCTCCAGCTTCACTGTGCTTATGTTATGCTAACATAGCTGTGTTGCTAGTGATCACGTAGCACATCATTATATACCAGCTAGCCCAACTTCAGTAACCCTACAAACTTCACTGCTGTTTAGTTTTCTGTCTTCATTTATGTTGGAAGTGACAGCAGAGCTGTACGTTTGAATTTTTTCAGAAATCTCTCAGTCAGAACATGCTATATCATGTTTAGGTGGAAACTAGCGAGCTAACTTCCTGCTAACTTCTAACTCCATTAAATTTAATAAATTCTGTTTTCATGGATGCCTGGATATTAAACTTAATTGTTACACCTGGTAAAGCAGCCACGCTGATCATTTTATTAAAGATGAAAGAATTTAGACAGTTTTTAACTCTCAGTGATGCTGCAGTGTTCGTTTGACTTTGGGACCTGAAGCTGACGGAATTTTAGACCCAGATTACACAGAGTCCGCAAGGCTTCTGACTACGGTAGTCACAATTGTCCGACATTCCATCAAGCGTTGTGTCTTCATAGCTTACCAAAGTCGTACTAAAACATTTTTTGACAGATTTTTGAGCGCCGTGTACTACATAAAATCAGTTCGAGGTCAGTAATCACATCCAGAATTCATACATAAGGCGCACCAGGTTAAAAGGCGCACTGGCGATTTTTGAGAAAATTAAAGGATTTTAAGTGCGCCTTATAGTGTGGAAAATACGGTACATTTCGCCAAACTGGTGCATGCGTCTTATTCTTGTATTCTACATGAGTAGCACTCAGGTGACATTTGCATTGAATTAGACTTTAAAGAATTACTTTCCTGTGTAGACTTTAATCAAGCATGTGGAAAGGTCACCTCTTATGCTCAATTCCATTTCCAAAAGTTTTAATCTTGGTTTGCATTAGATTGATTTGGTGCAGCCCCCTCCTCCTTTTAAAGCAACTTTCTCATGATTGGCTGCCCCTCACAAATAGAAGGTTTGAGCAGTAAGTGGGTGGGGCTTGTTGAAATGACAATAGTAGACATATGTGCTGTCACTGATTTAATATTTCAAATGATCAACCTTCTTCCTCTCCCTCTGCGAACAGGCCAGAAACTACATCAGAAGCTTACCAAAAGTGCCAAAAAAGGATTTGCACTCAATTTTCTCCAAAGCTAGCTCAAATGGTACGTGATCATACACCATCCATAAATTACACTAAGCTACTATCATCCAGAATATGACATGTCTCTGCATTACAGCTGTATGTGTCTTGGAAAAGATGCTGCTTCTGGACCCTGACCAGAGGCTGAGCGCCTCTGAGGCGCTTGACCTCCCTTTCTTCAGTGAGTTCAGAGATACGGAGGAGGAGACCGAGGCGCTGCCATACGATCAGACCCTAGACAACACAGAACTGCCGCTGGACCTGTGGAAACGTAATAAAAAAATACTGGAGTTGTTCAAAAATATTCTGAAAGAAATATGACAGAAGTCTGTTGAATCCAGAATCGAATGTAAAATCATGTTATCTTAGCTTAAAAGACCTCATAAAACCGTGTCCCCTCTACATCACACTATCAGATTGCTGGCTTACTTGTGGTTCTGAAGGTATTTAAAAGTAGAATGGGAGGTACAGCTGTCACGACAGATGGCCCCGCCCCTCCCTGAGGCTGGTTCTGCCAGAGGTTTCTTCCTGTTAAAAGGGAGTTTTTCTTTCCCACTGTCACCAAGTGCCTGCTCAAAGGGGTCATCTGATTGTTGGGGTTTTCTCTGTATATTTGTAGGGTCTTTACAACATAAAGCGCCTTGAGATGACTGTTGTTGTGATTTTACATTATATAAAATAGAATTCAATTGAAATTAACCGAGTTGCAAAAAACCTATTACTCAGCTGTTAATGTTTTGGCACAGATCTTTACTGTTTTGGTCCTTTCCCCCCAATTCTCCTTTTTTTGTTCTAATCTGCAGCCAGCAGTTGTTCTTCAGGTTAAAAAAACAAATCTAAGAAAGCCTCTAATGCTTCCTGGTTAACACCAAACAACCAAACAAAGTGGGGCATTTAACTGCTGAAGAACCAGATTTTTCCTTTAGATAACCCCAAACATACAGAAAAGATGTATAGATAATAGGTAAAAATTGACAATGTGAATGACAGTAAAAAAAAAAAAAAAAAAAAAAAAAATTAATTCCATGAAGTTGCAGTACCTTCCCTAGGCCAAAAGAGGTCAGTGTACGCTAATCTTACTTGATGCAGATTTCAAATCTAATAATACACAGAAGCTGCCTTGATTCGTAACATAATCAGCAAGGCAGGCAGTGTCTTAGTTGTTAAACTTGAGTTTAGCATTGCTGTTAATAACAGTTTCCTCTTTTGTGTTGTGCAGGTCACACTTTCACAGAGATACTGACCTTCAGGCCACTCAAGGACTCGAAAGAGACGTCACTTTAAGAGCACACACACACACACACACACACACACACACACACACACACACACACACACACACACACACACACACACACACACACACACACACACACATTCTTACAAATAAAATTGCACCTACTTGCACCTACACCCACAAGTATTCTTTTCCTTTGACATTTAGTATTTGTGTAGAAAGACTGAATGTTATTAGTTTGTCAAAATGTTTGCTTTCAATAAATGTGGTCTATTCAGTTGTTTTAAGTTGTGTTAAGTTGTTGTGTTGTAGTTTATTATATGCATGTGTTTGATTAGTTTGAGATATATAAAGTGCTTTGAATTGTCAATAAGACTAGAAAACCGCTATATAAATGCCTTTCTATTTAAATGTTTGCTGTTCGAGTGGTCAGACCTGTGACATTTCCTTTTTGGGCTACTCTCTACAACTATCACCACCCTAGATTCAAAGCACTCCTTTTATCTGGCTCTGAGCCTGTAGCCCAAAGATGGGAGTACTGCTGCAGTGTAATTCTCCACTCTTTAAAATCAGCTTCTGGAAAATTGACCCAAGGTGCACAAACTCATCCATCTAAATCGGTTATACATAGCTGATGAAATTCTGAAACCTTTGTGTAACCACTATGGGTCGCACTGTGCTACGAAACAAAAGCAATGGATTGCTCGGTGACGAAGAAGGGTGATTTCTTTTCAGCTCTTACTGATATGAGCTGTGTGCTTAGTCATGTTGACTGGCTGCCTGACTGCTCTGTGTCAGTGGACTGTTTCCCGGAGATACACTTCAGCTTCGTACAGTAAAAATGGATAATACCTTCACATCCAAACCAAAAGGAGAAAACACAAATGTCATCAGAATTTCGGTGTTTCTGTTTCTGGCAGGTAACACAATCCTTCGATGAACTCAAATGTAGCTGTGATAAAAAAGTTAGCGTGGCACACTGTACATAGGGCTAACGCGTTTCTATTGACAGTTAACCTTTTTCTGCTTTTTCAGTTTTGTTGCTGTTTTTCCAAATTCTTACGTTTAACATTCTATATTTATCTACAAAAGTATGCTGAAAAAGTAAATTGAATCAAGTTAGACATTATGAGCACTATTATTTTTGATTCTTAAAATATGTTTTGCTATCGTATATTTTTTGTATAACTTTAAGCTCAACAGCTGCCAAGTTAGTAGTGGGTAACTTATGGATCCATGTGAAGATTATTCATAAAAACAATTTGAAGGCTATGCAATTTATTTAAGCCTCCCAAGTAAAATAGTTACTGGTAATATCTAGTCATCAGCCTCTGTAAGCCTATGCATCAGTAATCCAAGGAGCTTGGCGAGAAAAGCGGCTGGACTTCTTTATGGTGAGGTGAGGTGAAATGAAGTCCAGTTGTTTTTCTTTCCAAGCTCCTTAGATTAGCATGACCTGGATGACTGAGAACCTGCACAGATATATGCATAGGTCTATGGCCATGATTAACAAGATAATACTAACACGGTGTAATTATAAACACAAGTACAGAAGAAGTGTAAAGTCAGCACAAGGCCTGCAGTAATGCTACACTTTGCTAACGTTAGATGATTCTTCACATACCTGTTAGCTTAAGATAAGCAGCAAGTAGAGTTGATTAATAAAAACAATCCCAAATAAAAAACTTGTTAACAATCTGTTCCTTACCTTGTATGACCGAAAACAGCCCAAAATAGCTGAAACTTTGTTTAGGCCTACATTTCCTTGTAAACTTAAAAGCTTACATGTTTTATGTAGTTTGCTTTACTGGTTGTTAGGCTTTCACCCAGTACTGTCTTCAGATGGAAAGCCCTCTGAACTGGCTGACAGTGGTAAGTGATTTTACATTTACATTTACATTTATCAGATAACTATCATATCTGATATCATATCTCACAGTACAATAATATTGAATGGGTTGCATTGTTGTATTTTGTCATGTTTCTCAGGTCTTTGTCTGAATTTCTACGAACATTATTGCTAAGGATTGTCTTATTGCATTGGAGTCACACTGGGTTAAATATGTACACTTGGGTTTTAAGGGGTATTTATTATTTTCTTCTTTTTTTTTGGGTTGTATGGAAGCCCCAAACGCAATTTCATTGTTCTTGACAATGACAATAAATAAATAAATACTAAATACTAAATACTAAATTTAATTCAATACAAGTCTTATGCTAATGCTGTTCTAGGTATCATCATAAACAATATATAATAAATGAACTGTAGCTGTAAATAAATTTGAACATTATGTGCAATAAAGTACTAATTTTTGTGACATTTTCTGAAGGCTTGAAACCAGTCATTATTGGCCCAAACTATGTGACGGTGGGTGTGCCAAGCAGCATTGAGTGCGGTTCCAGTTGTGGGACATGTACCTACTCCATGTCTCTGGATGGACAAAGTGCCGTGGGTCAAAGCAACATGCTAGCCTTTACTATTAATAGTTGGGTACCTTCTTTAACAGTGACATGTACAGTCTCAGGCGACAACGGGCTGAGTGCTACGGCAACAAAGAACATCCAGGTTTTAGGTATGAGCTTGTTAGATCTTTTACAAAACTAAGAGCAGTTCACTGAGTTATTGTCATGTGAAAAATTACGGACACTAGCCCATACTGGTTCCACTAATGACAAATATATATTTTTCTATTATAGCTGGACCTACCAATGTTTCCATTTCAGGCCCCAGTTTGATGAATCCCACAGTGAGCCATACCTATAATTGCTATGCGTACTGTCAGCCATCCTGCTACTACAGCTGGAGGACAGATAAAGGCCCATGGATCCGTAGTCAAGGAAATGTTGTTTCTATCACTCCTCGGGAGATGGACACCTCCAAAACTGTCACCTGCAAAGCCACCAATCGCATCTCTGGGCTGTTTGCCACTGCTACTCAAAACATAGCTGTGACATGTAAGTCAAGATTTGGAGACAAATGCAAAACTGGGAGCAAATACCTTTACACAAAGATTATTTTACTAATAAAAGAGGGATATGGTCATAACTACTTCTTAAGTTCCAGTAATTTTTTTTAAATAGAAGAAATCTGGAAGTTGAATATTTAAAGAAGATTGTTACAGACGGTTAGCCTGCCCAAGCAGAACTGCAAGCCTTTCATTTGCTAACTCTAAAGTTTATAGGTTTAGATGTTTTGTACCATATTTAATCTTCTACAAAAACAGAAGTGTCAAAGGGACTTGTTTTATGTAGTGATGCACCAATTCATTTTTTTCTAAGAACCATAACTGACAGTATAGACAAAAAAATTTTTTCTTCAATGCAAAACTATTAGGTTCATAATAAATATTTACTCCAAACTGCAGTAAGTTCTAATATGTTACCACACTTAAACAACTTCAAACAAAATCACCTACTACTGGAAAGAGCTACAAATGATGAAAAAATGTTTTTCAGATATTAAAATAGTTGTTGTACATCCCATTTTACCTTACATATTCAACCATACCTAACAAAAGCAAGAGATTTGTGTACCAAAAGTTGCACTGATCCTCTTTATTCATCTCACAACTGCTTTGATGCTTTTCTTTTACCAACCCTGCTGGCTGGCTCTGACCCATGGGTAGTAAATTTGTATCTAAGAATTATAAATGGCTAACAATAACCATTTATATGTGTCCCAAAACGTAGGCTGTATCCTTTGGAGGCTGCATTTGAAGACCCGTTACGTCACAGCCAGGCGATGAGGGCTGTCCCAATTCATCGACTCCTTCAAATGCGGCCAACAAATGCGTCCTTCATTTCCCCAAATTTGAAGGATGGGTCGGGTGTGTCCTTCATGGCCCACCATATCCCAGAATTCATAGCGCGACCCAGCCAATTCCAGTTTCCAACAATGGCGGCAGCTACTAAGTTTTAATATTACTCTTATTTGGTCTGAGTGCAGTCAGTTGCCCATAGACATTGCCTGATGAGTGCTAATGACTAAATAGAGTGCACCTGTGTGCAATCTAATGTCAGTACAAATACAGCTGCTCTGTGACGGCCTCAGAGGTTGTCTAAGAGAATATTGGGAGCAACAACACCATGAAGTCCAAAGAACACACCAGACAGGTCAGGGATAAAGTTATTGAGAAATTTAAAGCAGGCTTAGGCTACAAAAAGATTTCCCAAGCCTTGAACATCCCACGGAGCACTGTTCAAGCCATCATTCAGAAATGGAAGGAGTATGGCACAACTGTAAACCTACCAAGACAAGGCCGTCCAACTAAACTCACAGGCCGAACAAGGAGAGCGCTGATCAGAAATGCAGCCAAGAGGCCCATGGTGACTCTGGACGAGCTGCAGAGATCTACAGCTCAGGTGGGGGAATCTGTCCACAGGACAACTATTAGTCGTGCACTGCACAAAGTTGGCCTTTATGGAAGAGTGGCAAGAAGAAAGCCATTGTTAACAGAAAACCATAAGAAGTCCCGTTTGCAGTTTACCACAAGCCATGTGGGGGACACAGCAAACATGTGGAAGAAGCTGCTCTGGTCAGATGAGACCAACATGGAACTTTTTGGCCAAAATGCAAAACGCTATGTGTGGCGGAAAACTAACACTGCACATGACTCTGAACACACCATCCCCACTGTCAGATATGGGGGTGCCAGCATCATGCTCTGGGGGTGCTTCTCTTCAGCAGGGACAGGGAAGCTGGTCAGAGTTGATGGGAAGATGGATGGAGCCAAATACAGAGCAATCTTGGAAGAAAACCTCTTGGAGTCTGCAAAAGACTTGAGACTGGGGCGGAGGTTCACCTTCCAGCAGGACAACGACCCTAAACATAAAGCCAGGGCAACAATGGAATGGTTTAAAACAAAACATATCCATGTGTTAGAATAGCCCAGTCAAAGTCCAGATCTAAATCCAATCGAGAATCTGTGGCAACATCTGAAAACTGCTGTTCACAAACGCTGTCCATCTAATCTGACTGAGCTGGAGCTGTTTTGCAAAGAAGAATGGGCAAAGATTTCAGTCTGTAGATGTGCAAAGCTGGTAGAGACAGACCCTAACAGACTGGCAGCTGGAATTGCAGCAAATGCTGGTTCTACAAAGTATTGACTCAGGGGGCTGAATAATTATGCACACCCCACTTTTCAGTTATTTATTTGTAAAAACTGTTTGGAATCATGTATGATTTTTGTTCCACTTCTCACGTGTGCACCACTTTGTGTTGGTCTTTCACGTGGAATTCCAATAAAATTGATTCATGTTTGTGGCTGTAATGTGACAAAATGTGGAAAAGTTCAAGGGGGCTGAATACTTTTGCAGTCACTCGGATAACTTAAAAATGTAATTGTTTGGCTTTTTTCGGTGTATTATTTTTTCCGGAGTAAATTGGTTTGGCTGAGATCAAAGTTATTAGATTAGATTAGATTAAATTAAACTTTAAACTCGGGTGGGTTCCTCTGGGATTTTCGCACAGCTGAATAAATGTCAAACAGAAAACTGACTAAACAGAAGTGTGAGATGGTCGAGAATTTACGCCAGCGTCCGGTTATATTTAGATAGCAAGGAGCAGATGGCTGAGTTTATTTAACTCCACCGAGACGGAGACGCAGATCTGAAGGCTAGACCGTCCCATTTCACAGCCTCGCACTTCCGGCCTTGTCGGTCTTCGAAGGACCCGATCCACGTAGACCGCGAAGGCCGGTCCGAAGGATGCGGCCTACGTTTTGGGACACCGCTACAGTATAGCCAGCTACTAGCTACCTTCCTAACCTAAGAAACAGAAGTGATAAGCGAATGTTTGCTGTCATGACAAAGGTTTGTTGGTAGTGTGTTTAAAAGAGATATTGACGAGGTAATTGTATATTAACTTTGTACGACAATGTGTTTCACAAATCATCTGTCTTTCAGTTGGACCATCAAAGGTTCAGATTGAAGGCCCAGACGTTGTAGAAATTGCGGAAACGTATAAATACGTGTGTACTGCCGAATGTCACCCTTCTTGTCGCTTCCTGTCGTCTGTGGACAGTCAGACCGTGAGGGGCAATGTGATCGAGATGACAGTGGATCATCCGCTTAAATCGGTGACTCTCAAGTGTGAAGCACAAAATACTGCCTCAAGGAAGACAGTTACAGCCCTAAAAACTGTACAGATGAAAGGTAGACAGTCTGAAAACCATGGTTTGATGTAAAGCTTACAAGATATTAACTGTTTTTACTGATACTTGACTCAGATCTTTGCTTTCTGCTTGTGTTCAGTGATAGACCGCAGTCTGTCCACTCGCCCTGAAGAAACTTCAGCCCTGCTGCTCCTTGCCTTCGGCATTGCTGCTGCCTTCACACTGTGATTGAGTACAGAACAGGTGAGGCTCTTCATGTTGCACAGTTTATTATCATTATTAAATATTACACAAATAGTTTTTGGCTGTAGTAGTAGTAGCATGTTTATTATTACGTTTGAGTATTATTATTATACAGTATTTATTAAGTGTCAGCATCAATTTAGTGTCAATAACATTTTTTTTCATCAGATAAATAATTTATCTTCTTGTCTCTGTGTTCTTTTCTCTCAGATCCTTTTTTAGGCGCTGAGGATCAGTTTTGCGAAGAAATGGCACTGAATTGCTGACTCACCTGTAGCCTAGTGCACATTGATCTTATGCATTTGCCTCACATGTTGTTAATAGGCGGATCCATGTTTGTACTTGATAAATTAACTTGAAATGTTGTATGCGAAGGGAGTGTTCGTACAAAACTGACATTCTTCTGCACTGATACAATTTAAATGTGTACAAAGAACACATTCTTCTTCTGACATGTACAAAATTATCATCTCTATTAATAAAAACGGACCTACTCTGGAACTCAATGACAGTCTTTTTTTAAATGGTTTGGGTAAACCTAGAGGCAAACACTTATATCTTTATAAATGGAAAATCAGTGCTAAAATAAATCACAACTAATCACTATTAATCCATGTGTGGTGTTATCAGCTTTACTACAGGAGCTGAAGCTTCTGAAAATCATAAAGACGTAAAATATATTTATATAAAGCGCCTTGAGGCACTATATAAATAAAAATATAAATAAAATTGAATTAAAATTGAAAAATTTAATATAGTTCAGTTACAAAAGTTGTACCTGGGAAATTTTTGCTTTGTCACCCAATCAACAAAAGAAAAAAAGCTGGTGAAGTCACACATACTTGAGTCATCTCAGTTTCCTACTAAATCAGTAAATAAGAAAAGTTAATTTAATGAGAAAAAAACTTTTTTAGTGTTATATTTTTAAAGGCGATGGGTGGCAGGTGTGTTTCACTTGGCCTTAGCAACATTTAAAGCCAGGAGAAAATGTGAAAAAGTTCAAATTTCTATTATTCATTTATTTTTAATATTATGCCGCTTTTTTACTGGTTTGTCACACTTGAGATTAAATGAGGCTGTTTGTGACCCGTGAACTGAAATGATTTTCACGCCCTGCTTTATCAGAAGAAAGAATGAGTAACCAGCACAGCCACAATTTCCTGTTGATAAGAATCTGCACTTAATGAGCAGTCAAGTGTTATTTAATTTCACAATGTTTGCAGTCTCAGGGAAAATGTCATATGTTTCATAAATCTTATCACATTTAGAACTTTATTTGCGGTTACCTATGAATTAATCTGTTAAGTGTTTCCCACACTTGTGCATTTAAAGGCTGTAATCTCATGTCACAAAGAGCACTGGCAATTAACACTGAGCTGCTAAAGGCGCATGAACTTATTACTTAACAAATGAACTTTTCATTTTGGTTTTATAAAAATAAATGTTGAAAACACCAAACGACACCTCCACGCTGACACTCTAAATCATCGCAGGAAGATGACCTGCACGTATTTGCTCTGACTGCAATAATTAGCAGATTAAGTATTTATTAATTCTATATCTTTTCTGCATAAAGTCAAACCTCTTCTCAGTAAAACTGTGGTGAATTATTTTGCTGAAGATGTGATGAATTTTAAGTATCCTAATGCACATTATAAAAAAGTGTAATATAAATGTCAAATGATTCAGCTCTGTATTAGGTCTCATTACTTTTAAGATGTGCAGCAATTTCCTCATCAGCAGTAAAAAAGAAAAGACTAGATAAAAACAGAAACACCAAATGTGACTTAAATTTGAAACAAACATTAAAACTGTGATTTCCAATCAGCCCAACTTTATATACATGGTTACACAAACAGAACTTTCTGTTTCAGATGTATGGCCTGTGGGTATAGGCATCCAAGAGTGTCAGAAATGCCACCGTGCCGGTGGTTAGCAGAGTTGCCTCACAGCAAGAAGGTCCTGAGTTCAAGTCCACCATCAGGCCGGGGTCTTTCTGTTTAGAGTTTGCATGTTCTCCCTGTGTTTGAGTGGTTTCTCTCCGGGTACTCTGGCTTCCTCCCACAGTCCAAAGACATGCAGTTACTGGGGATAGGTTAACTGGTAACTCTAAATTGCTCATAAATGCGAATATGAGTGAGAATAGTTGTCTGTCTCTATGTGTTTGCCCGGTGACAGACTGGTGACCTGTCCAGGGTGTACCCTGCCTCTCGCCCTAACACAGCTGGGATAGGCCCCAGCAACCCTGAAAATGATATGTGGAAGAGAATGGACGGATGGGAAAAAATGTGACTATGAGACAAACGGATACTGTAAGTGTGCTGTCTCATTTAAATCTAATTGAAGAGGAACTAGAGCCGCAAAGAAACAAAAAGGAAAATCTAAAATAAAGTGTGAAATACAGAAAAATAAATAAATAATCTTAGGAAAGAAAGCTGGACTAACCATTGTGTGTTTGGGATAATAATTTTGAAGTTTATAAAAATCCTGGCAACTTGAATTACAACATATCTGTGATTAACTAGGTTAACTATAACGTTTTAGCTTCAATGGCAAGTGTTTCTACCTTGGCCACATAATACATTTATTTATAGGCGCCTTTAAGACCCTCAAGGTCACCTTACAATAACACAAAAACAATAGCAGCAATAAAATACAATAAACATGGCAAAAAAAGATTTAGACTTAAGGTAAAAAAACAAAAACACAAGCATGAAAGTATAAAAGCTGAGTAAGGTAAAAATGAACTAAGACAGATCAGGTGTATGCAATTCTGAATAGATGGGTTTTGAGACGTGATTTAAAAGTGGAGAGAGACAGATCTGTGAGCACAGGATTAATTTTTTGCAGCACTGTTCAGAGAAAAAAAGAAACCCAGACAAAAGAACCAGCTGATAACCAACATGTACTTCTTTTACCCCTCGAGGTTGTTTGCTTTTTGTGTTGAGTGGTTGATAACAGTGGGCATACCATTTCTCCCATGTATTATAAGGACTGTACAGTCTTTATGATCATAAGAGAGTGGATACTTCAGCATCTGCGGACACCATGGTTCATCAGTCAGCCTGTCTGCTGCTGCTCACGTGTCTGCCTGGTAAGGAAGACACACACACCTCACGTCCGCTTGCATGAGTTGGAATTATCTAAGCGCAGGTTATCAGATTTTTATGAAAATGGTATGGTGAAACTTTTTTATGGACTTATTGAATTAAAAGTTGAATTTATTTATTGTAGTGTGACCTGGAACATATGGAATATATGGTGTTAATTTGACATGAAATTTGTACATTTTTCATGATAAAGGATTTTATGGCAACGCAACTGAGCTACTTAGAACCACAGCAGACTCTACATGTAAGATTCCTCGATCACTATG
The DNA here is from genome assembly GCF_057381845.1 of Rhamphochromis longiceps. Lineage (NCBI taxonomy): Eukaryota > Metazoa > Chordata > Actinopteri > Cichliformes > Cichlidae > Rhamphochromis > Rhamphochromis longiceps. Next base: position 39,635,086 of record NC_140573.1, read on the forward strand.
TTTCTAAATCTTTTAAAAATGATGTTTTATCTCGAACTTTTGTCAAAAATTACAATCCAATAACTTACTTGAATGTAACAGCTTTATCTGTTCAACCATTCCCAGCAGATGGACCATCCTCAGTGGTGCTCAGTGGGGTTGATGTAGTGACTCTGGGGATACTGTACAGTTTTCAGTGCTCGGCCAGTTGTTACCCTGCATGTCAGTTCACCTGGACCTGGGGGAATGTGACTTCCCAGGGCCCAGAGCTGAGCTTGCAGCTTACAGAACTACAGGCAGCCCAAAACCTGACGTGCACAGCTGTCAATCCTGTTACCAAAACAGCAGCCGCTGCCCAAAAGATGCTGCAAGCAGCAGGTAGTGACAGCAAGATTCAGTTTGATCTCGTAAGTTGTCTTAGCAGCAATAACTTCAAGCAAATGTTTTTTTATTTTCAAACTTTTCAGCCGGACCTTCAAACATACAGATACGTGGCCCAGGAATTCTCACTACAGGAGTTGCGTCCAACTTCACCTGCTCGGCTGAGTGCTACCCCTCCTGCAACTATATATGGAGAGTTGACTTCGATGGCATGACATTCAGTACTGTAGAAGGAAACCCGGTTTCCATCGTTCCACCTCCCAGGACTCTCTCTGGGTCTCTGACCTGCAAAGCTCAGAACTCCCTCTCACATCTTTACATCTCCACGACTCAGTCTCTGCAGGTGGCATGTACGTAAAGGTTTTTAAGTCTGCGAGTTAACAATAAAGACACTGAGAACTTCTTATTAGGCAGTGCATCATTTGTGTTGCTACTTGCTAAAGTTAAGTTAAAACCAAATATCATCTGATCTTGTGAGACTTCATTCTCTTTTGGAATCACGTGATCACAGTGAATCCCAGAAAGCTGATTGTGTTCATCTGGACGTTACATTTTCATTGGGAGTTTTGTGCGCAAACCTTATAAACAGTACATTTGCACAATGACTGAAACTTGCACTGCTGACGGGCTGTGAGGTCAGCTTCACGATCACTGATATGCAAATTGTTTCAGAGGTGGCGTTCCTCCTGGTCCAGGGTGTTTACACCCTCATCATTGTCATTGAACAAGAGTGGCCACTCGCCTGTAGGCGGAAAAGGACTGCAGAGTCCTGGCCTGAGTAGTTAGCTTTTCTGTTTTATACCATCTGCTTAACCAGAGGTTGTTTACTGTATAAATCCAGCTGGAAATCTTACAGTCTAAGTCCTAATAGCTGTGAATATTGGTTCAGTTTCTTCCCAGAAAGCTTCAACGCATTCAGTATTCTTGTTCTACACATGACAGGTATCAGAGTTCAGTTTAAAGCTGAAAGTTCGTAAGTGTTCATGAAACTGAGCTTACTGTTTGATATTTTAGCTGTGTTTACATGAGCATCCATCATGGTTTGCTAACCATTAGGGGTGCAACGATACACAAAATTCACGGTTCGGTTCGATACTTTGGTGTCACGGTTCGATATTTTTTCGATACAAAAAAAATGTTCATGCTTTTTTCATTTGTCATTTATTAAAATTATAAATATATTTTAACTCAAAAGTACAGTTTTAAAATTTAATGTTGCTGGAACAACAAAGGGATAAAATAATAAATCTGATTGAGGAATCACTCATCTTTGGAAAAGAGAGTTTATTACAGAGAAATGGCTCTTTCCAAAATAAAAGCTCTACTATACGCTTCTTCTGGGGTATACTCTCAGCAGCATATTAAACATATCAGGTCCCCATAAGGAGAATCAGGTGCTAACGGCTGTCTAAATGACTCGGGTAAAGTTTGTAGCATGCGTGCTTGTTGTTTTTGTCTGCTTCCACTTGTCTTTGCACTAGGATGATGTCGGCGTAAATGTGCAGTCATATTCGTTGTGTTCCCACTAGTGCTGTCAGCGTTAATCTGAAATGATGTTAACGCCACAACACGGCAAATCTTCGTTAACGAGCTACCGCGGATCGCCCTGTGCGTGGGGCTGGATGGCATCAACACGTTAACGAGCTAACTGTGCTAACGCAGTAGTTCCCACCCATGTAATTGAGCATTGCGTGGCACATCCGACATACTGTTTTACTTTTGTCCATGACGCGCTTACCTTCAGAGTCATACGTCACATGAAGACCAAAATAGTTCCAAACGCCAGATCTGAATGAGGGTGGGGGAGGTTCAATTTGCCATGTTGCAACGAGAGCTTAACTTCTGTCTGCTAGCTTGCCCTGCGCTCAGTGAATCTGGGTTCGACTACTCCGCCTAGGCTGCACTGTCGAGCGCAGATCCACTGAGCGCTCAACACAGACAGCATCGTCAGAAGGAAAGTTGATAAAATAAATTAAAAATTTTGTATTGTTCGATACATATGCGTACCGAACCGAAAGCACTGTATCGAACGGTTCAATATCGATACGAATATCGTTGCACCCCTACTAACCATGTGTATGACTATCAAAGCAACCTCTATTTCACTGACACCTCAGTCACTGCCTCTGTGTCAGACTACATTGATGCAGTAATTTGTGATAAAGGCAAATAATACAGTGGTTAAAAAAAGCAAAATAAGGAAAAAAACATATTCCACAATATAACTGAAATATGTATCTTTCTATTAGCAAAGCATTTGCCGCGTTGAGTAAGAAATTAAGCTTTTTATCTTGTCTGTTCTGCTTCTAACCTCAGATGGACCAGCGTCAGTAGCCATGAGTGTGGTTGATGTAGTGACTCTGGGGATACTGTACAGTTTTCAGTGCTCGGCCAGTTGTTACCCTGCATGTCAGTTCACCTGGACCTGGGGGAATGTGACTTCCCAGGGCCCAGAGCTGAGCTTGCAGCTTACAGAACTACAGGCAGCCCAAAACCTGACGTGCACAGCTGTCAATCCTGTTACCAAAACAGCAGCCGCTGCCCAAAAGATGCTGCAAGCAGCAGGTAGTGACAGCAAGATTCAGTTTGATCTCGTAAGTTGTCTTAGCAGCAATAACTTCAAGAAAATGTTTTTTATTTTCAAACTTTTCAGCCGGACCTTCAAACATACAGATACGTGGCCCAGGAAATCTCACTACAGGAGTTGCATCCAACTTCACCTGCTCGGCTGAGTGCTACCCCTCCTGCAACTATATATGGAGAGTTGACTTCGATGGCATGACATTCAGTACTGTAGAAGGAAACCTGGTTTCCATCGTTCCACCTCCCAGCACTCTCTCTGGGTCTCTGACCTGCAAAGCTCAGAACTCCCTCTCACATCTTTACATCTCCACGACTCAGTCTCTGCAGGTGGCATGTACGTAAAGGTTTTTAAGTCTGCGAGTTAACAATAAAGACACTGAGAACTTCTTATTAGGCAGTGCATCATTTGTGTTGCTACTTGCTAAAGTTAAGTTAAAACCAAATATCATCTGATCTTGTGAGACTTCATTCTCTTTTGGAATCACGTGATCACAGTGAATCCCAGAAAGTTGATTGTGTTCATCTGGACGTTACATTTTCACTCATCCAAGTGACAAAACTCCTGCTGAAAACGAGTCCAAATGAACAGAATCAACTTTTTGGGATTTCCTTACCTGGATGATTGAGCATGCATCAAGACAGGACTGTGTGTAGAGTCCAGCAGAAGCTGCAGGAAGTCATTTTTCCACAGTTAGTCCAGTCGTGTGGTTCAAGTGTTGACTTGACACATATTTTTGCTTTTTCCTGTTCAGCGGCAAACCGCAGCCTGGCCACTCGTCTTGAAGAATCTTCAGCTGTGCTGCTGCTGGCCTTCATCATTCCTGCTTCCTTCACACTGTGATCGAGTAGCGACAGAACTCGCCTGAGATATGATGTAATCAGCTGTTGTATTGTTGTTATTTTTGCAATTATCTGTCTTGTTAGTGGACCTTGAAATGAAAACTTACAATGTATATTTAACGAATATATGAAGCAACAGTCCAAATTAAAACAAAGTCGAAAAGGTAACAAAATCCAGGGAAAACATGAGAGCAAGGAAAAACTAAACTAAGAAACACATAGACAAAGAATGAGGGGAAACTAAAGCTGCTCATACACACAAGGCTAATCAACGGAAGAGCTCACAGCTGGGGAACAGCACACAGGTACAAACACTCAGAGGCATGGGGAAGTAAAGCTAAATACAAAATGCTAAAGACAAATAGGTACCATATTAAAACAGGAAGTAACTAAAAGTGGGAACATCTACCTTGGTGGTGGAGCCTTAACAAAATGGAAGGCACTAACTAAAAGCAGACTGAAACCAGACACTAAGAAACTATGAGAGAATGGACGTGAAGAAAACAACCTTGAAAATCCCAAAAGTACAGTGGCCCAGAGGGGTCAAACACATTGCAACTTCACTGCAACTTTTCAGAAAATAAATAAATAAGCTTTGTCAAAATACCAAGCACCGTGACAATCTGTTATTAATTTTCTAAGCATTTTTTACAATTATTATTATTTGCTACTATAGTGTTAACTACAATAAAGATGTGGAGTTTTTATCTCACTGTTAAATGTTTCTTTTTCATATATGTGTGTTTTTCTCTGTCAGATTTTCCGGCCTTTGTGAATCAGCTCAAGATAAAATGGCTTTGAGAGTGAATGACTCACCTGCAACCTGACAATGCAGCACTTTATGCTCGTCTCACTTGTTTACAATGGGCCAGTCTCTATTTGTACTTTCTAATCAGTGAAGCTGAAAGGACTTTCATATCAGAGTACAGAAGGGACGGCGCATACGAGGCGTAGCTATTAAGATATTTGTGACATTCTTTAGCATGTGAACAAGAACGTATGGGATCAGGACGACTTACATGTGGCAAGATATTTTCTTCTGTATCCTGAAAATCTGAACAAATAAAATCTGACCGTGCAGTGAAATCACCTGTAAGAGTGTGTGTATAGTCTTAAAACTGCTCTGGAACTGGAAAGCATGCCCAGTTTCTCATTTAGCTAGTCTTGTTTTAGCTTTGGCTCCACCTGCTGTACAAAAGCTAACATTTGCATTTTAAAAATATGCAGACATATGCAACAGTTTGGTAGGCATTCACACTGAAGGTGGTTGGGTGAGTTAGATTCATCAAGATGCTACTGTGTGTTACAACCTGCAACTGAAATAACTCCACTTATTGTAATTACAATAACAGGATAGGATCATCTTTGTTGTCGTTATACAAGTACAACAAAATTTAGACTGGCATCTCTTCTGTGCCCATCAGAAAATGGCTCGGTGTTTGTAGCTGTTGTTCATGTGCATTGATTTATGTGCTTTTCACTGCAGAGCCTCACTGACATGGAGACGCTAGAAGAACTGCACCCACTGGTCCGCTCTGCACAAGCATCAGTAACATATATACTGTATGTGCAAGGCTATGTTTACCCATTCTGTAGCTGCACTACCACATTTACTATTTACAACTACCACATACTCTCATCACCCACTTGAGCACAGACTGGGTGTCATCAGGACACTACAACATAGAGCCAACACCATCCCCACAGACACAGCGGCCAGGGAAGCTGAAGAACATGCTCCCTAAGCTAAAACCCTTAGTGATCCTTGATGTGTCAGGAGTATCAGAACAGTTGAGACACATTTTTTCTAAACACCGAGTCTCTGTGGTGCTTAAAGCCCAAAACACGCTGCGCCTAAAATTGGTCCACCCCAAGGAATCGGTCCTCCAACACAGTAATATAGCGTACGCTGTGCCAGGAGGATTGCCATGATTTATACATCGCGGAAACCAAACATCTGGCTAAGCGGATGGCACAACACAGAAGAGCTACCTCGTCAGTGGACACTCTTTTAATGATGGGGATGTACACATCCTGGACAGGGAGGAACGCTGGTTTGATCGGCAATCAAAGAGGTCATTTAAGGAAAAGGACATCTCTGAACTGGAGAGGGGGCCTAAGGGTCCATCTGTCACCATATTACAATGCTGTGAGTGTGTGAGTGATACTCAGGTCTTTGATCATGACAATTTGCATATTGATTAATGAACTGACCTCACAGCCCATTGTTCATTCAGTGGGCTGGTTTCAGTCATTATGCAAATGTACTGTTTACAAAATTGGTGAAACCTGCAGTCAGCTGAGACTGAAGAAGTCACTTGGATTGGACCAAACGTTTCTCCCACTGAAAACGCTGCATCCAGATGAACAGAATCAACCTTTCGGTTCCACATTTTCCTGGATTTTATTAAGACTCAACAGCTTGGGTATTTACTAAAACTCATTTTCTTCCATTTCTCACACCTGGGGAGACTCATCAAATTATCGAAGTCCAAACACATTAAAAAAAGATTCTTTATTTGGTGTTCAGTTTACTGAAAACGTATTTAGTTTTCTTGGCTTACTTCAAACTGCTCACACAGACCCATTCATATTGTTACAGAGTTTTAACACAACTAAAATTTGATTAAAACCTTTAATTCTCAATTAAACTTTTACAAACTTAAATTTGGGACAACAGGAGTGGTACGTTTAAATATCGCCTCTGTATGCCTGCCTAGATATTCCAAAAACCCCATAAAGGATCTGTGAGTAATAACTTGGTTCCATTTACATTTCTGAACAATTTCTTGCTATTGAAGGTAAACATCTGCTTTTATTGCATTTGCAAATTGCAGAGTCTATTTTAATCAACAGTCAAGTGAACCTCTGTGAAAAGTTTTTCTTTATTTTTTATTAAAATGCAGCTGAAACTGAATTCCCAGCCTCCAACTTTAAATAAACTCGCTTATGACAGAAAACGACAGCGCCTTTCCAGAGGAAAGATTCACATCTCTGCAGTCTTATTAAACAAAAGTTTATTCAGCAAACAAACAACAGATTTTTTTGGTTTTCTCTGAAATGCAAAGTCTGAGGCGCCAAATTTCCATTCAATGCAATTACACGCCATACTTCTTCTGCAAAGCCGTGATAGATGATCTGTCCAGGTCGGCTTGGTGAAGAAAGTCAAACAGTTCTTTGAGCACTGTGAGGAAAAGAAACCCCCCCAGAAATGATCAATATGCTGGAAAAATGTGGATGAAAAAGACAAAGTGAACCTATGAGCCGTTTGCAGCGGTGCATCATGTAAAGACTCCACCTTTCTTCTCTGGTGATGACATGAACATAACAGCCATATCGAAGCGCCTCACGCTTGCAAGACTCCTGAGAGTCTCCAGTATGACGGCCGGCTCTTCATTCCTGCAAACAAAGCTGTTTTTTTAAATCCACCACAGAGCTACACGTGTTCACTACTTTAAGAGTTTAGCTGCACCTATTTGTCTGAGTATGACTGAAAATAACAGGATGCTTAATGCATAATAATACTACGATTAACCATAACTTTGACGTAGACACCATTTAAAAAAAAAAAACAAAAAAAACAAACTTACTTGATGTAGAAGTCATGTAGAGTCCTCAGGATAAGACTGAGGATATCAGGTTCGAGGGAGTTGTGGAAAATCTTGGCGTAAGCCTCAGATTTTATTTGCTGTACATAAAAACACAAGACAAACAAAAAAAGCAAGAACAAAGACGACAATTTCAGCTAAAACAAACTCCAGCAGCCTATTTTCATTTTTTTAAACATTTGGTTCAGAACAGCTATTTCCTGTTAGCCAAAAATCTTTGATAACTTGATAGAAATTCAATTTTATTTTATTTATACTCGCCCAATCACAATAACAGTGGCCTCAAGGCGCTTTTTTATTGTAAGGTAAACACTCTACAAAAATATAATGAAAACAGAGAACGCCCCCACAATCATATGACACTATGAGCAAGCGCTTTGGCAACAGTGGGAAGGAAGAACTTCCTTTTAACAGCAGAACCAGGCTCATCTGCTGCGACTGGGTGAGGTGAGGGGAGGAAGACGGGACAAAGAAAAGCGCATGGAGGCTCACCTTCAGATATCTGTAAACAGTTTCGGGCTGGTTTCCAATCCTGCGGAGGTCCGCCTCCAGCTGGAAGCTGTTTGTTGGTGGAGGAGGCAGGTCTGTTCCTGTTGAGGAAGGTTCGGTTGATGGTTCAGGAGGAGGATGAACGGTTTCTGCCTGCTCTGGTTGTTTGGGCTGTCTGGTGAAATGAAGAATAACTTTTAATAGGACAAAAACTGATACAATAAAATAACAACTAGTGCAGAAAAGTTAAGAGCAATACTCAAAAATGCTGACACCTACTTTTCTGATGCCTGTGAGGGGACCTCTGACAGCTCCTCGATTTTGATCATCTTGGCGCTGGGGGATGTAGACAGGGGAGAAGACGCCTCCTCTACTTCCTTCACCACTTCCTGCACCAAGGGCTTGTATGCCCCTGATTCCCCCTCGGGCACCACAATCTTTCCGCTGATTTCCTCGATGTCTATCCTCCTCAGAGGTTTCTGCAGAGAAAAAAAAAGGTTTGTCAAGCTTTATAAAATTAAAAGGACCCCACCGTTGATTCTGGTCATTCCAGGAAAGATTAAAATTAACATAATAAAAGTCACATGTGCACTGAAGATTTTTATGGGCCTGCAAAACAAAACAAAACTAAACAAAACAAAATAGCATGCAAGCAATGGCAAAATAAGTGTTTGTCTTCTCTCAGCAGCGTGTTCAAACGGAGCTCCGCTGGATCACAAATCCACTTTCACATAGTTCATATTAGTTTACAAATACACTAGTCTAAGTGTGATGGCAGCAGCCACACAGGGGTAAATTAGTCCATTTTTCACTTTATTATTTTGCTTAGCAGTATTCTTCATTAATATAATTCATTAATCATTTGGTTAAACCTAACACTGGTATTATGAGGCGCGCACATAGTAGCATTGTATGGTTTTTCTAAAATGTTTTGTTATATTAATTATGTTTCTCTTTGAGTTACCTGGGTTTGGGCGGTGGCTGTTTCCTGTCTGGGCAAAAGGTGTGGCTGAGGACTCTGGGGACAAAATGCCTGCTCAGCAGGACCAACCATGGGCTTACCAGGAGCAGGGGTGTTTTAGGTTTAGTTAGGTTATTCTGTGCTTAGTTAATATTAGTGTGTGTTTTTGTTTTCCCCCCTATTGTGTTCAAATGGTTTGGCCAAATCATTATAAAAGCTACCCTCATGTGTCTTTGTAATTAGGTCAGTTTGTGAGTTAAGTTGTGTCTCACTTTGTTTTGTTTAAGTTTCTGGAAATTACTTTTTGTAGAGTTATATTTAGTTGACCTGTTTTATGGGCCTGCTAAGTATGGTTTTGAATTTTGGACTTTTTGAGGGTTAAAATAAAGAAAACCCTTTTTGAAGATATTTTTTTGCCTGTGTCCTCTTTGTTTTGGCTGCTTGGTCCCTCACAATAAGGGGTGCCAAGAGTGACGCTTGCAATCCAGGAAATGCTTTTTAAACAGACATTTGCTACTCACGGTTGAGCGAAGGTGTGTTGGTTTGTCTATTGGTTGGACTGTTCTCATCTGTGAGCCGTTCACAGCCTGCAGACGGCCACTGGAGCCTGTGTACTAACACCAGGAGAAAGATTAAAGTGAGAGGAGAAAAATCTCAAGCCCAATAAAGACATCAGAAGCTAATGGAGCTAATGCTTTTGACTCATTATTTAATTGTTTTTCTTCTTCTATGACTACTTAGTTTTGGGCTAATGACTGGATTTTGACACATACCATCTGCAGTTTCTGGAGTTCGTTAAGGGCTTGCTTGTTTCCAGGTTCCAGTTTCAACAGCTGCTGAAAGTCTGTGACACACACAAACAGAATCGAAGATTAAAACCAACCCAACAGCAAACAGACAGAAGACACAATGTCGTTTTTTGGGCTCATAAAAACACAAACACACTGCACCTTGTCTGGCCTCTTCCAGCTTTCCTAGTGCCACTCTGGCTGTACCTCTCCGGGCGAAAGCCTTGGAGTAAGTACTGTCCAGGAAAATGGCTTTAGTGCAGTCCTCCTCCGCCTCCTTAAACCTGCAGCAGAAGGAAAGGAAAAACAAAGCCAGTCAGAAACAAGAAGGCCTTTTTAATGTGTGTCAAGAAAAAGTATCCTTACTTCTCCAGCTTGAGATAAGCCATGGCTCTGTTGGCGGGCAGCAGCACGTTCATGTGGTCTGCCTCCATGCCTCGGGTGTAGCACTCTACAGCTGCTTCATATTTCCCTTCTTTGAAGTAGGCATTCCCCTAGAGACACAATAACCCTCATCACTTAAGATCTTTTGGAAGAAAGCAGAAACACTGCTAAAATCATGAAAACCTTCATGAATCATCATCAAAAATCCTACTCTGTCCTTCTGGAAAACCGCCTCCTGTCTCCTCTGCTGCTCCTCTATCTGTCTCTGTTGATCAGGATCGACTGCAGGGGCCTCCAGGGGCTCTGCAGCTTTGCTTGCAACGGCAGCCACCTGATGTCCAAGGGCCTGAAGCGGACACAGGAGAAGATCAAAGAGGATGAACCGCCAAGTTGACTGTGCGCACACAAACACACATTGTGCACTAACCCACCTCTCTGATTTTCTTTATTTCATTCTGTGCCTCCGTGTTGTCAGGCTCGAGCTTGAGAACCATCTCGTAATCTACAGAGGATATTTTTACTGTCATCTAAGGGCGCTCAAATTAAAATATACTGTCTTGTTGGTACGCTTGTTACCTTCTAATGCAGGTTCATACTTCTTCAGCGCAAACCGCGCTGCTCCTCTCCGCGCGTACGCTTTGAAATACTTGCTGTCAAGAGCGATTGCCAGGTTGCAGTCGGACTCAGCCACAGCGTACCTGCACAAACACAAAATGGAAAAAATAATGAAAAAAATAAAATTAAAAAAAAACTACACAAACATTCTAATTGTGTGATTTCATTCTTGGTGCTCCGACTCACTTTTTGAGCCTGAAGAATGATGTAGCTCTGTTTGTGGGAAGCACGGGGTTGTAAGGATCGGCAGCCATTCCTCTCGTGTAACATTCAATCGCGTAATCGTACTTCCCATCTTTAAAAAAATTGTTACCCTGAAAATTAAACAGAAACTATAGCTGTAAAGTGTGTGTGTGTGTGTGTGTGTGGGGGGGGGGGGGGGGGGGGGGGCTTCTGATCTTTGTAAATCCTACAACATAACGTATATAAGTGCTCATTAACCATCTGCAGATATATCGGTATCTAGGCTTATAAAGGCCAATACATGAAATTTTAAAAATTAAAGATCAGACGAGAGAATCACTGCTCATCCATGTTATGAGGGGAACATTGGATATGGAACGCCACAAATGAATAATCAACAACATCTGACAAAAAAAAAATGTTGTTAGCAAGGATAAATGAATACAAGTGCACACTCTCTATAAGAAACTTGGAATATAATGGGATAAATCATAGTTTCAGGTAAAAACTGCAATAATCAAATGTCTGTGACAAAGAGTAATCAAATAGCTCACATGTTTGATGTGTTTTTACCTGGAAAACACTTTAAAAAGGCAGTTTTTGGTTATAATATAATTGTATTAAAAAAAATTTATATTGCCCTTGAAGGAGTATCAGACCCTTTCAGATTATATAACTTATTTTGATGTATCCTGCATGATCACCTGATTGGAGATTTATCCTTCAGCAGGACATCTAAACCTACATCGTGACTGCAAGCCCCTGTAAAACCCTATGTCGTACATTGGGTTGATCATGATTGGCCTGTACAGTACTACATCTATTTTTCCTTTTTTTAATGCCTCACATATAATATCCACCTTTTCCTTCTCGGCCAGCGCTTTCTCTGGATCTACTGAAGCTTCCTCCGAGTCTGACTCGTTGGACTCTGCAGGACAATCTTCCTCCTTATCCATTTCTTCCATTACCTTTTCCTGCCACAACAAATCAAACAAATTAAATAAAAGTTGTAGCAGATTGCATACAAGTTTTACTTCTAAAGCCAAGTGTGTTTTATAGGTTTTTAAAAATACCACATCAAACTTGTCCCAGGATTGATAGTCGTATGATTTTATTCTTGAAGCCTGTTTGGCCTCCTCTGTTTTTGTGTCACCATCTCCAGTAACCTCCTCCTCCTTCTTCTTCTTCTCCCTTTTCTTGGCTCTGTAGTCCCTGTTCCTCACTGGAGGGAGTTTTTTCTACAACAGAGACAAGAAGCTGCTGACACCTGGACGGACTTCAGTTCACCAAGAGCCTCGCGAGCTGTCTGCAGCGGGGGGCATACCTGAACCTCCTGAACCACCCCTGTCCTCAGCTCCTCATCCTTCGTCTTGATGTCCGCCTCCCAGTTCTCCAGCTCCCTCACAAAGCTGTGCAGCTCCTCCACATTTTGCCGCATCTGAAGCTGTAACTCGGCGGCTTTGTTTCCCACGGACATGTCCCTCCCTGTGAAACACACATTTGTTTGGGGGACAAACTCTTAGCGGCACTTGTCGCCTTTGGGTTCGTGCGGCAGTCGGGAAGAAAACACGAGAATCACGCCGTCACGCTTCTTTGGCTAGAAGCTAGCTGGCTAGCAAAAACATTGCTTTACTTAAATAAAATAAACGGACTGTTGCTGCTCAAAACGTGTGAAATACCTGTTACTTCTCTTCCCGCTTCACAGTTAGAGTTTAGCTTCCGTTAGTTTGGCTAAAAACTACAAGAAAAAAGTGCCGTTTATTCACAGCTTTCTGTTTACGTTCGCAGCCATGACAGCAAGGTCCCAGCAGCCTTTGCTCTGCGTGAGCAGCACTGCACGTACCCAGAGATCGTCTATGTTAGTGTGGGGTCACTTTGGTGACTTTAATGTGCGCCCAAACATGAGAAGTTTAAAATTAAAGGCAGTGTATTTTTATTGCAAGTAAACATATCTAAGTTCCCTGACTGTGGATGATTTCAAGCTGTCACTCCAGTGAAGACTCGCCAGTGGATGGCTAGCATCAAAAGATAAAATCTAAAACTTTTTGCATTTTGAACTCACATTTCCAAACCTGCACGGACTCTGCCTCCAATCTATAATCGCAAATCTATTGACTGGATAATAAAGGCACAAATGTCACTCCATATAATTTGTTATAAGCTGACACGCCTGTAGATTGACAGTACATTAACTACGAAACACAAAATATACTCAGCTTATAAATGAAAACGTTTGATACACTGGTTTAATTTTGGTCCTCAGACCCACTTCGAGTTAACGACTTTTCTGCCCATTCCGAATAGACGATCTTCACTGTAGTCTAGCCAATTAACTATATAAAAGGCTAACATTTTATTGCTCTCCGCATTTCTTTGAATTATATTTCTATATTTTATTTTTATTTTTCATAATAGTGACGTCAGCGATAACAAACTCAATTTCCATATTCATTACCTTTGACCTAAATGTCCCACGTGACCTACAAAACAGTGACGACCCCTCCTGCTAGCTGTCTGCAGCTAACCAGGAGGACCTTCATGGTGACATTTTCATACTCTGGGCATTTCGCACAATGGACCAGACTAAACAAGAGGAGGAATATGGATATGACTTATTCCCGGAGAGAAAACCGGGAGAGCACAAAAAGACCTCAATCGCAGAGAGCCTGTTCACTTTCAACCACAAGTGTCAGGTCATGTTACAGTTCGCAGTGGAAACCAGTGAGTATCAGTGTTAGCTACTTTTTAAAAAGGGAACGTCACCTCAGCAGTAAGAAGCAAATACCTGCCGGTTCGGGGGACTGCATGCCTTTTGCAGTGTACAAAGTCACAGTCTATATTGGCAGCACTTTTAGCGTTAGCTGATTCAGTTAGCAGTGAATGATAATGCTAACTAGCTTGTGTGCTTCTCTCTCAGGTCCTTACGCCAAACTCCTCCTCAGTGCCATGAAGAGTTCAGGATGGTACGTGCCACTTCAAAATAAAGTACCACGCTTGACCTTCCACTGTTAGTCTCATATTACTGTAGTGATATCTATATACAGAGCAGTCCCAACAAATGGGAAAGGGGGGATACTCTTGCTGTTGCTTTTTATTATTAACAAGCAGTCGAAATGAACAGTTTTACAAGTTTAACTTTGCTGCAGATTATTCGTTTTACAGCTACTATATACATATAAAAATCTTAAGTACAAATGCTTAAAAAGCCATTTCAATTTTTTCCAGAGTAACAAATTCACTAACATTTTCACTTCCCCAAAACATAAATACATTTTTGCCTACCCAAACCTTCTTGGCCCTGTGTGAAAAAGTAATCGCCCACCCTACATGAGTTACCTGTCGATAATATTTCAACGTTTTTTTGTTTTTGGAAAGCAGAGTTCAATTTCTTTAACCACATCCAGGCCTGTTTACCACCAGACCTTTAAGAAATCTTTTAAATAGAACCTGTTCAACAAAGTGAAGTCGTCTAAAAGCTCTTAAAAAGTGATGTGATGAACCTTCCCAGGAGTGCCTCTAAGAGTGCACTGATGTCTCACCCAGGAGGTCACAAAAGAACTCAGAACAACAACTATAGAACTGCGGGCCTCAGTTGTCTCATCTAAGGTCAGAGTTCATGATTCAACAATAGGAAAGAGACTGGGCATCCATGGTAGAGTCCCAAGGAGAAAACCACTGCTGACCAAAGAGAACATAAAGGCTCGTCTCACATTTGAGACGAGGATTCCCAAAACTTTTGGGAAAATATTTTCTGGACTGATGAGACAAAAGTTGAACTCTCTGAAAGGTTTTGTGTCTTGTTACATTTGGTATTAAACTAAGGAGAATAGCATACCAACAATCAAACATGGTGGTGTGATGGTCTGGACTGCTTGTAAGCTCGGTCATCATTTCATGCTCTGAACCTCAAGCACACTTGTGTTCTGCAGCACGATCCAGCAAGTCCACCTCTGAATGGCTAAAACCCCCAAAATAAATTACAATGCTGTAAAGAAGAGTGGGACAAAATTCTTCCCCAGTGATGTGAAAGACTCATTACCAGTTTGTTTATAACACTTGATTGCAGTTCTAATCGCAGTTACTTTTTCACAAAGGGTGAGGTAGGTTTGGACAGTTTTTTCCCTTAATAAATGAAATAATCTTTTAAAAGCTGCACTTTGTATTAACTAGTGTTATCTTTGTCTAATATTACAATTTGTTTGCTCTTAAACATGTTAGTGTGACAAATATGCCAAAGCACAGTTTTACAAAATAAAGAGCGTCACAGTGTTTTCACTTTTCCTCTCTGGATGCAGTAAAGTGTTTAAAGATCGGCACTTTTCCTGTGAGGACTGTGACGGGACGGTCAGCGGCGGATTTGACGCGGCCTCGTCTCAGGTAGGAAACACAAGAACAGAGGTGTTGCAGACCGTGCGGGCCTATGAGAACTGACCGTATTTGTGTTGGGTTTTTTTTCCCCCAGATCGTTTTGTGTCAGAACAACATCCACCAGCAGTCCCACATGAACCGAGTAGTCACGCATGAGCTCATACATGCCTTTGACCACTGCCGGGCCCATGTGGACTGGTTCAATAACTTCAGACATCTGGCCTGTTCAGAGGTGAGTGGTGAAGTCTTCTTTTCACAAGAAAACTGGGACTGAATAACAAGAGTAGTTCCATAATACTACTAGTGTCCAAAAGCTCCACTGAGAATGATCTGGAATTTCCAACAGTAGGGAGGCATCAGCTGTTTAGATTCCCTAATGTTGCTCCCCCCTGACTAAGTGTCTGGAAGCATCGTGAAACTTACTGATGAGTAGTGAGACTGGATTCTGGGAGGATTTGGTTAAGCCTCACAGAGTGAAGCTCCTCAAAGATTCTAGTTTTTGGTGCCTCTGTTTCAGATCCGGGCAGCTAACCTGAGCGGAGACTGCTCCTTCACCAACGAAGTTGCTAGATTCAACTTCGGCTTTAAGCGGCATCATCAGGTACTTTCACCGGTCAAAAATTATTTGCAGATTTTAGCTCGCAGCTTCCATTTTCAAACCAAACTCGTGTGCTTTCCTTGGACAGGAGTGCGTCCGAGGCCGCGCCCTTCGCTCCATCCTGGCCGTGAGGAAAATTAGCCGAGCCGAGGCGGAGAAAATAGTCGATGAGGTCTTCGACTCATGTTTCAACGACCATGCGCCGTTCGGACGGATCCCGCACAGCAAGAGAGACGCCAAGTTTGCGTACAGAGATTACATGAACAGGGACCGATATTATGCAAACCTTTAGTGTCGCCGCATTTTCATGAAACTCCCAAAGGGTGCTGCGCAGGGCCGACTGCAGCTTGGCAATGTGGTCAGCCTCAGCAGAATGACTGTGTGTCGAAACAATCGTATCCCTTCAAAAGGGATTTTCAGACGATGATTTGTCCTTGGAGGAGAAAACAAAGGAGCTGCGTACAGATACATTTCACCTGCTACCTTTTGGACACTAATTCAGCGTAGTGGGATTGTAAGGACTGATTTTACTCTGGAAGTGTTAGTGATTTTTGTCCTTTGTTTTTAGGTGATTAATGGGTGCTGTTAAGGAAATACAGGATTGCCTTTTTGTACATCGGTGCGTGTGCTATGATGACAAATAAGGATGTATTTCTCTTGGTGGCTCATCAACTTGTTGCCACGTTGACCTCGATCAATTTCCTCTAAATATACTTGATTGTATGTATATTAAATAGAATCAAATTGTATGTGAATTAAAGTTTATTTCCTCTGGAAATGTTTGATTTTGGGTTTTTGTGTGTAGATTTTTACCCCTCAGCTGTAAGAATCTCATGGGATTATTGTCATCGTGGCTGGGACACTTAACTTTGTGAATGAGGTAACTCAAGAAAGAGGCCACGTAGGAGCTTCATATTGATGTCATAGGTGTGTCTACTAAAAATCTCGGCTGAGTTTGAATCTCAATGACCTCGACCTCCAGCTCAGAGTTAAGTTTTCTGAAAATCATGTGAGTGCGATAACTTGACAATGAGGTGACGTAGGATTTTGTGTGTCTACTAGAAGGCTGAGGGGTACCGCTGGTGGTTGCCAATATTTTTTTCTAGCTAGACTCAAGCAGTACCACAAAGTTATTTTGAGGACAGGACATACCTGTTGCATCTGACCTTGTTTGAATATAAGAAGGATAAGTAAGTGTACGTGTCAGAACGTTATGTTTAATCCCAATAAAGGATCCTTCAAATTAACATGTGAGACAAGTAAGATGAGGCGAGTGGGAAAAGTTCTTCCACAACAACACAGTCAACCTTGTTCACATCTGTGCAGTCACTGTAAAATGTCATTGCTGACATCTTTATTGGACATTAGCATTTAAAGAATCTCATGCCCTCCAACAAAATTAATGAGGGGAAAAAGTTATGAGGGAATTAGTCTCATAATCCCTCCTCCTGTTTCTCCTCCACCACTTCAGCCTATCTCAAAGACAACAGTTCCTGTGCCTAATGACTAGTGTCTGAGTGCAATATGCTACTCAATATTCTCCTCTTAGAAGACACTACAAAACCACACGATAAGTGGGTGGGACGGGCAATAGAGATTAGGTGAATTTTAAGAAGCCCAACAGAGAAAATGAAGCTTCAAGGCAGTGGGATTAATGTGAAGAAAACAAAGGACAAAAATGATATTTGGATTTGTGCAATGTCATACACACAAGTAATAAATAAGTACAAAACAATAGAATTACTAGTGGAATTGTGTACATATCAAATGCTAGCTGCCAAATACTTTTAATTATTACGATGACTTATTTTAGTTTTCCATAATGTAGTCAGGATTTAAGGTCATTCAAACTCTCTCACTAGTTTAAGTCTCTTAGGAATACGTTCATTTATAAATGACAGAAATTGGCTGATTAAAAAAAAATCACCATATTAGCATTTTAATTAAAGAATGCTGAATTTTACTCAGGTTTCTAAAGTGCCAAGTAGGTAAAAACTGCAGAGGATGTAACCTCAGTGATACAACAGCCCTGCCGTTGTATTCTTAACAATATAAAGATGCATATAAGGGAGACATTTAGGATTACGTGCAAAGAATTAAGGTTTAAAGTTGAGCATTTTAAGCTAGCAGTTACTACTTTGAATATGTAAAACGCACAAAACATGATTAACATTAATTTGGAGTTTTGTTTCAGGCCATTTAATGACTGTAAACCAAATAATAAGTGTGATTTTAACCTTGCTTTGGTCTCCAACATCTCCCGAGGGAAATTGTATATATTTTAGGTGTGTTGCAATTACTTATTTTACACTACGAATAGCCTTCAGTTTTTCTGTTTATTCTCTTAATACTAATATCTTAAATAGTGTAGCTATAAAAGAACATAAAGGTATTGAATGCCATTGAGGTTAAAGATTTTTTGTAGGTACACCTGTTCAAAAAAAAAAGAGAGAGAAAAAATATTCGGAGAGCAGCAGTTTGCTGGGTGAAAATGCCTTGTCACACGTCAGAGGAGAATTGTCGGAGTGCTTCAAGCTGATAGTAAGGCAACCGTGATTCACCAGGTGGCACTTCTGTAAGATAAAGACAGAAAACATACTACACACTCATCAAAACTCAGCTACACATTATAAAATCATTGCCTGCTCTGATGAACTCTGTTGCCACATTCACATGGTATGATCAGAATTTGCCATAGACAACATGGTACTACCAAGGTGTAAGTAGTGATAATAAGTGGCCAGTGAGTATTTTTAAGCAAAAATGGAAGGAGAACACACAAACACTTTGAATAAGAGCTTAAAACCTTTGTGATAACGTGTTTTCCATTTTTATTATATCAGAAATGATTTTTATTTATAATAACAGGATCATACAGGACATGATACTGATGTCAATACACGTACGTTACAATTTTCTTACAAATTAAAGGAACGTTCATTTGGAAAATCACATTATCATGTTTTTTGTATAGAAACTAATTATTCTTAACACTTATGTATTACGGTTGTTCAAGAATAAAACAGACTGTGCGAAAGAGATGATCATGATCTCTGTAACTTTAGATGCAGCATTTGTGTATTCCTCTGCCGCATGCTAATTACTAATTTCTCAAATATGGTTTGTTAATTTTGTGTCCAGAAACAGTAATACCTTAACCTCGATGCGTAACAATGTATGACTGCAGTACTGTCTTGGTCCTTTAGATGGCAGTTTTGGCCCAAGAATTCTGATCATCACAGCCAAGTTAGTCCAACTCAAACTTAAAAAGAAAGTGCTGTTGCTGTTTTATTGATACATATAATTGAATTCCTTTCACTGAGTCCTGTTCCAGGTGAATGTGAGCCTTTTATGAGCAGAGATAGGGCGCAGTAATCAAGTTGCTGCTGAGAAGAGTGACGACTTTCATTATTCCATCTATTTAAGCAGGCAGCACCCACTGTGATCTAATTAGGTACTCCAGCAAAAGTGAAATCCCTTCACTAATCTGTGGAGGACAACACATTAACCCCAAGAGCAGTAATGAACTCATCTCATTAATTAGAATAATGTCAGATTTAGTTGTAGCATAGAGAGACAATGAAAAGCGAGGACGCCCACTTGCCTTTGTGAAGTTTTAAGGTGTCTGCTCTTCACGGGAGTGGAGCTGATAATGAGAAACCGTTGAATTATTTAGCCTTGAAAGTAGTCTGAGACTGTTTACACAACGCTTTTTTCTCTTGTTCTTTTTTCAGAGAAAAACATGTCATTTTTAAAACATTTCAGAAAGAAATATTTTTTCCCTTTCAAGGTCTCGGGTGACTTTGAAATGACTGTGAATGAAAGAAAGCAACACAGGAGAGACCTAGGGAAAAGACTGGTTGACTTGGCAGGCTGTGGCCAAGATGGTCATTTTTCTGTCCTGACTCCAGTACTCTGGGGAAAACCTGTGAACAATAGCAAATACATTGAGCCCAGTCTCCTGTCCTTTAGCCTAAGGAGAACAATCACAGTCAGATGATTGAGGACAAGAGTGCATATCTAAAGATGGCCACCTTGTTTTATCTGCTGATGCTATGGTGTAAGGCACAAATGTGACGTGAAAAGAACAAGCTACAAAATAGACAGCTATATAATGGGGCAGTACAATATGACTTGCAAAGTTTAACCTTGTAAAAACAATACAATGTAAGAGTATTACCACTGCAATTATTACACAATTACACTGTGACAGCTATTATTGTAGTTGTAATACTAAAAGTAATTTAGAGATATTTGGAGGTTGCTTCCTTAACAAGAGCTAAATGAAAGGCTAATGCTAGCTGTTCAGCACAAAAACTGGAAACAACAATTAATTTAATCCTCCTACTATCAACATCAGAGCTACTAAATCACAAGTGTTACTAAGTGACAATTCTAAGTAACTCATTAGTTTAATATCAACAAAATGCAGAAAGCAAAAATAGCATACTGTGTTTCTATCTTTGCGCTAACTAAGCTAACAGGCTCTGTCGGCTTGACAGCTACAAAATTGTTCCGTAGTTACGTAGAATTGTTTCATTTAGATTTAAGAATTAATGAGTGTCAGAGCCTGAACACAGAAAGGAACACCCAGGTGGCTAGGATGGTGTACAGGAACATTGTAAATGGACTGGTTCTTAAATAGCAGTTTTTAACTCTACTTGAGCACTCAAACCATGTTATACAGCAGATGTCATTCACCCACACACGTACATACAAGCACTTTTTTCCTACATCTAAGTGCTTTCTATCTAACATGTACACACAAATTCACACGCCGATGAAAGCATTGGGAGAGCCACAGCCACCCCATTGGTGCCACATATGGATTTGTCCCCAATGAGCGACACTGCCGAAGGTGGTTGAGAACAACATGGCTAGGATTCTGTGGGACTTCAAGTTCCAGACAGATAAGCAGCTGCTCCCAGCGGACAGCAACATCAGACCTGTCTCCTTAGCACTGCTAGCATTTCTTTCGGATGTAGTCGCTTGAATTCACTGAATGTCATTGACTTTCTGTGGTGTGTGGTTGCCACAACATTACAGATTCCTTCCAGTGTGGATGCAACTGAAGACGCTAAAGACAATGACAAGTAGCAGATCTTCTTAAAACATAAAACAGCCTCCCCCTTAGCAATAAAAGCAGAAACATTTCTTGTTGTACTGTACCCAGTACAGCCAACAAATAGCATTTGTTGTGCTCCATAAACTTCTTTATGTAAGTGTCACAGGATAATTCATTAGGCTGTTGACTGCCAAAACGCTGGGAAAAAAGTTGAAATTATAATTCAGACTGCAAATTCTCAGGGGGTGGGGGGGGGACTGTCTAACCTGACAATTAACTTTCCCAGCAGGAAAGCACTGTTTGAGACTGCTGTGGGGAGGTGAGCATGTAAATCAATTAATTACGTGTGCAAGAGGAGGATTAATTAAGGAGCTGTTTAAAGTTGGCTGAGATCATCTTCATATTGCTATAGGTTTCTAGAATTTTAACACAGCCCTCTTTGGCTTGACTCCATTACTGTCGGGGCACGCATAATTTAAATATAACAACACTGGCTGACCCAAATTACAATGCCCCCCCCCCCCCCCCCCCCTCACTGTTTTCATTCTTTTACCACAGAAATGGTGCTGACATAAATTGCTGTATCTTGAACTGTGCTGACCTGTAGGCACAACCTAAAAACCACCAAGCTGTACTTTCCTTCCATACTACAACTATATATTCCTACTGAGTAAGTCTTTATTGCTCATTTGGATGCAAGAGTTAAAAACGTGAATACATTGAAAATATCTGCATGCAGACTTATCACGTATAGTCGTTTGAAGTCAAAGTACAAGGAGGTGAGCCAGGTAAGTGCCCTTTTCCTTTTCCCACGTTGCCTCAATAATAACAATAAGTCGAGGGATTTGTGGCTCATTGAATGGTGTTTGTTTAGAATGAAAGGACTGGAGCTTAGATCAGGAAATCCCTCTAAAACGCACACAGGTATGCCCACCAGATCGTGGATCATCTCAAACAACCATTAAACATCCTGTGTACGAGTTAGGCACCGTTTTAGGATGGACAGTCAAACAGCAGAGACACTGAAAAGCACACAGGTAATATGAATTCTGCATTAAAGAGATGCAGTTCAGTAACACCTCAAAGTTGCTGTTTTTTGTGGGGGGTTTAAATGCACATTTTATCCTCCATCTCTCTGTTGACTCTGTAAACTTATACAATAATTTCTGGCGCTGATGAGAGGGCTTCAGGTAAATTAGCACTGGCAGACTGTCAAAAATTCACAAGAGAAATGTAGGCTAGAGGACTTCTGCAGCAGTAATTAACGCATGCTGGCATTTGAATGTTCATTTTGCTAATAATATGCATGGTATTAATTAGGCCTAAGTGATTAACATAACAACCGCTGGACAATGTCCCAGGGTAAGAGCAGGGCTGTTTTTTCTTTTTATTAACTCTCCCTAAAGCCACAGGCTCATTAATAAATCCTAGCAGCCACCTCTGCTAACCTTGACAAGTGAGTCATGTATTTGTTTGAAAGTAATTTGATAAACTCTGCAGGCTAAACTAAAAGCCCAGGAAGATGCAGTTGAAGTCATTGAAGAAGGACAAAAACCCCGAAAGCTGAGAGAATTATAACCAACAAAAGAAAGGAAGCAGATGCATGATTAAACCAGATAAACAGAGAAATTAATAAAATAAGGCGAGAAAAGAAGGGAGGAAGAAATCTTGAACACAAAAGAACACAAGGTTGAACTGAAAAGCCGATTAGAGAAAAGCAAAATTTTGTGTTATTAACTTTTAATAACATTTAGAGGGTAAATTTGTGACTTGAACCTTGCCACACTTTGTCTTTGCTCATTCAAGGAGACTGTAAATCAGAGATATGAAACATTAGCATTCCCTTCCTGGTATCCTAAGAAAATTTAACAAGAAGAAAAATCGAAATATTAGAAAAATTAAGCTGGCTTGACGTTGGGTTTTAGGGACAGAAAATTAAATGTTGTACACAATAAAGATATTTGGGCTGCATGCCAATCTCACACAAAAACAAACACTAGCTTTTCTAAGTAAATCTAACTGATGTCCAGAAGTAATTTCTTTATATTTTTCTTCCAAGGAAGACCATGACCTGGTCTTCTTCTGTTTTTTAAGCCACAAAACACTGACCTATGACTCATTTAAGTGTAATGAATTCAAGGGGTAAACCACAGACAACTTAGCAACAAACCAACTTTAAATTGTATCTTCTGTTGCAAAAATGCAGATTTTGTTTTCACTTCTTTCTTCTGCTTTTGCCGACATCTGCAGTCAGTGCCTACAACTATCTGTAAAACACAGTGGTGGCTCTGTCATGGTTTGGGGCTCGATTTCAGCCAGTGCTGTTAAGGATTTTGTCAAAACTGATGGCATTATGAACACACAAAAGTTCTTTTAGATTTTGACCGTGTATGCAGCACCATCTAGAAAACATGTGATTGCCAGTGGCTTCATTTTTCAGCATGACAATGATCCCAAACACAATGCAAATGCAGTAAAAGCATACCTAGATGGACCTCCAATAGTAAAAATGGCCTGTGTTTGTATAACGCTTTACTGAGTCCCTAAGGACCCCAAAGTGCTTTACACATTCAGTCATCCACCCATTCACACACATATTCACACACTGGTGATTCTACATGGATTAGTCTTCCCAGAGCTCGGACCTCAACGTTATTGAAGCGGTGCGGGCTCATCTTTACAGACAACAGAACAAAAGGAATTCAGCAAGAAGAGCTTTGAAGCCAACCTATTCTTAAAAGAACTATTCCTGAAGACCACTTAAAGAAAGCTTGCTTATGAGAGTTCAAGCCATGTTGAAGAATAAAGGTGGTCATACCAAAATACTGATTTTCAAGCTATTGTACAAGCTTGAAACTTTTCCCCTTTCCACTTGTTTCAATAAATACACAAATCCATTTCCTGAAACCTAAAGAAATGAGGGGTGGCTCAACTTTTGGACAGCGGTCCCCAACCTTTTTTGCACCACCGACCGATTTATGTCTGACAATATTTTCACGGACTGTCCTTTAAGGTGTCGATAAATACAACAAAATAAAACCAGTAGAGGTACCAAAAAAAGAGAAGCTTCATTCATAACACACGGGAAAGACCCGGGGAAACCGAGTTAACGATAAAAACGATCAAAAAAATAATGCTAAAAACCCTGAAAATCATCATTTTCACACCCGAGTCTCAACTCTCGCCGCCTGGTATCAGTGAGTCAGGTCGGTGATCTAGAAGACATTAGTATAAATTTGCAGTGTAACCATTTCTTTATCTTTTAGCTTTGTTTTGGTCTACGTCAACTATGCAAAATACACAGATTATTAATAATCTCTGGGTCTCTTCCACAGTGTGTCTTTTGTCTCCTTCCTGAGATGGCTGCCCTGCCCTGAGCCTGGTTTTACGAGCGCTTTTAAAAGGATGTTTTTCCTTCCTACTGGTGCCACGTGCTTCCTCGTATGGGATCGTCTGATTGTTGGGGCTTTCTCTGTAGGGTCTTCTGGGTCTATCTAACATAAAGTGCCTTGAGGTGACTGTTGCTGTGAATCGGCACTATCAAAATTGAATTGATCGAACTCAAACTGTGAAGTTGTGGGCTGTCAAACATAAACAAAGGTACTTAAATCTCTCTGGAGAGTTGTGTTAAAATTTCACAGAGAATTTTGCAGATTATTCTATGTGGGTTTGTCACCAAAAGTGACAACTATAATATAAATGCAGGCAATTTCTCCATTGCCTGTACAAAAATATCAATTAGTGCAGCTTTAAAAGAACACATATCAGCTCTAAAGTCACAGCCTTTGTTGTAGCAATCAGCTTGGCATCATGCTGAGAGGAAGCTGTGGAGTGAGAACTTAATTAGGTAGCATTCAAGATGAAAGACTCTTGAGGATCAGTGGAGATGTTAAGAGCCCTTTCTGTGCAACCCTGTACTCCTCTATATACATAAAAATTCGACTGAATAACTAATATGTTCAACTCTCTGTTTCTTCAGGAAGAATTATTGATTTTATTATCAAACTCTGACATATTTTGTCGTTTTTCTTTGTTGTCCAAGGGACCAGATCAGCGGTCTGGAGACTGGCAGCCTTGTGAAGACAGCTAAGACTGAATGCTCTCCTGCCTTTCAATACTTTGTCATGCAAAACTCCAAGGACGTCGGAGGATCACCTCATTCTCCTCCTCGCCCCATTTGTGAAACGTGTCCGGCCTTCTCGGAGCCAAAGCGTGCCACCGGTGGGACTTCCAATTCATTGAAGGGAGGAGTAGGAGATTGCCTGAAGGGTGGACTCCACTCTCTGGTGAGCCAATTTAGTCTGACCTCTTGTCTCTTGCGTCCCAAGTCCAGATAAGTGTCCTCCAATCTGAAGGCTTTGTCACAGTTGTGTGACTGAGCTCTGGCAGCGGGCGGAACAGCTGAACCTGAACATCCACAACTGAAGGGATTACCGTGTCTTCCTTTTTTCTTTTCTTTCTTTTTTGCTGACATTTTCCTGTCTCTGACATCGTAGATAGGAATTGGGACAACAGACTGAGCGTTTGGCAAGACACAGGCCTACTATTCGATAACTGAAAGGTCAAATTTTTGATCACTTCAACTGCTACACTGTGTTCTTGAGCTTCATACATGCAAAGACTTGGCAACAAATACACTTTTGCTTTTCTTTATTGGTATTTACTGGTAGTTTGTGTCTTTTCACACCTTTTCGGTCCAACCTGCCCAGTAACCTGGGCTTATAAAGGTCACACACCTCAGAGGCACTTGTGCAGTTATTGATTCTCAGGACAAATCACTGGAGTCCTGACCAGGGGAAGAGCACCACAACAACCTAAGGTTACGATGTTGCCATTTATCATCAAAACACGACTTTAAATGAGAGCACATCTCGAACTCCTGCAGCATTCTGTCTCATTATCATTTCCCAGAGAGTTAACATGCACTCTAACTCAGCATGGGGTTCATGAGGATGACTCTGACCCTGTATCTTCACCACACATCACACTCATTAGTCAGCGACGGATGAGGCAGGATCGGCCCGCTACGCCGCTTTTAACGCTGCACCCACCGCTATTGATCAGCCACTGGCTCGGGCACTTTTCTGTCTCTCTCAGTCGACGGGCAATTACAGAGTAAACAAAAAGAAAACACACATAGAATATGACCTTAAAACGCTCTACTTATCACACGTGCTGGAGTGAGAGAAACACATCGATCTTGGAGTGAACTTGGGTGGCTCGGATAAAGGCTCAAAGTGAAGTGACAAAGGCAGCGCACGTACAAAGGCTGCATTGACTGCAACAATACCAAAAGGAAATGTGGTTAAAACTGATTCTCTTTCTATAAATGATTATATTAGAAGGCTAATCTTTGGTCATTTTGCCACTGGCTATCCTTGTGGTTGAATACAGACATTGATTAAGAGCCTTGCTTGAGGGCAGCTCTGCTAAAGCTGATGAGGAAAGGAAGAATATTTTGATTTCCCTGGAGACACTTGAGCCTGCTTCTTAACCTTCCACACTTTCATTAATAACATCTGTACATGTCTTTCTGTATTTCATTTGAAAACGTCATCAAATTAAAACGTGTTGTCACATTTCTCAGGAGAATAACATCGTTTGCAGAATCTGTACAAAACACTCCCCAAATTTTTCTTCCTCTTTTCTCTGATTACCTACTAAAATTACACTTGGATCCACTAGAGGTCGCTCTAACGCTGCTTTCTGTATCATATAGTTCTCTGTTTTGCCTTAATCCACCTTATTAACCCTTGCATTAACATGAGGAACAGTCACACAGTGCACACCAAATCCTGTATTTGCATACAGTGTCTATACACCCAGCATGTGAGGAGGTGTAGGAGTACAGAGGAGTACCTGAGCATCAACCAGACCTCCTGAATGATTTGTTTGCATTTTAAATCCCTGCATTAAGTTATAAAAACTGCACACAAGACTGAACCTGAAGTCAGGACAAGACGCCAGACTTCTTGCTAAAAAGCCCTTCCTTTAATGTAACTTGAAGTGACTCATCTCACAGTTCATTAGTTAGGAAAACACTCTTGATTGGTTTTCTCCCACAGGCCAGGTTGACCTTCTTTAAGTTGCCCGTTCCCATCAGTAAATTTTGGTCTGCGCAAATTCAAGACTTTGTTGTACCAGCGTGTACGAGGCACGTCTCACTTTTATCTGCAGCTCTTACCTCCCAACCCCCCTCTCCTTCCTCCCCTTCCCGAGGAAGACAGGAAAGAAATCCATCTCCTGAAACCACTTCTGATGGAAAATGCAGCTGTTTGCAAGTTTGCTCGCTGACAGAGCATGGAAACGGCTTGCAAGGCACGCTCCGACAGTCCTGCAGGCCTCCTGGCAAACTAACACAAGGGCACAGAGCTGTGGTTTCACATGGTTCAACATGCTGCATGAGTCACCCCCCCCCCCACAACATGGTGAGGCTCGCTAACTCAGACAATAATCCAGGGGTTGAATAATAACATGTGTGAACGACACATACATACACAAGGAAAAATACATGTCAAATGTTTGCTAATGCTGCGAGGTGACCTTTAAAAACACCGCAAAGCATGACAAGCCACCCAGTGGGAGTTGACCTGAAAGCACAATACATTTTATTTTCCATTAGGTGTTTAAACATTTGTATTCAATTAGGTCACACTGTTAAACCTTTAAAAAAATCAAGAAACAAAGCTTCTGTTGTCGATATTCTTCTTCTAACAATGACTAAAATGAGTGACTTGTAGCAGCAAACACACAAATGCACTTCCCTTCAGCTCTTCAGAGAGTTTTCATGTTTCTTAGTTGTTTTGATTTTATAGCCCACAATTTTACCGTTTCACACTCCCTAGTCTCAGAATCATTTTTACACGCAGCTGTTTTCACTGACAAGGCTCTAAAACCCTCTAATTGTAGAGCCCAGTATGAAGCTACATTTTCAGCTAGGTTAATGCTAAAAGTCACGGCTGTTCCGGCTATTCCAAGGACAAAGTTTAGGTGTCAGAACCGCAGTGGGAGGTAACGTAGCTGTATTATGACTACTGTGACAGTAGGCATGTTTACTAACTCTTTCAAGCTGCTAAGGAAACAGGAGATACAATTAATTCAGAAAGTATACAGTATATAGTGCTGTGCAATACTGCACATTTTGTTATGGATCTGATACCAATTAAATACAGGGCCAATATTGCCGATATCAATACCGATACAGCTTATATAGGGGAGAACAGTGTGTCATGACTTATTACATGAGTCAACATCAATTTGCAAATGCTGAACACACTTTAATGACCACGAAATCAATGCAAGTTTTCAACAATAATTAATTAAGACAACACAACAAAACTTAAGTTTAAGCTTTTCATGTATTTTGAAACTGGGTTTTTTGAAGACCTGCAATGTAAATGTGCCTGTCTCATAGAGCACTTTGGGTCAACTTCTGTTGTCTCAATGTGCTATTAGCTATAAATAAAATCAAAAAGGTTCAGATATTTTTCATAGAGCATGTTTGGGGTACAGTATTTTCCGCACTATAAGGCGCACTTAAAATCCTTTAATTTTCTCAAAAATAGACAGTGTGCCTTATCTATGAATTCAGGTTGTGCTTACTGACCTCGAACCAATTTCATGTGGTACATGGTGCTCATGGTGCTGCTTCAGGTCCCAAAAACAAACGAACACTGCAGCATCACTGAGAGCCAAACACTGTCTAAATTCTTTCATCTTTAATAAAAATGATCAGCGTTGCTGCTTTACCAGGTGTAACAATTAAGTTTAACATCCAGGCATCCATGAAAACAGGATTTATTAAATTTAACGGAGTTAGAAGTTAGCAGGAAATTAGCTCGCTAGTTTCCACCTAAACATGATATAGCATGTTCTGACTGAGAGATTTCTGAAAAATTCAAACGTACAGCTCTGCTATCACTTCCAACATAAATGAAGACAGAAAACTAACCAGCAGTGACGTTTGTAGGGTTACTGAAGTTGGGCTAGCTGGTATATAATGATGTGCTACGTGATTGCTAGCGACACAGCTATGTTAGCATAATATAAACAGTGAAGCTGGAGGATGAACGCTAACTTTTTTCCACTGTTAATGGCAGGGTTCCCGATGATTATGGACAAATGCAATCGCATGGCAGGATGCTGTAAATGGACCAAACTTCAGTCAGGAGAACAACTGAGATAATGCATCCACAATACGAGGTTAGTCATTAATATACTGCAACAACATGGGAATAGAGCATCTGCCAGATAAAACAATGGTACGGAAGAGGAGGAAGCAAGAAGAATGAGCTGCGTAAAGTTTGACTTATCTGACTGTTTTCTTTCGCTTAATGCACCTTATAATCCGGTGTGCATATATATATATATATATATAAAAAACACCCAGCACGCCCCTGCGGGCGGTTTATCCTTCAAGCTCGGGTCCTCTACCAGAGGCCTGGGAGCTTGAGGGTCCTGCGCAGTATCTTAGCTGTTCCCAGGACTGCGCTCTTCTGAACAGAGATCTCCGATGTTATTCCCGGGATCTGCTGGAGCCACTCGCCTAGCTTGGGAGTCACCGCACCTAGTGCTCCGATTACCACGGGGACCACCGTTACCTTCACCCTCCACATCCTCTCGAGCTCTTCTCTGAGCCCTTGGTATTTCTCCAGCTTCTCGTGTTCCTTCTTCCTGATATTGCTGTCATTCGGAACCACTACATCGATCACTACGGCCGTCTTCTTCTGTTTGTCTACCACCACTATGTCCGGTTGGTTAGCCACCACCATTTTGTCCGTCTATATCTGGAAGTCCCACAGGATCTTAGCTCGGTCATTCTCCACCACCCTTGGGGGCATCTCCCATTTTGACCTCGGGACTTCCAGATTATACTCGGCACAGATGTTCCTGTACACTATGCCGGCCACTTGGTTATGGCGTTCCATGTATGCCTTGCCTGCTAGCATCTTGCACCCTGCTGTTATGTGCTGGATTGTCTCTGGGGCATCTTTACACAGGGGTCTTGCCTGGTGTGATAGACCCCAGCCTCTATGGATCTTGTACTCAGAGCTTGTTCTTGTGCTGCCATGATTAGTGCCTCTGTGCTGTCTTTCAGTCCAGCTTTGTCCAGCCACTGGTAGGATTTCTGGATATCAGCCACCTCCTCTATCTGCCGGTGGTACATACCGTGCAGGGGCCTGTCCTTCCATGATGGTTCCTCGTCTCCCTCCTCTTTCTTGGGTTTCTGCTGCCTGAGGTATTCACTGAGCACTCGGTCAGTTGGGGCCATCTTCCCAATGTATTCTTGGATGTTCCTTGTCTCATCCTGGACTGTGGTGCTGACACTCACCAGTCCCCGGCCCCCTTCCTTCCGCTTAGCGTACAGCCTCAGGGTGCTGGACTTGGGGTGAAACCCTCCATGCATGGTAAGGAGCTTTCTTGTCTTTATGTCAGTGGCTTCTATCTCCTCCTTTGGCCAGCCTATTACCCCAGCAGGGTACCTGATCACGGGCAGGGCGTACGTGTTGATGGCCCGGATCTTGTTCTTACCATTCAGCTGACTCCTCAGGACTTGCCTGACCCTCTGCAGGTACTTGGTGGTTGCAGCCTTTCTAGCGGCCTCTTCATGGTTCCCATTTGCCTGCGGGATCCCCAGGTACTTGTAACTGTCCTCTATGTCTGCAATGTTGCCTTCTGGTAGTTCAATCCCCTCAGTTCTGACTACCTTCCCTCTCTTTGTTACCATCCGACTACACTTCTCCAGTCCGAACGACATTCCAATGTCATTGCTGTATAGCCTGGTAGTGTGGATCAGTGAATCGATGTCTCGTTCACTCTTGGCATACAGCTTGATGTCATCCATGTACAGGAGGTGGCTGACAACTGCTCCGTTCCGTAGTCGGTATCCGTAGCCAGTCTTGTTAATGATCTCACTGAGGGGGTTCAGGCCTATGCAGAACAGCAGTGGGGACAGAGCATCTCCTTGGTAGATCCCGCACTTGATGGTGACTTGTGCTATGGGCTTGGAGTTGGCCTCTAGTGTTATACGCCACATCCCCATTGAGTTCCTGATGAAGGCTCTTAGGGTCCCATTGATCTTGTACAATTCTAGGCATTCCAGTATCCAGCTGTGGGGCATTGAGTCATAGGCCTTCTTGTAATCAATCCAGGCAGTGCACAGGTTGGTCAGTCTGGTCTTGCAGTCTCGGCTGACTGTTCTGTCTACCAGTAGCTGGTGTTTTGCGCCTCTGGTATTCTTGCCAATTCCTTTCTGTGTCCCACTCATGTATTGACCCATGTGCCTGTTCATCTTAGCCGATATGATGCCTGACAGGAGCTTCCATGTAGTACTGAGGCAGGTTATTGGTCGGTAGTTGGAGGGGACCGGTCCCTTCTTGGGGTCCTTGGGGATCAGGACCGTCCGACCTTCGGTTAGCCATTCCGGGTGTCTCTCGTTAACTAGCAGCTGGTTCATTTGTGCTGCCATATATATATATATATATATATATATATATATCCAGCAGATCCTGGGAACAACATCGGAGATCTCTGTCCAGAAGAGCGTAGTCCTGGGAACAGCTAAGATACTGGACCCTCAAGCTCCCAGGCCTCTGGTAGAGGACCCGAGCTTGAAGGATAAACCGCCCGCAGGGGCGTGCTGGGTGTTTTGGTTTTTTTTATATTTATTTATTTATTTTTTTAGTAATTTACTGCAATTCAGTTTATCAGTTTCAGTTTACAATTGTTTGGAAACCCCACAAATTATAGATCTGTGCTGAAGGAATACCTTTTGTATATGCAGTGTGTTGAACTGCACTGGAAGAAGCCCAGCTGTAAAGTTACAGCAGCACAAACTGTAAACATCACATTATCACTGGAATTTGCATGTATACAGCTTTTTATGTTTGGTCATCATCTGCTGCCAAGTCTCTCTTGGAATTCTCTCTGGAATTGCAGCTACAAGAATACGGATCATTTACACTGGTAGGCTTATTCATCTTTGAGAACACATATTTAGTCAGTAAAGTGAATTACTTCTGAAAAGACTGAATAACCGCTGATGTTTGAATGTATCACTATGAGCTCTAATGTCGGGCTTTTATGTTAGAAACAAACAGCAGAATATGTTGAGTTGACTTTGTAGGACTAGCACATAAACCCTATGCAGTCAGTGAGGAATTTTCATAGTAGAATACATCAGTAGTTGTTAGCAGAACATGCAGAACCTCATTAACAGATGTCATGGTGCTGCCCTCTTCTGTTTAACTATCTAATGATTTCTGGGAGGTCAAGTACATAAGCAACACATTTTACAAATTCCCCGTGGTTGAAACCCATGTCATTGTGGTCAAGTCTAAGATTACACAATGTCTTCCTGAAAGATCCCCCCTCCCCGTGTCATCAAAATGGGAAAAAAAACACTACATCTTTGTGTTATTATTTGTGGATTGTGGAGCTGAATTAATGTTTTGTTTTTTATTTGCCTGCGTTCATTCTTTTCAAATTTACTGCAGGGAAGAGAACTAAACAACACAGTCATTTAAGACTGCTGTGCATTCTATAAAAAATAAAATAAAATGAGCTGGTGGCTGTCATGTGTTTTTTTTCTTCATTCCCCGCTCTAAAAATTATAGTTTTTAATATCCTACTTTTCCTCTTTCAAGCATTTAGCTCTCAGCTATTTTGTGGGTGTCAAAACGATTACTGCGGCCATGGGGAGGTGATTAAAGTCAGGTGTTGCCGTGTGATTGATGCAGTGTGTGTCACATGTGCGCTGCATTCATGTTGGCAATTACAACACTTTCAAAAGATGTAGATTTTGCTTTTGATGTTGCCTACATCTGGGACTGAAAAGAAAGGGGGGGGAGAGAGAAGGAATAAGTGTTTCTGTCACATTAATGTCTTGCAAAGGGAATGTGGCATCCAAGGCTGCATTATGTGCCCGTTGGATGTAGTGAAAAAGCAGAAAATACAGACGTTAAGGTTTTTTTTTAACATATATGCAAGTAATTTGTATGATATTCTTAAACACAACTTCTATATAACTAAAGGTTATCTTAATGTTAGGTTATAGCCTTTTTGCTTAGCAATTTATTATTAATTAGATGTTAAATGTTGATTGTTCAGTTAAATTGCTATAAAATAATCACAAAGCCGAGTAAGAGTAGGTGCCTTTCCTCCTGTAACTGAAATGGTCAACACTGGAAAAACTAAGGTTTAGTGTAACTTCAAACAAATGTTCTCATAAAATAAAAGACAAATCCTTTTGGAGAGAAAGCAAAGAGTAGGAAAGAAGCCTAAGAGCAGTCTGTTGCAGCAACATGTTTCAATCTCTTCTTTGAAGATTGGCCAGGAAGACAAAGCAAATTCTAATACATCTCCTGCAAATCTAAAATATTCTATTTAATGTTCTGGGTAAAGATCTCGTGTTAAATTCTTAACTCACAAACCTGCACTGATGTTCAGCAACCCACTTCCTGAAATACATTTAGTAGTAGCGGAAAACAAGCCAGAATTTCCTTTGTTTTAAACAAAAATGTTGCTCTTCTTTTCCTTCAACCCTCCTTTTACTTTTAAAACTGCTGAGAGCAACAAGTCCAGTCATGTTCCCTTTGGGGTAGTTGGAGGCAATTCTGGGAAATGTAGGAAAGTATGTTGAGAACAATAAATGATTTCAGTAATTAGATTACTTTAATGAGATATCCTTTCCTCATAGTTTAAATAAAGACATGCAAGTCTACATCTTACACGGCAATAAAAATCTCCCACCTCACCAAAGCAATTAGCATCAATCCTGATCGTGAAACTGCACAGAAATCCTCGACTTAAGGCAACATCTGGCTGGTTTTAAGAGTCATGGACAGTTTGCCGCAGGTGGTGGTGGTGCTGGGTGGAGGTTCATGTGGGTTATATGGACCGTGGAAGTTTAAAAGGGTCAGTACCTGCAAGTACAACATAGCTTATGCTCATGTTAACTGGAAAAAGGGGGAAATAAGAAAACAGCAGGAAAAATGTGCATTCTTTCCCATTTGTTTTTATGAAATGACCTTTAAAGATAAAGTAATATCATTTAGTCAGCCATTACAACAGTAACTAGAGGTATAACACTGTTTCCTGAAATGTTGGGACCCAAAGTAAAACAGAATGCAATTATTTGCAAGACATTTCAAACATATATTTAACTGAAAATGGAACAAATTAAACATAACAAATATTATAACATATATATGTATATATATACACCTAACATTAGTTTTATAACAGTCAAAAGTGCAAAAACAATCCATAAGACATGACATAGACAGCTAAAGAAATCTGTTATTGTTTCAGCCCTAATTGAATATTGTTCAGCCGTCTGTGCCCTAGTTGTTAGAGGCTAATGCACTACATTGCAAGTAGGTAAAAAAAAAATTTTTTTGCTTCCTAAACAACAGAAACTGCAGTAATTTTCAAAAATCAATCAAACAAGAAATATTAAACTTCACTAACTTGCTTTCATCAATCATCTGTTTTGTAGTTCCTTTTGTTAAGGTTTCATTCAACAGCAATTGCAGACAAAAAGTGTGCAGCAACAGAAAATGCAAACTTCAAAATATAACAACCAAAATCCAGAAACAGCAAAAGGTCCAAACTATAAAGCATGAAGACACAAAAATTTACATGGAGGAAACAGGTTACACAGTAAAGGCTCAGACAAAAACCCAGAGGAAGACATGATTATACACCGAGGCAGCAGCTTTCTGTCAGGGCAAGCAAGACAGGCAGTGCTTGCCCTGTGGTCTCTGGTGTGCTAGACAAGCTGCTTCTGAGGTACAATTTGAGCTGTTTTGCTATTTTTAAAGATGCATTCTCACATCCTAGCCACTTGTCAATCTTATGATTTCTCTTTGAATAACATTTGTTAGTGGAGATATAAAGTATTTGAACTTTTAACTTAACCTGAAGTTTCTGCAGTGGTAATACTGATCTATGTAACACTAGTAGGAACATTTTTCTGCAGCATAAATAATATGACTTTTATAATTTGATCCTTTTAGTTAAATTTGTAAATACAGTTTTATGTGCTGTGAGATATTTTAATAATGTGCTACACTTAATAAAGGAACTGTTCTAAAACAATTCTCTTGCATTATTGTCAGCTAATAGTAAAGTAATGTTATAATTCTTTAGCCTAAAAGGAGTCGACAAGGCTGTTAACATAAACAGAATATGTACAGCAAGTGTGGTTGAGTGGTTGATATCCCATAAGCAAAAGTTATTTCTTTCTTTTGCTTTATACTCTTCAAGCGTGTATACTAACTATCACAAATGCCACCAGTTTGGTTGAGAAAGGGCACTGTCCTGTTTGAAGCCGAGATGGAAATGATTATGTTTCCCCGCTATCATGGAAAGTAATGCTTGGCAGCAATTTGTCCACCTGCACTTCTGAACAGCAGGCTTGGTAACAATTACTGGTTCAGGAAAGAAAACATTACAGAGTCATTACAATAATGATAGTAATTCAGGCCAGAAGACATGTTAGCCTCTGCAGGGCCGTCTTTCCTCCCTTTTCTTTCGCTCCAACCCTTCCCCACCTTTACCTTGACTTTCAATATTTTTCCTTATATGAGATGCGCCCTTTAGCTTGTTTGAAACCATTATTAATTTCATTTTAAGTTACTCTGCTATACTCTGCAATCATAGCACATCAAATGGTACGTTTTCATTCATTGCTTTCATTGCTGTTATTTTACTTAATAGCACCATAAATCCACATATATTGTAAAAATTCACTCTGGACAGAAATAATAGATTGCTGTATGCCTTAAAAAGTTATGCTACTTAAAACAGAGAACATCTACCTATTTTCAGCAAACAAGAGCATGTGAACACCCCTTCCCCCAAAGAGAGGGGGCACTGAACAACTAAGTAGGAGGCTTGTTGGAGCCCCTTTCCAGCAGGCAGCCAGTACTTGTATTTATGTTTCAGAAATCTATCCGAGAGTGCCAAGACATCATCCAAGACGCTGATGGAGTCGCCACACGGAGGCTGCTGCCATCCAGTCTGGAAAACATTTAAAAATCTTTGTTATGAAAAGAGTGCAGAGATGCCTGTCCTGCATGCTGGGGGAAAGATGGCTCCATTTTCCATCTGGAGTTCGCTTAGTCAGCGTGGGAGGATGTGTGTATGCTTTCTGTACAACACATTGGATGATAAAATAGTTTATGAAAAAAATACAAATGGCTGCAAGTTACTCTTCTGGGTGGGCCCACAAGCGCATAACATATTAAGCCTGTGAGGGATTATTTTTGTATTTCTCAGCAGTTTTTTAATACATTTGGACTGATGTATGGGCCATTAAGTATCAATCATGGATGTTCTGCTTCAATATGAGGCTGTTCTTTGTCAGATTGTTTTTTAGCAGTTATTTAAACAGTTTTCATTCATATGTCTCTAAACATGGCAAATGAATCCCAGACTTTCAAGAAAGGAAAAGTGGCATGTGCGTATTAGTTTTAAGCTTTATTGTACTTTATGACTTCTTGGCAATCCTAAAGAAATAAGTGGAAATATTAACACAGAGGCATCAGATGTTGCCTTTTGTCCCTGTGAATGTTGGAGTTTTATACACATCAGCTGTCAGCACAAAGAGGAAAATTGTGGATTTACATTGATTCGTTGAGTAGTCCTACGAGATCTTTTGGGTCTTTTAGTCTTTTGGGATTGTGAGATATACAATGATATAATCTGCATAGGCAGATATTTTTGGTGATAGTTAATGGTACGCTATATTGTTATACTAATTGTAATGAACAACTGGTGCTATACTCAAAATACATCATTGTTAGCATAAGCAGACCATGCAGCAACTCACTACCACATCCACTTTCCACAATCTCTATGCCTAGCTTGGAGAGTGTGCATCCATGTTTGAAAGCCTGGTGAGTATAGTGCCGCTACCCAAATGCTACTACATGTGTCTTTCTGAAAGATCACAGTATCAAAACATTCACATTCTGCCACACAAAAGTCAACTTTAGAAGTTTGAAATCACTCCAGAGTTGTTGTTTTCTTCTTAAATATTTTGCACAGATACTACACACTACATATTTCAGTCACATCTCCTGGGTGGACATCAAATCTTTTATTGTTTATGGTGAGCAGATTACCTACCATTCACAAGGTTAGTGGCTTGATTCCCAGCTCCTGCAAAAGGAGGTGTTTTTAGGCAAATACCATGTGGGTGTGCACAGTGTATGATGAGCATTAAAAATGGGTCTGTGGATGTAGCTTTGTGTGCTAAGAGAGAGTAAAAAAGAAGAGTAAAAGTTGCAGAGGACACAGATGTGATTAGATTAGTTATGTGATGCAGCCGATATAGCAAATAACTTGTGCACTGGTTGCTTTGACATAGGACGTTTCTTGGAGTGAACCCATCCACAGACCTGCTTGTCAGATTAATTGGTGATGTTAAAGTAGTTGCTGGTGTGACACTAAATAGTTATCTGTCTCTCTGTGTTAGCCTGTTACATAAATAAGCATTGTGCCAGCAATGAGAGAGCTGAGCCAAGGGTAAAGGAAAGCCTTCATGCATCAAATACATGACATTCGGGAATAAATTAGCACTGGATGAATGTTAAATGTCTGAACGTCATGGTGCTGTCAGAAAGCTTAAAGGCCAATACTCTCATACTGACCTGTCATCGGACCATTGGAGCAACATGCAGCATATGTACCACTGCAATGATTTTAAAGACTCTCTGGCAAAGTTATAAATTTGACTTGCAGTAAAAATGACAATTCAAGAGTAAAACCTCTGAAATGTATCTAGTGGTTGAAATGTTGCTTCCTAAAATCGAAATTATGGCCAAATAGGAACATTTTGAAATTTTAAAACTTCAAAAGGCTAATGATATTTTTCAAATGAATGGCTCCAGAGGGCCAAACACTGCAAAATCTGGTACTTTTATCCACTTTGGAAAGGTTGATTCAGTTAACGGCTGCACTAGTGCGACTGTTTGGGAGTTTCGAGAATGTCTCCAAAAACCAATTTGTTAAGTGCAGTGAAAAGGTGAAAAAGTATGCCCAATTAACTCCATCAAAGGCTTTTTTCCCCTGTATCCAACTTTTCTTTTGAACTCCCCTGCTGTTGGTTTATAAACTATTAAGACAGTGTTCTGAATTTATCCGACCTCTAAGGTGAGAACTGCTTTTTAATCACTCAGGTTTCAGGAGAGAATGATGCTTTATCACCCTGGTCATTAAACTGCTTGTTTCAAACCCAGAATATTAGCACACGGTCGCTTTGAAAAGCCTGTTTTAGGTTAAAAGAATCAGTCAAAGACAGACCCATCAGGCCTCAGTGCAGTCCTTCTGGACAGATCTGTGGATTTTGACTCAGACAGGGTTTGTCTGAGGAAAAAGTGGGAAATCCCCCCTTTCTCTCCCATCTCCTCAGCTCCTAGCTGTTGCTCCTGTAACTGATGTCATAATTTCTCACTGAACCCTTAACCAAACAATAAATATTTGACAGCTCAGTTGCTTTAAAAAGCCTGAGCT
Organism: Rhamphochromis longiceps; assembly: GCF_057381845.1. Taxonomy (NCBI): domain Eukaryota; kingdom Metazoa; phylum Chordata; class Actinopteri; order Cichliformes; family Cichlidae; genus Rhamphochromis; species Rhamphochromis longiceps. Next base: position 39,673,448 of record NC_140573.1, read on the forward strand.
GTTTGCACAACAGTGCCTGCCAGAACATGCTCACAAAGCTCACTGGGTATGATGGTATTGTCAGAGACCAGGTTAGAAATGCAAAGCTGCGTTTCTTCTGTACAGCAACTCCTGATTTCTGTCCTTACACTCTACTCGAGTTTAACTTCTTTGGATCTGGATTCACTTTCCACCCAGCCAAGATGGAATCCAGCGGACAGACTGGCCACATTGTACTCATTAATAAACTGGCACACATGAAGAAAGTATCAAAGAATTGCTGTGACATTTCAGCTAATGTATAAACTCAGCGGTCTAAACATTCCTTCCCAAAGAAGCCGTTGAAAATCCAAGTGAGTTGTAGGCCAACCATCAGAACATCATTAAACCTTTGTTTGGAAGTGTCGCTCCCCAGTATAGCACAGCAGGTTTCACATGCACCATTTGGCGTCCCTGGGTCTCAGTAAATAGTAAAGAGGTTAACTTGTGAAAACACTCACACCCCGTTATCAGATTAGGACTCTACAAAGAGCTCTCAGCATCAACAAAAGGGAGAGATTTTTTTCAAAGAAAGAGGCTCGATGAACACTGTGTCCTGTTGGTCTTTGCTGCCCCCCCCAACCAATCCCCATTCCTTCCTTTGCTTTCATTTGTTCGAGCTGTTGACAGCAGGCTTGGCCTGAAATTAAAAACCTTTAGTGTTTGTTTGCTCGTTGTCAGCGCTAGGCTTTTCCCATCATTTCCCAGAGACAGCATCACTCACGTCTTTTGAGAACAGCTTGGTGGAGGGGATAGCATCCAAAAAGGCAAGGAGCGTCCAAATATTAAAGAATGCATGAAATTGATCATTTTTTAAAAAGGAATGCAACAGGAACACAGCATTTGCTAACTAACAAAAAAGCATAGTTTCTATGGCAAGTTTGCATCAGCTTGTAGGTGTGAGATTTTTAGCACATAATCTGGGGTCAAGCACACACTCAGTGTCAGTGTGTTTGATCCAGGAGTGTCTGAAGTGTTGATGCTCTATAAGGTCAAAAGTCAGGCGAAGAGTGACGACTGAGCTATTCTACCAAAGGCCCCTTTAAAAACAGTCTAAAAGCAGGGAGGGTCTACACAAATCCATTTGTCGTAGTTTTTATTTGACAAATTTTAGCATTTTTTCCACTGATATTTATTATTCGCTTTATTTGAGTCACTACTTGCTGCTGTGCATTACCCCAAGAGGATCAATACATTGTTGTATAATTGTTTAAATCCCTCTTCTACCAGCGGTGTGCAGAAAAGATACAATATATCACAAAAGGCTCTCTGAGAGATTACTTAAGTATTCAGTAGGAAATAAGACAGTAACGGCAAAATAAGCACTTTGCACTGAAAAAAATATGGATAGATGTGCAACTGAAGCAAGAGCCCACATGTAAAGATTTAGTAAGATTTAGAATTGAGTCAGCGTTGGGCGTGTTGCAACACGACATGCCAAACTGATTAGTTTGCTGTTGTGTGGATCTTTATTTCTGCCTCTTAAAGGTATTACTGCAATCTGCATTTCTGTCTGTCTGAAATATACAGTATGGGGCTATCCATAATTCACCTTCTATACTGTATCTGTGGGTGTTTTTATCATCATCTGCTTTGAAATGGCTCTCCATATACTCTGTCAAGGGGATCAGACAAACTGAAAAGATAATTGCAGGCCGTTTGCAACAACTACTAGCCACCATAGCACAGCTTTCTTTACATACAATGAAGGAATGCAGCCTGTCTGAAGCATCAGATGGGCAATGACAGGATGAGCGGAAACCACCTGGATCTTAAACTTAACCCACAAGGTCACCTTTCTTCATTTATCTCCTACTGTGGCTTGTAAAAAAGGAAAAAATGTGGGTTAGTGCTTCACCAGACCTGATTTATCCAGACCGAATGGTTAACCTAAGCTAAACATCAACAGCAATTACTTCCTAATTGGTAAAGTGTTTGAGAGTTTCTGGGTGTGGAACAATGGAAACAATATCAGTTGTTCTCAGTAATGTTCCTTTCACTTTAAAGATAATTTCAGATTTAATAGAGACTTAATTATATGGTATCAAAATACACAACATACAATTTGTTAGTTTGGCATTTGCAATATGTAAGTATTCGAGAGATAATAAGTAAGAGCTGTTAAGAAACAAAACAAACAAAGCAACTATATCCCAGGTGCAGGGAAACAGCTAACCCTCGGGCAGTTTGTTTTCAGTGTCTTGCTTATAAACCTCCACTCTCATCACTACCAGACCTCACTCCCACCCACCAAAACCTTATTATAAAACACCGTATCTAAAACAAGGCTAGAAGAGCACAGCTGAACTTTGTTAGAGAGCTAAAGGTAATCTAATAGCATAACTGAAATGATTTATGCTAAGCTAACTAGCATCCTCATCATAGAGTTCTCCAGGCAGAACCTTTGCCCTTAAGATGCCATAAATTTAAGATGCCAATTATAGAAAGTTTAGTAGATAAATAAAAGAAAAAATAAACAAGATTTAACCTAATGCGCTAATTAATCAGGTACAATGTTTACCACCTTCAGTGTACCTTTAGACAATTATGTAACTTTATAACTTATAATATATAAATATAGCAGTTGTCAGTGAGTACAGTTGTCCAGTTTTTTATTTCATTTTTTAAGTTTTGCTATAGGTGGTGCCAAACGCTTTTAGCATGCTAATATTTGATCGCTTCCAAAAGGTTAAGCTAATAGGAGTGCAAAGTAAATATTTGTTTATGAACTAAAGTTATATTGAAGCAGATGACTCTAGATGAAGCATTAAGGCATCACTAAAGTTACTACAAATTAGTCAACATTGAACAGGGATTTTTGTCCTCTATTTCATGGCAATACATGCATAAAAAATGTTGAGTCATTTCTTTTGAAATCCTTTATGTCTTAGGGGTTTTAGAGGAAAAGTCAGGGGATCACCAAAGTAATTAGGATTCATCCTCTGGGTACCTTGGATATCTGTACAGAAATTTCATGGCAAGTCATCCAACAGTTTTTGAGACACTTAACTCTGAACCAAAATACTTCCATCCCTGGAGCCCGCCACTATCTCTCTTGTTAAATCTGTGCACTAACTCTGCTCCCACTCTATATGATAAGCTAATCACTCAGCACTTAAGCTTTGTGAAAATTTGGATATTTTTTAATGTATAGTACGATGACTGATCCAAACTGCCAGACACTTTTCTGTAACTTTTGAATCCCATGATTTCAAACTTTCCATCCAACTTTGTCAGCCACTCCTCAAATCAATTTACAGCGTAAAATAACCTGCAGAACAGGAAAAATTGGACTTCAACTGTCCAATTCCAGCGGCCCTTAATTGGCTTCCCCTCCTTGTCAATATCAGTGTAAAACTTTTAAAAGTTGCACGGATGGTGGTGAGGATTTAAGCTTTGAAAGTTGCCTACAGACAGCATTTTGCTCCAAAGCCCCAGAGACTGTGATTCACAGCCTGGTCTCCATCTCAGCCATTATGGTCACGTCTTTTTTACGGGCATGGGGGTGTCGGTTACAGACACACAGGCAGACTGACTGATTTAGCTCTTTAGATTTGTGTGGAATTAGTCACAGTGGAGGGCTAGCCAGGCCAGTGGGGAGTTTAAGACATTGTGGGGGAAAGAGAAAGCCTGGAGTGGGCGGGCTTCTTTTCTTTCTAGTTTTACGACCCCTCAGGTTTCCACCTGTGCTGACATGGCTGAGGTTTTACAATAGTCCTGAAAGAGTTACAAGCAGCCGGGTAGAAATTCCAGACTTCTTTCTTTTTTCTTTTTTTTACCCCCCTTTTCTTTTTTTCTCTCTCTTTTACTGGAAGGGTGGGGTGGGGGCTGTAGTTATTGTGGAGCATTTGTCAGGCAGCCAGTTGCAGAGGCAGGGCCAACTGGTGATTTATGGTAACATCTGCAAGATGCAAAGCTCTTGTATATGCTTTTAATCATACAAAGAGCTAGAGATCGAAAAGAGATGGGCTGATGGAGGTTTATGGAGTCCATGCTGGGATTCACACTGATGGCAACTCGTGTGAACGTCACACACGGCCAGGGGATTTCTCCAGCTCAGTGTTTCCAGGCTGAATTTGGCACTGGTGTGTTTTTGCCAAGCAAGTGCTGTTTCTCTTGTCTGATACGGTCAGTAGATTCTCTGCAGGCTTGAAGATAATCTGCAATGATTGAAATGTTTGGCTACATAAAAGGATAACCCAAATGGACAGCCAGGAAAGGTGAAAACCTTCCAAGAAAACAGCACTACACAAATCTCTCTGGATTCATCTGTCAGCAGTTGAGAAGTCAGAGTGAGTGTGACCTTACATACCAACAATCCAGGGTCACCTCATTTTTTAAATCTGTATTCTAGTATCGACGAAGCATATATAATCCTGGAAAAACAGCTCAGCAGTCGTAAATTTCAGACACCAATCCCTGAGCAGCTTTCCCGAGCTTCATAATAGAGGAATAATCATTTCTATGAGCCGCCTGTAGCTATTTAATATAATAAACATCTGTCTGCATGTCACCACATCTGGTAATAATGAAAGCAAATTAGCTACAAAATTCAGGGTGTCTGGCAGTTTGATAAGAACATGGCATGCTAAATTCATTTTCTTGGCTCAGACCCTGGGGGGTCGAGAGCAACGATGACCTAAGGAGCTGAACCTAGATCGGCATGCGACTGCTATTGTGTATACAGTACAGTCTGAAAATGGAGATCAGAGTCTGATCTGAGACCAGGATTAGTGAGCTCCAATGTTTGTCTGCCAGTCATTGGTGGTCTGGAGGAACAGTCAGCTTCCTGTCTCGTTTCTCTGGACACAGAATCAAAGAGGGGAAATTATTCTGCAATCTGGTGGGTGTTTCCCCCGGCTGGAAATGGGAAGGTTGTCACTGACTGCTGGAGACTTCTGGATACACAGTCTTGTTTTTTTTTTTTTTTGTTAGAGTGGGAAACTTCCATGCCTCAGTCGCTTGTTAGGCCACAAATTGTTTTTTGGTTGCAGCAATTTCAGAGACTGTAGGAGTAAATAAACCATTCTGAGGGGAATTACATCCACCCACTTAATTGTAACATGCATAGTGTAAAACCTTGCTTTCAAGAGGCAGATCACATATTGTTGATAAGAAGACTTGAATCCACCAGACCAGCTGTAAAATACTAAAGTGGAGTTAAAGTTGTTCCCTCTGTTACAGGAAAGGACCTCGAGCACAGCAGTTGGGGTGAAAAAAACCTTGAGAATTTCTTGCTGTCAGCAGACTTGAATCTGAGCTTTTTAACATAATTCTTGCAGGATTTTATAGGTTGTGAAAAAGGTTGTTTTCCATCAGCCTAGCTGGCCTATCTCGTCACCAGCCAAAGATATATACTGAAAACTCCAGTGAGATAGATGCGGATATTCCATCAGCTGTATTTAGCAGGTAGAAAATGGTGGCTTTTAATAATAATCAAAAACTATTTATCAAAGATGGATGAAGCCACAGCGATAGAACCCACTGTCTTGTGGACCACAAAATTGCCCCAAGCATTTTGGATATGAACATTTTGGTGTTTAGGGGCCAGAAATTAGGAAAAGGTCCAGTAGTAGGCTATCGGCTAACGTCCGTTAGCTTGGTTTTAGAAATGTGAGCGCATAGACTGTATGGGTGTGTTTCAAACATACCAGCCAATTTCCTATTCATAAAATACTGAGAAGATTTTCTATTTGTACTCTATTGACTACACAGAAAGTTGCAATTTGCTGAATAATAACATTAAAAATACTACCAACACCACAAATATGATTGGGAGATTGAGGACGCTGAGTTTGGTTAATCAAGGCAGTGTCTAATGGAAACCTAGCAGCTGCCAGCACTCACTTGTTACCTAAAGCAGTATGGCTTGCTATGTGGTTAATTGTACTAACAGACCTCTCAGGTCTGTGGTCCATTTTGGATAAGTGAAATTTGATTATATGTATCTATTTCATAGCAACAATTAGCAGTAATAAGTGTTGGATGTGTACACTTTATTGCACTTTGTTAATCGAGCTTGTTTCAATTAACTGATTACTTAGTGCTACACCCTCAAAAAAAAAAAAGACTGGCAAGAGGCTAATTTCCCAGTTGAAACGTGAAGTCCAAAAACTAAAGGTGATGTCACAGTAGCTAAGTCTAACTTTATTCATTTTCTATATTTTATTTCTGCTCTGTGATTTAACATGGAGTCAACAGATGGGCACACTTTTAAAGCCAGCATGGTAAACTCTGAATCTGCTGGAAAGGTTTTATATGTCTGTCATGCATGGCTTGGGAATGCTTTGGGATACCCCAGGATGAACTGGAAAGTGTTGCTGAGAGGGGGAGAGGGACTTCTGGAATACCTTGGCTCGTGCACCTCCCCCGTGACCTGACTTTCGGTAACTGGAAGACAACAAATAGATGGATGATGACTGTATACTGTATCAATCATGATTTGTGTTTTCATTTTCTACAGAGATCTAAAAGATCTCTAGACAGGAATATCTGTAATGTTCTGCAACACACAAAGCCCGTTGTGTACCACGGTCAACTTGGGTGCACCAGGGCCAGCGTGGAAGCTACTGACTGAAATATGTTACTTTACAATGCAAAAGATTTCTACTGTTTATGCACAGATTTTGCAACAAAAGACAAAGCAAAAGTTGCCAAGATAACTCTCCAGATTTCCAAACTTCTCTTCTAAAGTACTTCTAAGTATTGTGCAGTGTTTGGGTATCTGATGCACATTCATAGTCATAAATCTACCATTCAAACTAGATTTTTTTCCCCTTTCTACTTCTTCTTTTTCTTCACCACTACATCTCCTGAAAGTACATTTTCTCTTCTGTTCCAACATCTGTTTATGAATGCCTTACATACAGCACCAGATCACCATATATCATCGAGCTCACGCAAAGGTTTGACTATTTACTTGCAAAACAATAAAATGTGACACTCCTATAAATATCACCACATTTTGTCGAACAAGAAGTGTAATCAGAATCCACTGAGTTTATCATTTATCACTCCCCAGTCCCATTTTATCCATGCTTCAGGCCGTGTTTGTGAGAAGTCCTTTTGTGAAGTGAACTAGCTCGGCTCTGCGCTGACTTTAGATTATTAGACAAAAGTGGACCAGTCCTTGAATGTTGCTTCAGCAGCAAAAGCACGGCAGCTGCTTCCCAGGTGTTTGGATGTGTGTGGCTCCACCATCTTGTCTTAATCGCAGCCTCCTCGAAGAACTGGCAAGACTTCCAACAAACCCCCTCATTCCTTTAGACTGGGGTAAAAGCATACAAACCAGACCAGCGTAGCCAACAGCCAGGTGTACTTAAACATTAGTCAACCAGAAGGATGAGAGAGAAATAACACATCCTATGAAAGCAAGAGTCTACATCAGTGTTTCCATACACAAACTGAGTGCATGAATCCAAAGAACTTTACGGTGAACATGACTACAAGAAAAGCAGTCAGTTTCACTGCTTTCCTCTACAATGCTTTTCACACAGTAGACCGAGTGCAAGACTAAAGTTACTGCTCCTGAATAGGGGATCTGATTAAATCCTCTTCCAAACTGCCGGCACCACCATCGTGAATCTGCCATTTCATAAACACACAGCTCCACTGTGGCAGCCAGGGAGCCGCAAGACAAGTTCCAAGTGCAAGTTTCAACAGCTAGCCCGGTGCACAAGCACACCTTTTTTCCTCATGTTGAAGAGGAGAGGCCTGAAACAACAAACCGCCAGGCAAGAAGGGCTGGGGGGATTAGGGGAGGGGGATGAGTCATCCAGCAAACAGAGAGTCTAGTATGGAGTAAGGTATATTGTGCCATACTGTTCTAACGGCAGTTTGTGGGTTTAATGCAAATTACATGTTGTTACTTAGTTATAAGCACCGTTATTTAAAGAGCTATTATTAATGATAGGCTACTGGCCCCTATCATAGTTTCTGCTGGTTTATCTTTTTGTATGACATTAACACTTTGTTTTCCTTGATACTTTGCCTGCTAAGCTGAGGGTGGAGGGGTATTAACAACATTTCGGACTTACAAGATTTATTCGTGTGGTGCAGGATGGGTCTCTTCAGTATCCAGACATAAAAACGTATAAGCCAATAAAAGGAGGCAAAAGGCCAGTATTCTTCCAGTGACACATGCCGTCTTCTCGTTTCAATATTTATTAGCTCTGACTCTAATACAGTCCACTCATGCAGGATTTATGGCCCCGCATTGATCTTCTTTGTTTGCTTTTTGGCTACGTAGAGCGACAGAGGGATTTTGAGAATTCTCATACATTTCGGTTTTTTTGAGCAGTCCACCAAAAAACCAACAGCATGTAGCCCCATGGTGATGACACTGTGAGTAAATTTAATGGCGATTGGTTTAAAAGTTGGCTTGAACATGAAAGCAAACCACAGTGGAGTTGACTACAAAGAAGGATTAAAAAAACAAAACAAAACGCCATCAAAGATCAAACAGGCACACACGAAAAGCATGGAGAATGGCTGCTGTCGGCAGTTTAGGTTGTTGTTTCTAACACTCAGTTTCACTCTGACACAAAGAAGGGTTTTCTTTTGGCAAAATATGACTTCTGCCCTTTCTGTGGTATGCCACAAATCCAAAGTATCAGCGACAACCGAAGAGCAGCCCACCTCGTGGGTTCAAGGCTCACTTTGATAGACAGCTACAACACATAGATACTGGTCTGCAAAGCTTTGTTAGTGTGGCACACCCAAAATGCATGGCCACTTTTGTGTTAATCATTTAATTAATTAATTTAATTTGTTTATCAGTTATTTTCTGTGGCTATTAATATCCAAAATGACTTTGACAACATGACCAACCTAACCAGTGCATTATTTTGTCACATAAACTGTATAGAAAGTACAAAGAAATGGAGCAACACCCCAGGCGGAACTATTATTCCAAGACAGGTGCAACCCGGTTGCTTTAGGAGGATGGACTTCCGCCCACGAGTCAGATGCAATCTGAGAGGCAAACCGAGTGCACTGTCTTCATTGCTCCTGAACTTTACCTGTGTTTGCAGGTTGGTACCTGGTAAAGAAATACTACCACTGTTTGTACATAACAATGTTTTATCTCCATGTTAACTTGTGAAGAAGTAGAACAGTACCTGTAACACTTATGGGCACTGCCGCGCGGTCGACTCGCATCAGTGTGAGACAGCGGGGTCAGGCTGCGCAGGCCGCTAGCAGAAATGGCGCGGTAATGTTTTGTATCGTGGGTCGTAGCGCCCAGAGCGTTGTCTTGTAGGAAGGTCATTCATATAGATTTATTTTCTTTTCATTATGAAAGTTGGTACTCCCGCACACTTTACTATTCTATATAAAGTTTATGATACAAAGATGTTTTATTGTTAAAGTGTCATTGAGGTTTGGAAAAGTATAAAGCTGTTTAATATGTGAGTGTTAATGACATGTGAAATAGAAAGAGGTTGCCCATGCTATGCAAAAGTGAGTTTCATCCTCAGTGTGCTGTAAATGTGTGTCTAATTCTGCTCAATTTCAGTATTCAGAATCTGTACAGTCGTATATTGCTGTAAATTCATTGTAGATTACAGTGGCTTCCAACTGCTTAAGTAAGAGCAGGTGTGTACTTTTGTTTTGCTTAGACTGAGCGATCGCGTGAAGTACATGTAAAATAGTGGAACGTGTAGAGTGTGAATTCATTTATTTTTCTACTTGTGACTTTGGGGAAATGGACAGATATGGACACTGGGACTGAAAAAGTCATGCACACGTGGATATTGTTAATGCTGTTCATGTTTATTGAAACTTGAATAAGAGATGCAATCTGAGAGGCAAACCGAGTGCACTGTCTTCATTGCTCCTGAACTTTACCTGTGTTTGCAGGGATTTCTTCTTTGTTATTGTGGCACCATTCCTGGGGCCCGTAACAAATTGTGGGGGCTCGTCCGGGATCCACTTCCTGTTGAGTCTTCTAAGGAAGAGGGTCCAGAGATACTAGAACCAGAAAGTCAACGTGAGATGGCATCGCTGTAGCCGAGACGACAGCTGGTGGGTGTCCACAAAGAGAAGTCAAGATCTGTACAAGGGTCTTCACTCCACCAACGGAACTGCACCTCTGTGTCTCATTAGATGAAGCTCATCATGGCAGCAGCGCGCAAGGAGCTGGTTTGGAGCATCAAAAAGAACTTGTATAAGCTTTCAGGTGCAGAAGCCTATCAGCTCGCAAGGGACCTGGTCACAGACAGCCAGAGTAGTGAATTAGAGTCCACTGATGAAGAAGGTTGTGTGGATTGCATTATTAACTATATGCAGTCAGATGCTTTGTTAAATTCTGAGGATGAGGGAATGAGTCAGTTGCTGGTGCTAAATGATCTTGTATGCAGTATGGTTGAAAATCGTGGCCTATTGAACACTGCTAATGGGGTGGCGCAGCCACTGGAGTCACCAGTTGTTAGTGCTAAGACAGTCGAGCGCACTACAGTGACACATGCTACCTTAGGCCAGTTACCACCAGTTACTAACACTCAACAGCATACCACCCCCTTACTTTCCATCCCCAGAGAGCCTACAACATCACAGCAGACTGACTTTGGTGCACAGGCTCGCACCACCAACCCAGCCTAGAATCATAAATGATGAGCGGGGTGGAGAGCCACAGCATTTTAGAAATGCAAGTAACACACATCCTAGTGGGGCACACAGTATAGGTGACCCAGTAACACATGCAGCAATACCTCACCCCTCATCACATGTAACCACTGAGAGAATGGTTTCCTTAAAGGACCTCTCTTACCTCCAACGGAGGGAATTTAAGGTACATGGTGGCCAGATTGGGGACCACAATGCTGACATAACTTACAGCAGCATGTGTAAACAGATAGATGAAGGCATTAGAGAGGGTTTCACAGAGACTGAGGTTATCCGGGGTGTACTGAGAATTGTAAAGCCAGGTGTCTTCAAGGATATGCTCATCAACAAAGATGAAATCACTGTGAATGAACTCAAGGGCTTTCTCAGATCACACCTGGGTGAAAAGGCCAGCACTGAATTGTTCCAAGAGCTTATGTGTGCAAGACAGAGTGAACAAGAAACCCCACAACTGTTCTTGTACCGCATGATTGGACTCAAACAGAAGATCCTGTTCCAATCAAAACAGGTCAGTACAGACATTCGTTATGAACCCAAAACTATTCAGGAAGTCTTTCTTCACAGTATCTACCAAGGCCTGGGCACAAAACATACTGACATCAGACAGCAACTAAGGCCACTCCTTTCAAACAGCGACGTCACTGATGAGGAGATTCTCAGCCAGGTTATGAAGATGATTAGCGATGAAAATGAACACCAGCGTAGGTTAGGTCATGCCCCCCGTCAAAAGACAACACATACACATAGTGTCCAGGTGGAAGGAGGAGATGTGAGTGCAAACAGTGGGGATAATGATGCGATCCAACAGCTTAGTGCACAAGTAGAGGCTTTGACTAACATGGTTGCGACTTTAATGGGCCAACAAGCGGCAGCTATTCATACAACCCAATCAAAGACTGCACCTGTCCAAACGCCAGGCCAGGACCAATTCCATGGCACCCAACCTCTTGTTAACCAGGCACCCACTCCTCCACCAAGTCAACCTTCAGCTGCAAGGAGAGGTAAAATACCCAGCTGCACCAAATGTATGCAGCAAGGCTCAGAAAACTGTAATCACTGCTTTGTGTGTGGGGATGCCGGGCATAGGGCAATTGGCTGTTTAAAACGAACCAACCAGCCGGGAAACGGGAGCCGGTCTCTGTTGAGGGACAGACAGAGACCATCCCAAATCCCCAGTCCCACTCAGTAATGCCCACTAGCAAACTGAGACGTTTGAAGGGAAAGGAAAAAAAACGCTGCAAAGAAGAAAGCCAGCCCTCCCCACCGAAAAGCCAAGCAGTTACTGACAGTACAGCCCGAACAGTGCCATTGATTGGTAAAAAGAGCCTACTAAATTGTTTTGTCAACGGCTATGCTGTGACAGTACTATTTGATACTGGCACACAAGTGAGCATCATTGATAGATCCTGGAAGGAGATGTTCATTCCCCAATATGCAGTGAGGCCCTTACAAGAACTTCTTGATCCTGGGGAAAGCCTTGACCTGTGTGCAGCAAATGGACAGCCAATCCCATATGATGGGTGGGTGGAGCTAACAGTTAATCTCCCGTGGAACACCGATCCCAACCTTACAATGGAAGTACCCTTCCTAATCAGCCAGCTCCCCCTCCCCCAGCCACTACTGGGAGCCAATGTCCTCCAAGGGATGATTAATAGTCATAAGTGTGATGCAGATGCACACACTATGATCCTCAGCCTTCTCCGCAAAGCCCTAGGAGTGGAGGAGGAACAGGCAAGAGCCATGGTCAACTTTATCAATCTGCAGAAAGAGTCAAACCACAGTATAACCACCATTAGGGTAGGGAAGGAAAATGTTTATGTTCCACCTGGTAAAACGGTAAATGTGCGATGTAAAGTACCATCTACCTTTGACATTTCCAACCCTGTTGTCCTGTATGAGCCACTAGAGGATAGCGCCACGCTAGAGCAGCTGAGTGTGGGGGAAGGATTGTTGGAAATCAGTAACACCAAACAACCATTTGTTAGAGTGCCAATTTCCAACCACACAAACCAAGTAATCACTCTGCCAAAGAGGTCCCAACTTGGCTCCATCCAACATGTTGCCAAAGTTCTGGAGCCAGGCGAACAGGACGTTGGAGATGGGGGTCCAACACAAGCTTGTGTATTGAAGGCTGAAGTTAATGTGGCCTCTCCTGGTACTCCCCCTGCTGACCTGTGGCGACCACCGGTTGACCTCAGTCACCTTAGTTCAGAACAGCAGAGAATAGTCGAGAAAATGTTGAATGAGGAATCAGCTGCTTTTGCACGGGACGGCAGTGACATTGGATGTATACCCTCTCTCCAAATGTCAGACTCAAAGATGACACCCCAGTCCAAAAGGCTTATGCGTCAGTCCCAAAGCCATTGTACAGGGAGGTTAAAGAATATATACAGGAGTTGCTTGTGAAGGGGTGGATTGTAAAATCACACTCGCCATATGCTGCCCCTATTGTTTGTGTGAGAAAGAAAGACGGATCATTGCGCCTGTGCATTGATTACCGGCTTCTCAACAAAAAGACTGTGCCAGATCGGCACCCCCTCCCCCGCATACAGGACCTGATTGACTCACTCGGAGGCTACAGGTGGTTTTCCATCCTAGATCAGGGCAAGGCTTACCACCAAGGCTTTATCGCGGAGGGGTCCAGGCACCTGACTGCATTCACCACCCCATGGGGCTTATATGAGTGGGTCAGGATCCCGTTTGGCCTTTCTAATGCACCAGCAGCCTTCCAAAGAAGCATGGAGGAAATGTTGGACACACTCAGGGATGAGTGTTGCATCCCTTATCTGGATGATGTGCTATGTTTCTCCAGGTCCTTTGAGGAACATGTTGAGGTCTTGCGGCGTGTACTTCAAGCTCTGCAACGCCATGGAGTTAAGCTCCGCCCTGAGAAATGTGAGCTACTCCGCAAAGAGGTCAGGTATGTAGGCCGCCTGGTGTCGGCAGATGGAGTGAGGATAGACCCAAAGGACCTAGAGGCAGTACAGGCGCTAAAGCAAAAAGCCCCTCAAACAGTCGGTGATGTCAGGCGGCTACTGGGTTTTCTGAGCTACTACCGGGCTTATGTGCAGGACTTCTCCTGCATAGCCAGACCGCTTTATGAATTGCTCAAGACAAACCCCAGCCCACCTCTAACTAACCTTGTAAGAGAAAAGGGGAAGGGGCCGCAGTTATCTTCACGGACTCCAGTAGAGTGGGGCAGCCAACACCAACAGATTCTTGAGCGTCTCATAGACATTCTAACAAGCCCACCAGTGCTAGCCTACCCAGACTTTGATCACCCTTTCATACTGCACACAGACGCGTCCCAACAGGGCCTGGGGGCGGTCCTGTACCAGAAACAAGATGATAAGATGAGGGTGATAGGTTATGGGTCACGCACACTGACCCCAGCAGAACAGAATTACCACCTCCATAGTGGGAAACTGGAGTTTCTGGCCTTGAAATGGGCAGTATGTGAAAAATTTGTCGACTACCTGTACTATGCGCCCCATTTCATGGTCTTCACGGACAACAACCCCCTGACCTACATTATGAGCACAGCCAAGCTCAATGCTGTGGGTCATCGCTGGGTGGGGCAGCTTGCCGATTTCCATTTTGAAATCAGGTATCGGCCAGGCAAACAGAACATTGATGCAGACACGCTTTCACGCTGTCCACTTGATATCAGTGTTTTTATGGATCAGTGCTCAGAAAGACTACCAGAAGAGGCAGTGTGTGCCACTTGGGAGGGAACTAGGACTGCAGAAAAAGGGGATGTAGCATGGGTGGCAGCCCTCAACATAACATCACAACACCAGACACATGCAGACACTGGAACATTTCCAGTCATCAGCTGCAAAGAGCTCTCAGATGAGCAGCGGAAAGATCCTGTTATCAGCAAAATGTTAGAGTTAAAGGAGAATAACAGAGATCTAACTGATGAGGTTCGGAGAACATTGGACAAGTCCACAAAGAAATTGTCACGAGAATGGGAAAAAAAAAAAAAAAAAAAAAAGAGAATGGAGTAGGCTGCAGGTGGAAAATGGCTTACTCTATAGGAAGACTCCCAGCTGAAAGCAGTTAGTCCTGCCTGCCATCTACAAACAAACTGTCCTCTCACACCTCCATGACAACATGGGACATGTTGGCGTGGAAAGAGTCCTTAGCCTAGTAAGAGATCGCTTTTATTGGCCCTTTATGAAGAGAGAGGTTGAGGAATATATCACCAGACAATGTCGTTGCATTAAGCAAAAAAAGCCAGCCTTACCTGACAGGGCACCTATGGGGAGCCTTACATCGAGCTCGCCCCTAGAGCTCGTATGCATTGACTTTCTGCACCTTGAGACCAGCCGGGGTGGGTACGAATACATACTGGTTGTAGTCGACCACTTCACCAGATTCGCACAAGCATACCCCACTAAAAACAAGGCTGGAAAGACCGCTGCGGAGCGAATCTTCGGTGACTTCATCCTACGGTTTGGCTATCCAGCTAAGCTTCACCATGATCAGGGCCGGGAGTTTGAGAATGAGTTGTTTAGGACTCTCAGGCAACTGGCCGGTGTAAACCATTCTAGGACTTCCCCATACCATCCACAGGGCAACCCTGCAGAGAGGTTCAATCGGACTCTGCTACAAATGCTCAGGACGTTGGGCGAGAAAGAGAGAGAGAACTGGAAAGATCACCTGTCTCACGTTGTGCACGCATACAACTGCACCAAACATGAGTCCACTGGGTTTTCTCCATATTACCTCCTTTATGGTCGCCATCCACGTCTCCCCGTCGATCTCCTCTTTGGGTTGGTAGCTGAGGACGAGGCCGACACTCCAAGTGGATATGCAAAACGATGGAAGGAGAAAATGATCGAAGCATACAAGATAGCCAGCACGAACAGCCAACATTCGAGTGCCAAAGGCAAGCACTATTATGACAAACGGAACAGGGGTGTAACCCTACAACCAGGTGACAGGGTTCTTGTTCGCAACGTTGCAGAAAGGGGAGGTCCATGCAAACTGAAACCCTATTGGGAGAAAACTATCTACATTGTCAGAGAGCAGGTTGGTGACAACTCAGTTTATAAGGTCAGCCCTGAAAACAGAGGTCACCATACTCGCACCCTCCACAGAAATTTGTTGCTTCAAGTTAATGATCTACCAGCAGACATTACAGATGATCGCATGCCTGATAGACCGCCAAGGGCAAAAGGAAAGTCAAATCAGCCACGTGAAACGGTCGACCAAATAGAGGCTGGTGATGTAAGTGGATCTGAAACAGATGAGGAGGCACCTTGTTACTGGCTGCGGGTACCCAGAGAATCATTAAGGACCAATCGGGACATTCCTAATCAGGTCCCAGTGAGCGGGTCATTGGTTAGTCCTGAGACACCTGGTGACATGCAGGGTGGCGATGTTCCTATGGGATCAGAGTTTGACCGAGTGAGTGTAGGAGAGATGGAGCAGGAGAGAGAGAATGACATTTCGCCCCCTGTGGAGGAACCAGAGTTTGGCGAAGAGCAGCTGGCGCCCCAGACCAATGACTCCAGTGAAAACACTCAAGGGTCTCAACCTGAACCTCAGCCCGTACTAAGGAGATCTACAAGGCAGAGGAGACCTGGCCAGATACTGACCTATTCTTCCCTTGGCCAGCCAACGTATCAGCCACGTCTTGCTGTTAGTTCTGTGGGTGTACAGCCAGTGTTCTATATGCACCAGTGTCCACAATCGTACTGGCATTCAGTCCAACCCATCCATATTATGCCTGGTGTACACTCCGCTGTCACTTACCCGATCTGCTGCTGAGTTTAAGACGGGCATAGGACCTTGGGTACATATAGTGTTGGGTATTCAGAAAATGTAGAAAATCATTGCACACCCATATGTATTTGTAATTTGTGAGTATATTGAGTGAAGAGTTAAAGCTTGATTCAGAGTTAATGGAAGTTTACACTGTTAATTGCAAGTGTCGGGAGCCACTTTTGTTTGTAGGGGAGTGTGTGGCACACCCAAAATGCATGGCCACTTTTGTGTTAATCATTTAATTAATTAATTTAATTTGTTTATCAGTTATTTTCTGTGGCTATTAATATCCAAAATGACTTTGACAACATGACCAACCTAACCAGTGCATTATTTTGTCACATAAACTGTATAGAAAGTACAAAGAAATGGAGCAACACCCCAGGCGGAACTATTATTCCAAGACAGGTGCAACCCGGTTGCTTTAGGGGGATGGACTTCCGCCCACGAGTCAGATGCAATCTGAGAGGCAAACCGAGTGCACTGTCTTCATTGCTCCTGAACTTTACCTGTGTTTGCAGGTTGGTACCTGGTAAAGAAATACTACCACTGTTTGTACATAACAATGTTTTATCTCCATGTTAACTTGTGAAGAAGTAGAACAGTACCTGTAACACTTATGGGCACTGCCGCGCGGTCGACTCGCATCAGTGTGAGACAGCGGGGTCAGGCTGCGCAGGCCGCTAGCAGAAATGGCGCGGTAATGTTTTGTATTGTGGGTCGTAGCGCCCAGAGCGTTGTCTTGTAGGAAGGTCATTCATATAGATTTATTTTCTTTTCATTATGAAAGTTGGTACTCCCGCACACTTTACTATTCTATATAAAGTTTATGATACAAAGATGTTTTATTGTTAAAGTGTCATTGAGGTTTGGAAAAGTATAAAGCTGTTTAATATGTGAGTGTTAATGACATGTGAAATAGAAAGAGGTTGCCCATGCTATGCAAAAGTGAGTTTCATCCTCAGTGTGCTGTAAATGTGTGTCTAATTCTGCTCAATTTCAGTATTCAGAATCTGTACAGTCGTATATTGCTGTAAATTCATTGTAGATTACAGTGGCTTCCAACTGCTTAAGTAAGAGCAGGTGTGTACTTTTGTTTTGCTTAGACTGAGCGATCGCGTGAAGTACATGTAAAATAGTGGAACGTGTAGAGTGTGAATTCATTTATTTTTCTACTTGTGACTTTGGGGAAATGGACAGATATGGACACTGGGACTGAAAAAGTCATGCACACGTGGATATTGTTAATGCTGTTCATGTTTATTGAAACTTGAATAAGAGATGCAATCTGAGAGGCAAACCGAGTGCACTGTCTTCATTGCTCCTGAACTTTACCTGTGTTTGCAGGGATTTCTTCTTTGTTATTGTGGCACCATTCCTGGGGCCCGTAACAAATTGTGGGGGCTCGTCCGGGATCCACTTCCTGTTGAGTCTTCTAAGGAAGAGGGTCCAGAGATACTAGAACCAGAAAGTCAACGTGAGATGGCATCGCTGTAGCCGAGACGACAGCTGGTGGGTGTCCACAAAGAGAAGTCAAGATCTGTACAAGGGTCTTCACTCCACCAACGGAACTGCACCTCTGTGTCTCATTAGATGAAGCTCATCATGGCAGCAGCGCGCAAGGAGCTGGGGCCCGTAACATTAGCATCTGTTACCAGCTTACAATCACGATGGGCTCAACTATGCTGAAAACATTCCTCTGAGAATCTGGTTCATATTGACATGACGGCATCATACAGTTAATGCAGATTTGCATCCCTGTTGCACCATATCCCGAAGTTTCTCTTTTGGATTGAGATCTGGTAAACATGGAAACCATTTTATTAACAGTGAGCTTATTTTTTTCAAGAGGCCAGTTTGAGCTTTGTGCATCTTGCTGGAAGCACCATTGGAAGATGGATGCACTGTGGTCATAAAGGGATTGACATGGTCAGCAATACTCAGGCTTTTGTGTCTAAATGGGTTTAACTCTTCAAACCCTAACCCGTCGTTAGCGACGGGTTAGGGTTTAAGCAGTAGTGGCAACTCCAGGCCTCAAGGGCCGGTGTCCTGCAGGTTCTAGATCTCACCCTGGGTCAACACCCATCCATCCATCCATCTTCTTCCACTTTATCTGGGGCTGGGTCGCGGGGGCAGCAGCCTAAGAAGAGAAGCCCAGACCTCCCTCTCCCCAGCCACCTCCTCCAGCTTATCCGGGGGAACACCAAGGCGTTCCCAGGCCAGCCGAGAGATATAATCTCTCCAGCGTGTCCTGGGTCTTCCCCGGGGCCTCCTCCCGGTGGGACATGCCCTCACCCGGGAGGCGCCCAGGAGGCATCCTTGTCAGATGCCCGAACCACCTCAGCTGGCTCCTTTCGATGTGGAGGAGCAGCGGCTCTACTCTGAGCCCCTCCCGGATGGCTGAACTTCTTACCTTATCTCTAATGGAGAGGCCAGCCACCCTTCGGAGGAAGCCCATTTCCGCCGCTTGTATCCGTGATCTCGTTCTTTCGGTCACTACCCACAGCTCATGGCCATAGGTGAGGGTAGGGACGTAGATCGACCGGTAAATTGAGAGCTTCGCTTTTACACTCAGCTCCCTCCTCACCACGACGGACCGGTGCAGCGTCCGCATCACCAATCCATCTGTTGATCTCCGGCTCCCTTCTCCCATCACTCGCGAACAAGACCCCGAGATACTTGAACTCCTCCACTTGGGGCAGGAACTCATCCCCGACCCGGAGTGGGCACTCCACCCTTTTCTGGCTGAGAACCATGGCCTCAGATTTGGGTCAACACACCTGAATCAAAAGATTAGTTCATCACCAGGCCTCTGGAGAGTTTCGAGACATGTTGAGGAGGTAATTTAGCCATTTAAATCAGCTGTGTTGGATCATAGATCTAAAACCTGCAGGACACCGGCCCTTGAGGCCTGGAGTTGCCCACCCCTGATTTAAAGGGTTAAATGGTGCTGAGTTGGTACAAAGGGGCTCAAAGCGTGCCAAGAAAATATCCCCCTACTATTACATCACCACCAGCCTGAATAGCTGATATGAGCCAGGATGGATTCATGCTTTCATGTTGTTTACAATAAATTCTGACCCTACCATCTGAATGTGGCAGCAGATATCAAGACTTTTCCATTCTTCTCTTCATCTTTGTGAGCCCGTGTGAACTGTAACCTGTTCCCTGTTCTGAGCTGACAGGACTGGCGTTGTGGTCTTCTGTTGCTGTAGTCCGTCTACTTCAAATCTGAGCTATTGTACATTCAGAGATAATTCTCTGCATATGTTGGTTGTAACGAGGTTATTTGAGTTACTGTTGCCTTCTTCCCAACTCGAAGCAGCCTGGGCTTTCTCCTCTTACATCAAAAATAATAATAATGGATTGCATTTATAGAGCGCTTTTCAAGGCACCCAAGGCGCTTTACAATTCCACTATTCATTCACTACAAGCTACAGTTGTAGCCACAGCTGCCCTGGGGCAGACTGACAGAAGCGAGGCTGCCATATTGCGCCATCGGCCCCTCTGGCCAACACCAGTAGGGTAAAGTGTCTTGCCCAAGGACACAACAACCAGGACAGAGAGCCCGGGGATCGAACCGGCAACCTTCCAGTTACAGGTGCGCTTCCCAACCCCCTGAGCCACAGGATATTTTCTCCTTTTCTGACTATTTTTCGTAAACCCAAGAGACGTGTGGGGAAAATCCCAGCAGGCCAGCAATTTCTGAAATACTCAAGTGATTTTGAGTCGCATTTTAATCACCTTTGCTCCCCATTCTGATGCTCAACTTCAGCAGGGCATCTTGTCTACATGCCTTAATGGACTGAGTTGCTGCTGTGTGATTGTTTGGCCAGATATTTGTATTAATGAGCAGCTGAACAGGTGTACCTAATAAAGTGGCTGGTGAATATCCCAATATGGCACTGAAACATGAATTTGTATGATTACGGTACTATGAAAGTCAATAAACAGTAATACCCAGTTGTTCCCAAGCTGTTTCTGGAGTCAGACCGTGATACTTAACAGTTAAATATCCTCTCTGTGTGGGGGGGCTCACTGATGACAGACCTAGACTGTCCTTGGTGGTTTGTGGTTCTAAAAAAAAAAAAACAGACTGGGTATAAAAGCCAGCATTAACCTCCCACCCCCCGACATATGCCACATGGCCACACCTCCATCTCTTGCAAGATGAAGCGAGTAACATCGTGAAGCCTTCAATGAATTTAGCAGCACACATTTAGGTGTTTTTATTGTTTACATAATGTATGTGCAAAACAATGCTTCATTCAAAGCTGGAATAAGTGAATAGGCAGAGCTGCAAAGTACTCAAAATGTAAGCAAAAATAATGAAATCTTTTTTATATACAATTTACAAAATATAATAAACTTTGATAAAAAAATGTATATATTGATCTTTAATATTTAACAGAATCTGTATCCTCAACAACAGCTGGTAATATGTTTCTTTTTCTTTCTGCAGGAACATTAAATTGTCCTTTACATTCACTCGTTGTCCACATGAGGAGTCCTTTTATTGCAAAAGTGTACATTCAGTGAGGTAGAAATGTTCTTTTTTTGGGTTGTTCTCTTCATGAAAAACACTAGCTCACTGGAGCTCAGTCACTCAGCTAAGTGCTCGATAGACACTGTGAGGTGGAATCAGTCCGCGTGTTGTCAAATGGCTGTTCATACACACTGTTGCTCTGCTCTGATGAAGAGTCGTTGAACTCCTTGTGGTCTGACTCTGCATCCGGAGCAGTATAAGGATTCTCGTGCAGAGTTATGCCATTCTGTGTTACTGACAGTGGGGTGAATCCTGGATGAAGGTCCTGAGGCCTCCAATTGGGAGCTTTCCCAAATGTTCCTGAGTGAAAACGTGCAACAAGAAGTCAGGCCGGAGCACAGGAAATTCTGAAGTAAGAACGGTTTGGGAAACATGAATTTAAGACCTACCCATGAAGGTGTTGCAGGGGGAGAGACATTCATTAGGTCTCCCATAATCAACCGTATCCCCCTCCTCCACTGATGAACGATGGTCGCTCTGATGGTAGGAGGAAGCATGATGCAAACTAGCATTGGGAAGCTGGGTCAGGACAGTGGACGAGCAGAGGTCAAAATGCTCGGTCAGGAAGTAGTCCCTCCTTTTAGAGTTTGTCAGGCTGCCGTTGTAGGAGTCCATACAAGCTGACCTTTGGTCAGTGGAACAACCTGAAGGGTTTGAAAAACAGTCAGAATCTTTATAAAGAGTCTGAGATTTTTAAAGTACGTCACATACACTTGAATAGATTTTTATAGCTGAACAACAGTAATGTTGCCAGACTATTTTGCAGACCTGTGAAGACTTCAGTTGGGTCAGTCAAGTACATGTTATCTCTCTGAAGCAGTGAGCCAATTGGACCTTGGTAATGGCAAAGCAGAGGATCAGTGGCCACTTCCATGTCCACTTCACTTCCTGTATCCAAATGACAAAGACCTGTCAGGACAAATGAATGGGCTCGACTAAAAAACCCTACTGTTTCTACAGCTTTCCCTTTGGAAACAAAGAAGAAAAGGCAGCTTTTTACCGATCATTTCTTTGGGCTGCAGATAGAAACCACTAATAGAAGACGTCATGTACTGATGGCTGCTACCGCTCTCAGACGGTATATAACCATCCTGTCGGTCTGCTAATGTGCCCTGAGAGGACAGGTAGCTGGGGATGTCGGCAGGCAGGTTGGTCTCATCTAAAGCATAAGAACACTTGATTAAGTTTTGCTTTCATTATTATATATTAAATATGCAAGGAAAAAGAAATCAGGTACTGAATGATAATTAAATAAGCCCCATGAACTGACCTGTGTTGGTGACACTGCAGTCTTCATTCCTTCGACGGGTGTGGTAGATGATGACTACCCAAACCAGGGAAGTACCAACCACACAACACACCACCGCTATGATGACGATGCCTACTGTGGTCCACCCATCATCGTCAGATCCTGCCCCAGCTCCAATACCCACCCCAACGACGCCCTGTGCTCCAGAGTCGCAGTTGGGATTCGGCACAACCGTCAGTCGAACGTTGCCCCTCTCTGTGCCCAGAGTGTTGGACATCTCACAAGTATACTTTCCTGCATCTGCCTCTGCGGCGTCAACAATGATAAGGAGTTGGTTGGCAGCTGCGAAGAAGTGGCGCTCTGTAACCACTAATGGACTGTCATCTTTGGTCCAGTTCAGCTTTGGGGGAGGACTACCGCCAGCAATGCACTGAAGGACGGCGGTCTCGCCTTTGGCCACGGTGCGATCCATGAGTGGACGGAGAAATGACGGTGTTTCTGTAAGACAAGCACAAGAATAGAGTTTAAATGGGCCAACAACTTCTACATATAAGACTTTGGACCTGAAATTGGTGCCTTTCTCTCACCTAGAACTGTGAGTGTAGCATTTGCAGAAATGGCTCCAGCTGTGTTTTGAGCTGTGCAGCTATAAACGCCAATGTCTTCAGTCTTGACATCCACTATGAAAAAGACATCATCCTCAGGCATGACATGCATCCGGCGTTCACGGGCGGCAGGAAAGTCGGTGCCTCCATCTTTCTGCCAGGCGATCTGGGGGGAAGGGTGGCCAACAGCAGCACACTCCAGCCTAGCTGTTGCCCCGGCGCGGATACTCAAGTCCATCGGTGTCTTCGTGAAGGAAGGGAGCACTGGAAAAAGACCAAAATACATTCTGATTAGGCTGTTTAGGATCTTTAAAGGTGCGTGCCCATAAAATGACACATCCCACTCCAAACTCACTGTGGACGGTGAGTCTGGCCTTGGTAGAATACGAAGATCCAAAATGGTTGGAGATCACACACTGATACCTCCCCTCGCTGGAGAACTCGACGTTTCGGAGCTGCAATGTGGTCGTATACTCCGTCACCTCCGTCTCACCTCCTGCTCCCCCCTGCACCCGTAGGTGGGCCTGGTTGTGGATCTCCGCATCATTAAGGACCTCATTGTCTTTTTTCCAGGCGAAGGTCATCGGCGAGTCGCTTGAGCTGGCCGCAGAGCACACAAACGTCACATTGGCGCCTTTGAGGGCCGATTGGGTTTCCGGCTGCACAGTGATCTGAGGCTTTGGAAAATCCTCTGTGTGAATAAGAAAAAGGAATTTTTGAGCTGCAAGTACATATATAAATATATAACGTGTTTATATTTTCTTAGCTCATTCCAATTTCCCATTTTTTAAGATTTTGGATTTTAATAACTGACATTATATCCTCAGTTGCAGAAGGTTTGAGGACCTCCTATATCTCTTAATCAAGAAAGTCTTTCAGATAACTTTTTAATTGTCAGGTTAAACGACACCTTGCAGATCAGGGGCCTGTTCTTCGTACCGCGCTAAGTGAGTTAACTGGATGAGATTGTTGACGATTTCGCGTGATCCTGGATCGTTCGGTTCCCCGAAGCCCATCCGGGACTTGCTGTCATAGCAACAGAGCCGTAAGCGTAAACCTGCTGGGGAGCAGGTTTACTTTATGTAAACAGGATTAGATCGCGGCCACGCAGGTATGTCCGCGTCATTCATACGAAAGCAACAGCGATATTCCACCACTGTTTCACCATAAATAAATAACATCAATGTAACTAAAGATAATGCAGCACTTGATCCTTTTATTGATTTCACACAGATACATACAGGTCATTCCCTAAAAAAGGGAAATGTACTATTAACATTCTATTACATGTATGTGATTATTACAGATGTAATTCATATTTCAGAGTAGTAATTGTAAATTACTTCGTGTAATCAAGATGAGAGACCACGGCTATAAAAGCGAAGGTGGATTTGGGAAGTCTGTCGCAGTCATATCCTGTCCGTTTACGCGAGCAACCCATTGCGGAAGGTGCAAGATTGATAAGGAGAGTCCTCAGAATTCAGCGTATATTGCGGGATAGACAGGATCCTTTAGCTCAGCGCGACAGTGTGCTCATAGAGAGATATCGATTTTCCCGTGAGGGTATTATTCACTTAACCAACTTGTTGACGAGGGGGTGCAGGACCACCACCTGTCTTTTTTTTTGCTCTGCCCTTTTCTTGGTTGCTGTTATGAACAAACAAACAGATTATTCCAGGGTCTCTTTCCAAGAGACGACAAGCAATATAAGTGATAAATATTACCATTCTGTAGCATATTCTTATATTTCACTTTTACTTGTTCCCATGTTCTAGTGGGTCCTGTTGTGGCTCTAATGTGAAAGGGGATATAATATAACATATTATAATATAATATAATGTAATATAATATTGGATAATATGGTGTGATATGATAAATCTACCCTACCGCCTACTGGTGTTGGCCAGAGGGGCCGATGGCGCAATATGGCAGCCTGGCTTCTGTCAGTCTGCCCCAGGGCAGCTGTGGCTACAACCGTAGCTGCCTCCACCAGTGTGTGAATGTGAGAGTGAATGAATAGTGGCATTGTAAAGCGCTTTGGGTGCCTTGAAAAGCGCTATATAAATCCACTCCATTATTATTGTTATTATTGAATTACTTACGAGTTTGATTTGTCAGCAACTTTCTGCCAGCCCTCTCTCCTTGCTTTTGCAGCCTTTGCAGTGTTCCCTTGCGTTTTAATTAAACTCCTGAAATCCCTCACTCAAGAGTTCTTGCTCTGCTGCCGAAAAATACCGAGCGCGCTCCTTCGACATTTTCGCCGACCAATCAAAGGGTTGCCGATCAATGTTTCTACTATCGATGCGTAGCCCCTGTTGGGCCACCCAGTGATCTCACATTACTTCATCCAGCTATACTAATCGTCAACAACAGGTGTGTTCGGGGAACCGGAATAGCGAGCTCAGAGTTAGCGCGATGATTTGGTCTTGGATGTTTCATTTGATCTTGGATGTAGTAAGTGACGTACGAAGCACAGGGCCCAGCTCTGATATGATGTTATGTTTTGTTAGTCCTTATCATTATTTTAAAGAGCCAAGACACGAGCGTAAATCTTAGGATTTTATTTGTAACTAAGTGCAGATGGGGCCCTGGAGGAAAAACGTAGTAAACTTCTATCATATTCCTTCTCGAAACCCAGAAGTCAAGGAGGAAAATACCCAACAATCTGGGCCAGTCTGTGAGTGGAAAACCTGTCGTGGATAAATGGCTGTTTCTCAGACATTATGGGACATTTGTGTCAAGGTCTCGCACCAAGTGGAAGCATCACTCACCACACACAAACTCCTCCTGGCGGACGGCGAACACGCTCCTGCCCTGCAGCATTTGCGGGTGGGCGCAGCTGGCATTGACGCAGTACAGGAAGGTTTGTTCTGCCACCCAGATGGGTAGCCACTTCAGCTGGCAGTCGCACAGGAGGCTGGAGGTGTTTAGACGCCTGCCGGGGGGAGAAGATACCAGAAGCGTTTAATTCACTTTGCAGTAATATTTAGAATGGCTGGTAGTCTGCGTTTCCTCACACAGCCGATGAAGGTAAAGCCGTGTGTCAAATAAAGACCACAGTGGAATCTACAGAGGGAGATTTTTATCAGTACAAGACCATCGGTTTGTGTATATGAATCAGGTAAATGTAGAGTGTTTTTCTTAGGAGAAGTGAATACGTTTAGGAAAAAAATAAGATTCATATATTGTTTGGTATTTATACTGGATATTTAATGTAGATATAGACGAACAGACATACTAAAATATCACCTAAAATCCAACTACAATGCACCTGTTTTCTTTAGGAAACATTAATCCGGTGTACTGTGTATGTAATTTGTCAAGACTTGCACTGAATTTGAATAAATTTAAAGATTGCTTTGCTTGGGTTTTTCAGCGAAAGCTATCCTATAATGAAGGACACAAAGAAAACCGTGAACCCGTTATTAACACTGGAGTAAGCACTGTTTGCTGCAGACTTTTCCCAGCAGACCATAATGAGTTTCACCTGGTGTTCTGTCCCACATCAACATTGGAAACACTAACTGAAGCTGCCCGTAGACACTTACAGCTCCTGCAGGTTCTTCATCTGGGAGAAGGCGTTCGCTTGGATGGACATGATGGCGTTATTACTCAAATCTCTGCGGAGCGGAAAGAGAGAAGAAAATTAGGGCCGCTAAGATCCCCACACAAAGATGGCAGCTTTTTCTGCCGACATCAGCCGTGTGGAGCGAAGGCTACAAAAACTTCAATCGAGTGAAGAAAAAGTCTGGGCTCCAGAACAATAAAACTCTGTGCAGCAGTTTGCTGCATTAATCAAGAGAGGCCCAACGCTGGGCTGCTTTTGAGCTTTGGCAACGGCTGGGAAAAAACTCTAATTAGAATCAAATGCAGCTGTTGCACCACCATCCCCAACACACACACATTTACACACACAGACTTATCTCCACTTGCCTCAGTGATCGATATAGTCTGGCACACATGTAAAGATACTAATGGCAGAGTTTTCTTCTTGATTCCACATCAAAGCGGAGGAATGGGAGAAGAAACAAACAGCCTCTCTGTCTTAGTGTGATTCATCCTGGTTAGTTTACAGCTCGGACTTTTGGAAACAATCAGTGAAACACGAGGCCGACTCACAGGTGCTGCAGCGCGTCCAGGCCTGAGAAAGACTTCTTGGTCACCGAGCGGATCTGGTTCCTCTGCAGAAATCTGGGAAAACAACAAAAGTCTTATCAATTTCCAACCTCACTTTTGACTCGGTGACCTTACATTGTTTGTGTTCCACTAGGATTATGGCAAAATGATCCCACACTCACAGTTTTTTCAGCTTGTCCAAAGCAGAGAAAGGTCCATTCATGTCTTCGATAGTCCAGGAGATTTCATTATTTTGGAGATCCCTTTCAGGAGAAGCAAACATAAAAAGCACTTTAAAAAAAAGGAAGAAAAAAAATCCACACCCAGAAAACAACTGCGCTTGTGATGTTAATAAAACTTTATGCGGCTTTACATTTCGCGTGATGGAGGGAAAATGCTCGAGATGTTAAAATTACAAAGTGGCCCCGTGCCCAAACAGGAAGTTGCATCTTGGCCGTGGTGGCACTTTTTAAAAGTCTGCTTTGGCATTTCTGTGTTGCATAGTGGAAAAAGGTTTTACAAGGAAGCTCGGCAATATAAGCTGTGCTGCATTTCATTCGAGGGGATGATATATTCCACGTGCAATTTAAATCTGTACGTGATCATCCCCAAAGGAGTTTACCAAAATCTTAACATACACAAAGACACTTTGTTTATTCTAAAATGGACCAAAACCAACATATCCTTCTATATTTACTGGTTAAGCTCGCCTGACATTAATTGCTTATTTTGCTATGTCCTTGTGAGTTTACATATTTCAGCCATTTTCAGCGTTATATTACGTTGGCTTTGTGGAAACAACTCAAGTAGCTAGCAAGTCTAGTCTCTACATGCGAACTACTTCAGTGAGAACATTAAGTTTCCACTCAATGTTTGAGTTAGAACTTTGAACTTCAGAATTACTCCCGTGGGAATAGAAATAAAACACGAGGTTGAAAAAAAAGAAACATTACACAGAAAAAAAAATGTCTCTTTGAAATCGAGAGACTGTAACCAACTGTTGATGTTGATGAAACATTTTCTGCTACCAAAACTAAAAATTCCTGGAAAAAATATGGTTACATTTATCCTGCTATCCACAGAAAGAAAAATACACGCAAAACAACTAAATACACAGTTTTAGGGTATGAACATCAGTAAAAGCAAAGCATTTCCCTGAGAAATTGCCTGCTTTGATCCCCGAGCGGCTTTCCTGCTTTCAAACAGTTCTTTTTCTCCTCGACACGCCTGCTAGGGCTGATACAAACTGAGGAAGTATGTATGTGTGTGTGTGTGTGTGTGTGTGTGTGTGTGTGTGTAGGGGGCATTTGGTTTGAAGGCCTGAAGCAATCTACATCTAACTAGGTGCACACCTGCCCTACGATGACCTAAGGAAGACATTTGGTTCTAGTTAAAAAGACCTAACTGGGAAAAATGTTAGGGAGCCTCTCTGTGGGAACAGGGGACGATGGGTGTATGGTGTGTATGTGTGTGGGGAGGAGGGGGGTGTTGAGGTTGGGTTTGTGGCTCTCTGAAGGTTTTTTTTTCTTTCTTTCTTTTATACAAGCTGTGTTCTTTTTCCCTAGCACGGAGAACCTGAAAAGAAAAGTTTGAAATCTATTTTGCCTCGATATGTATGCCAATGAACTTTGGGTTAAGACTGGGTAGGTAAGGATTTTCTAAGTGTTCGAGCAATTTAAACGAAACATGATTAGTGGTACTGCTGTTTTTAGAAAGGTAGAGAAATGAAACATTCAGAACAACAGTGTGAATAACGTTCTACACGATGATCTAGAAACTACTTACAGTAATCAGTGCTAGATGTCAAGCAGTAATCACATTACATTTACTTACATTACATTAATTTTTGTTTGTAGTGCAAGAGGGCAAGACAATAAAGTGCAAACCGTGATTAGGCCACGAAAGACTATCCACTGCTGCTAACACAAAACTGACACTTTGCTTGCTCTTGCATAAAGGCATAAAATGCATTTTATGGTAACATAATATGGCTGCTGATCCCAGCCAAAATTTGATTTGTCTTTTAAACTTAAATAAAAGATCATGTGCATGTTCTTATTTTATATAAGGATTTATGTGTGGGCACGGAGCAGCAGGTTTATAATTTTAACTTGCAAACATGTAACAATTCATCTCAGGTATAGACAGTATAAGAGATGCACGTAGATGCCGTGACACCATCCATTGGTTCATGCAGTCCTGTTTTAAAGTATCCAGATTAGCGTTTTTACCATCTGCACCTTGGCTTCCAAAACCAAAAAGACCTAGTTGTTTATTCAGTATGGCCCGAAATGACTTAATACTCATAAGCTCATCAGGAAAGAAGACTGACAGTCTTATTGTAACCCCGGCTATCACCATGGTGTGGTCGTCTCATGGAGGGCAGCTTGTACTGTCTATCATCTCGGGCCATGTAAAAGCAAAATATAAGTCAACAAGCTGTGTAAGAAATTACTCTTGTTAAGAGAGTAAGGCACTACTTAGTCAACAGTGAATACAACTTACAGCATCTGCAGGTTGGAGAGACCACGGAAAGCTCCATCAGCGATAAAGCTCACGCGGTTGTTTCCAACGTCAAGCCTGTCAAGCACGCCGAGATTTGCGAATCCCGATTCGTCCAGCCTGGACAGGTGATTGGAGGACAGGTTGCTATGGAAAAAACAAGAAGGTAATAATAAATACATTTCTGCAAAGCGCTGATTACAAACTGGCTCGGCTGTTGTGATGCTTCATGTTTCATATTTTAAAAAAACAAACAAAACAGAACTGCCATTTTTTTTACTCTTTATATTTCCAGACCAACCTTATCTCCAATCAGTCTGCAGAGATCAAATTTTGCATCAAAAAAGAATTTGTGAATCACTCCGAATATACTTTTTTTTCCCTCAAAGTAAACTCTGATGAGAACAAATCAAGATAGCTGAACACGTTCACAACCCACAGGCGACTTGTTTACTCTCAGGCTTGTGTGATAAGAGCGAAAAAAAGTGGGGAAAGAGAGGGAGGAAGAAGGAAGAAAAGAAAAAAAACAAGCTATCCGTGAAAAAAAGCTCCAGACATGGCGAACACTAAAACAACAACCACAACAAAGGAAATTCAATCCGCTCGCAGGAACGTGCGTTGATGGCTTGAGAAATCAATTTTGTGGGTATTTCAAAGAAACGAAAATGCAACTAATAATGGAATTTCCAAAAAAAACAAACAACTAACGGGACTTCCAGAGGCCAATGTTTTGGCTCAAGTGACAGCAGAGCAGAAAGGAGGCAAAGGGGTGTGTAATATTTTGGCAGTGCTTTAATGTTGGCACTGACTGGCAGAGCACAAGAGACACTGCTTTGTCTACGTGTGTGTGTGTGTGTGTGTGTGTGTGTGTGTGTGTGTGTGTGTGTGTGTGTGTGTGTGTGTGTGTGTGTGTGTGTGTGTCGGGTTCGGGGTGTATTGGCGACGGGAGGAACTGGAGTGTGAGGAAGGGCAGGCGGGAGTGCCAGAGAGGAGGAGAGGGCAACACGGAGAAGTGTTGGGAGTTCAGAGTGTGAATAGAAAGTGGGGGGAAATATCCAGAGGGACGGCAGGGAAAGAGAAAAAAAAGGTGGACTCACAGCTCACTGAGTTTCGGGCAGGGCTCCCAGGCGTCAGATTTGATCTTGCTGATGGTGTTGTGGCTGAGGTGGAGCTGCTGCAGAGACAGCAGGCCGTACAGCCAGCCTTTGCTAACCTCTGTCAGGTTGTTGTAGTCCAGCTGCCTGCACACACACACGTGCACACACACAGTGAGACTTTATTCTGCAAACAACATTACCTTTCAGGAATAAAACATATCACAAAAAATGCTTACAGGACTTCCATATTACTGAGACCCCAGAAACATCCGTCCATCAGGCGGTTGAGGCTGTTTCTCTGTATCTTCAAGGAGCGAAGACTTGGGAGGTGTTGGAACGTCAGCCCATCCACCCTGCGAATCCGGTTTCTGCTCAGTTCTCTGAAACGCACGCAGAAAGTTTAAAGTGGAAACAGGACTCAAACTATTTTCACAGTGAAAAGCAGTACAAGCATGCCCCGCGCTCACACTACAACTCAGTCGAGGAGGACAGCTCTATTGTCGAGGTGTCACCAGCATGCATCTCTCACCACTGGTGGATACACTATACTGCTAATGGTAATCACGTCCATGGCCACAAGTGGATGAAATCAATCTCTCAGGCATGGAGACTGCTTCTACAAACATTCGTGAAAGAATGGGTCGCTCCCAGGAGCTCAGTGAATTCCAACGTGGTACCACGATAGCAACCTGTGCAACAAGTCAGGTCGTGGAATATGGCAATAGAGTGGGCGAGCTTCCTTCAGGTGGAATTTAGTATAAAGAGACTGCCTGTGGATTTTCCACATGAGCCCAACATGGCAAGTGACAGGCGATGTCCAAAATTGGGAAACCAATACCAAAATAATCTAGATGGATAAACAGCCCTTAGAAGCCAGAGGAAAATGTGGAATTATGGGGCAACAAAATTTGGGAACACCTCGATGGTGGCTGGGATGGGGGACATCTGGGCTTTTCTGTTTAGACTATTACCCCGATGACCCAGAGCCGTAAGTCCTACAGATGGATGGATGGTCAAACTGTCTAGCAAGCCTTTGTCATTTTTTTGCTTACAGATGCTGTAGGTGAGGCAGAGTGAAGATCTTGGGTCCTATGTTGGAGAGGCGGTTGCGGTTGAGCCGGAGAACCTGCAGCGTGCTCGACAGATTGGTAAAGCAGCCAGGCTCCAGAGAGGATAACCGATTGTTGTTGAGGAACCTGAAAAAGGAAGATATGCTTGTAAAATCTGCTTTAAATAAAAATGTACTGCAGAAAAACTGCAATATCTACTGTTGAACTAGATGGAGTGATTAAACCTGCCTACATTTAGTGTGCATCTGCAAGCTGCTTTGCAATCCACCTCCGCCCATTTTCATGCCATCTCTGACTAATAACTGTCATCTCTGTTGTGATCAAATGTATTGTGTTATGTGCCGACTGACTGCTGTGGGGTCCCAGAACAGAAATATGCTGCCAAATATAAATGACTACAGCTGGAAACACCACCTTTCTTTGGCTCTGAATGAATGAGTTTCATGACAGCGCCATGCTTGTGCTCTGATCTGCATGTTTTTCTTAAGATAAAGAAAATCATAACACTCACAAGTTCTTGAGAGGCAGAGCAGGGAAGGAGCCGGACTTTATTTCCACAACATTGTTGTTACTGAGGTCGAGGGTTTCCAGGGCAAGAAAGGGCCGGAGCTGAGCCTCGGAGATCGCAGTGATCTTGTTGTTTGCTCTGAAAATACAGACACCATTGCTCCAATAAATGACAAAAACATCATGTATTTGGCTAGCGGTGCGCATCGGTTTCACATTTCCAGATACACAAGCACTCGCGTTCCCAAAATTCGGCTGCGGAATTAAAAAATGACAAATTCTCGCGCTCTTAAAGCTTAAACTTACCACCCAACATGAAGTTATGTCATCTTTTTTTTCTGCTGAGGTTGCACGCGCATTTCATAAAAAAAGCCAACAAATTATTCAATATGATTAATGTTGCTGCTCTTCACACCAAACAAGCTTTCACTTTACTGATGTGTTATTTTGTTTATAAGGTAATTACCAACAAGGTATTTAAAAAAGTAACCTGCCAATTACTTGGCTGATGAATACCATTCCCTCAGTGAAAGCATGCCTCAGCAGAGGCCAGCAATTTCCTGAGCTGCACGCCTCCTAAATTGCAGTGCAGGGACTGCTTAGTTATAAACAGAGCCTCTACAGTGCCCTCTTTGTGCATGAGACTCTGCACCAGAGAGGGAGAGAGCAAGTGGAATGGAGGGGGGGGTTTCCCTCCAAAGCAGCAGACTACAGGCCTAGTTTTCATTACTTACAGTCCCTCCTCCAGCTACACCTTGCTGACCAGGAGAGAGGTTTTCCTGAAGCCTCTTTCCAGCAGCCAAAAAAAAAAGAAAAGAAGCAAGGACAGTTTTATAATTTAGGTTTAATATGAGATGCGGTTCCATTAATGTTTAACCAATGCAAATTAGCTGAACCTGCATCACATTGCTATGAAACTGTGGTGTGCTGCAGATTCATAGAACTGGGTGGGAACTGCAACACCTTTTTGTAAACTTCTCATTCACGGGGTGATATGATGGGAAGCAAAGAGTCGGGAGAGATGGAGGAGTTTGGCGGGCATGGAGGCTACGTCCACACTAATACATTTTCGTTTGAAAGCGCATCTTTTTCTCTCCGTGTTGGCCTTTTGTCCTCACTGAGACGGCGTTTTTGGTCAAGGAAAACTGAGCTTTTTGAAAACGCACTCCAAAGTGGATACATTTGAAAATGCTGTCACAGTGTAGACTGCAAAAATGGGGGCTTTTCGAAAACCTTGACACATTTTAGTCATGTGATGCAGTCATGTGACCAATTCAACCAAGATGGCGGACGGCATCGTAAAGCAGTTGTTTTGTTTGCTCTCAATTTTGACAGCCATAAAAAAGATTAAGGTTCAAGGTTCTTTATTTGTCACATGCATAGTTATACAAGTATAACACACAGTGAAATGTAGCCTGACACGCTCCTCGACATGTGCAAAAATTGGGGGGGGTGTAGAGGAAGAACATTATATATATATATATATATATATATATATATATATATATATATATATATATATATATATATATATATATATATATATATATACACATATAGTATATACACTGGGTGAATGTGCAGTAGTAGCAGCAAGCAGGTGAATTCTGTACATTAATATGAATAGACATCTGACTATTTTACAGGATAGACAATATAAACATATTTAAAATTAAAGGAATTGAAATGTACATTGTGCCTTGGTTTAGTGTCTGGAAGAGTCCTGTCTCAGTCAATTATAGATGATGTGAGAGGGCGGGTGTGTGTGTTTAGGGCCTGGGTGGCTTGGGGATAGAAGCTCCTCTTGAGTCTCTCTGTCCTTGCCCGGAAGATGCGGAACCTTCTACCAGATTGCAGAAGTTGGAACAGTTTGTTGCCAGGATGGGACGGGTCCTTCAGTATCTGCGCTGCTCTAGTCCAGCATCTCCTGGTGTAGGTGTCCTGAAGCGGGGGGAGAGCAATCCTGCAGCAGCGTTCTGCTGTACGGATCACTCTCTGGAGAGCTTTTTGGTCCTTCACACAGCTGTTGTACCTGCTCCAGAGAGCTTTTCTTCAAATTCTTTAATTCTCACTCGCTTTTGCAACTTTGTAACCCATTTAAAAAACTCAGTGCTTTTCCTCAACATTTTACCACGATGTTTCAAAGAGCTGGAAAGTAAATAAGCAGCAGATGGAAATGACACAGGTCGAGTACAGTGAAGGAACGTAAGCATTTCTGGTCGTTTCAGCGTGGATGAAGAACTGTTCGGAAACGATTGAAAATAGTGTGGACGCGGAGCGTTTTTAAATCAAAACACCATTTTCAAATTTATCCAGATTAGCGTAGACGTAGCCGGAGACTCATATGTTCATGAAACACATGAAAACATTGCTCCATTAAACTGTCACACAGAATGGCGAGCGTGCCTTCACTTTCTTTTCTTGTTCCACTTTTTTCGAATTTGTCCGGTCTTCTTCCTCTCATCCCAAACCAGTCACGGCAGATTGCCGCCCCTCCCTGAGCCTGGGTTTGCTGAAGGTTTCTTCCTGTTAAAAGGGGGTTTTCCCTTCCCACTGTCGCCAAGTCCTTTCTCAAAAGCAGTCGTCTGATTGTTAGGGTTTCCTCTGTATTATTGTGGGGTCTTTACCTTACAAAATAAAGTGCATAGATGTGACTGTTGTCATGACTTGGTGCTATATAATTAAAATTCAACTGAACTGAATTGTCAAACCTAAACATGTGTTGCAGTGTGCACGAACTACATCATTACCGAAGTAAAACACATTGGCTCACTGTCAGCAACTTTTGTTTGGAGATTTGCAGCGAGCCTTCCGTGCATCACAGCCCTCGGGTCCCAAACAAAAGTGCCGCACACCACCTGTATCTCAGTTTTCATGTTCCCCTGACTGGTCGCTGAGAGAAGGAGGGCTGCCTGGTGAGACAGAACCAGTCTTTCCAGTTTTGCTCAGAGAGAGAGCTCAAACAGGGGACAGGTGGAGGGGCTCGGTGCCTGCTCCTCGCTCCCGGGGAAAGAGCTTAGCCTTCGATTTGACTGCTAGATGGTATCATCGCTGTCTCCCATGTAATTATTGCACAATCCTATCCGTTATTTCGCAGTAGAAAATATCTTCCGCTGTTCATCTTTAAACATTAACCCAACCGTGAACTCTCTGTGTGACTCTCTGTGCGACTGCATGCCCAGACAATTGCGGGACTGTACGTCGAGACCGTGCTTTCAGTCTCAACATCTGCACTGCCACTCAAAGAGTCCTTGCCACACACAAACAAACAGCGCTCTGTACACTTTAAATCCACTCACTCCAAACTTGTTCATTCAATCTAATGTGATTATGGAGTCATTACTAGTGTGATTGCAGGGCTTTGCTGCAGCTTCTGGAAGTCCGTGGAAGGCCAAGCATGTGTCAATAACAGCCCAATGGATGCTGAATACTGAGGAAATCTGCAATAATTATTAAACTATGGTAACGCCCCATGACAGCTGGGATAGGCTCCAGCACCCCCGCGACCCTGAAAAGGATAAGCGGAAGCGAATGGATGGATGGATGGGTAACGTTGTTGTTGCGCAGCTTTCGTGGCTACAAAACGATTTAATCGCATGTAATGGTCTTTTTTTCAAACCTTCTCAAATGCTTGCAATGTGCAATATAATCAGGTAAAGCCTTTTTATACTCACAGGCCTATTACACCAATAAGACAAAGGTTTCACACAAGCTTATACCTGTCAGCACTTGTTGCATAGCTCGATAGTATTTCTGGCCTCAGCCGCCATCGAGCTGACCACATTTACTCACTGCAAAAACCTGAGATCCTCGTCGAGGCTTCTTATTGTTACTGCCCCGTGTTCAGCAAAGCTCGCTGCAGTGACTGGCAAATAATACTTTTGGAAGGGGAAGTTCTTTAAATGGAAAGTTGCTTTTTTTTCTAAATGTATCTTGCCTGTGGTGTGTGTGTGTGTGTGTGTGTGTGTGTGTGTGTGTGTGTGTGTGTGTGTGTGTGTGTGTGTGTGTGTGTGGTATTTCCTATTGGAAAAAGAACAGTTTGCAGAAGCCATCTGATGACTCTCTCCCTCTCTGCAGTGGCGCCTGTAATGAAAACCAGCGCTGTGCTTCACTGTTGAGACGCCATATTAAGCTCCGCACATATCTGCATATCTCACTTAAATGGCAGATCGTCTTAACACGTCAGTCAGTGAGAAGAACACACTGTGTTAACGTGAACTGAAGGACGCTTGTGTAGAACAAGGATGTCTTTAAGGCTGTACGTTTCTGCACTGCACAAAGTACTAAAACACATTGTTGTATTTCTTAAATTCTATCAAATACATAATGTTAGAATGCTGAATACCAATAGTGAACATAGTCAAATAGTAACAATTTCAGCTAAAACCTCCGGTTTCAGACTGCTCTAAGAACTCTGTTTCTGACACTTTTTTCTGCTCTTGGCTCTGTGTGACATCAGTAAGAGTGTATAACCCTAATATGGTCAACCTCTGACCTACACACAGGAGTTCTGCCCACAATCTGTAAATATATATTTTCTGGTGATGAGGGGCAGCCAATCAGAAGAAAGTTGGCTTAAAAAACAGAGTGGCCTTTCTCCGGCTACACATTCACAGGTATTTGTTTCAAACAAGTTCATTTTGAAAAACATCGTTGTCCACACGAAAAAGATGAGACTGTCAAGAACATGCCAAAGCAACTGGTGGCCATATATCCTTAAACATATACACATGTTTGCCAATTAAAAGCTTACAAAGACTAACACGGCACACAGTATTACATTAGTAAAAGAGATACAGGCACACTCCTTTTAAGATATAAGAGAAACTCTGATTTCTTTGTCTACATACAAACGTAGAAACAGAAGGAACCCTAGAAGGAGCTCAATTTTTAATTTTTAAATGTGGCTGAAAGGCCAAAACACAGAAAAAGTAACATTTAATAAAATGCCCGAGTATGCATGGACAGGGCCTAGGGTAGAGGAGCAAAAACTGCTTGTATCAGAAAGACGAACGAGGGCTGGTATACGGATTCCTCTCAACTATTAATCATACAATTCTACTTAAGCAGACCCCAACAACCAAAGTATGGAGCTGGAAGTGAGCATGGGTAAGAGCGAAAAAGACAACGACAACAAGAAACAAACTTTTAATCCCTCATTTAATTGCAGTTTCTCAAGTTTAACTGTCCATCAAACCATCTGGTTGAAGCACTGAGGCAGACATTTTTAACTTTGAGTTTAAAGAAACGCTACAGTGACACACTTTTCTAAATCTAACACAAATAGTGTATATTTGAAACCAGCTAACACAACTCACACTAACCTCACAGCCGTCTTCCTCACATAACAAAGCTGCCATAGTCTTTTATCTGGAGTACAACCAACAACTCAATTAGCATCAAATCATGTTTAGCTTAACCCATACTCAGGCAAAAACAACTAAACACCTTGTAAAGGAATACCGCCGGGATTTTTAAAGAACAGATTCAACAAAACCCTGATTTATCAAAAGCAAACCAACAAACATTTTCATTAGCAGCTGAATCACATGAAAAATTCAACAAACAATTACTTTATCTGTGCCAATTTTGCTTTGGATCTCTTCATTTCAACAAGGTTCCCATTTCCTGAGGAACACAGAGGTTCACCTCCTTATACACCTAATCCAACCTGGAATCTCTGGTCATTTGTTGAACCCTCCTTGAACACAAGCAAAGGGATTTAGTGGTGGTGGGGTTCACCCCCTCCATAAATTCCTGGGAAATTGTTCAATTAATTAAACTGATCACGACTCAATTACTACCAGCTGCAGGGTTATTGCCGTTTGTTTTTACTCAGAGCAACGGGGTCAAAGAAGTCGACGAGAGCTGCCGCTATGTCTGACTGGCTGTTTGAATAAGTGGTATTCGATACCCCGAGGTCTTTCCCCCCCCTCTTTACAACCATCCCAGCTTGGAGAAACTAAAGGAGGGAGAGAAATTCTGGAAAAATATTTCACTGGAGGGAAAAATCACACACTGTGCCATTTCATCTGAAGGAGGAGGATGGCTAGTGAGAGAGCAAGTGTTCACTTCGTTTTCTTCTGCGTGAGCTCGTTTTCTTCACTCTGGTTTTTGCATATTTCAGATGAATTGTGCTTGACAACAATAACAGAGTTACAATGCGGTGTGTTTTGGGTTTGACAAATACGGGAGTTTTTGAATGCTGGCAAACCCGCTGATAACCACAGTTTTGCAATGTGATCTTTTTTAAGGCAAAATAGCCAGTATTTACTTAATTATATAGCACAGGCAATGTTTCACAGAACATTCTTTTATGTTTCTCAAATTAAAACAGACCTTGAACTGCATATTGTGAGCTTTTTGGTTAAAAAAAATTGTATGTCAGCA
Source organism: Rhamphochromis longiceps (assembly GCF_057381845.1). Classification (NCBI taxonomy): domain Eukaryota; kingdom Metazoa; phylum Chordata; class Actinopteri; order Cichliformes; family Cichlidae; genus Rhamphochromis; species Rhamphochromis longiceps. The sequence goes on from NC_140573.1 coordinate 39,711,946, forward strand.
AAATAGGATTCATGAAGCTCCACGGCACTATCCACTTCCAGAAAATTAGCATGACAAACTGTAGCTATTAACTAGAATAGTTTGTTTAAATGAAAGACTGCTCAAAGATGGACGTAGCCCTGCGTGGGCGTTGCCATCTCATTGAGTTGAATACGACCGAGACAAAAGAGAGCTCACCTCACATTTACTTGCTAACGTGTTGTGATTGATAAGTTGTTAGCCAATGAGCATAACTTTGATATTTCTCCTTTCTGACTCTTAGAATTACCAAAATGTACAAAAATAAACTTCAATTTTTATTTAGCATGACCTAAAACTAGTGACTGAACCCATAAACTCATCAGGAGAATGTTTGCAAGAAGGAAAACAAGAGCTGTTTTCTTTTAAACCTTATGTCCTTTTGTAACCCCAGAAGTCGCCCCCTAGTGGCAATTAAATAGAATACAGTTTAAAGGTACTTCAACACTGGCTCCACCTCTCAAACCTGGAAGCTAGTTCCATCTGTTATACAGTTCATGGTTAAGACTAGCAGAAATGTGTATTAGCTAATATTAGCTACAGCTTCTCGCGCATCCTGTTTTTCACTAATTGTCAGCATTAAATGGTATGTTTTATTTCAAAAATGGCTCAAACATTTGCAAAACCATTTGCAGAATCATCCCAGCAGAGGCTCCAATCTGGCCCACTGCATGGCTTTGAACAATACGAAGGAGAGAATGAATTTTAACTTATGTTAACAAAATTTAACATCAGTTTCCTACTGATAAACACCTCCCCCTTGGCCATTCACACTAGACCAAAGTAATTATGTAATAGACAAACAATTCACATTCACTAAGTGCTTAGAAAGGGTTTTTAAAACAAACAAACAATGGATTCACAGTATAAATAAATATATCAGACATTTTCTCTGAATGAACAAAAACTTTGTTTTATAGTTACAGGACAGTCTCTGCAGTAGGTTACAGAACTTTTTCATTTACCATAGCAGCATTTTTAAATCATGAATAAAAACTAAGATGTACTGTTGCAGTCGCACTTGTTTACCTAAAATGTGTTAGCGATTAAATGTGTAGTTAAACTTCTTTACACTGACAGAAAACAGAGTTTCAGTGATCCGGCCCACTAAGGCTCAAACTGGGCTGTAATGTAAAATGAGTTTGACATCCCTGCTCTAAAGTATGAAGGGTTTTTGGGTTTTTGGATTTAAAAAAAAAGTCTACCCTACTCATGTTTCTGTGCTAAGAAACTTATAGCTGGAGGTGACGCTCCTGAGTGAAATCTGTAAACAAATTGTCAATTGACTGACTGAAGACTGCACGCCCTGTGGCGACCGCGGGGTTTCGTGTTGGGGCTTGATGAGGAGAAGGCCTCATCTAGCTCAGAGTGGAGGCACATTCCTCCACAGTAACTTCACTTTGGCTGGTTTTGAGAGACGTGCCACAGAAAGCAAATAAAATTGTTGCAGTTTCACACACTAATATCTGGCGTTGCCCCGAGAGCACGTATTGCACAACAATACTGGTTAAAATCTGACAGGGACCGACTACGACAAGTCAAATCGCCTTCTGCATACTCAGCATCACTCAAGCACACGAAGTGATCGTTCTCAACAAAAGTTAGAAAAACTGATACAGATACAACAAGACAATGTTAAAACTTGAAGAACTTTCTTCCAACTCTCTTTAAAGGACTGGACGTGACCCATCCACTTGGGATCACACCAAAAAAAATTTTTTTTTTCACATGACAGATTTTCTTTCTTCCCAGTCTCACGTCACTGCCTCCAGTTTAAAAATACACCAACAAGCAGTGAAAGCCACCAAAAAAATTTTTTTTCCCCATTTCTGTTGATGGCATTTGTCTCGAAACACGTGACCCGTCTGGGGCTGACTGCCATCTCTCTGACTGCCCCGTCTGGGAACCAGCTCAGTCAAATGGGTTGCTCTCTAGAGAGGAGGAGGAGGGGGAGGAACCACTTCCCCGCTCGCTAGTTTAACCAGCCATGACAGCCCCGGCGGAGAATTACCCTCCACACCACGCTGAGGTGAGAATCCAGAGAAGCTTTCGATTTAAAGGAAAGGTTTACTTACAGAATAAGAACTGTGATGTTTGAGGCGTAAGGGCCCAGATCTGGTATCTCCTCCAGTCCATTGTGGTTCAGCTTTCTGAATATATCATCAAAAAAGACACGGTGAAAGAAGAGTTAGAGACACACTGTTTTGGAAAAGCCCGAGTTTGCTCTGAAATGTGCTGCGAAACACGAGGCATACTCACATTTCTTTTAAATGTTGTAGTTTGGAAAACAAAGTGCTGTCGAGCACCTGCAATTTGTTGTGGCTCAGGTCCCTGCGGGAAAAAAAAAGAAGGAAAAATTAAGGGAAAAGTATACCCCACGCACTGTAGTTTTCAGCTGCTACAGTCTTACATTTGGGTCTGCGCAGCAAACATAATTACATACAAATTTGGTGTGTTATTGTGCCTTAAAACTGTGAACAGTGAAAGCGGATCAAAGAAAAACTCACTGTAATGTAACTACGAGGTTAAAGCTCCACGACGTAACAGAATGCTTAGAGTCGCAAATAAAGTCGCAAATTTTAAACAAAGTCCCTCGACTGGTTTGAATTTTAGTTCCAGTTGTTTTTAAGGGTGGGCGTGACTTTGGTTTCAAACCACAGGTATATCCCTTTGAAATACAGTCAAATAGCAGCAACATTAAGATTGTTTGAGGTGTTTTAGAGAAGTGCCCAATATTGGACAACATCTCAAAGCAAGAGAAAAAAAAGTTCCAATACAACTTTTTCCCCTCTGAATGCTTCACAAGTTAAAAGGCTGCTTCTGACATTTGGTCTCTCCTTTGAAACACAGCAGAAAAAGCTGATGCCAAAACAGCTTCCTTCAAAACCAGACGTCAGCAGAGAAAGCCAAAAACCTACAACCTGATAACTTATTGTGTGTGTGTGTGTGTGTGTGTGTGTGTGTGTGTGTGTGTGTGTGTGTGTGTGGTGGGGGGGGGAGAGTAAAAGGGACGAGTGGAGTCGGCAGAGGTTTGTTAGTAACTGAGTCTCTGTCTGGACGTCTTTGTTGGTGTCTGGACTCGTAAATCCCTTTTTTCTGACTTCGATATTTACAAATCCTGAAAATCAAATCTAACATGTATTGAACATGTACTTTCAGTGTTATTTAGTTGTGTAGTTGACCTCAAAAACCCCTAGCAATCACAACTCCTCTAAAGTTTTGACAATTTTGGAAACTCCTGAATATAATACTCTATTTAGAAGTATGAGTATGAGTATGTTTGTTTTAGTCTTGAATATTGCTCAATTTGATCTGGTCTATGTCTTGGTTTTGTCTGAGCCCCATTTGGATGGAGGCCTGGCTCAAAACGAGCCTGGTCTTGGACTCGTCTGAAGCAGCTTTGGCTGCAGCTCACTCGGGGTGAGACTCTTGTTTTTGCTGCCTGTTTTTTTGAAAAGGAGCCTGAAAACCAGCTCAAGAAATCTGGCAAGCAGAGCCTCGTGCGCCATAAAGCACTGGAGTTATTGATGCTGCTGCGCACGATCGACGCTGTGGTGCCAGACACTTTTTTCTTTTTTTTTTTACACCTCCCCTCCTCCTCTTCGCCCCCCTTACCTCCCTCATCTGGAATCCATCAAGCAGCTCTGGAAGGAGGGGGAGAACCTAACAACTGCTAATGTATTCTCAATGCCGGGAAAAGTGAGAGGGACGCCTTTCATACGCCTGAAACACCCCTGTTGAATTTTCTGGGGCCTGTTTTTGTTCTTTGGTGGAAAGTTTCTCAAGCCACTCAACCAGAGTTTTACTCTAACTAACCTCCTTCACCCCCTCCCCCCATTTTTTTCCTCCAAGCATGCAGCTGTGTGTTGTTGTTGTTGTTGTTACAGCTCCAGCGCTGGGGGCCATAAGGGAAAGGTGCCCTATCATACTCCTGAGATAAACCGTGAGTAGCCATGACACTTTCATATCCCTCACAAAGCAGGCTCTGAGAGGAGCAAGATAACAGGCAGTGCTGCGTGCAGGCTGCACAACTATATCTGCTGGGCTGGTGAAAATGTACTTATCACTCACTAAAGAAAATGAATGAGCTACTCTACACACTACAAGAGCTGTCATTAACATTTTACAATAAAAGGGGAAATAACAAGATTTCAAATTAAATATGACAACTGTTTCTCTAACGATGCATAAACACCACAAGTTAGCCACAAGTTTCTGATTCTGAAATCTGACTGTCACATCACAAACTACAGTTAAACTTAAATTATTCTCAGCTTTAAAATACCAACCACAAAAAATAGGATTTTGGAAGGCATGTAGCAACTACTGGCTTTCAGATTTTAGACACCACACTAAGGAATTAGCTAAGCAGCAAACAGATTTAGCATCAGCTATAATGGAACGTGACTTTTAAGAAAATGTTCTTATGGTTTCTACCTGGTCAAATGAATGTCTCAGTAAAGTTATCCAATAAATGTTTAATCAAATATACACTATTTGTCACATTTCAAATGTCATAGAAAAACTAATAGTTTAACTGGATAGCAGCTGGGGTTCACTAGTTTTAGCTAGTTAAACTCATCAGGTACTGTACTACTAATTTTTTCACCTCTTTTTCAGCGTTGCATGTTCTAACAAAGTTTGTGTATGAGGAAGCAGCCCAAAGTAAAAGTAAGTTACCACAACATTGCATTGTTTAGCACTTCAATACTTTATTCAAGTACTAAACAAGTATCTAGTTAAAATTAGGCTAATTTTAAAATTTGGCTAATGTGCTAGAAAATTCACATTTATGACGTACTATCAAGTCATTACTACATTTCAGAGACCAGTCGACTGATACTGCCACATGACAGATATATCTATATCTTAAATGTGGTGTCTGAGATTCACTCACATAAAAACTATTTTTAAAACATAAAATGCAAAGTAGACATTTTAATGTAGAAACCCTGTCACTATCAGTATATCTATCCATCTGTGATATTGGGTCTCCCTAAAAATCATGTATTTGTCGAGGTACAATAAAGTTACCTTGACTTGACTATATATGTTTAACATTATGCAACTGAGACTTTTTTTTAAAAGGAACTAAAAATCAAATGGTGCACTTTCCATTTAATAAATATGTTCTCAGTTTAAAAATTGGACTAATCTTTTGCCTTTTCTCTCAACGTCCCCTCATATATGTGAGGCTTAATCCTACTTCTCCATACTTTCTCCATGCCCCCCTCCTCTTTCTGAGACTAATCCTACACGCTCCCCCTTAATCAGTACCATCGCTGGCTCTTGTGTTGCTAATTCAGCAGAAATAATGGGGTGCTGGAAAACAAAGGGTCGGGCGGTCTAAGGGGTTTAAAATGTGCTGGAGAGCCACTCGTAAATTAGCATGCCAGAGTGAAAAGAATTTTTCCCCCCATATGGAACTTTTTTGTTTTTTTGGGAAGACTGGGCCTCGGTTATGAGGCTCAGGCTGGGTCTGTTTTCTCTGGCAACTTCAAGTTTCCAGAGCAGCACATTTTAGGGAGAGAGAAAACTCACTCAGCAGCAGCAGGGCAAGAACTACAACCAAGCACCGAAATCAAGCGCTGTAACACGGGGCAATAAAAACCAAGCACTCCACCTTAAAGCCAGGATGTAAAAAAATAAGTCACTAAGAATAATTATCTAAGTAGAACACATCTAGGATCACGCTGTTACAGCTGGATATGGTGTCCCAGCTTCAAAAAAGGCCGCAGGCCAAGCTCAACCAAAAGCAGCCTGTGGACAGAGTAATGGAGGTCTGAGTCGAGGAAAGACTTCAGTGCTGCAACCAGACTGCATCTGGTTTACGCTTATATGGCTGTGGGGAGGCCCGCGGGGGTTTGTGACACTAAAAATCTGGACAGGGAAAACACCCAAACAGTGCGGATAAACGTGTAGATGCTCGTCTTTCAAATCGAAACGCAATATTCTTCTTTATTAACAGCACTTATGCTCATTAATAACTGCTTACTGGCAGCTTCTGCAGCTGCTTCTATGATGCGATCGCCCATGGGAGAGCCTGACTAAACGCCCAGTACCTGCAGTCGCTCGGCGGATTTGTTCACAATTAACTGCAGGTTATGTAGAAAGGGGGGTTTGGTGTATGTATGGTGTGTTTAACGCTTCCCTCACATAAATGGCACGTTGCTAAAAAGGATCAGTGAATATAACTCACACAAGCGGATTCATGACTAAGGTCACCATTACGCGCAACTTTTTCTGGACTCCTGACTGGATCTATAGCAAATAACAATAAAATCAAAGCAAATTAAGTCAGTCTTCTTCTACTTTTTCTACTTTACAACCCGCTCCCTTTTCAGTGCGACAGGAATGCGGATCATCCCATCTCATCTCAAGAAAACTAAACTTGTTCCCCAAGAGGTGCGCAGAGCTTTAAACCCTTATTCACAGCGATTCAAATCAAAAGCTGATCCAGTAGACTCACAGTTCAACTGTCCACTCCGGGATCACGGCTGGTAGTGTTTGTCCCCTTTTCAGCCGACCGCAGTCCACGAGCTCCCTGAGACAAGCGCAGGGAGACGGACACGTCCTGGCGTTAGTACCAGATCCGCTCTCCACTCTCAACAATAGCAGGAAAATCACAGCGAACTTTGCAAAAGTGCGAGGCAGCGTGGAGGAACGCATTTTCCCCCCAAACGAACACCTCCCAACTTGTTTTGCTTTTATCTTCAGATGAATCCAAGTTATCCAAGTTATCACCCCCAGAAAAAGAAACACGAAGACGAAATAAAGTCCAGATCTGGAGCTGTCTGTCGGGGCGCAGTCGACCCTTATATCCAATCCGTTGTTGTTGTGGGGATCGCGGGGGTGAGGTGTAAAAGAAAAGCGTTCTTCTCAAACTTGCCCATTCCTGTGGAGAAACTTTTGTACCGTGAGCCTCGCTGCTTCTGTTGGGGCAACTCGCGCTGAGCAGGATCCCCACAGCGCAGCGTGAGCGCACGCCAGAGGTATGTGGGCGGGACGACAGGGGTGCACGGGAAATGTAGTCCATAGGACTGCTGCTGGCGTTAAGTGCTGTGTACTGTGTCCTTTAGTGCAACAATAATAGAATTCTGCTTATATTTTATGTATCAGTAATTAAATATTTGTAAAATGTAGAGTTTAATCGTTTTTAATTACACACACTTTGCACATACTGTTGGTAATCCTCCTGGAACTTGTATTTAGGGCTCATAATCACACTGGATTGCGGTCTTGCTTAATTGATTATGTTTTTAGTCTATCAAACGCCTGATAATTGCGGAAAAATCCCAGCTGTCAAATAGGAAAATTTGGTAACAGTGACAAGTCCAAATGAAATTCACTTTATTCAAAGACGGGCAAGAGAGAACCTGTAATATTCACATTTAGGAGCTGGAAGCGGTGCACATTAAGCGTTTATCCTCAAAGGAAAGCAACAAAGAGATTAATTTTCTGTTGCCTGACTTGATTAAGTGACTAATCGTTTCAGCTCTACTTGTAATTGGGTATTTTCCATCGTGGCCTCATTACTTTTAATTAAGGGAGGCTCTGAAATCTTCCTTTGCAGGTCTTGTTTGTGCTGGTCGTTGTCGCAGACAACAGAAGCCACTGCCTGGTGCAATGGTTGATGACACCCACCTGTAACCTATCAGTAACATGTGGGTTATGGACAATAATAAACCTGCAAAAGTGTTGAAAACAGACAAAACTACAAGAAATGCTTTGTCATTTAGACGGTGGCTGGAATTGATGTTTTGTTTACATTCACTGTGTAATAGTGCAGGGCTTAATTCATGAGCAATGCTAATTACACAGAAGGCAATATTTCTCCTTGTAGGACACCAAACAGTGTCCTTCACCTTACAGATAGAGTTATTAACAGAGGATTTAATTGGCATTCAACACTTGAAAGCCCATTGATATTTTCTAATTTGCAATTTAAAAGGTGTGAGTTCTTTTTAAAATTTCCACATGAAAAGACCCCTCATAGGAAATTCATGGCCAGGCAAATGTGTTAGTTTCACCTTAGGCAAAGTGTGGAGCAGTTTCCTGTGTGGCCAAAGGCATGCTTTCTCTGCTGACTGACCATTCAACTTCTCAGTGAGGACACAGACTCATTATTACTTATCTTGATGCTGAATAAAACTAAATGCCATCGAGTCACTTTGTATGCTATCTGTGGCTCAAAGAGGCATAATATGCTTCAGACAAAGATCATGTGTTTATATATTTTTTTAAAGTGCCCACTCGAGGTATGATTAATATTCAGCTCTGTATTATTTAAATGATGGGCATTTTTATTAGACTGTGTTGGAGCCGCTTTTGCAGTTTGTGTGCTAAAACCAAAAAATAAAGGTTTTACTGCTTAACATGATGTAATCTCCAAACATTTATTGACAGGTCATTTTTCTGAAAATCAAAAAAAGTCTAAAAGATACTGAAGACTGCTGTTTGTTTTCAGACAAGCTGATGATATTTGTTTAAACCACACCGTTCAAAAACTTAAACTTTCCTTGCTGCAATCAAGCTTCTAATATTTGAAGCTTTTCTACGGGTCCTATCAAATAGTGTGAACCTTTAAAGCCGACTATTTCTGAAGACTTATCTAGCTAAGCTAGTTAGTAGTATAAATTTTAGGTTGTTACATGTAACAACTATAACTATGCTTATCTTAAGAGTCAGATTAGGGCACTGTAGGATTTTCAACTTGCTCACCCACCATAGCCTCTGCAAAATTGCAGACTATGTAACTGTGCTATATTTATAGCTTGTGTTTTATTTGATCTTTTAACTTCGAAAGTGCTTTTTAAATGAAGTGTTAGTTCCATCTCTGTGGTCAGCTCAGCTAAAACACCTTTCTGCAATATGTCAATACGCACCAGTGTCTGTGCCTCACCAATAAACATCCCGTTTATAGAATACCCGCCCGTCAGTACTAACATTACTCTGAGCTAATACACTTCAGTAAATTCAGAGGTTCTTGTGTGATGGCTGTTGTGATTTTACAATGCAGGCAACTGATGGTAAGCAGCTCCATTGTTTTTGCTTTGTTTTGTTTGTTGCCTTCTGAGTGGGTTTTATTGTCTCAGTAACAGCTACCTATTGGTGCGAGAGTCATCCTCTAATCAAGCAGCAACTCATTTATGTTAACAAAAAAGCAAAGCGAGAGCAACAGCTAACGGAGACACATCCCTGCACACTGCTAAGAACTGTGAGGATCATTTATTAAAATAGACAACACTGTACAAGCACATTGTACCAGATAAATGTTAATAAATATCCCCGCATTTAATATCACAGTTTAATCAGATGTTTAACTCGGTTGTTTAATGTGTTTATGCCTCTTTCAGCACCTGTCAGCTGCTTCCTGTTGCTCCATTTGCTGCCAACTTCAGTCATTTTTAATTACAAATTTTCAATAAATTGGATTGTGCCAAAAAAAACCCTGAAAACAAGGTTGTTGAGCAGTGTATCGATTCCACTCCTATGAAGCAGGATGCATTATCAATACTAAACGGTTACAGCTGGAGAGAACGCAAAGACATTAATCGAATGAACCAAAATCCGTGTTCGTTTTTTTTAAATTAAAGCAAAAAAACATCTCCTAGCATTAGCAGAAAAATAATTAAAAGGCAACCAATTCACAGTGGATGGCACAACTTCTTAGGAAATACACAAATAAAATCTCTCTCTGGTGGTTAAAATAATGAAAACTAAATTTCTGCAGTTGTTTGCGGCGGCATCAATCTAAACTATTTGTGTAAAGATAAGTTTGTTTTTCGTTTGAATAGATGAAAAGTTTTTCTGTTTGATGTCAAATTTGATGTAAAAGCCATGTGGCGTGACTAACTGGCAGAAACTTAATAAAATTTAATCTTTACTGGAGCTGAATAACAATAAATGTGCCAATAGACTCAACAGATCAAAACTACGAATAATAACTCACTTTTTTTTCAGGGAACTTGCTGTTCTTCACTAGCTCAGTATACTGATTTGACATTCGGGGGAAAACAACTGCAAACTTAGCAGGAATGCAGGGCAGAAATGGCATGTCTGGGTATTTATCCTGCTTGTAGTGATTGATTGGATTTCAGCAGACTCCTGGAGGATTTTGGAGAGCGGAGGAGGGGTTCAGACATCCCAACAGGCCCACTCATCGATGGGCTGATTGCTTCCTCATGGCTTCATCTGCTTGAGGTCTCAAGCAGGAAACCAACACCGGACAGCAACAACAACAGCAGCACCTCCCTCCAAGCTTAACAACTTGCTTAATCTCCAACCGAAGGAGAAAATCTTCACTGAGTATGTAACAATAACTTGGGGTAATTTCTCCCACTTTTTTTCTTTTCTTGAAAGTTTTGAACAGCCTAAAATCAAAAAGCACAACTGCAAATGTTCAGCCCAGACCCCCTGAGCACTTAGATGTCCTTTAACGTGAGCCTTCACCAGCTGCAGGCCCGCAGAACCTCCTCATCCCATCCTGCCGTCGTTCTCACACAGCCATACAGTGTGCGCCAGCCTCGAAGCGTCTCAGCTCCTGCATTCCTCCCCTGGTGAAATCATATTTTCTAGCCGCCGCTGATTTGTTTGGTCACAGCGGCGCCTGCATGATAGATGTTTTTCTGGCTGTGAAACACCTCCTGTACCCCTCTCTGCATCCCCTCCTCCACCCAACCCTCGGCCCCAGAAAGTTTGGAGGTATGTGGACCTGAAAAGAAAAAAACGGTTTGTCAGTCTCTGCAGAGTCTGTGTGAAGCACCTACAGATGTTGGCAGTGAGCTCGTGGAGCTGCTAATGCTGTGCATGGCTGGCCGCCAGACATTATACTCAGAATAGCAATGGCACTGAAAAATGCTTTTCCAGCATGCTCAGCTCCAGGTATCATCTCTGCCAGGAACAACATACAGCAGAGGAGTGGAGCGCTAGGAAAGGTTTGGCTCGGTCACTCAGGCGCAGCTGGCTGCCGGCGGAGCTCACGGGCGCGTCACTGCAACTCCCCCTGGCTTCTGCTCCGCGGCTGCTGAGTGAGCCCTCATCGGGGACTCTCCTCAGCTCTTACTGGAACAGTGGCGCGGCTGCCCCTCTGTTGGTCTTCCTTGGTCTCTTGTGTTCTGGGGGCCTCTGGATGTCTGGAGTTTTGATCTCCTCCACACCTGCTTCACGCCCTGGAGGACGGGGCTGTGGCCCCCCCACACCCTCTAGCAGATTATTACATGAAGGAACCTTTTAAAAAAACAAAAAACAAGCGCGTCCATGCTCACAGGTGTACACACGGGTGATCACACCCACAAACTACACCCTTTTTGGCTCCTACCTCAAAGCACACTGTGTTCTGTTGATCTTATGTGCTGCACAATAATGTTTAATATTTAGTATTTACTGTCATATTCCCATATATCATTGTGATGTTGTTTATTCTATTACTCTTGTTCTCTTCTGCTTGCTTTCTTTTTTCTTTCTCAGCAGGTGATCCAGGTGATTGATATATGCATTTTTTTTTCTCTGCCCGTTCTGTTGGTTTTTGTCTTTTGCCCTTCTCCCCCGTCCCTCTTCTCAGCTGTTTCTCTTTCCCTCTTTCTTTCTCCCCTTCTTTCCCCCAGTCAAGTCTGTCCCATATTCAGTAAGTGAAAATAAAATAAACAATAAAAGGTGAATCAAATGGACCATTACGGCAAGGCTGGGATGGTCAGTTTGGTAAAGTAAATCCGTTGGGCATCTTTCTTTGCCTTTAGACAACAATTCTGAGGGCAAAAGAGCCAAACGGGACAGGCCAAAAAAAAAAAAAAAAAGGAAAGGTTTGGCTGAACACGCAGCCAAACTTTAAGATTATTTCCTAAATAAATGAGTAGAATTCTGCAGATGCACATTGTCAACTCATCAGTTTTTTTTCTTTTTCTTTTTTCCCAAAAGAAGAAGAAGAAAATCATCTGGGAATATTTTGGGTAAACTGTGGCATCTTCATTACGTAATACACTAACCAGTCGTTTCATTAGGTACCCCTCTTCAACTGCTTGTTAACACAAATATCTAATCAGCCAATCATATGCCAGTAACTCACTGCTTTCAGTCATGCAGACATGGTATAGACGCCCTGCTGAAGTTCAAAATGAGCATCAGAATGGCGAAGAAAGGTGAGTTAAGTGATAAAGTATTTCAGAAACTGCTGATCTGTTGGGAGTTTCCCACACAATCATCTCTAGGGTTTACAGAAAATGGTCCAAAAAGAAATGAACGTCAGTTTTCCCAGCAAAAATGATTTGTTAAAGTCAGAAGAGAATGGCCAGACCACTTGTTACAGAACAGCATCACTGAATATATAACACATGCATGTTTAACCTTGAAGCAGATGGGCTACAGCAGCAGAAGACCGCACTCCTGTTAGAAGATTGGGGGGAAAAAAGGGTCCGAATCTGGCGTAAACAACACCATCCTGTCTGTGGTGTAATGATGTGTGGGATGTTTTCTTGGCACACTTTGGCCTTCTTAGTACAAAGTGAAAAATATTTAAATCCCACAGCCGACCTGAGTGCTGTTTTTGACCATGTCCATTCCTTTATGACCACAGTGCACCCATGTACTGACGACTGCTTTCAGCAGGATAACGCACCATGTCGCAAAGCTCAAATAATCTCAAACCGGCTTCTGGAACATGACAATGAGCTCACTGTACTCAAATGACTCTGGGTTCCTCCGGCTCTGGAGGTAGAGGAGGTTCGACACCCAGCTAGGGCTGCATGTGGAAGTATCCTTGGGCAAGATACTACAGAATAAGTTTCCCTGATGCATCCAATGGCGTGTGAATGTGTCTGCAATGTTAGACAAGGTGCTTGTGTAAAATTGTGTGTGACCAGGTGAATTAAGTTTATAGTAAAAATGAGTGCTCAGTTAGAGAGAAAAATATGGAAGTCCATTCACCCTTTTACCATTTACCACAGTCAGAAGATCTCCATCCAATAAAGTATGTCAGTATGGACCACAGTCTCTCACAGTGTTTCCTGGTAGAGGAGCCAAGATTGAGGAACGCAAACATGTTTTAATGCTTTTAACAATTTCTGACTAGTTGTCCTTTACAAACAGAAGGTTTTCATGGTGTGGAGTGAGACTGCTTTATTAACCCATTTAATCCCCAATTTTTCCCTGCAAAATAAGTGCATGTATTTACCCCTTAGACTCCCCCTACACACAATGTGTTTAATTTGGTTCATGTAATAGGGGGTTAAAACGGTGGGATTAAATGAATATGTCTTCTCTATGACATCATTTAGCCAAATACTGTAAGAAGCCAAATATTTAATGCAGTCTGAAGGTTGAAATTTTGGCCAATGTGATGTACTTGCACATGCATTTACCTCATTTAAATGCTGTAAATATAATATTATGAAGTTTTAATGGAGGTTTCTGTTTTGAGGTAGGGTTTAGACAACGTGAAACGGGTCTGTCACTAACATAACATATGGCTCCTGTAAAGTAGTCCTTGGCATGTTGTTTAAACATCCTGGTTAGAGTCATTTTTCATTCACAGGGTTAAAGGTGTGAAAAGGTGCACTTGAACCCAAACTATAGTTTAGGTTATATGCGGTATAGTGTAATGCTAAAGTTAAACACAAAACCCGTCTGAAAACTGGGTAAAAAAAGTCTTCAACACAGTGCCTCCCAAACAAGACGCCTCCAGCGTTTGGCCCTCTTACACTGCAGAGGTTATTTGCTCTTTACTAAAGGACTGTTTGCTCTCGGTCAACAATATTATAACAATAACAGCTGATAACAATTGATGTGGCCTTTGAGTCAAGGCACAAATGCCAAAGACCACTTAGTACAAGCAACGCCTGACTGAACTGACAGCCTGACGTGAGCATTCACTGAATTTACCTTGAAGTTGAATCTTCTTCATTTCTGGCTAAAAAATGACTGAATAGATAATTTGGGGGATGATTAATAGGGAGCATCAAATTTCTAAAGCAATACATTGTACTGCCTTACAATGTATGGTGGGTTTATGCCTCATGCTACTTGACATTTCCTGAAATGAAATAGTTTGCTCATGTAAAGTGGGATCCCTTTTATGTCATTTCAGGAATACTCACCTGGGCCGTTTTAGTTTAGAACCTTTACTGATTTTGCTGAGAGTCACAGCTCTCATTGACATTTACAGCTATGTAAAGTTCAAACAAAATTAAATGGCAAACATGCAAAATTAACAGCTAGTGGGGTGGGATTTAAAGGCTAAAAAGAACGTTTTCACCCAAACAGAAGCTAAACGGGAAAAAAACTGGACTGAAATTACAAGAAACACATAACTACATGACTGATAATGTTTCTTTGTCTCTGCCAAATGTGTAGCTAACTTTTCATCATCATCATTTACTGAAGACAACGTCAGTATTATATTAAGACTTGTTTTGGTTTAATCCAACCAGCATCATCTTCTACCACATCACTTTCACAAATGAAGCCCAAAGAAAGTTGTGTCAAGGAATTTGGTTAATGAGACTTTTGGGAATTCTCGTGTGCTCATTTCTTTGTCAGCAAGTCAGAAATCTGGTTTGATTTGTAGCACGGTTGTAAACTTTCTGTTGCGTCATTGAGTGCTTTTTATTAATATTACAAAAGTCTGTCTTGTTTTTTTTAATGAACCTGAAGTTGTGCAGGTTTAATCATGTGGTGGTCTGACTGTTAATGCAGAAGAAACCCTATTTTGGTGGTGGGGTGATGCTGAGGGTATCAGTGCTCCACCATGGCGATGATTTGTGTATTTTTAATGCTACACTGGTGCAGGAGATGTTCCGTGGATCGTGCTGCATCAAGTCTCATTCCAGGTGTCAAGCCATATTTGTGTTCTCGGTACCTAACACAGGATCTTTCAAGCATTAAAACAGTGCGTGTGTTGTCAGGGCCGAGCCTGTGCGAGGTTGATGTTGACGGGTGGCTGAGAGGCTCCAAAGTGGCCCGTGTTAAGGTCTGCGCTGTGTGGCCTCTGCCAATTACAAATCTCCGAGCCCGAAACAAAATGTCTGCTGTGCGAACAGGTCAGCAGGAATAAACGAGGCAGTGTGCGGCACTCGGTGAGGGTGCCTGCCTCTTATAATTAATGGGACGATTGACTTTGGCATGGAGTGTGCCGGCCCAGACTGATGGCCATATGATTTGTCAATATGTGTCCTTTCACCTCATAATTCCACCCCCACCCCCGGCAAAAACACACACATACAAACACTGCCTGAAAACCAAGCAACAGTTTCGCCTTTTAGCAACTTTCTTATCATACAAATCGTACCTATTTTCACTATCTTGCCCTTGACACCAGTGTGAAGGGAAATTTCACTTTTAATATGGAAATAATTAACTACATCAATACCATTAATTCAACTGTGAAAAAAAACCCCATTGCATATACGTCAGGCTCAAGGTCAGACGATACAGGACTTTAGCGTAAGGTTAGTATTGATTGTAATTATCTTTCACCCTGAGGTAGAATTGTTGCTCATTTGTAACCCAATTGTCCTGTATTTGCTAGCTCTTATTAGACAGGCACGGCTATCATCCAATAATCCTGACACACTGACCGAGATGCACACAGCTCAGTCAGCTCAATATCCAATTTAACTTCCCAATCAACCTTTTGCACTTTCCTTCACTGACATTTACTTCACATCATACTCTGGTTCTCCGTTTAATGAGCGAGTATGCATTTCTAAAATGTTAATTCACATGGATAAACATATCGAAGAAGGAGCAGTGAATGGGCATTTGTCAAAAAAAAGAGTAGTTATAAAAATATTTCCTTGCAAAAGATATATCAACAATAAGCAATATAATAGTGCATCTTTGGAGATGTGAACAGTGAGCGCCTCGAGACGGCTGAGTATGTGTGCGCCATTATTTTGAAAAGTAAGATGCAAGCAAGTCCACACATGCTTTCAGTCTAGCTGTAACTGTGTTTGCCATATAATACAAAGCAAGAGAACGCTACAATATTAGAAACAAAATAACAGGATATTTAACACATAATATAAAGCATGATTAGCTATCTGTGTCTTTGCATTGCATCAATACTGGTAGCTTTTTTGTCCAAATATAGTAACATCTGGCTTCCAAGAACAATACCATGGGCAGCAACAACACTGAGGCTTCAAAATGTTCAAAAATGGGTTAGTGCTGCTGTGCCTCCATCTTTTATATACAGTCTATGGTAGACATTGACATCAGCATTTTTGCCCAAAGAACTGCTGCTCACTGGATCTTTACTCTTTTCAAGAAAAAACGATTCTTGCAGGATTTCTTTGAACCACATGTTGGCCAGGGCCTGAATCCTTACGTGACCTCCTGTAGTCCACAGTGGATCTCTGTCCTGGTGTTTGTGAGTGTGTCCTGTGAAAAATAAGGTGTTATTTTTCTTTTCACTAATATATATTAAGCACTTGTGCTCCAGTGTTCATGATTAACCAGAGTAGTGTAAATCTCTTGGTGATGCCTTATCCTCGACTGAGTTTGGCCAAACAAGGCAGTAGTCACAGCCCTCCTTCCTGCTGAGTGCTTCCAACCTCGGGACCCCCCACCTTTACTTATTCACCTCACTTACCCCTCCCAGCAGGAAGAATCAGCGGTAGGTCCACAGCGGTGATAAAGAAAGCCCAGGTGTTAAAACAGTTGGAAGGAATACAGCGGGGATGGTCGGAGGAATACATCAGCTTATTTAATTTACAGAAATGAATATCCATGCATATCAACAGACCACTGATTAATCAGAGCAAAAGCCTCACGTCAAACATGACCCTGAAACCTGTCTAACTTGGTGAGATTCTGTTTGCCCCTATTTCAATTTCTAACTAAGAGACACATCTCCGAGAAGATGTTTTAAATGTTTTCCTCTCATTGCAAAAAAGTGCCATATTTTTCTTGTTTTCATGGAAAACTAGGGAACAACTTTATCAGCAGACTAACACGCTTAGGTTTGTGGCCTTGATCTGGGCCATTACAAAATACAAAACAGTTAGTGTTTAAATTAAAAAGTATACTACAGAAAAACAAAATCAAATGAACCAATCACACATTCACACATAAACAGGCTGACTAATTGGTATTTAAGGGGAGGGTACTCGCCTACCGGTCGAACCAGAGCCCAAATAAGCGCTGGATTGAACCACTACAAATTTAAAGGGTAAATCACCCACAAAGTCAACCACGGAGTAAACAGTGAGCCCCCAGCATGACGCAGAACTTAATGCAAGCTCCACATAAGGATAAAAATAGAATCAAAGATGTCCCTGAGTTAGCAGTTGGGAAGGTCTCGTGCTGCTTGAATGCTGCTATATTGAGGTTTCTCATGTGACATCAAGTGCACAGTTCTCAAGAGTTAACCCACTATATTGGATCAGATAGCAAAGTTGCTAGCAGATTGCCATGGTAGCCTGCAAATATTCACTAACCACTAGCTGAATGATAGTAAAATGTGCAAAAACAAACGAGAAATGAAGAAGCTTCGCCTTCAATGCAAAACCTGTGCTGTAGCTAACATGTATGAAAAGCCCCAACTTTTACTTTGAAGGAAAAGGGTCTCAATTTCCAGTTCCTGTTTACAATTTCACTGCAGTTCAGAGAGGAGCTGATCACCCTTTTTTTGAGTGCATCACTTTCATTTAAACTAGGCTTAAAGCACAATGTTAGCCAAACCAAAGCAATCACGAGGATGTTTTTGCTAACTTTGTGGAATACACGTTTTCCCCTAGCAACAGGTGGTTGCCAGCTGGTTACTGTCATGTCTATAGGCCTATGTGACACAGGCCTTATTCACTTTATGTTACAGTGATGGTCACACATTCAAAATAGTGGACAAGCTAACACCACATGACTGTATAGCATGACATACATTACATGCAATAGTGAATCTTAACAGTGCAGAAGAAACATGTCTCATCTCTTCACCGTTTTTAATAATGCTAGCTAACACACAGAGAACGAACCTATGCTGCCTGAAGACATGGATACAGTTTTGTTAAAATCCATGGATGTCATTAATTACAACATTTTTTCACTGGCTATACAGAAATGAGTGTGTTCCAAAATGCTACCGGACCACTGAAATGTACCTTTTTGGCAGTTAGCTCATTGCTCAGATTATCCTTCATTTAATTTTTCATTTAATTGTTAATATATAAATGATTTTGAGATAGTATCAACAGCCATGGGGGAGGTCTCTCAGTAGAAAACGCTGTAAAAGTTATGAAAATACACTTATGAGTCCAAAACTTATGCTGTCCAGTAGGGAGTCTTTGCTTATGTTTGACACCCCCTTGTTATAGTGTCCGTAACAAATACGCTAGGATAGGGTAGGTTTTGAAATAAGATGATCAAAAAAAGAAAAGCTGTAATTAAAAAGGAACCTATATTCAAGTATACAAAGCCAGGGTCACACATTTGATCTCGACAGCTTGTTCAGTGGCAGCCCCGGGGCAAAACCCCTCACTGAAACCCACAAGTAAGAGTTACTGAAACAAAATATCAAAAATAGTTGATCTCGCTCACCTGCTGATCAGAGCTGAAAACCCCCCCAAACAGTGTCCTTTTGCTGCTGACAGGACTGTGTTTGCGCATGTCTGCTCCGGTCATTGCTTTTGCATTTCAAAGCATAGTTGTTTGATTTAATAGCTTGGCTCTCAAATCAGTAATGGGTTGAAGGGTCACTGCGGAAAACAATGTACCGCTAATAAGTGACTCATTTTGAATAGAATAGAGGAAGCAAGCATATCTGATGGGAGATAACAGGGAGAGGGCCTGCAGGGGACACACAGTTAATGAGGACTTTTATTATAACACAAATATACAATGGATGCTCTTTATGTTTTCATTTGATATTTTTTGAAATGTTCTGTGTTGAAACAAAAGACTCTGAATGCCCTCGAAATGATTTTGCATTTTAAGTTTTGCATTTCTAAACATTAACTGCTACACATTATCACTTGTTATAGTGTAACACCTTTACAATAGTTAACTATTAGCAGTCTAATCAGGAGTGGGGCAGTGCACCTTCACAGGGATTCTGACATCTCAACCCAGCACCCCCTCCCGGCTTTTATCCCCCAGGAACCTCCTGCTGCTTGTCTCCTGAATGCTTTCCCTCCTCCTTTCACCTCTTCTGTTTTTCCATCCTGACCTATTGTTTGCTGACTGATGAAGCACAACATTCAAACCGGCTTGAGCTCTTTGTTTCCGGAGCAGCAGGAGATACCTGGTCAACCACCTGAAAAAAGGAAGGTAGAATCTTTAGGTTTGTGGTAAGTACATTCAGTATTGTTTAGTTACTTTCCAAGAAAGAGTATGAGCTCTGACTGTCAAACACTAGACTATGTCCTGCTGAAAAAACACCCCTGAAACATCTGAAGCAAGATTTTCATTTGCAGTGACCAGAATCGACATGGAGTTAATCGTCAGAGAGACAGCTCAGGTCAAGGTGTTTGAAGACAAAGTTAAAGAGGCGAGACGACGATAGTTTGCACATATGCAGAGAAATGATAGTGAATACATGGGACCAAGGATGAAGATGAAGGCAGGAGGAGAAGAGCAAGACCTCCGAGTATGTAGTGAATGAGGACATGCACAAGGTTAGAAGTGATTTCGATTTAGACCTGACGCCCCTCTTAACCCTGAACGTTGACCTGATGAGTAGTTACATTTCTCAGGAGGTGGACGTCAGGTTATGTGGAAGGTAGGTATCTGGGTTTGAATCCACCATATGCCCCATGTCTGGGCTCTCTCCGGGTACGCTGGCTTATTCCCACAGTCCAAAGACATGCAGTTAGTTTGGTTAGGTTAATCGGTGATTCCCATAGGTGTTAATGATAGTATCAATGGTTATCTGTCTCTGTGTCGCAGCTATGCAACAGACTGGTGACCTGTCCAGGATGAACCCCACTTTTCTTATTCTATAGCAGCTGGGACAGGCTCCAGCCCCCCTGTGACCCTGAACTGGGTAAGCAGAAGAGAATGGATGCATGGATGAAAATAAAAAAAACCATTTAGTGCGAGGTTCAGTAGTTCAGTTTTCACTTTGCTTTTCTCTTGGTTTTTGGTCTCCAAGGTTTCATTGTGTGTTAGCCGTAATATCTGCACATCCTTTACAAAGAAAACAGCAAAGTCAGTATGATAAAAAGAATACCTCAATTTCAACTTTGTCAATATTCAGTTTTGTGTATCATACTGTATTGGGATATATTAGAAGTATTTGTATTTGCTAGAGCTATTTTGTAATATATTGTATTATTTAATATTATGATCACTCTTGGATTAATGAAGGATTCTGATCAGGATGGTTTCAATGATTATTTTTTTCCATTGATCTAACCAATATTCAAATTGAAAGTACTGATTTGTATGGTGCTATGTATGAATCACTACTTAACAAACTTAAGAAAACATCAACAAATAGAAAAAAGCTGCAAAAGCACACAAAACAAAACAGAAGTTGAATAAAACACAATTACAAAAAATGAATGAAAACTCACAAAACACAACCAAAGTGTTCATGGGGAGACAATAACGTGAAAATATCACATGTGGAAGTGACAAGCTAACAGTTATCGACTAATCAATGAATCCTTCCCTTTGGGAGTCGGTCTTGTTGCAATCTCTGGCATGTTTTGGTTCCTATCACTTCAGAAGCTGTTCTACAACATTATTGTGCCCCCCGAATACACCTTTGTTGTGTTTTTGTTATTTTTTATTTTTTACATCCGTTGTGTTTTATTTAACTTCCATTGTGTGTTTTTTTCCTAGGTTACAGTGAGTTTGACCTCTCAGGACCACCATAGATCATGCAGCTTTTCAGCATTTTACATAAATGTGAAAACGTTCAGCTCAATGTATTATCGGACAAAACTCTCATCTCAGGCGTGCTGCTAAATAGACCATGTAAGGGAAAATTTGCAGTTCTTTTAGAGTTGCTTTTTGAAGTGTATTGAATGGTAATTTGACTGTGCTGTAAAATAGGAATGTGTTGGTGTGAAAAGCAGAGACAGGTAGCTACAGCTGTTCGGTGTCTCCTCTCTCCTTCATCCCCACCCAAGTGGGAGGTGTTGAGGTGAGAATGAAGCCCTCCCTCCAGCTGCAGTCCCTCTGACCCAAACAGTCAGGGCACTCCCAGCTTTTGTGGAAACAAGCTGACAGGAAAGGTAAACATCAAGGTGTGGAAAGAGCCTCTTCCTTTGGTGGTCTCATCAGTCACAGAGCCCCGCACCAGTTTAACTGCAGCTTTAAATCACGAGCGGAGGCCGTGAATTCAAACATCGGCCAGCAGAGATGAGAAATTATGATGTGAGAGCTGACGTGATGATGTGAGAGAATGGAGCTGCTTTTCGCCTGTTGTCAAGGAGATGTCTGGTGTATTGTGACCTCTAGGGGTGGAGACCATGGAGAGGACATCAATTTTAAAAACTACACTGCATGTTTCTGTGTTCTTATATATCTGTACAAAACACTCCAGTGACCGATCTGCTTTATCTTTATCTTACTGCATACTGTTTTTTATAGTTTTTTTTTATTAAAAACTTGTTTTCATGAGTTTCTTATTTTCTTTATTTTTTCCATTCTTATTTAACTTTTTATTTTTTATGATGGCAAAGCTGTCTTTAAAGCAACGCGCCAAAAACAAACTTATAACAACAAATACAACTTGATACAACTGATTTCTGGTAACCATCCATCCATTTGCTTCTGGTTGTCCTTTTCAGGGTCGCAGGGGGCACTGGAGCCTATCCCAGCTGTCATAGGGCGAGAGGCGGGGTACACCCTGGACAGGTCACCAGTCTGTCGCAGGGCCAACACACAGACACATTCACACCTTTGGGCAATTTTAAACTGCATGTCTTTGGACGGTGGGAGGAAGCCGGAGTACCCGGAGGGAACCCACGCAAACACGGGGAGAACATGCAAACTCCACACAGAGAGACCCCGGCCTGATGGTGGAATTGAACTCAGGACCTTCTTGCTGTGCGGCAACAGTGCTAACCACCATGCTGCCATTGATGTGCAATAAAATGATAGTGGGAATTTAAACTGTTAAAATGACTTTTTGACCTAAAATCAGTCAAAAGTACATAAAACTAGGGATTCCAGTTGTCCTGTTTTATTCGGGACATCCCATATAATGAGCAAAATTGGTTCGTCCCTTATTCTACCTCAAATGTCCTGTATATTGCCATTGCCCGCAATGCCACAGATGGCACACTTACAAATACCAAATCTGATTTGGCCGCAATTGTAACAGACGAGTGCTTGTATTTGAATATTTTTTTATTTTTTTTCCTTATTTGTCGAAGGAACTGCCCATGTGATTTCTGTCATCATTTACTGCAGCTTTGTATATTGCTTTAGATGAGGTATTGATTAAACTGAAACCAACATTGTACTGCATTTTTATTATAAGAATATGAACATGCATTTATATTTACACTATGCCCAGCTGTCTGTGCATTGTGCTTCTGCCATACCAGAGTGTCCCTTATTTGGTAGTTATAAAAGTGGCAACCCTAGGTCAAACATATCTCTCATGACTGATATCAAGTCATTTTAAGCCAGACGTAAGATTCCCATCACCAAGTAGAAGCTGCAATCAATTGTTGGCAAAATGACTCTTCTGTGTAATTTATGTAACTGGGTAAAAAATCTCATTGACATTAAAAATGTGTTTTTTTTTTAAGAGAGATCTGGTCAAGAGAGCACCAGAAATTGTAAGAAATATAACATCACAGTTCTATAAGCACAGTTTAAGTTTCCAAAAAAGGAGAGGATTGATTGTAATCCGGTACAATGAGTAGAGTAAAAAACATTTTTTTATATATAACCCCTTCATAAATACTCTTTACTTCAGTGTATTTACTCATTTAAGTAAAGATATTATGCATAAAAATCAAAGAAAAAAATCAGTTTTAGTAAACGATTACCAGAACAGTGTAGTTGTCCGTAAGTTACGGTCATGGTATTTCAGCATCCAGTTAGCGCTGCCAAAGCATAAAGGGAGTACCATTAGTTCCGCCCAAAGTTTTTAAATTCAACATTTCTATTAGCTCAACAAACATCAGCAAACACACAAACTGTTTGTGTGCAGTTTGTCGTACAATGTGTTGCTAGCTAAAATTCCAGCAGCTGTAATTCCCATTTGTACTCACATTTTTTTCAAATTCTCTTTCACTGCTTGTGTCTTATGGAAGAAGATGCATGATTTATGAAGTTTAACAGAGTTAGAAGTTAGCAGGAAGTTAGCGTGCTGTGTTCCATCAAAAGATGACACACTGACCGTGGGATTTCTTGAAAACTGAAACGTATAGTTCTGCTATCAGCGTGAACATAAATGAAGACAAAAAACTAAACTGCAGCATTTTTTAGGATTACTGTTGTTTGGCTAGCTGGTATATAATGGTCTGCTACGTGGTAGCTAGCTATGGCTAGGATAATATGAACACATTAGCATAGTGAAGCTGGACAATGAAGGCTACCCTTTTCCATTTTTTTTTTTTACCCTTTTCAATAAAAGTTAAAGTGAGGGTCCCCAATGGTCAGAAACAAATGTAGTTGCATGGCAGTAAAAGATGCTGAAAATGGGCCACACTAAAGTTAGGAGAACATCTGAGATGATCCATCCATAACACAAGGTTCGTCATTAATGTACTACTGCATGGTTTGGGTGAGTGCTATCTAAAATTCTTAATCCTCAGCTTCATCTTTCTTTGGACTCAGAGAGATTCTTTTGTGACCTGTTCAAATATTTGGTGTCTGGCAAACCATGGGGTGAGGGACAAGCTTTTGAAAACTGAGCTTTAAAACATGCTGCAGATTAATACTGCTATTAAAAAATGCAGAGAGGCCAACAGTGATCACTGACTATTTTGGGGGGCTTCTTCAGATTAAATGGAACGAGACAACAGCCTTGATGAACACTATCCGGTTGTTCAGTGATGACGCGACGAATCCTACTTCCGGGTCTAAAGTAGTCTGCGTTTAATATGGCTTTTGTGTTGTTAACATGTTTAATGTTATGTATTTTCTTCTATTTGATCTCAAAAAGCTCCTAAAACAGTCAGTGATCACTGTTGACCTCCCTCGGCTTTTATTATCGCTAACCATTTATTTAAGCTCAGTTTTTAAAACCTTAGGATGTAACTACAGCCCAGCCCATGCAGCAGTATATGAATGACTAACCTCGTATTGTGGATGGATTATCTCAGTTGTTCTCCTGGCTGAAGTTTGGTCCTTTTACAGCATCCTGCCATGCGATTACATTTGTTCCTGACCACCGAGAACACTCACGTTAACTTTTATCGAGTGGAAAAAAAGTTAGCTTGTTTATATTATGCTAACATAGCTGTGTCGCTAGCGGTCACGTAGCACATCATTATATACCAGCTAGCCCAACTTCAGTAACCCTACAAACGTCACTGCTGTTTAGTTTTCTGTCTTCATTTATGCTGGAAGTGATAACAGAGCTGTACGTTTTAATTTGTTTCCAAAACCCCGCAGTCAGGACATGCTATATTGTATTTAGATAGAAGCTAGCGAGCTAACTCCCTGCTAACTTCTAACTCCGTTAAATGTCATAAATTCCGTTTTCATGGATGCCTGGATGTTAAACTCAATTGTTACACCTGGTAGAGCAGAACGCTGATCATTTTATTAAAGATGAAAGACTTTAGACAGTTTTTCAACTCTCAGTAATGCCATAGTGATCGTTTGATATATGGACCTGCAGCGGAGTTTTAGACCCAGACACGGCTAGTGACGTCAGACTGAACAACCGGATAGGTGTTTGGACCCAGAAGGACAGTCTATGGGTTATCACTTAACAACTGATTACAAACTGTGGATGTTATCACCCCAACTATACAGTCAACACAAGGCTGTAAATGTAGGGCTACGTCCACGGGTATTTTTGAAAACGCAGATTTTTCTATGCGTTTGCACCTTTTGTCCACATGTAAACGGGGTTTTCGATCACTGAAAACTGAGATTTTTAAAAACTCCTGCCAGGGTGGAGATTTTGGAAAACTCCGTTTTTGTGTTTACGTGTGGACGAGGAAAACTGAGATTTAGTCACGCAACATCAAAGCATGCGATTATTTCTACAATGGCGGAGAGCGACAAAATACTGCTGCTGTGAATCTGACTATCTGCAGTTTTAACACACTTGCATATACACACGCAGTTACTGTCCCTCCATTTACAAAGACAGAGGCGTCAGGGTGAACTTCAGACGTGGCTTCTACATTCAACACAGCCGCTGTCACAACCCAAATCCCAACATCAGTTTTGAATAAATTTACTTTTTTTTAAACATTTAAATTTATGTATACTGTGGGCATTTTGTTCATTCCTAAGTTGTGAGTCTATACCAACCAAAATACTCTCTTTAGTTTTTAACATGTGAAATATTGGAAGGCACTTGAGAAAAGTAACACAAAATGATCTGCCTTTCCAGGAAAACAAAAACTTTTCAGAAGTACTTAAGGTTCTGAGAGGGTACAAAACCCTGTTTACTCTTTCCCTCCCAGGCTTCTAGACTTCTGATTGGCCAACATTTCGTTTTTAGCGTTTACATGTGGACGGAGATATTTTTCAAAACTGCACGTGGACGGGATCTAAAAAAAAAAGGAAAATCTGTTTTCAAAAATACCCGTGTAGACGTAGCCTAAATCTCTAAATTAATATATTTTTTAAGTTCAGCAGGTCCAGTAATGGTGAATAATCTTTAACTTCCTGTGACAGGATATAAAAATACCAAGAAAGTAAATAATAAAACTCATGCTTGTTTATTTGTGAACTCTGTTGTATCTGATGAGTGTATTTATGCTGGATACCTAGTAAGCAAGCACTGTTACCATTAGCTAAAATGGTCATTCACGCTGGTTTTTGTTCTGCCCCTAATGAGGAATGAGGGATTTCTGTTGATTTCCTCGTTCCTCATCAATCAAGTGCTAAATAAAGCTTTGAAGGAGACTTGGCTCTCTGTGGTGTGTGTGGTTGTGAATCCAGCATGGTGGACTGGAAAAACCCGTATGGGTCATATTTAAAGAGCAGGAGCGCTTCATCGGAGCACTTGTTGGTTCACATCATAAAATATACTGTATGCATAAAAAAAAAGAAATGAAGCTTAGCTATTAATTACTGTAACATATTCATGGATTATGTGGTAATTCAGTTCAGTTCATTTTTATTTCAAACATGTGCATTCACAATCATTACAAAATACAATTCCATTCTTTTGTTTGAAAAGGAGTAGGCAGAAGTATACACTTATTAGTCCCTACCCCCTCAAATTAACCTTAATTAACCTTATTGTACATGAACATTGTTTGCAGCTGCAAAATCACGAACAAACAACAACTTGCTGAATTTGTTGCAACACACAGATGTTAAAAATATGGGTTAAACTAGGGTTACAGCTTACAAAAAGCTATTTTTTTCCTTTTTGAAAAGAAAATTTGAACTAGTTTAAAAATAAACTTTAAGAAAAAAAGACAAAGTAAAAATATTTTTATTTTAGACACATGTTCTAATGTACAATTGTTTAGTAATTGCAGTATCTCTAACCAGAGACCTGCACTATATGCATTTACACATTTACAGACAGCAAAGCAACAGGAGGAAAGAAAGAAAAATATATAAAAGGGAAATAACAGAAGATGAAGAGGTGGTTGCAGGAGGGTTGATGAGCGGGACACAGGTGCAAACAATCATCTGATTTTAAATCCTTATGTTTCGATTTTGCAGCCAGGAGTGCTGTTGACTTTGTTCCAGTGTTGCTCACTTTAATGGACTTTGAGTCAAACACATCTGCAAAAAAAGCAGCGATCAGGATGGAAACTTCAGTGATAGTTTGGAACTTGTAAGTAAAACATACTGCACGGCGTTAGCACCAAAACACAAGCTTTCCTTCCATTTTCAGTCATGGTCTGGGTGAGTGGCTGGAAACTTCCACTAGGATCCTGAACTTCTCTGGTCTCCACCCATGGGCATGGCCACCACACCCTCTACCACCTGGAGCTGATTGAGCTAATTAGGCTGGCAGATTTAAGCTCTGCGCTGACGTCTCTTCTCCGCCAGTTTGACTACTCTACGTTGGTAACCAGGCTGTATGGCTCACGCGTCTGACTGTAGGTGCTTTACTTACCTTGTTGTTTTTGTGTATCAGTGCTCCCAGATGCTCCATGGCTTTAAACCACACATCCTTTTGGTCTTTCAATTTTCCCCTATATTTCCTGGGATTCACTCCTTGCCTAACCTGCCCGCCCTCCTGCTGTCCCTTGGTCTTGGAACCACAAGGAACTCCGGTCAGCTATATTCACATAATCAAACTCACCCGGACCTACGCCGGCTCTCCTTCAACGCATCCATCTCTCACCTGCAAATTAAGCCAAAAGAATAATTACACATACTTTCTCTGGAACTCCCCTCTTGCTAAGCGCTAATTTGGTTTTCCTCAATTCCCAGTGTGACTATTTCCACTCGGTTACCTTCTCAGTCCTGCCCCTTTGTTTTACCCCAGCCATGTTGCCACATCACCCAAATCCTGTATAGTTTGTCACTATCAAATATTATTCTTGTGTTGAGCAATAAAACTGTCAAAACCTTTTCTTTGCCTCCGCTCTGGGTACTGCGCTTGGGTTCAGTTCCACTTACCGGCCTCTGGCCTTCATAGAGATATTTTCTCAACTTGGGACATCTCAATATTAAAAGCAATTGTCGTGCAGAGACACTTGGATGTGGTAAATTGTTGCTTTCAATCCAGCATGTCATATAGCATACATGCCCAACTGCCAGACTGTGGTGGGACCTCATATCTCCCATGGGTTAAACACAAAGACAAACAGTTGCAGAGCTGAAGAACAAACTGGTTCCTGTCAGTGTGGCAGCTATCAAACAAACAAGCTCTGTGGAGCTTCTCTGGGAAAGTCTACAACACAAATCTGTATAAAACTAAAAAAGAAAAACTTCCTTCACCCCAGCTTCAGTACCTTCTCCTTTACACAGGGGACTCTCTCCATGATGAGAAGAACCTTTTTCTCAAGCTCATACCAGTCCAGTATGGAGACGGCGGCAGATTTCCCTACAGAGGTGGCCCACTTCCCACTCTAGTCATGGGTAGAACTTCAGTGGAACTGTTCAGGTTTTCCCACAGAAACTGTAAAAAGAATAAAAGTGAATGAGCACACGAGTTTTTCAGACAAGAAGGTGAAACATCTTTATTAAAAAGTTCTGATCACTCACCACTTGTTCACATTGTACATCTTCTTTGTGGATGTGTTTGATCACCACCTACAGGCCAGTCAGGAGTACTTTGGTTACTGCAGGGAACGCTATAAGAGATATATAAGAATATGTATGTTATTACTCACTGGCAAATTATCTCTTTTGCTTCTCCCAGCAAAAACGGATCCAAAGTCGCCGCCTCTGACCATTTCAAGCTTTGTGTATTCAGCCTCAAAGTGGGCTACACATCCAAAGATACATGTTTTACACACATGAACTTTGGATAATGTAAAAGGTTTCTCCTTCTGTCAACTTTATCACAAAGCAGGCGTTTTTAATTCTGATGAACCAGGTTCCTTTCTGTGATATCACAAATACACAAGACTGAACTACCCAAATGAAGAAACCAAAGACTTACTAAAAGAAATGTATTGTATGGCATTAGGCAGTTTGAAAATGAATGATGATCAAACTGTGTTGGGTTTCTTTCCAAATGCAACCCTAGGACACAGAAACTGTAAGAACTGACCACAAACAGAAATACTGTACGTACAGAGTACCAGTAAGAATAGATTCCTAACTTATCCCATTAACCTTCTATTGTCTAGTCTTCTTTCACACGTTAAAAACAAGTCTACATTTTTAAGCTTTTTTTTTTAAATTTTTTTTTTTTTATATATAAATCCTGTCCACATGTAAATGTCTATATCTCCGTTTTCCTCGTTCACATGTAAGCGCAAAAACTGAGTTTTCGAAAACTCAGCCACGACAGCCATGGTAAGCCGACGGGTAAAGAGATCGGTTTTTATCAGATTACGTCGTGGAAGAGAAATTGTTTAAGCCATGTTTCCGAAGTAACAAAGAGCCGACGGATGGTCTGGATTGCAGCCATTCCAAGACCAAATATAACGTTCCAGAACACTCCAGCTCACATGTTAGTCTGCCCCAAGCATTTCCACAAAGGTAAGTCTTCTGTTGTAGTTGTAATTACGTAATTTATCATAACATAATTGTTGATGTAGGTTACAAATAAGTCTTCTATTGATTTGAATTGAATTCGTTGTGCTATGCTGCTTTGTTCACTGTGGCTTTGCGGGCTAATGTTTGTTGTGTTTTGTAGGAAAACCAGCCTACCAAATGCTGGAATGCGATCCAGACTGGGCCCCTCTATCAACCTGGGTCATACCGAGTTTAAAGCTGCTACCGCAGCGAGATTTGATCGGTTAAAAGAGAGAGCGATATCAAAACAGCCACGAAACGTCCCGCATATATGTGCCCAAGGGAAGCAATCGAGTGATGAATAACTGTTTTCCAGTATGTTGTTTTGATATGTGGTTTTTTTTTTTTTTTTTTTTGTTTTGTGTTGATTTGTTTTTCACCGAAACTGCTAAATAAAGCATAATGGAATACAATTTTGCCTCTTTCTTGTAAGATTCTATAATAGAATGAAACAATAATGCCAGTTCTAAATAAAGACAATAAATTGAATGAATTACAAAACACATTTTATTTCTATTAGCTCTGAAAATGTTGTGTAATACTACAACCTGAAACGACAGGTTTGCGTTTGCCTGTACAGGAGATAAGGGGGAAAAAAAACAACAGCTGTTAAATGGAATAGTCTAAATCACCAAAGTAAACTGGACCTGGGCTTGTTGCAGGGATCTGAAGTTAATAAACGTGAAGTGCATACACTCACGCTTAGGACCATATAATAATAAATATGTGCGTGATGAAAGTTGGGCAGCACACTAACGTCCTTACTCCACTCTGTATGCTCGTATGGGTCTGACTCTTTCACTCCTTTGATTTTTTTTCCTCGTACTTGTTGTTTGCCTTTTCATCAAGTCTGTCTTTGTACGGACCTGCCGTGTTCTCCGTCGTTTTGTACATAACTTTTTGGGGGGCAAATAAAATTGATGCTTGATGCAGTGTTTTGATTTTGTTGCCACGGGTACCCACAAAGCAATGCGCGAAAGTCACGTGGTCTGTCAATCTCTATAGTAATCATCCACAACTATTTTCAGTTGGGTATGATAAAGGATTCAGAAGGTTTATTCATGCGGGCCCATATGACAGAATATGCATCTTCTTTATGTTTTCATATTTTAATTTATATTTAATTGTGTTGTGGTTTGCAGTGTTTTGTGTTGTTTCACTTTAAATTTGTTTAAAGGGAAAAAGCTGAAAATTTAAATACTTAAAAGTTGAAATGTGAATAGTTGGTTTTTGTATTATATGATTTATTTATTACATTTTATGTGGAGTGAATAAATAAAAGTATATTTACGGTGGCCCCTAGAGACATTGCACGTAAAAACTCCAAAACACGTAAAAACTCCAAAACACGTACAAAACACAACAGAAGTGCTCCAGGATGCTAGGCGCAGTGTTGAGCTCTTGTTACCTAGTGGCTACATAAGCCAGGAAGTACCAACGACCGGATTTGGTGTGTGGTAGTAACAGGTAAATGAACATTTTTTATTTTTTTGTTAATTATTTGAATATATATCAGTGCTTGTGTATAAATACACAAACAATACACATATGCTTTCAATTGACTAATTTAAGTGATCTAGGTGAGCGGTCCTCAACCTTTTTTGCGCCACGGACCGGTTTATGCCCGACATTATTTTCACAGACCGGCCTTTGAGGTGTCGCGGATAAATACAACAAAATAAAACTAGTACCGGTACCGAAAACAAGATTTATTCATAACACACGTGAAAAGACACAGGAAAACTGAGTTAACGATAAAAACAATAACAAAATAACGTTGAAAACCGATTAAAAACCATACATTTCACACCTGAGCCTCAACTCTCACAGCCCGGCACCAAACGACTCACGGACCGGTACAGGTACGAGGCCCGGGGGTTGGGGACCGCTGATCTAGGTAGCTCTGTTTTGGAAGTTCAGTTAACGCTAGAAATGTGTTTTGGAGTTTGTACGTGCTTTGTCTCTAGGGTCCACCGTATATATTTATATATAAACATATATAAATAAAACCAGTTTGGGTTTTTTTTGTTTACATTAGTAATTCCTTTTGTGCATAAATTTTTTTTTATTGTTGTTAATAATAAATTAAAGCAACAAAACGACCTGAAGAGCCCGGTTGGGAGCCGAAAGAGCCGGCTCTTTTTAGTGAGTCGTGCCGATTCTCTAAAAAGAGCCGGAAATCTCATCACTAACCTGAATCAAATGATTAGTTCATATTACCAGGCCTCTGGAGAACTTCAAGACATGTTGAAGTTCTGTCTTTCTAAATGGAGGTCTGTGGTGTGGCGGGTCGTGTGTGCAGAACAGCTGGCTGTTTTACCTCAGTGAGGGGTTTAATAGTGTCAAACTGCATCACCGCCCCACTCACCTGTGGCTGTTGTGCTGGGTCGCTGGTTGTATTCTCCCCCAGGTCCAGTGGCTGCCCTCAAATCTGCCAGTTTTGCCACAATCTCAGCTTGGGCCTGCTCCAAAGATTCGGGCTGGAGGCGGCGGCCCAGGTTCCTCTTGGCCCAGGACATCGCTAACTCAATTGGGCCTCTCCAGTCCTGTTTAGGGAACTCAAAATGAGCTTTTACTTCCTCTTCTATGCTCTCAGTATAATGATCACGGTGGATCAGAATGACTGTGTGAGCCCAGTTTCTAGCATTTCCCTCAGAGTCTGTGTCTTTCTGTTGGGGATGGCTGGCTTAAATGTCTCTTGAAACATTCTTCAGATGATGCACTGCTTTAATCAGTCTATGAATAATGCGGACCTTAGCAGAAAAGTCTGGATCATCTGATGGTATTTTGTTAACAGGCGGTCCAGCTCGCTCAATTCGGGTGGGTTTTACATACCAGTTGTTTTGAGCTGGTCTCCTTTCAAACCTCCGGTCGTGTCCGGTCCGACTTCCCTGTCGGGCACCATAGTGGTCTGCAGCCAGCTGCTCTCTCTCCTCCGGCTCTGCTGCCGTGCTTGGAAGAAATCTCCCTCACCGTTTTGTTGTCCTCCTCTGATGACCAATGCATAGGTTCTCCGTCTGTCCTGCGATGGAAAGCTGTTGTGTCGTGGCAATCAACGTCACATTAGAAAGGTATAGAGATTGACAGACCACGTGACTTTCACGCATTGCTTTCTGGGTACCCGTGGCAACAAAATCAAAACACTGCATCAAATGCTAATATTTCCAGCACCGGTAATCATTCATTCTGCGGTTGTAATCCCTACTTGCATTTTATTTGCCCCAAAAACAGTTATGTACAAAACGACGGAGAACAGGACAGGTCCGTACAAAGACAGACTTGACGAAAAGGAAAAAAAAAAAAAAAGTATGAGGAAAAAATCAAAGGAGTGAAATGGTCAGACCCATACGAGCATACAGAGTGGAGTAAGGACGTTAGCGTGCTGCCCAACTTTCATCACGCACATATTTATTATTATATGGTCCTAATCCTGAGGTTGTTTCCTTCCTCTGCTTCACCATCTATGTAGCATACTGGTGTACTTGGCCTCTCCATTACGAACAGGTTAAAAATTTTCATACCAAACTCAGGTAACCTTTTCACCTTGCATTGGTAAGTTCCCATATCTGTCAGCTTCAGGTCAAGGATTCTTAATGATGCGTCACCCATCTTGGGGATCAGGAGAGGCAAAGTGGACCCTATTCTTTAACTTCTCATATAGATTACTGTATATCACACCTCCAGTATACCAGATAATGATCTTGTCATCCTGCTGTTTATCTGAAGGCACAATGTTCCACGCTATTTCCGTATATCCCAAGTTCTCAGATTCAAAGACAAACTCACAATTAAGGGTAACACTGGAATCTCTTGCCACATAATAGTTTTTTATGTGTGAGGTTATTTCTAGAGCACAGACTGAGTCTTTGGTCAGGGAGTACAATATTCCCATGAAGATCAAAAGCCATAGCCCAAACTTTATGTTGAAATATCTTGTCCTCAGTGGCATAGATGAGATGCAGCAGTTCTTTTGCTGAAACATCATTCTGTGGTTCACTGCATGGATCAAACTCGAAGTGAGCTGCCAGCGTGATGAAATGTTTCTGCTCAAATGGATTCTGTCAGGGTCCTGAGTCTGTTGACAAAGTGCTTTTGGTTATAGAGTTATATTATCACATGTTTCGGTCTAAGTTTTGTTATGTTTGAGAGATTTTCTAGTTCTTGATTCTGATTCTCTGCTCCTTCTGTTTAGTGTCCAGTCATCCCTGCCTGTGTGTTCCCCTTGTTCTCTGTCAGTGTCGTGTCTCTGAGTTCTGTCAGTGTATTTCCTGTTTTACTTTGAAAGTCTGTCTCATGTTAGTGTATTCTGTTTTGCTTACCTTGTCTCGTCAGCTTTGATTTCTCCCAGCGATGTTTCGCTCCTGTCATCCATTCCCTGATTGCCCCTCTGTGTATTTAAGCCCCGTGTTTTCTTGTGCTTGTTGTCGGTCCATCTGCGTTTGTCTGTGTTCTCTGCTGCTCTTTGTGTAACATTGTCCTCATGTTTTCAGGTATCCCAGTGTTTAGCATTTTGTTTTTCAGTTCAAGTGAGGTTAGTTTTCCCAGTTAAGGTTTAGGTAACTCCCCATTAGTTATTGTTTTTGTCACTTTTGCAAATAAACGCTCACTCGCATCACAGCTTTTGCCTGGACTTGGGTCCTTCCTTCCACAAACACCACACGACTGCCGTAGCAGCTGTGACAGTTTCGTTGCTAGTTGCTCTCCCGGACTTCCCCAACTATCACTGAATAATACACCGACGATAATGGATGTGGCAATGATGATCGCCTGTTCCATTCACACCAGATCTCTTCAAAGATGGCTATTTCGTGTGCATCTGGAGAAGGTCGACTGCGACCATTCTGAGTTGTTGCTACACACTCAGGTGGGACGGCTTAGTCGAGGGAAATTCCTGCAAAGATTTCGAGAGCTCTATCTGGGAATTAAGGAGTTTTTCTGTGTAGCTAAACATGCAGAATACAACCAACTAAATGATGATCAGTGGCTGCTAGATTTAGCATTTTTAACCAAACTGACCAACATCTGTCCTCAAAGCTGCAGCGACATGATTTGGCAAACTTGAAGAACAGGAAGGCGTGTGTGCAGCTTGACGGTGCACGCTACACAGAGCAGATCAAGAACTGTCTGTCAGAGTTTAACAAACACTTTCAAGACTTTGTTTTACTGGAGCCAGTTACTACATTCATGTCCTCCCCTTTTCGGGAAGATGCTGAGGTTGATTCACTCGCGTCAAAAATTTAAACACTGTTTTACCTGAACTTCTCTGGAGATTTTGACACTACAGGCTGACATTTAACTTAAGGGGTCATGGAAAGTTCTGGAACTTACAGAGGAAAAGTACCCCAACATGAAGAAATGTGTTACCTCCTTGACTGCATCATTCAGTTCCACTTATTTATGTGATTCAGCCTTTTCCCACATGAAGATTATTAAATCCAAATACCGTTCCACCATGATGATGTTAATTAACTGACCATGCATCCCTGGCTGAGTCCATTCAGTGCAAGTCATCAGAGTAATGTAATGACAAGAAATGTACAGAGTTGTATTGTTCAATATGGGTTCACACAGTTATGCAAGGTACATCAGCATATATTGTACAATTAAAGAGTACTCAATATGTTTGCAAATCTATGTTTTGCATTTTTATAGTAGGGTAGGTAATTTTCACTTGGTCATTTTACGAGTAGGTCGCATGCTGAAAAAGTGTGTGCACTCCTGCTGTAGAGGTTGCAAA
Source organism: Rhamphochromis longiceps (assembly GCF_057381845.1). Lineage (NCBI taxonomy): Eukaryota > Metazoa > Chordata > Actinopteri > Cichliformes > Cichlidae > Rhamphochromis > Rhamphochromis longiceps. Next base: position 39,746,939 of record NC_140573.1, read on the forward strand.
CAAAAGGGCACAGAAATAACACGGTCGGTTATTTGTTGGCCGGATTCAGAGGAGTCTACGAACTGGGACAGCCTTCGTCGCATCGCTGTCATGTAATCAGTCTACAAATGTGTCCTCAGGAGGATGCCTATGTTTTGGGACACAGCTTATACCATGTCTGATGCCATACAGCAAATGCATGCAATTGATTTGATTGCTAATGGGTAATTGCATTAAACATTTTACGCATTTAAATTTAAATAGATGTCAACCTATATAGCCCTCCACCCTTCCATTTAATATTACTCCAGATCCATGCCAGTTATTACAGTAGAGTTTAAAAATAAAGAAGTACCAGTTTTGTTATGCCTTACTGTTTATTGTGCCAGTTTTTTATCCTTATTTGTCCTTTGGTATCAATAGGGTATTTCTCATGTGACCTAGTTACTGCAAACCAACACTGATATTTGTTAGTACAATACACACGATACACACTTCTACACTTTTACCACACTTTCATAAACTGAATGATTCTCTTTTTGAAGCACTTGATGTGATGTTTTAGGAAACACTTATTTAATTCACTTCTTCACCAAGAACAAGAAATGGACTTGAATAAAGTTCCTGTCCTCAGAGGACACTAAAAACATTTGTCCATGCAGTATGACCTTGTGGAGGAAGTCACCACACCTCCCTCTGCTGGCTGGATTTATTACACCCATTCGTGGGCTGTCATTAACCATTTGTTGGCAGCTTTCTGCAGTCAGTGTTGCTAAAGGTCACCTAAAAAGTAAAACCTAAAAGGGCACCGACAGCTTGTCACGATTTCTAATGAAAACACATCATGCAGTACACAAATATCAACAAAATATTTTACCAGTATGCAAATGAATGGGGCCAAAAGACACTAATTAAATAACCACAGCGCTTTCTTACTTTATGTACACAGTATTTTGTTGGTTTAATTTTCATTACCATCAACCAAACTTTGTCACTCACACGTTAGTCAACACCACAGCTGAAGCTGCAGTAAATCTGGTGATTTTCTTTTTCTCTCTTTAAAAAGTTGTGAAAAGAATCAGTTCAGTGTATTATGATGTATTCCACTATTAATGTTCATGCTCAGAGCTTAAATAGCATAACTGCAGCATTTTCTTTTCTGCGTCACATACACAGTAAAAAACCAAGTTTAAATTTTACACTTAGGGAGTTAATTTTAACTCTGCTTCAGATAACATTTGGTCCCACTCAAAATTAGAGTTAAATTTACTCTATGGCCAGTGTTAACTTTTCAGTGTTAATTGTACTCAATTTAGTGTAAAAATTAACAACAAAATGTGTAAAAATATTTAACACTGAGGGTTATTCACACTGTTCAGAGTAATTTGATTACACTTTATAGAGCTATTTTTACTCCAAATTTAGTTTAATAATAACACTCTGATGTGTAATAATATATCATTTTTATTTCTCTGTAGTGTGATTTTTTTTCATATTCATCTTATGATGCTATATTACTAAATAACTGTGATCTATCCTACATTATGGAAATAACAAATATACAGGTTAAAGTAACAGCATTTATTATGTTTCTCATTTCAGTGTCATTTAATTAACGTAACAAACCTTTACAATTCACAGTTCTATGATGCTCACTAGAGAAAGCAATATGACATTTCCCCAATGTCGTAGTTGCAGAAAAGTAAAAAAGTTCGTCAGGGATGAACTGTATGATGTACCAAAGACATAATGGGCCCTAAAGAGTTCATCAATGGCTCCTACAGAACCTGTCGCATTACATGGAAGTGCATGCTTCTCAATCACAATGAAGGTGTGAATGCTGCTTCTTGTGGATCCCTGAGTAAGAAGGTAGGGCTGACTGCTTCGGGTGATGTTGTCTAGATGCTGCTGTACACTGGTTCCAGCCTACAACAACACATTAAACAACAGTATTAAGTGACTATCCTCTGACAGTAGATTAGCTCAACTCACTGTCCATGAAAATAGAGGTGATGGAAAGTATATTTTAAACAACATACCTTTGGGAATTTGATGAGGTTATTGACAGCTTGAGATGCAGACATCTTTCCTGGTCTCTTTCGCCCTTGTGCAGATGGTGGTAGCAGATGTAGCAGCAGCAAGATAGTAGACAAGTCACTGTCCCAGCCTACAGACGAATAAATAAAGAATTATTCCAAAAATACATTGAATTGACAGAATTACCTATATAACCAACAATGGCAAATAAAAACAGTCACAATCATACCATTCTCAACTTCAGTACCTGACTCAGCATTGCACATTAACTCCAAGAGCTCTGAGGTGGGGACAAGTCCATGACTTTTCTTTACAACCTTTGCTTTGAGATTGGTGAGCCACCTCTCCAAGAATTTGCTCCCAGTGACCTCACAAAACAGGAGTCGGAAATCTTGTTCTATCAGTACATCAGTATCATTTAAATGATAAGTGAACTTACTTTTGGGAGATTTGCAAACTGAGACGCTTCTTTCCTCCACAGCTTTTCGTTGAATGGTCTTCAACCGCCATGCAATGTATCCTGAACTGCTCTCTGGATCGTAGTAATGTTTCTATGTAATTAAATAAATGAAGAAGGACTATGTTATCAACATTTCTGAGGGCAATTATGTATTTAATGTTGAAAAGTTCCCTTTACTTACATATCCATGTTGTGAATATGGGTCTTCCAGATATGGAGACAGAGCAACAATGCCCTGCGCATACATCACTCTTACGCTTTTAGGGGGAGATGTCCTAGTGTATAAATTCAATAATTGGCATTAAACATCACAATTAAAAATAATACAATGTTTAAAATGTTTCTTTATATCTTACATTTTTGATTCTTACCCATGTCATTCTGTCATCTCAGCCTCAAGTATGTTTCTCATCCGTCTTCTGGTTGCATCTCTCAGAGATTTGGTTTTTGCGTACTCTTAAACCTTTCTATAAAATAGAAACATTACTTAATATTACTTAACATGTCATTAACATTGCTATCAGTTAATTTACACAAAATACATATTTCTTACTAAATAATGAGCAAAACTCTAAAGTAGTGTATGCCTTTGGCATTTGCTTAAAATAATATAAACCAGTAAAGTTAACTTTATGGTAATGTTACCCACTTTTTCTGAAAGTATGTTCGCTTATGTAAGCTAATTAGCGATTATTAGCTTACTGATAAACGGCAATTTAGTTGTTCAAACTGTGCGATTTGACATGTGACAATGATATTATTTAGACAGCATTTAGAAGAAATACATAGTTAAAATGTTTTAGGTTCATATTAACGCAGTGAGAAGATAACAAACATCTAAACTTTTAGCAACTGCTAGCATGTAGCTACTGGAATGCCATTAAAGCACAGCGTCTTACCAGTAGTTTTCTTGGTGACTGTGGTACCTACTACTTTCTGATCATTAAGAAGCTCTTAGCTTCTCACCAAGCTTCTTAATGATGGTATTGTAGTCCATTTCAGCCAAGTTTAAAGTCCCTGACAGCCAATCGTGGAACTCAGAATTCTGGCTGGGTTGTAGGGGATCAAACTCCTGATTTCACTCAGTGACATGCAGGTCAGTTTATACCTTTTCTTTAATGTGGTTTTTTTTTTTTTGTTCTGGATTTTTGGTTGCTATTCTGTCTCTCTTCATTATAATTATACAATAAAAAAAGAGAGGCTTTATTTCCATTTGTTTGGAAGTGAGCAAGCTTATAAATTCATAAATAAATTCAGCAGGGGATAAACAATAATTCCCAATTTATCACAGCATAAACCAAACCCACTAAAATCCCCAAACCAACTTTTGCCACAGAGCTCCTCTGTTATCCATGCATGATTAAGGCCATGCCAAAACGGACTAGCTGACATTCTCCTTCATTATAATGAACATGACACATTCACCATCATGCTGCCAGAAAAAAAACCTCACCAGAATATCAAATATGTATTAATCCATGACCAAAAATAGTCCTTCAAATGTCCTTTTTCTTTGTTTTTCTTTCTTTTCTTGTTCTTAAAAACTGCAGCACCCAGCTGTTACAGGAAGGCTTTCAATGCTAATCCAGGTTAAAAAATAAAGTGTGGACTCTGATTTGCGCTGTAACTTTGCATGCATGAGTGTTTTGCACAGAAAATAATTTATATACAGTATTATGTACTAAAGTAGTCTTCAGGAGTCGTTCTCCAGATGTCTTGAAAAAGCCCTCCTTTGAAAGATGGCTGTTCTATTTTCTGTCAAAATGATCCCACACTGCTTCAATAATGTCGTTCCAACGAGCAACACCTGCAGTTGTGTGCTTTGTGTTTACATTTAAATAAGTGTATTTATGTCAATTCTCTTGGTAAGATTGTTGGTTTAAAATGGAGCACTGTAACAAAAAATAATTTCCCCCAGGGATCAATAAAGTATTCTGATTCTGATTCTGATTATCGTGGTAGTGCTTCTTTGGACATATCTGGTTGTTTGTCATGTTGGCCTTGTTTCACTTTGACATCAATTTATGCTCCTCTATTTGTAAAAATGTTGTTAAAAATAAATACATTTTATCTCAGGTTGTTCTTCTGTTTGCTTGGGACTTGTGGCCGATGGATGCCTTTAATGATGTTTCTTGGTCACCTCTAGAGGGGGCATAACACAAACAACTGTAAGATTTGTCAGTGGAGTCAGTCAAGAATCACATATTTTCTTGGCCTTGATTATTCTTCCTTTGGCTGAGATTTCTGAGGTTTAGTTATGATATAGATTTTGCTGTGTGAGCAATGACAGAAACCTACTTTTTCTTTAAACTTACACTACATAAAAGTCTGTGGGATGGCTGTCTGATGTATACATTACCTGACTTTACAGGGTTTGAGACAGAAAATATGGGATGAGCTTGTAAAATGTGCAAGAGAAGCATTAATGAATTAAAAATGCTCTCAAACCATTTGTGTGTTCCTTAGTTAACTTACAAAATGGTAAAACTCTGCCTATATTAGCTGTTAAACCAGTTTAAATTTACACATAGTAAATTTAAACAAGTACAGCGGTCCCTCGTTTATCGCGAGAGTTACGTTCTAAAAATAACCCGCGATAGGTGAAATATACGAAGTAGCCAGCTTTATTTTTTAGAGTTATTATAGATGTTTTAAGGCTGTAAAACCTCTCACTACACATTTTATACAATTTTCTCAGACAGGCATGAACATTTTCACACTTTTCTCTCTTGTTTAAACTCTCAAAGTTCAAACCTTCGCAGAAAAATAAGTCCAGTATTATAGAATGAAACCAAAGATCAAACCCTGTTTTAGGTCCAGAACATGGGAATAGAGCAGCTGCCAGAGAATTCAACATTAGTTAATCAATGGTACGAAAGTAGAGGAAGCTGAGTAAAGTTTGACTTATCTGACTGTTTTGTTTCGCTTAATGCACCTTATAATCCCGAAAAGTAACTTCTGGACATGCTAAAGGAAGGTAGAAGTCCAACTTTTTGTGCGATGGTTATCATCTTCCTCTGCCTTTTGGGAGCTACCGCAGGCGCCTTTGACGGTGCAAAATGTTTCGTCGACATTGTTGTGTTTGTTGGGGAGAAAACTGACAAACATACAGTGCAGCACTTCAGAGTCACACTGCTAGCGATCAAAGAGTTATGTACATTTGACAAGCTGAACGCATTCTGTACTGGACAGAAGACATGGCAGTAGACTGATTGACTATGGTTGTCAGTTTTGGCCGGCGGTCATAGGTTCTGTCCAATAATATGACGCGAGACTGGAGTAAAAGACATCCATGGTTTGGCACTTTATTAAAGAAGGAGCATGATAACAGCACAAACACTAACCACAACTAAACAAAATGGCTTCCTTTTATACTCTACCTTTTCCAGGTGAGCATCCGGAATAGCCCAAGTATGGGGGTTAACTAATCAAAATGAACACATAACCCTCCACACAAACAAACATACAATAACATTAAAGCACATCACAAACATATACATATTTCCAACACATACTATAAACAAACCAATAACATAAGCTTCACCCATTTCTATCTAAATTAAAACCCTCTTTATCCATACTCCCTAACCTGGCACACTGGTCTGCCCCAAGAGCTCTTAAACAGGTGATTGAGCCGCTTTCACTCTTTTGCTCCACATCCTGCAAGAAGCAACTAGGACAGGTGAGTACCTTTACAAGTTCTCATTTCGCATATATTTAGGTTATTGATAAATGATTAACTGCAAGCAGCTCTAACTTTGGCTCTTCTCCGACACAGGTAGGATGGCCAGTCCCACTGTCTCTTTTCTGTTACAAGCTGTCAATTTAATCGTATGTCAAATAACCTAATAAAAGACTCCATAAGAACTAATGTGTTTTCTTTATTACCCCATTTTAAATTCCCAATCCAACAATTTATTATTAACAATACCAACCAGGTAATGGAACCCCTGGTCTCCATTACAATGGTCTACAGCCAATCAGGACTCAGAAAACAATGCGCTGTTAAAAAAAACAAAAAACAAGCAAAGTTGCACAAAAAAATCCACGAAACAGCGAGGCCGCGAAAGGTGAACCGTGTTATAGCGAAGGACCGCTGTAGGTGTTTAAGAAAACTGCATGTAATCTTCTGCAAAATCCACAGTCACACATTGAGGCATCTAGAGGTCTGTACACGTGACAGAGAAAACAATGATTTTGATATAGCTCGCAGCTTTTGCCAAACATGAAAGACTTTTGAAAATAAGCATTTTGATAGTTTTCAAAGCGCTCAAGAAGCAAAACTGGTAAAAACCACTGTTAGATCATTCAAAGCTTCCCCCTCTGAAGCCTCTGAAATATTTAGCTCAAAATGGACACACAAAGTGTTTTGTGAGGTTTTGGATAAGGCCAGAATGGTGCAGCACTGGGGACAGTTTATTTGCTTTTCATAAAGTCAGAATCAAATCTAAAGTCTCCACTGGTTCAACGTTGTATTTGAAACCACCATAATTGAAGTTTATGTTACTTTAAATAAGGGTCCATGATTAGTGTTTTCATGTCGTCTGGTGATCTCTGGTAAGAAAACAGACTGCAGGGCCCAGAGCTAAAGTTGTTGTGTAATCCCTGGAGAGCTGAGTAATGAGCATGGACTTCAGTCAGCCTTTAGTTCTGTTGCTCCTGAAACACTGACTGCAACAATAGCCTGTATATCACAAATGGATGCACGTTTTAGATGTTAACTAAAATGAAGTTGTGTAGTTTAAAAGTTTAAAATATTTAATTGCTATACTTACCGTAGCTATATCACAAATTGAATTTCTTCAACAGGTTTAGCCTTGTGCTGCCTCCTCCACCACCACACACCCTACACTATCCTCACTGGTCTCTCTAATCCCCAGTCACAGACGGCTGGCTACCACAGTCTGAAATAGGATAAGATGCTGGTATTATAGAAAACACGCTGTCTAGTTCCTATACCAAACATGCTGACACCATCTGAGTTTAAGAAACTATCAATCAGTTACTCTCACATTGTATGTGATCAAAGTGCTGGAGAGACTCCAGGTGAAAACATCTCCTGAACCCTTCTCATTTTTTTATACAGAGCAAATCGGTGAATGAATGAAGCAGCCATCCTGCAGAGAGCTTATGCTTATTTATTTTAGGTAGTAACAGCTGCACGATCCAGGTCACCTTCTTTGAGTTCTTAAGTGTATTTTACTAGGTGGGACCACATCCTCGTTTTAAAGTTGACAGTATTTGTAGTAGCTAATGGCTGATGGCATGAGTATGAATTGCAGTTGCGGTTTGAGGAAGGCCTCAGAGGGGAATGGTGATGGCTCCTGGCTAAACTATCTCCAATTAACACAAGAGAGAGAAGCAGCAGGAAACATCAGGAAACACATGGATGAACCATCTCATGGATCACTGACTACCAGACAGACAGACTGCACTGTGTGAGATTGGGCTGTTTGATTTGGTGATGCGCAGTTCAGGAGCTACACGGGGAACTGTGGTGTCTCCATTCCTGTTCACCTTGCACACCTCAGACTTTAAGACTCGTACCACTGACAGAAATGAGCAAGGCACTAGTGTGGTTGACGAGTTGACAATGACATTGTTTTTTTTTTTTTTATCTGTAACGTTATTAGCTCATCCAGCAGGCATGTCCATCTTTTAGATACAGTCTGTGGTTTAAAACTACAGAGAATGTGAAAAGCTAGATGAATTAATGACATAAACTGAAGTTATACACACGCCGTTTTTAATCGATCCTTTCCCCCCTTTTTGTTCCGATTTGATCTAAAATTGTGCTTTCGTTTGTTTTCACGTGTTTTTACACACTTATTACGAATTTTAATTTCATGCACAGAAAAATAAGATATTCATCCAACAATTAACTTGTGTAAGTTATAAATCAACAAATCCATTTTTGGATCACATATTTAAATGTGTTCATTCTATGTAAAATCCCATGTGGAAAAGGAACAACGGAGGTTTGTGTTTCATGTGTTTTATATCCTCTTGCATTTAAATGATCTGAGAACAAGTAGATGAATGGATGGATGAATAGATGGATGGATGGGTGAATTTAGTGTTAGAGGTAACGGGGCTCTTGATATATTTTCTGGAATGGATAACCCATCATTTGACCAAATGCACTGAATGATGCACTTGGCTCATTTTTAGGTATTCTCTCTCAGTGCCCCATCCAATGACCTCTGGCTGCTTATGGACTTTGAAAATATAATGAGCACCCTCTCGAGCAAACTAAATGCCAGGATCACCTGAGCTGCACTTTAGATTCATTTAATTTGCCGTGGAAAAAATGCACAAAGATGAATTAAAATGACCCCAAAATTGAAAGTAATAAATGTAATGAGAAAATGCCCAAAGAAAAGCAGAACAGAAAAATTCTGTTAAGTTCACAGAATAGAGCCATATCTGTACTTTGAACAAAACTAATTATGATGTGACTGGTTGCATAAAGGTAACATGTTGCTGTTTGGCAGGTTTGGTTTTTGATCATTTGATTATAGACAAAGGCATGAAATTGACAATGTCTCATTGCAGCTTGAAGAGACGACTGATGAAATCACTTGAGATAATCTCTCGAAACATTTAGAAGAAGAACATGCAAAACCTGCAAAAATTGAAAAAGGAATGTTTTTCATTATTCATTGCATCTTTAAAGTTTCATTGAGCCTTTGCTGTTAAATGTCATCTTTACACGTGCCAAGTCAGTGCTACCATATGTAGAAGCGTCACTGTGCTCCTTTCAGATTAATCCTGTGGATTGAGGTCAAATGACCCAGATCGGGTGTGTTTGATGTCGGCCGTTTTGTACACACAAGAACATTTTAGAGAAAGACTAAAACCCTCACATCACAGAAAAAACAAAGGTCCCTGTATGCAGTAAATCAACCCTCCACTAATTTCAAATTTCAACTTGAGTTATTTAGTCATGTCTTACGTTCTTCTTTTTAGAATAATGGAATTCCACAAAAAACTATATATTATTTGATATAAACTTTTACAGATTATTCATAAACTGACATTTTTGGATTCCTTCCTCAGATTTTGGGTATATTTTTGAGGCTTTTCATCAGTACCAACACTTCCACTCCCCTCAGTAGTGACAGATATCAGCTTCTTCAGACACTGCCATTTTTAATGCCCATTGACTCTGGAACTGTTTTTCTATTGTCTCTTCAATTTGATCCACTAGTGTTGCTGATTTCAAGACCTTTGGATGCACATTTTCTGCAGTGAGCATACTTTTGTAACGTTTTGGGATTTTGTAAGATTGTCTCTCTTACAGGCTGCACAGAAAAATGAAGGGAACACTAAAACAGCTTCTAGGAGCCTGGTGAAAGCAATGTTAAAGTTAAAAATTTTTACTGATACAGAGCAAAATGTTTTAACAAAAGTTCAAATCTGAAATCACAGACCAAGCCTGTTCAGTTGTGTTCATATATGCCTGACAGCCCCTGAGCATGTTTCTGATGAGACAGTGGACGGTGTCCTGGGGAATCTCCCAGAATATTTGGCAGGGTTGACACACTGAGGCCTTTCCCTTAGAGAGAGAGCAAAGAGTTCAGTCATTTGGGAGGGTTTTAGAGTAGAGCCGTTATTGGTCCACATTGAAAGGAGGAGCCATCTCAACTACCCCTGCGATCTGGCCCCCGGATAAGAGCAAGAAACTCCAGTCACACGAGGCCAGGCATTGCCCTTTGTCGGGAATCCAGGGCCCACTGCATCAGCATAAACTCTCGATGATGGATTCCATCCCAGCACCGTCGAGTACTTTACGGTGGCACTGACCTGTGAGCACTAAATGCCACCCTCATGGATTCTGTATCTGACAGTTTATTTGAATCAGGCACCTGAGTAGCCTGCTGGAGGCCATATTGTAGGTCTCTGGCAGTGCTCCCCCTGTTCCCCCCACAGTTATTACAGTTTGAAAATGTTAAGCTTTAGTTTAGCGTCTATTAGTTTGAGTCTTAGTTTTAGGCTTTAATGATTATTTTTGTATGCAGGGAATATATCAGAGGCAAAATAGTACAGGTATTACAATAAAAACACACAACCTTTTGAACGCAGTTGACTCAAAGTGTTGCAGACGTCCAAAGTCTCAATAAATATATATGTCAAAGCCTCATCAGGCAAGTTTTAATACATGTTTTATTTATGTATTTATTTATACCAAATTAATTAAATCATTTCAGTCCAAAATTCAAAATTTTATTTGTATTTTAGTTAACAATTTTAAAAAATATATATAATTTTAGTTTTTAGTTTAGTTGTAGTTAACTGTAATAACCTTGGCTCCTCCTCACACCAAAGAGCAGAGAATGGTCCTGCTGGTGGTGACAGTAGGACAATAATGGTACATCTGATCAAACATCTTCCAGTTTCAAACTACCTGCAGGAACACAGCATTTAAACACACATCTGTGATGTATTTTATTTGTCTGCTAATTTGAAATCCAAAGGTTTGTACATATGTTTAATTATCTGTGTGTGCACTGCACTGAGCAGAGGGTGAGGACTTGGCAGTGCCTGCAAGACTGTTGGGCACATGACTGCCACCTCCCTTATCACGGCCACCACAGACTGCTTTTCTTTACAATCCTTCAAAGGGCCAGAAACTTAGTCAGTTGACAGTTCTCAAAGAAGATCAGCCATAGAGTCAATTGGAATCTATTTGTTCTAGATGTTAGTAAAACTATACAAATCTAACAAATTAACTTTTCAATCATCACTATTTCTGAATACCAGTATGTGCATCATAGGTTAGTACTTACTGTGCTATATCATCATTTTCGAATGCTTGCTTACAGTCAGCTTAAGTTGTATCAGGTAACATCAGGTAGTTTTAAATGTTAAACCATACAGTGGTAAATGGTAAGATAATGAACTGTGCTCATTTGTGTCTTTTTTAAATGATCTGTTCCCAAACTTTCTGTCAGGTCCCTTTCATCACTGCAATTTTTAAAAAAGCCAACCAAACCTAAAAACCACTGTATGCTGTAACTTCTGTTATTGGCTCTACAGTTCACCTGTTGTCATTTTCATTTGCACCTTCATTCAAATGGACATGCATGAGCTTTCTTTTTTAAAATTTTATTTTTAGGATGTAGAGCTCTTCTCTTCCTCATTCCATGTCTCCTCCATCAAAGTGACCTTTAGACTGACACAATCTGTAAGTCTTAAGAAGTCAAAGTCCCAATTCCTAAAATGCGTCTGAAGGAAAGAGGGCGCACTGGTGTTATCCTTAGCAAAACTCTTTTCAGCACTACCAGTTATAAAAGAGGCGTGACTTGCAAATGTAAATGTATAAGTAATAATTATATAAAATGATTTAACATTTCTGTTACCGGTGGTAGAACAATCCAAATATCGATAGTAGCAATACTGATGGTGTTGGTGTTGAATTGATCCAAGCACGATAGGATCAATACTTTGTTTCTGTCCCACTGAATTGTGTTAAGTAAATTATTTTAGGGGGAATTAAAAAATATACCTCACGCATTCATTCTGAAAAATGCCGCCTGCATCTTTTTGTGATGTCATGTCTATTTTATTTGTAGCCTGTAGCAGTTTGAACAACAGAGGTTCACCCGAAGTGTTTTAGAGACATGTACATTTACATTCCAGAGCTTCAAAGAAACAAAACCCTGTTTTAGAATACATGAATAACTGGAAGGAGTGTTTTATTCTTTGTTGTGTTGTCTATTGTGGATTTAGTGGTCATTAAAATGTGTTCAGAAACTGATGACAACTCATGTAATAAGTCCTGCCACTCTGATCTCCCCAACACAAGCTGCTTATGATGGTTATCAGTATTGGTACTGGCAATACTTACTTCAGTACTTGGCATAGATCATGCCAATATTTGCAGTAACCCACAGCACTACTCTTATCCTTCTTTGTGTGTGTGTTTGTAATAAACACACAAAAATGTATAACATCCTCATTTTTTCCTTACATTACAAAGAGGAAATATAATTAAAGCTAAATTCATAACAATGCCAAGCTCATCTGACAGAGATTAAAGTGCAGCAGTAGACCAGACAGACATTTTCAGAAGCAATCCATATGAATTTAATATAATTAAATTATAACTAATTATTAATTATAATTAATTATTAAAATATTATATAACTATTAAATTATTATATTAAAGACATGTACTTTGTTTAAACGCTTAAAACGCCAGAATCTATTGTCTTTTTCTCCGCTGTGGTGTTTCCACGCCACTCCAAATCAGGGTCTAGGGATGGTGACAAAAAACAAAAAAGCTGGGCTGCTCGGATCACGATCTAAAACGGAGACGGGGCAGGCAGCGCCGCCCTCTGTGGTGCGCAACAGCTCAACGTCAGGCAGCGGCTCACTCAGGAAATTCAAATAGCGATCTGTCCACAACACAGCCGCACGCATCTTTATGCTCCAAGGTCATCGCAGCCGGCAGCCCGCGGAGGACACGCACGCACAGCCTCCTTCAGAAGGTAAAGTAACATCCAGTGGCCGGTTGTCATTGACTGCAGTGAAGGACGCGCCGACGTTGCCGGTGAGCCCGAGGATTAACCGAGCGATGCAGGGATGCGTGTGCGCTGCGGTGAATGAGCGCTGTAGCCTGTCAAGACAGCGGCTTGCGGCGCTGCAAGTGTCCCAGTCGGATGGGTGACCGCATTTTATGATGCGTTCAGGAGCCTTTGAAGAGAGGAGAGAAGGGAAACCCATCTGCCGCTTTGCTGTCAGTTGTCGCAGGTGGAAGAGCTGAGGTGCACAGTCCTAAAATATATTTGCACTGATTTTTGGGCTGTTTTGAAGCATCCGGTTTAGCAGGCCGTGAGCATTAAGACTGGCTTCATCCGGTCAATATCCGGTCTCAATCAGCAGCATCATATGATTAGGCTGCAGTGCTGAGGAATCACTCTCCGGTTCCTGCGCCTTTCCAGCTATAGGCATTTCTGATCGAGTCGAACTTTGAAAGAGAAAAAAGTATATTATTATCTTAGGATGTCACAAGTATTTATGTCCACGTCAGGTCTGGTTCACTCCTGCTCAGTTGGTGATCTGTATGAATAACTTCACATTCTGCATGTGATGAATACCCTATGTGTATTTAGCTTAAATGGCAAAAAGCTTACACGACCCCAGTTTTAGGTTTGAGTAGAAGTGAAAAAATGAAGTCTGTAGTTTGTAATCTATGATCCTGTCGTGCAAGTTGGCTGTGACAGAGCATCTTAGCAGGTTATCAAATATGTGGTTGTAACAGCGCCCTCCGTGGTGAGATGCTAAAATGCTAAAGCACAGGCAGAGTTGTAAACTGAAGATCATTAAGTTCTAGGTGGCTTACAGTAGCTAGTATAAACCGGATTTATCAAACCACTTGTGGCCATAGGAGCAGAACTGAAATGTTCTGAGTCGAGTTTCAGTGTGTTAAATGTCTCATGAGTACAACTTTTCAGTCACAATTTGTTATTAAAAAGTAACGTCATTTTAATGACATTTTGCTAGCAGATGAAAAGGTCTTTTGCATCCATTATTTATTTGCATTAGATTTACATGGGACTATGCATAAACTTTAAAAAAAAAAAAACTTTAAAAAGCTCACAATTTTTGGAAATACTGTTTTTAACTTTCTTGCTGAGAGTCTGATAATAATATTGTTACCCGCACCAAAAAAATGAAACTACCATCAGCAGCTAGTTAGCTTAGTATAGCATATAAACTGGTCAGCAGCTAGCTTGCTTTGTACCAAAGGAAAGAAAAATAAAACATGCTTCAGCTCCTCCAAAGCTCACCAGTTAACATGTCAAATCTGTACATCTGTGTTGTTTTATGAGGAGATGTGTGGGACAGTTTTTTGACCAGGTGCAAGCACGGCTAACCAGCGAAAACTTATAATTGCTATAAAGTAATACGTGTGATATTAGTCATCTGTGCTCCTTTAACTTACTTTACTGATATGTCCGGAAATTTCTTATGATTAGAATTTCCATTTTAGCTTTTTTTTAATATCCTAAGTTTGTCATATCATGCCCTTCCATCAGAAACGAAGTTAGCATTTTTCTCTATTTAGTCTCCGTCCTATTTTTGTTGCTTTTAATGTTGTCTTGTCTGTAGATTTAACCTAAACAGTCTGCAGTTTACAATGTCCACACTGTTTGTTTCTCCGAAAGCAGTGACCTTTCTGACCATGTGGGCAGAAATCTTAAAATGTGTGTTGTTGTTTGTTTTTAACTAAGTTACTCTTTGACTAGCATTTATGTCTTTGCCCGAGGAGATTGTTGTTGTAAATGTTATACTTACAGTTGTGGTCAGAAGTTTACATTCACTCTTCATGAGCATGAATGTCATGGTAATTTATTTGAACTTTTTTTCTGGGTGGAATGATTGTACAGCATATATCTTTAATGTTTTTTAAGAAAAACAAGAATCAGGTGAACAAATTTGAATTCATTTTATATTTGTCTCTAATGCACACAGGGCCAGTATTCATAAAGACTCAAATATATAGATTCATTTAAATCAATTAATAATTGAATTGGTTCTAGGGCTAGGTTTCAAAGGCTTATTCAGTTTATCTTTGCGAGCATAAAACGTATTTGTTTGACAGCATTCCAATACTCAAAACAATGGGGAAGTCCAGCTAACTCCACAATTTTCAAACTGACACAAATTAGGAAAGTCTCTTGAGGTTCATAAGTACAAGTTGTTTTTATGTGTCATCACTTTTCCAAAATCTGCATGAAGAGCTAAACCGTCAATCTAAGGTGAGAGGAAATTGGTTAGGAGAACCAGAAACAATCCAGGAATCACCACGGCTCCGGCTTGCCATGAATTGAAAAGTGCTGAAACCCCACCATAACTGTCCACGTAGAAGTGAGTTTTAGATGGACATGGGCCAAGGGTGCTAACCAGCAAAAGAAACCCTTGCTCCAAAATACACAACTTCAAGCTCAATTGAAATTTGCAGCTATACACATAAAAAACAAAATGCCTATATAGCTTTTTTTTTTTTTTGGTCACATTAACAAGAGGTACAGTATGTTTGAATGGTGTCACGGTCCTGGGTCTTATGACCCAGTGTTTTGAGTTTCAGTTCTTTTGATGTTCATAGTGTATGTTTAAGCTTATCAGGTTTCCTAAGTTTATTTGTTATCATGCCTAAGTGTTTCTAGTTCTTATTATTTCCCCCTCGTGTTCCAACTATGTTAAATCTCCCTTGCCCTTCGTGTGTTTCATGTCTGTTGTCTTATGTTGTTATGTCTGCCTCTCATGTTCCTGTTTCATTTTGGAGAGATCTCGTGTTTTTATATTATGGATTATGTTTTGAGTCCTTTGTGGTACTGTTTCGTGTTTCCCTAGATCTCAGTTATGGTTATCTTAGGTTTTGCTCTTTGGCTTCGTCATATGGCTTCCCTGTGTTCCATGTTATGTCCACTGTGATGGTTTTGTACCATATTTCAGGTTCCTATATTCTGTCTCCCCAGTTGCTGTTAAGTTTGCATGTTTAGAATTCAGTCAGTGTGTTTCCTGTTTTACTTTGAAGGTCCATGTCTCATGTGAGTGTTTCTAGTTTTGCTTCCCTTGCCTCGTCCTGCTTTATTACCCTCAGCTGTTCCTCCATGTGTTCCCACTTCCCCTAATCACCTCCTGTGTATTTAAGTCCTCTGTTTTCAGTGTGTGATTGTCAGGTCGTCTGTTGTCCACGCCATGTTTCCCATGCCATGCTTCCAAGTTTCTTGCCTAGGTTTTTCTTATTGCTTGTTTAGATTCCCCAGTTTAGGTTTGTGTTAATTTTGCTTCAGTTTGCCTTGCCCTTTGTTTGTACCTCTTCTACTAGCCTTATTAAACGGCTCGCCTTTTGTTAACATTTCAAGTTCTGTTCCCTGTTCCTTGGCGTCTGCGTTTTGGGTCCTTTTTCAATTCATACAGTCTGCCCTCGCCAGACTGTGACAAATGGAGTTAAGGTGAGGCTGTCAAACCTGAGAACACTGTTCCAACTGGGATGATCTGATATCCTCGTGTCGATGTTGTTCCCAAATCATCATAATAAATGTTGTTCCAGGTTCAACATTGCAAGTGACCAATCACATTGTTGTGACGTCCCCCTTTTGTGCCTTTGAAAAATACCGCCTTAAAAAAAATCTACTTCACTTGTGACAAGAGAAACCGCTTCTGTCCGCCGATCCAGGAACTTGAATTCTTTGCATTTCAGGATACTTTCCTTTAATAAACGGTAAGCATTATACATATTTGTGGCGTGGGTGTGGTCCTTGGCCAGCTGCAGAGGAGGGGTGACGCAGTGAGCTCCCGGGGCGGCGCAGGGGCGGGGTGAACAGGTGTGCTGGGATCTGACAGTGATTGTGTCTCTTTATATGTTGGCAGTGACAGACGGAGACGGAGGTGACAGCAGAGAAAGAGAGCGCGGGAGTATATGTGTCCACGTACAACCCCGAGTTTAATAAATAGTTCTGCATTGTCAAAGTCGCTCCGGCTGGTATTTCTTGGGTCCACCGTTACACTGGTGCCGAAACCCAGTCGTGATGTCCGGTCCCCTGCCGGCTCCCCCTGCTCCCCCGGCGGCGCCGCCGCCCGCCCCGCCGCCCGCCCAGCCGCTGCAGATCTTGGGCCAGATGATGGTGGACATGGCGGCGATGGCGGCTCGTCAGGCGGCCACGCAGGACCAACAGTTGGCGTTGCTTCGCCTGCAATCGGAGCAGCAGACCGCGGCTCTGGGGCAGCTGCTGGGGAATGCGGCCGCGCCGGCTCCCGCCCCTCCGCTGTCGGTGACGTTGCACCGGATGCGGGATGGGGAGGACCCGCTGGTTTTCATCGAGGCTTTCCAGGCCACGGCGGTGGCCTGTCGTTGGCCGGAGGAGGAGTGGGCCGCCCGGCTGCTGCCGCTTCTGTCGGGTGAGGCCCAGACGGCGGCGCTGAGCCTGCCCCCCGGCTCGCGGGGGGTGTTCGAGGACGTGTGCCGGGCGGTGCTGGATCGTTTGGGGCTCTCCCCAGAGGATTACCGCCGTCAGTTCCGGGCCAGCAGGATGTCGGGGGGGGAGCGGCCGTTTGCCTGGGCTCGGCAGCTGGAGGATGCGGCAGCAAGGTGGCTGCGACCGGGCCCCTCGGCTGGGGAGACGTGGATGCTGAACATGGTCGTCCTCGAGCAGTTCGTGGGAGGCCTGCCCGAGGCGACGGCTCGTTGGGTTCGCTGCCACCGCCCGGCGGATTTGACGGCGGCGGTGACGCTGGCAGAGGACCATCTGGCGGCCGACCCGGTACCGGGCCGTGAGGAGCCGCGGCGGGGCGCCCGTGTTCCGCCGCCCAGGCCACCGGCGGCGGCGTCGCAGAGGAGAGGCGGCGGCCCTGCGGGAACGGAGCAGGCAGCAGGGTGGAGCCCCAGGAACCCGTTCCGGCCGCTGCTTCCCGCCGGAACCCCGGCGGCCGCCGAGGTTGCCCCGGAGCCACGGGGAGCCGCACAGACGCCGGGGCCGGACTGTTGGAAGTGTGGGCGGCCGGGGCACCTGCGCCGAGACTGTCCGCTCATGGAGGTGGGGCAGGTGTTCCGCGTTGCCGGCGCTCCAGCGCCCGCCCCCGGTCCAGGAGTGACGTACCGCGTGCCGGTAAGGTGTCAAGGGGGTATTCGCCATGCTTTGGTGGACACGGGCTGCACGCAGACTCTGGTCCACCAAAGTTTGGTTCGCCCCGGGGCATTGTTGGAGGCTGACTGGGTGGAGGTTAAATGTGTGCACGGGGATATTCACAAGTACCCAGTAGTGTCACTGTTGCTGAAATTCAGGGGCAAAACGCATAGAGTGAAGGCGGCGGTTAGCCCGCGCCTGTCGCATCCCCTTATTTTGGGTACGAATTGGCCGGGGTTCCACAGCTTACTGGGGCAGTACGCGGGGATGCGATCGCGGTCTGTAAATTCGTGTGACGTTTGCGCGGCGCTCGGCGGTGACGCGGGGTCGACCGACGCTGACTCTGGGGGGGAGGAGGAGGCGGGGACTTCCACGGAAGCCCCGCCGCCTCCCGTTGTGTACCCCACGGAAGATTTTCCACTAGAGCAGTCTCGGGACGACACCCTACGCTCAGCCTATGACCAAGTGATGGATATTGATGGTCGCTCGGTGCGCCCCGACGCTGCGCGAACGTACCCTCATTTCCAATTGCGGAACGATCGGCTTTATAGAGTGAGCCGTGACACTCACACTAATGAAATCCGCACACAGTTATTGGTGCCGCAAAGCCGCCGGGAAATGATTTTCCAGGCGGCTCATTCGAACCCCATGGCAGGGCACTTGGGTGGCGAGAAAACTCTGGAGCGCATAATGGCCCGATTCTATTGGCCGGGCATTTGGGCCGACGTGCGCCGCTGGTGTGCGTCGTGCCCCGAATGCCAGCTGGTTAACCAGCCGGCCGTGCCAAAGGCGCCGTTGCGCCCATTACCGCTGATGGAGATCCCGTTTGAGCGTATTGGCATGGATCTCATCGGGCCATTGCACCGGAGTGCACGCGGCTATCGCTTTGTGCTGGTCCTGGTGGACTACGCAACGCGGTACCCGGAAGCAGTGCCGCTACGCACCATTTCAGCGAAGAGCGTGGCGCAGGCACTGTTTCAGGTCATCTCCCGAGTCGGTATTCCGAAAGAAATACTGACTGACCAGGGCACGTCGTTCATGTCGCGCACGTTGCGGGAACTGTACGAATTACTGGGTATTAAATCTATTCGGACCAGCGTCTACCACCCTCAGACTGATGGGTTGGTGGAGAGGCTGAATAAGACTTTAAAATCCATGATTCGTAAGTTCATTCGCGAGGATGAACGCAATTGGGATCGCTGGTTAGACCCTCTGTTGTTTGCAGTGCGGGAGGTGCCCCAGGCCTCCACGGGATTTTCTCCCTTCGAGCTGTTATACGGCAGGAAGCCGCGGGGGGTGCTCGACCTGATTAAGGAAAACTGGGAGGAAGGTCCGAGCCCTGCGAAAAGTGAAATTCAGTACGTGCTGGACCTGCGAGCAAAGCTGCACACACTGGGGAGGCTCTCACGGGAGAATTTGCTCCAGGCCCAGCAGCGGCAGCGACGCCTGTACGACAGAGGGGCTAGACTCAGGCAATTTTCACCGGGAGATAAGGTGCTTGTGTTACTTCCTTCTTCCAGCTCTAAATTGCTCGCCAAGTGGCAAGGACCCTTCGTGGTCACACAGCGAGTGGGGGACGTTGATTATGAAGTGGTACGGTCGGACAGGGGCGGGGCCACGCAGATTTACCACCTCAACCTCCTCAAAGCCTGGAGGGAGGCGGAGACCGCTTCTCTAGTGAGCTTGGTAAGAGGGAGAGATGAGTTGGGGCCGGAGGCGCCAAAGTCTAGCATCCCCGCCTCCCTCCATTGCAGTGACCATCTCACACAGGCCCAGAGGGCGGATGTTGCTGCATTGCAACAGCGCTTTGCCGACGTGTTCTCCCCCTTGCCCGGCCGTACTTCTCTCATAGAGCACCATTTTGAGACGCGGCCTGGCGTGACGGTGCGTACAGGCTGCCGGAACATAGAAGGCAAATTGTTTTCCGGGAATTGAAGGAAATGCTGAGGCTGGGAGTAATAGAAGAATCACACAGTGCTTGGTGTAGCCCCATCGTCCTTGTAGTAAAGAAGGATGGGTCTATACGGTTCTGTGTCGATTATCGCAGAGTGAATGAGGTGTCACGTTTTGATGCTTATCCCATGCCCCGGGTCGACGAGCTCCTGGACCGGTTGGGCACCGCTCGCTTTTTTACGACTCTGGATTTAACCAAGGGCTACTGGCAGATTCCCTTGTCTCCAGAGTCCCGGGAAAAGACGGCCTTCTCCACTCCGTATGGGTTGTACCAATTCGTGACGCTTCCGTTCGGCTTGTTCGGCGCCCCTGCCACTTTTCAGCGCCTCATGGACCGGGTGCTGCGGCCCCACGCTGCCTATGCTGCCGCCTACCTAGACGACGTCATCATTTACAGTGACACGTGGGCGGGGCATGTGCGGTGTGTGGCCGCGGTGCTGGAGTCCCTGAGGCAGGCGGGGCTCACGGCCAACCCGAAGAAGTGTGCGGTTGGACGGAGGGAGGTACAGTATTTGGGGTACCACTTGGGGAGCGGGCAGGTGCGACCTCAAGTGGAGAAGACGGCGGCGATTGCATCCTGCCCGCGTCCCAAGACGAAAAAAGAGGTGAGACGGTTTCTGGGGCTGGCCGGCTATTACCGGCGGTTCGTCCCAGGGTTCGCGGACCTGACCAGCCCCCTGACTGATCTCACCCGCAAGGGTGCCCCAGATCTGGTCCAGTGGACGGAGCGGTGCCAGGCGGCGTTTGTGCAGGTGAAACGGGCTCTCTGTGGAGAGCCGCTGCTGTTCACACCTAACTTCTCCCTCCCTTTTTGTCTGCAGACTGACGCCTCGAGCAGAGGGCTGGGGGCCGTTTTGTCCCAGCAGGTGGGGGGAGTTGACCGGCCGGTCGCTTACATCAGCCGGAAGCTCACGGACCGCGAGTCACGGTACAGCACCGTGGAGAAGGAGTGCCTGGCAATCCGGTGGGCGGTCGACTCCCTTCGCTACTACCTCCTGGGCCGCCCGTTCACCCTCTGCTCGGACCACGCCCCGCTGCAGTGGCTCCACCGCATGAAGGATGCCAACGCCCGGATCACTCTGTGGTATCTGGCCATGCAGCCCTTTAAGTTCAAGGTGATCCATAGGCCGGGCGCGCAGATGGTCGTGGCCGATTTCCTCTCTCGCTCGCGGGGGGGGGAGTAGGTTCGGCCGGATGGGCCCCGGCCTCAGTCGGGCGGTGGGGATGTGTGGCGTGGGTGTGGTCCTTGGCCAGCTGCAGAGGAGGGGTGACGCAGTGAGCTCCCGGGGCGGCGCAGGGGCGGGGTGAACAGGTGTGCTGGGATCTGACAGTGATTGTGTCTCTTTATATGTTGGCAGTGACAGACGGAGACGGAGGTGACAGCAGAGAAAGAGAGCGCGGGAGTATATGTGTCCACGTACAACCCCGAGTTTAATAAAAAGTTCTGCATTGTCAAAGTCGCTCCGGCTGGTATTTCTTGGGTCCACCGTTACAATATTGTCCTTACAGAGGCGGTTTCTCTTCCCGCAAGTGAAGTAGATTTTTTGAAGGCGTTTGTTTTTTTTCGAGGTCGCGGATGACGTCAGCAGAAGGTCACTTGCAATGTTGAACTTGGAACAACATTATTTATGATGACAAGGGAACAACACGAACACGAGGATATCAGATCGTCCGTACCAACTGTCAGGCACGGTGGTGGTATCATCATGCTCTGGGCCTGTTTTGCACAGTGGATGGAATAATGAAGAAGGACTACCTTCAAATTATTTAACTTCACTTCACATCAACAGCTGGATGATAGAAACTTGGACACAACTGGGTTTTCTAACAGGACAGGACTGTTTTGGAAACCTGCTAAACCTCTGGATTAGGTTTCATTAGTATGACCTCATGAACACTAAACATGGCGTATACTCCACACTGAGAAAATATGTTACTTACTTACTGTTAATCACTTAACATCCAGAATAGTCAAACTACAGCCAGGCCTTGGGTTTCAGCATTGTTATTTTGTCATGTAAAACCCATGTAAATGCACTCTGACAGCAGCTGCCTCCTCAACAGTGTACTGCAAATCACGAAAACACAACAGTTAAGAATAAGTAAGAGGGTCAAAGATTCCAAGTACGGAGCAAGCCTCCAGACTCCACAGATCAGCTCGATAAAACGTCCACAGGATGTCCCTAAACATGGCCTATCCAGAAGCTTAACCCACAAGACCCAAAGGATCTGGTACCACAGGTCACCCTCAGAAGTTCCATACCTTGATGGATCAGCAGTACAGTTGCAAGGGTTTGAAAAATAGTGATAGTTCACAAATGAAAAAAAGTTAGCTCCCTACATTAAAAAGAGAAAAGAAAGAGCAAAGAGCAGACTCAAACTGATTCTACCTGATTCTTATTTGAAAGATGGAAATCATGCCAGATGTGAACCCACCCATGACACACCATCACAGAACCACTCGGCACTGATCAAAAACTACAAAAACAGTTTCTTTGGACTCTTATGATGGCTAGTTAAGTTTTTTTTGGTACCCTATTCGTCAAGTAATAAGGTACAAAAAGTACAAATATTCTGAGCAACAGAATTAGTATCATTACATAACATTAGTATCCTTCCCCCCATACACATTTCTAGACATGACTAACGTTTGCTGTCTGACTACTAAATATAACATGATTACAGTTCTGTGACCTTCATGACATGGTCAGAGGTGTGTAGCGGAGAGGGAGCTCAGGATTGGATGTTTAATATGGGTGTTGGCAGCCCATATGGAAAAGTGAATAAGCCTCCCAGCATGCTCTTGTGTCCACACATGGAATTTATTTTCTAAATCAAGGCATCCCGGAGTTAGTAAAAGGCCAGAAGCTGAGGAGAAAGGGAACTACAGTGTTAGTGTACTTTATGGGGAGACCCTCTGCCTGATGGCCTTTTTAATCAGAAAGCAGATTTTAAAGGAATTATTTCTTTGTGAAAGAATATGGGCGAGTGTGTTTGCCTGACTGCTGAAGTGAGATTAGATTGTTGTTGTGATGATAAGAAGATGGCATGTGTGCTTTAGTCAACATTTAGAGAGGTGTTTATTGGGTTAATAATGAACTTCTATTTTAACAATGGGTGTACTGTTACTTGGAGGTTACCTTAGAGCTAATCTTCCATTGCCATAACTTCAAGTCCCAGCATGAGGCTTTGGCGGAGTCAGGAGGAGGCGGGGGGCATGCTGGCAAGCTGAGTGTAGAGGTCAAGTTTCCTTTTGTACTTACAGGATATGTTCACCTGAATAGCTTTTAAGTGAAGCTTTTGAGTATTTCTTCTGTTCAAGGTCTTCACAAATACAGACAAATCCTACGCTTTAATTTATCTCCTCCAGGTAAAACCGGTGTCCTCTTGCTCCGTAACTCTGATTTAGTTAACCTTCTGTTGTCCTTCATTACAATTCAAGTCTTACAAGGCTCCACAAAAGCCCATTAAAAAACATTAGTAATTGACCACTGCTCAACCTTCCACTATCAGTAAAAGTGGAAAAAGTACTTCAACATATAAGAATTCAAAGAAAACTTTTAATTAGATGTGAACATGAAAATGTGGAATTGTTGCTCTTCTGAAGGATGTCTTTGCTGTTCTTTTCATCCTCCTTTAATGGCCCCTGAAGGCTACCTTTAAAAGGTGTCTGCAATATCTCTCTCAGGAAACTATAATTAACCTCCATCTAAAAATAATAACTGGATGTTGAAGTTGTGTTGGCAGAGTTTGAGAATCATGATTCCCTTAAGGAGATATTAAAGTTTAAACCTGTGGTAATCAGTGTTTTTGTAATAACAATAAATCAAGTTCTCAATGTGTTTTGTACAAGGAGTTGTTGCACTTACTGTTTTAGAGTCTTTAAGCTTTTCTAATGTGATTTTTTATGGCCTCTAGCTTTACTGCAGAGCCGATATAGGATATTTAAGCCTGATACAGATATCAATATTAGGTAATCTGATATATGAGACAATATTATTTATTTTTGAGATACATCAAATAAACAGTTTTCACTTCAATTTGTTATGTTTAGTTATTTATTTACTCATTTTAGCTCTGCACCATTCTGCCCGGATCATCTGGTTGTTGTGTTTTTGGTGTGGATGACAAAGTTTTCAATGTCAACACACGTGACGTGGCTGGAGGATGTTTCTCTCGTCTCGTCTGCTTCTTCATCATTCAGTTATCGGGTGTTATAAATTCAGATACTAATAGATTGGCAGAATGCTAATGTCAGATTTGGATCTACACATGATCATATGTAGTCATTGATTTGCTGCTACTACCGTTAGCAGGAAATGCAGTAGGTCTGGTGTGCCAACTCAAAGAGGGCAAAGTTCATTTATTCCTCTTTACTGACATGAAATCCAACACTGAGTCTCAGCTTTGTCCTTGTTGTGAATGAAACCTGACATTCTTCTTCATGTCTTGGCTTCCTACCAAGGCACTAAGTGATGTCTTTCTAGGACACACACATACACATTCACACAAAAACACAAACACACAGATGTGAGCAGACCTGTTTGCACGGAGAACATTTCTTGTCATAATGCACAGTTACTGTAACCTTAACCTGTCACGACTAACCAAACTCTAACCTTACCCTACAAACAAAGACTTGTAGCTCAAACAGCACACACATTCTGTCCAGTATGTAACCCAGCTTTTGCCAGTTCTATGATTTGATTATAGAAACTCTATTTTGGTTTCTGCTCCCCTTGCCGTGTCCTTGCTGCCCCCTCCACTGAGCTCTGTTGTCCGGATAAGACTCATCAAGGTGAAGTCAGGTGGTCAATTCAAGTGCACTGAGATCACACAGGCCCAAAAAAACTCAGTCTGTTCAGCTTGAGCGACTCTGTGCATGGCTCCACACTTGTTGAGAAATGCGGTTTCACAATCGCTCTGTAGAACACTTTCTAACATGGTGACTTGTGATGGATTCTTTGGGGGATTTATTATGATGCTTGAAAAATGCGGTTAATCCAAATCAGTGCCAGTTGGCCAATCCTTCCTCTTGGGTCAGAGTGAGATATCTTTAAAAATACTTGGCAGATATTACTGGAAAATAATGAATTCAGCTCATTTTGACTTGTCTTCTATTGCCGTCTTCCAATCAAGATTTCTGTTTACGTTGGTTTCTGCCAAAACACAAAGTAAGCTTCATGTATCCTTTGTGTTATTATTAGATAGCTGTTTCATGTCACTGAGCTAATGCTAGGTAGATAACATAGCAGTCATATATATATATATAAAAAGCAAAAGAAGAAAAGTGCTAATATGTTTCCTAATCATGTTTCCTGAACTCAGTGGAAAACATTGCTAGGCCAAGGAAACATGCTAAAAAAACATATAATAAGAAGACATAAGAACTTCAGGAAAGATTGTGATTGAATCTTAATTCACTGACATTGGACCACTAAATAATATGACTGTGGATCTTTCTGACATGGTTCTGCTAGAAAATGGACAATGGGCTTTTCATAGGTTTGGGCTAAATGATCGATGACCCAGTGAATGTATACGCAGATGGAGGACAGAAGCTGCTCTGTGTCTAACATGCTGCTTTGGAAAGACTTCACAGCTACAGTCATATTTTATGACCACTGTAAACGAGCCCTTATTTATTATGTGAAACATACAAATACTCACCATGGCAATCAGCCCATCAGTGCTGGTACTTAGTCAAACTAGCATACTGGTCTGTAACTGCTGACCTCTGTGGAAGACAAATCTGAAAAAAATTCCAGACAGGAGTCAATAAAGTTTTATTAGCACCTTGACAATGAATTATGTTTGGTTGGTGAGTTGGAATGTTTTATTCTAAAAGTGGTCTTTCAAGTGGGTGTGGTTGTACAGTCCTGTTGTTGTCACCTGACTTGTTCCTTGGCACTGTTTTATAACCCACCAGCTTTGACCCAAGCAGCAGTCAGGGCTGTAGTAGCTGCTCTCATGATCACTGGTGTGAAGGGCACAGGGGAGACGGCACATGACACTGATCTGGAAGGAAGTAAGTGTTGACTTTGTAACGACCGAACAGTGACTTTACTTTGTTTGACTTCTTGTGTACTTATATGGTTGATCATAAACCAGATCCATCACGCTTGTGCGGACAATTCCCTTTTTTTACCTACTAGATCTTTTATGACCAATCTGTTTGGAGCTTCATATTAACAGCCATCAATTTATAAGCTGCTTATGGGTTCTGAGGATCCTTCGTGCACTGTTGTCACGTTCAATCAATCAAAACTAGTATTTCCACCAATTGCCGCTCTGGACAGTCTGTAATCTGATTAGCACGGATTAGACCTACTATATGAAACTCCGGGAAGAAAGACTAATCTTTAACTTTGATTAAAGGGGCAATACAAGATATATATATAGAGGACAGTTTTTAGCACAAGTGATGTTTTGCTTAAATCATTCACTTATTTAAAACACAGTTCCACAACTATTGAATTCCAAAATAAAAGCAAATTTAATCATTCCCCTTTGGCTTTTAATTATTATTATCTGAACTATACAGGATTTTTAAGACCAGTACCAATACGATATCAGTTTGGATATCCAATATATCTGCCAATATGGTAAAGGAAAAACAGACAAAAGGAAGGAAAAACACAATATTCCTTTTGCTTGCTAGCCAGGTAGAGTCATTCATCCATCAACACAGTGCCTGTTTTTTATCACTTGAACACAGTGATGCACATTGAAACTAGTCAGTGCCTGTGTGGCTCATTTAGTCACAAAAGTCCATACAACATTGTTAGTATAGTTTACTTGTTATATGAGTTGAAAATCTACTTGGAGGAACTGTTCTAGTTGGCTAAAAGCGAAATGCATCTACTACACAAAATCTCTACAGACTTGCTACAGCCGCACGTCTCAGGGCCCCTGAAGTTTCTTATTTACTGGTGCGTTCCAGTTGAAGTGGAAAGTTAGAAATCCATAGACATCCAAGTCGAAATTCCCAAATGAAACACCGCTCCGATTCAGATTTCTTTCTGTGAACTTTTTAAGCACAGAACAGCAGGTATTGTGCTGTCATGCTAATAATGCACGAATGGCTCTACATTGCTAAGAAACAGCACAAATCCTGTTTGAACTTGCTTTTCCAAATTTGCTACTGTAGTTCGTTCGTTTTAAAGCCTTAAAAGTGTTCATTGTGATGTCACTCTCTGGCCTCCTGCCAAGAAATAATCTTGTCTTTTATTTCCTGCTTCCTGACTTTCTTTAGCTTTTCAAAATTATTGACAGTAGCAAATGTACGAGTCTCCACAACAATGCAGTCTGCTCATACCTGAGCTGGAACAAGGAAGCAGAGTGACATCATTTATTTACACTGGTCTTTACGAGTCATTGATGCACTCGGACAGGAGAACCATATGTTTCCTGGTTAAATCCTTTGATGTTCTTAAATGAAACTTGCTCTGGTAAGATGTCGACTCAGGGCCGGTACGTTTGGATCAGCCAGCTGAATATTTTCATGTAAAAGTTAAAAACAATGATGTTGTATTTCACTTAAAGTTGTGGTTTGAATTTTCCAGTGGTTGCCTGTTGTGTTGTAGAGGAAACTGTCAGAGCTGATGGTCGAGTCGCTTGATCAGATACAAAGCTGGATAGTGAGGTTTCGTATGATGTTTATGTTTAGTCAATTTTCTGCTTGATCAGTCAACTGGCACGGGGAAGATGTTATCATTAAGCGCACAGACAGGTGAAACTTGATATGCACTGTGCCGGTCTGAGTTTTAATCGTGACCATTGTTTTTTTTCTAAATAAATAATAAAACACTGACAATTATTTAGATGTCTGAGAAATAGCGGGTGACGGCTACCCCAGCAGCAATCTCTTCCCCTAAACAATGAATCAAATGCAGAATGCAAAAAACTGCAGTTCCTTTAATGGCCACTGGAGTCTGACTCCAAAAAGAACTCCATCCCCATAAATGCCCAACTTCAGCCACAGTCTACAACAAGAAACATTTTAGCCCTCGGTCAGAGAGGCCTAGAAACTGTCGCTAGGTAAAAATGTGGATTTCTTGGTGTGCAGCTGCTGGAGGTTGCTGGCAGATACCTGTACTGAATGGAAACTCTCTGCCTTATGCAGCATGCTTCAAAACTTGTAAACCTTACCTTGAAGCATGCTGTCCATTTTTGGTTTTGCAGCTTCACTACCACTGGACTGTAGATGGCCATGGGTGCCAAAATGAATTAGCTAAATACATAATTAAATAATGGATTAAATTACAAATAAAAGTAGAAAATAATTAATAAAATATTAATTAATTTAATTTAAAACATTTAATAATTATGTATTTATTTTAATTGTAATTCATTATTGACACATTTAATTAATTAATTCCTTCCAGTTTGAAAGAATTATAGACACGTTTTATGGTCTATTCATGACAAGTAGCTGGTAAGTATTAGCAGTACGCAACCAAAGTGCAGCACCACATAGCTCTTTGCAACCAGTTACACCTGCCAGCAACTTCCAGCAACCGCTCACCACATGTAGGAATGCAGCTTCCTCCCTAGAGACTGGTGGTTGCCAAAGGGACGCCGACCGTACTCTCGGCTTGTATGACTGAGACCTGAGGTCTTTATAGCTAATTTCCCCCTTACTAACAACTTCATGGTGGATTTAAACGCTTGGATTGTCTTTAAGCTTACAATGACTGTTCTGACTGGCAGGTATTCTAGCAACCAGCTATTGCTGATACCTGTCTGCTAG
Source organism: Rhamphochromis longiceps (assembly GCF_057381845.1). Taxonomy (NCBI): domain Eukaryota; kingdom Metazoa; phylum Chordata; class Actinopteri; order Cichliformes; family Cichlidae; genus Rhamphochromis; species Rhamphochromis longiceps. The sequence continues at coordinate 39,775,758 of NC_140573.1, forward strand.
GAACAGGTCATCATTAAGCGATCAACAGGGAACCAGTTTGACTTTTAAACCTTAAAATGGGTCTCGCTCTCTAATGAAAACATAATAACACAAAGCTGAAGTGAAATCAGCGGTGCCAATTATTTCAGACTCGTACCCGGTAATCCGAGTCTGGCTGTGTTAATCTCAATAATTACTCACTTGTGATTCTGCACCGCTGACATGAGCAAACATGTTGACTCTTCGACAGGTTGCTCATTTCTGTGGCGCCACACTAGCTGCCATCATCTCAGTGGGTGCCTCAAATTAATTATACAGCTGTAAATTATACAGCCTCACCTCTGACTGATGACAGAGGTGAGGCTAATGAGCTTACACAGAGCTAAAAACATAGCAGCTGGCCTTTTTGGTTTATCACGTGTCCGTGAATATAAGTGCATCTTTCTTTACTTGACTTGTAGCATCAGTACAGCGATGTGTGGCAGTAGATAGTTTCCATACTTGTTTTTTTTTTTTCCCTTACGTATAATTAGGTCAGGTTTACTCTGTATACACACCACGTGATTTTAAACTGCCACCACACTTCTGTAAGTCAAGCTCTACCCTTGTTTCATTAATGCCTGTGGGAAGGAGGTGTGCTCACGGTGAGCAGTGGGCGGGGGAGATCTGGCCTCTCAGGTATAATGAGTGCATGCCCTCTGGAATCTCGTGATCCTGTGTTTGCCCACACCCTATAAAGGATAAGGGCCTCTGGCATGTCCTCCTTGCTCTTGTGTCACATTACTGTTTGCAGCTGCGCATCTGAAAAACAGAGAGAACAAACATTTGAACCTCCTTTGTCATCCCACAGGTGTCTGTATACTGTCAATATGAGCTACAGCTTGTGATTTATCTACAGGATATACTACCCCTAATGATCGATGACATTTTCCTAGAAACAGAACTTCTCGGGTCATTTTTTCCGTAACCTTAAAGTTCTCTGTGAGTTTTGATATCCTCCTTTCTTTCTTTTTCCAGCGTTCAGCAAATCTGCATTGAGTTGGGCCAGTGATGCCAACCCCAGCCACAAGTCCTGCTGTGCCCCCACCAGATGGTGGGTGGGGGTGGGCTGTGGTACTTGGATCTTTCATCTCCATAGGATTCTCATACGCTTTCCCGAAAGCCATCACAGTCTTCTTCAAAGAAATCCAGAACATTTTCGGCGCCTCCTACAGTCAGATCGCATGGATCTCCTCCATCATGCTCGCCGTCATGTATGCTGCAGGTAAATAACTGGTTAAAACAAAGGAAAAGCTAAATGAAATTTTTCTAACATAGTTAAACCTGTTCATGTTTCGAAAGCCTCTAATAATAATTTGGTATTCTAGAGTGGGGTTGTCATGGGTTGTTGCTACAGCAACTACACGACGTAAAACATAGATCATTTAATTATTGCATAAAAGTATTATGGAAAAGTTACAAATGAATTTTGTATAAGGCGTCATATTAGTTATGCTAAAGAAGACATAAAAACAGACCTCCCACTATGAAACTGATTGAACCGGTCTCTGTCTGCATTTTCAAAATTTAACCCAGAGAACGTTTAATTAAATCATTGTTAAAGTAGAAAAGAACAGGCTTGTTCTCCATATGTCCATAATCTGCTTTATCGTGGCTGCCTGCAATAACTATTTCTCTTGGATCTAACTAAAGTCCACTTGCTGCTCCGTTAACAATAACTGATGGCTAACACAGCTATGGGTTAATTGCTAATTGTTAAACAGCGAACGTCAACATGTCTGCCAGCCAGATTAAAATTTATGATAACTGTTTAATACTTTACTGCTGTTGAAACGAGAGCTTTACTGACTTCTGAAGTTCTTTCTAAAGTGTTGTTCAGTGTAAACTAGCAGCTGTTAGCTAGCAGCCTTGCTTTGGGTTGTTGTGTGTGAGCTGACGGAGGCAAAGATGCTATTGTTGGTATTGATACAGTTGCAAATTAGTATTTTTATTCAGTAATAATTTGTTATTAATTAATATCTGAGTACTTGTGTTTTTGTCAATGCTACAACCTAATAATGCTAAATAACTTGAATCTAGATAGTTGGAGTTAGCAGATGCACCATCTGAAATCTGAAAAGCACGATATGAGGAAAGGCACATAGGATGGGACATGGTTTATTCAATAGTTTCTCTCATCATTGTCACACTGTTTCTACCTGTAAACACAATATGCAGTGACAGAATTGAAATGGAACTAGTTTGTGTCATTGGATCATGACCTGGATTTGAATCCACATGAGATGCTAGCAAAGCATCACATGCACAGCCTGCAGATAACCAGAGAAATTGAAGCCGAACAACAGCAACAACAACAAATTGTAATTCCTTGTGAGTCAGAATCACTTACAGCCTGGAAATTGGGAAAAAATAATCTATTGGTTGTTGATTGGATTTTGAAATAAATTGATCTGTCTTCTGACATGGAAAGAGGCGAATTTTCATTTCACTGAGGCAGAATTTTTATTTCCGCGTACTAGAATTTCTAATAGTTTTCAGCCTCTAATCAAATTCAGAGCACGATTCAGACAAATCCTTTATCTTCTCAAAATGCTGCCACATTGCTGCAGCTGGCCCCTCATTTTGTTTTGAAAAAAGGAACCTTTGAAGGGTTGGAATTTGTTTTCAGCAGGTCGCCCTCTCCACCATATTGCTCTGATCACCTGCTGTATTTCCCCACTTTGGCTTCAAGCCTGCAGTTTCCCGGCTCGGTAGTGCCATCTGTCCACGCTGTAATCCTCCTGTCACTCTGTCGTGTGCTGTTATCATCGTCAGACCCGCAAAGCTCATTTCCTATGTTGTGTTCAATTGAAAACAAATTTTCATTCAGTAACTATAAGGTAAAGTCTTCTGCTCAAAATTAAGTATTGTGGTCTCATAAAGTAATTTGGGATTGTGAGTAATTCTGATTATGAGTAAACACCTTATGGACAGGTGGCGTTCATCAGGCTGAAACAAGCTAATGGTTGCTGTTCTGGTAATGACACAACCTCTCTAATGTTCCTAGCGAAACATATTTATCAAACAGTAAAAAACTTGAGTGGTTATTGCTGATTGTCTTGGCTTTTTAACCGATCGCTAACTGCTGCTTTAGCTTAGCAGTGTCTATATGCCGCTATCACGTGGTTACGGCATCAATACATGCGCTTACTGAGCGAGCCGCTCTTGTTTCTCATTCGTTCACATTGATCGCAGCCATTCAGCTATTCATTAAACACCTGCTCTCTTGTTCTGACTCTCACGCTGATGATTCAATCAGAGTTTAACACCTTTCTAATTCCCCACTGCTGCTTTCGTGTGTGTATTGGTGTTTGCATGGCCCTGTCATTACTGTGGAGCTGCCTGGTAATGAGCCGACAGCCCCAGACACCCACAAGTAATAATCTAATTGATCCAAATGACTGAAATGACCTTTTACTTATTACCTCTACCCTGAGCTACCCTGTGTCTCTTCAACCTGCTAAGCTTTTTGATGAACAAAATACTGAAAATGATGGTTTTGGCTCAGTGGATTATAGTTTATAAGCCAGTTAGGTCACATTTGTAAAGTCCCACACGACATGAGATGTGTGTGGAAGGTTGCTGGTTTGATCCCTGGCTCCTCCAGTCAAGGGCGAGATACTAACCCCAAGTTGTTCTGCGATGCATCAATCGGCCTATGAATGCTGGTGAATGATACATAGAAAGCAGTTATAGACAATGAGGCAAGTTGGGCTATTATTACATTCACAGAGAGTTGGGGAATGGCTGCAATCACAGAGATATAGGATGGTGACAGATGGACCCTTAGGCCATCTGTCACCTCGATTCAGAGATGGTCTTTCCCTTTAAACGTAAATGGCCTCCTTGACTCCGCCCTCAAACCAGCGTTCCTCCCTGTCCAGGATGTGTCCACTGGCCTGTAGGTGTAAATAGACTGTTTAGTCCTTAGCTCTTCTGTGTTGTGCCATCTGCTTGTTTGGTTTCCTCGATGTGTAAGACCTGCTGGCACTTAACATTGTACACTACATTACTCTGTTTGTGCCACATAAGGGATCACTACAGGTTTTCACTTAGGCAGGAATTATCTTTCTTCTCTCCTGGATCAGCTGGAGCTTTCTTTAGGCGCCTTCCCAGCTTTGACAAATGTCCAGCTGAGATAATCACATTTACTCAGGGACTTCTTGATGTGATGTTCTTCTGCTTCCCTGGCCGCTGTGTCTGTGGGGATGGTGTTCGCTCTGTGTTGTAGCGTCCTGATGGCACCCAGTTTATCATCCACATCATGTCAACCTTAGCATGCTAAGCTATCCTTCTGTCAGAGGAGGTTAGCATTAGGCTTATACTTCAGTTTCACAGAACCCCGCTCCATATCGCCACTTTGGCTACTTTTTGATATTTGTATTGATCTCTTTTGTTGTTATTTTATAGGAAAAATCAAAAACAATAACTAAAATAATAAATAATAAGCTAATCTTTCGCTGCGGGTCTATAGCCCTGAGCATTCAGTTATGGAACCAGACATTTTGAGTGGCAGTACAACTGTGTAGCTACATTTCAGTTTCAGTTTTTGCATGACAGAGCTTCCTCTACAGAAGCTCTACAGATATTGCTACTAAAAATTTGCGTAGTCATTTGCTTGCCCTGATGTGCATATCACCTGGCTGACAACATGTTTTCCAGAACAAAAGAACTATCGATGCTATTCTTTTGTTTCTCTGTAAGAGAAGGTGTGGTTAAAAGCTGTAAACCCAACATGGGAAATCTTTTGTGACGGCCTTTGGCATACTTCAGCCCTAGAGTGCAATCCTGCCTCGTATTACATCAGGCAGCAGTGAAGCAACCGCCAATGATCCACTCAGCACAGCGAGTGTCGCACTGTGATGATGTGTTTAATCTGCATGCTGTGTGTTTATGTTGGATTAGTGTCGCTAATCCACAGTGAGAGAGAGAGAGCGCTGACCTTGGCTGTGGAAACGCTGCACACTGTATCACTCTCACGGTTAGTCTTAAAGACAGGATACAAAGGTTGGTTTCTCATAAGGAATACAGCCAAATATTTTGTTTTTAATGTTTTACCTGGTCATTTTAGAAAAATATTAACAATAATATTGCTTATGATGATGAGTAAATATACTTTTATACATTCATTTACTCTTATTTCTCAGTGGAAAAAGTCAATGGGAACCTTGTTTCTTGAACTTGAGATGTCATTTCCACCTCATTAATACCTTAAGGTTGCTGTATTTGCTGCATGTCAAAGTGATTGAGCAGTCCTTTTTACCACACTGCACAGTAGCTGAAAAGAGAACTGTTGCCAGTGACGTGCATGAATTATCATTAGAAATGTGGATATTGTGAGGAAACATGTAAGTGTTGTCGTCTCTTTAAAAATGAGAACTTATGTAACTTATTCAGAAGCACCTCTGTGGTGAAAACTTTACCCGCCCTGACTGATCATGCCAGTGAATTTCAAGTACCTTTAAAAATCTGCATTTATTTTTTTTCCGGCTTAAAGCCACCGTGTTAGCATCATCCAGGATGTTGCTGCTTACTGCTCTACAAGTGTAAACTTTACATCAAAGCCTCTTGTGAGCCCGAAAATTTGGATAAACTTTTATCACATAAATAAACTGGGTTTCGGGCTGGTTCACTCTCCGTTATTTCCCTTAAAACATCCGTGTAATGGGTCGGCGGTGAGTCACTTCAAAAAACCACAGAACAGCTTTTAAAAGTTGTTTGCCTCCATTTCTGTCAACTCTTTATCCTGTTTGAAGTGTGATGGATAGCCGGCATCTATCGTGAGCTGAACCAGCCTCTTCGCTTGCAGCTCACATTAAAGTCTCGTGGAAAAAAAAAAAAAAAACCTGTTAGACGCGTCTCTATATGTGTCATTCCCTTTTGGGATCTAGGTGCTTATATTTAGTTTGGGTCTTTGTCCACTGTGTAATGAAGTCCACGCTGTGTCTGGCCAGGAGATGATAAGCCCTTTTGCAAGAGAGGTAATGTGCAGGCTCAGGGGCTTCCTCATCTTGGCCGATTCGGGTCCCGCCAAGCCCCCGAGAATACCGATCACTGCTGCGGATGCAAATGAGGGGAACTTTCCTCAAGGTCGAAAAAAGATTCATGCAGAGCAAATTAAGTGAGATGACTCCTCGCCCAGTGTGGCTTTTTAAATTGCATTGGGCCTGGCAGAAATATGATACACCTTCTGCCTGGTAATGAGAGCATTATTCAAAAAAAGAAGAAGAAGAAGAAAAAACATCTTTCATTACTTTTCTCTTTCTGTTCGATTTACAACTCCTGCACTTAAAATTCAGCAAAAAGGTTAGGAGACGGGGTGAGTTAAAAGATGCTTAGATTTCTCAAACAATTCTTATTGCTGCCTCATTATAAGCAGGGTGCTTTGTACAGAGAAAGCAATCAAATGTTCTCACACATCTCAAGTGGAACAAAATGTAAACAATAGAACATAAAGTGCCACAGCAGCAATATAATCTGAGTTGTTGAGTCAACCATTTTTAGCTAAAATCAGTGAAACGAGCAGCAAAGCAGAAAAATGTGAATGAAAATTCATTCCAGGCCCAACAGAGAATAACAAACAGTAAGTCATTAAGTTAGAGGAGATTTTCCCATCACTGTTATTAGAACGGAAATGGACTTTCTCTGCGTTTTTTTTTTTTTTTTTTTTTTTAATGCAGGAAGAACTAGATTTTAATGACAGCAAGAAGCACTGCAATAGCTTTGAAGTGCACTTAAAGCAAGTGCAAGATGCAGGCTTTTGTTATATGAATCCCATTTCAACATTCTTGACATCATTTTGTATATAATTGTTATTTGTTTATGTGGATGTAGTACATTTGTAGCATTCATTTCATTGTTTAGTAAAATTATTAGTAATGTTGTTACATATTGTTGGTTACAAGCTGTTACTGTAAAGTACATAACACCTAACCCCAACCAATCACAGCAGATGGCCCCGCCCCTCCCTGAGCCTGGTTCTGCTGGAGGTTTCTTCCTGTTAAAAGGGAGTTTCTCGATCCCACTGTCGCCAAAGTGTTCGCTCATAGGGGGTCATGTGATTGTTGGGTTTTTCTCTGTATGTATTACCTTACAATATAAAGCGCCTTGAGGCGACTGTTGTTGTGATTTGGCGCTATATAAATTGAACTGAGTTGAATTAGATAATAATCATAAACAGTGTCATTTCCTATATGTTGCTAATACGAACAAAAAGGCAGAATTTATTTTAAGCATAGTTTTTAAGATAAAAGATATAAACGTTTGACCTTATTTGACCTTGACCTTGAAATGTCATATGATTTTAAATCATATTTCGGTACTTTTTACATGTTGACAATACACACCACCTGCACCAATCATAGTTTATAAGTTACAAGGCTTTTTGTAAATTTTCCACCAATAAATCATTGAGTTTATTTTGAAAACCTTGGTGGATGCAAGCCAAATTTGGATGGATTGTGACCCCACTCTACTCCCCTTCAAAGTTTTATCTGAATTCATTCAAAGATTTTCAAGCTATTGTGTTTAGAGACAGAGTGACATGCACACCAAAAACACAACCTCCTTGGCGGAGATAATACAGTAAATACCTGTGGTTATCATCCTTACTAATATTTTAAAATATTTTCATTTTAACCCTGAATAATTTGATGATTTTTTTGTGTTGTTGACCCAACTCCAGTTTCTATTAGCTTAATAGAGCGATAGCTTCAATTTCCATCTTTCAACTTGTCTTACTTTCTGACTCTATACACTACAGCTATAGCTTCATGTTTAACTCTTATGAGTTTTGCTTCCATTAGCACCAGGCATCTATTTCCATTATGGTAACTAGTAGCATACAGTGAAAACTTTGTACTAACAGTTAGGACCCCGATTAAGCTGGCAAAGCGGTGAGATAGCAGTTAGCAGCTAGAGAGCCAGATATTTTCCTTCATGAGTTGCTGAACCAAGGCTGAGGGTTAATATTGGATTCAAATTTACTAGTCTACTAGTCTTATTAGATCATTATATGTCAGTAATGTGATTACATGGTGTCCTGTTGACCACAATTGTCCAAATATACTACAGCTTTAAAAATTAAAGCCTGACTGATGTGGAATTTTTGAGACTAATGACGATAATGGTGATAAAAAGAAAAAAATGATTCTTGTTCTTTCTGACACATGAAATGTAATTCGATTTCCCTAACATTTGTTATGTGTAGTTAAGCATTTGCTTGTTTACACTCTTCCCAACTCTGCTGGGATCAACTGCTTGCTACATTTGTAGCAATCTAAACAGTGCTTGAATGCTTGAAGGGTGTTTCTCCAGTCTCGACTTTTCAAAATTTCTTTGCCCACAATTTTGTTCTACATGTACAACAACAACAAAAAAAAACCTATTCTATTCAATTCTCTTCCATTATAACGTTGGCTGATAATATCGATGTGTGAATAAATCAGGCAGGCTCCACTGAAAGTCTTGCTCAGTGCTGGATTTCACATTGGAAGTGCATCCTGGCTGATGAATTCAGTGCTGAGATTCATGGATTTCATAATGAAGGTGCATTCGGAGATTTATTACAAGTCATACATACCTACAGCTCATAGCATAGTAAAACTATGGAAGTGCCTTTGTGAGATCTAATCAGTCTTTTCCTATTAACATTTGTTTAATAATATTCACACAGACCTCTGTTTTTTCTTTTCATTAAGTCATTTAGATAACATGGTTACATTAGGGATTTCTTATAACCTAATTAACCTAATTTAAGACTTTGGCTGTGAGCTTTCAGTGTCATTACATGCTGAAGTTGCATAATTAGTGACCTCACATGCTCGCAGTAGGCGACTCTTTTGTATCCCTTACAAATCTGGATTCAGTGAGTAAACTGAATGTTTTCTTAAGGCTGTTTGTTTGCACAGCCTCTAAATGTGCAGCCGGGAGAATAAAACATTAGTTAATGTATTTCGACACAATGCATTTTTTTACATAACTTAAACTTGTCAAATGGAATTTAAAAAGTAATTTTACATGCAAGTCTATTCTGTTTAATCACACTGTCACTTTACTTAAATTAATTTGACACACGATGGTGGGAGTGCCTCGTTTAAAAATTGAAACAACCTAGTTTCTGCTATTAATAGCTGCTGGGTTCTGGGTGGTGTTCGGCGCTAACAAGATTAAGTCATTATGCGCTCACTTTCAGTGATCCTGACAGCTGTAAACATGCAAACATGTGGTTTGATTTTCTGTCTTCTATATTTTGCAGGTCCCATCAGCAGCATACTGGTGAACACATATGGCTGCAGGCCCATCGTCATGATGGGGGGCTGCCTCTGTGCCCTGGGCATGATCTCAGCTTCCTTCTGCACTAACGTGTTGCAGCTTTACATCTGTATGGGAGTTGTTACTGGTAAGTCCATCTGAATCCGTTTAAATCCATTTTGGGTTAATTTGATTATTCATTGGAATCTGGTTAGAAAAGAAAATAGTTTGCTGTATATATTTAAGTCATTTTCTTTTATTTAAAATTTTGTAAGATTAATCATTTCCATATTTGGACGTGGCACTTGTTTCATGTTTTCCAGAAATCAGCTACAGTACAGTACAACAGTATCAATACAGAGCATTAAAATGTCACAAATTTACCATCTAATGATCAATATTCACATGTGGGGAACAAACCATTTAGTGTCCTGTTGTACTGTTAAACTATTTAATAGCTTTTTAAATCATTCGCTTGCAGTGCATTGCATTAGGAAGGGTTTTTTTCTTACCTCTTTATGAATAAAACTCAAGTGCAACTGAAGAAAACACCATCAAATAGAAAACTGTTGCAAAAGCATGAAAAAAACATACAAAAACAACAGAAATACTAAAAACAGCAACAACAAAAAAAACCAGCTGCAATTTCCTTATGTTTTGTGATTTGTTTTTGTTTTTTACTTCCACTGTGTTTTATTCATTTTCCATTCTGTTTTTTTTTTTTAAATATATCCAGTGTTTTATTCAAATTTTTGTGCTATTGCAGCATTTTTCTATTTGCTGGTATTTTCTCTGTGCAGGCAGTGTGCACACTGCTAATGCTGTTCCACAGCAGGGATAATGATGACCTTTTTCATTTCGTGCATTAGCCTGCTAATATCAAGCCTCCTAATAAGCACAAATTATAGTTGTGGCTGACAGGAATGTCCTTAGTTTTATAGATTCAAGCCAAACTGCTGCTGTAGCATAGCTATAAGCACCAAAGCAACATCAACAAAAATCCTTTTTTGCTTAAAGCTATTCTTATAAGTCTTTTTTTTTTTTTTCAAACTTTATTTTTAGTTCTTATTTAGGTAAACAAAAAAATAAAAGTAGTATTCTGTAGTATTGATTATTGTAACTGCAGTTAAAGCACAGTTGTTTCAAGTTCAATGCCTTTCTTTCAATATAGGACTGGGGCTGGCCTTCAACCTGCAGCCAGCGTTGACTATGATAGGGAAATACTTCTTTAAGAAGCGTCCGATTGCTAATGGGCTGGCAATGGCAGGCAGTCCAGTCTTCCTCAGCACCCTGGCTCCTCTCAACCAGTATCTCTACAATCAGTTTGGCTGGAGAGGAAGCTTCCTCATCTTGGGTGGCCTGCTGCTGAATTGCTGTGTGGCAGGTTCGCTCATGAGGCCTTTAGGACCTCCACCTGGCAAGGTCAAGAAGGATGAAGAGTTGGCCGCCATTGCTACCACGAGCAAGGAGAAGCGCAGTTTTTTGCAAATAGTTAACAAGTATCTGGACTTATCTCTGTTCAAGCATCGTGGCTTTCTCATTTACCTGTCGGGCAATGTCATCATGTTCGTAGGCTTCTTCGCACCTATTGTTTTCCTTGCTGCCTATGCAAAGGACATGGGTGTAGATGAGTACTCTGCTGCCTTCCTGCTCTCAATCCTGGCTTTTGTGGACATGGGTGCCAGGCCTTCCATGGGGCTACTGGCCAACTCACGCTGGGTCAGACCCAAGATCCAGTACTTCTTCAGCTTTGCTGTACTGTACAATGGAGTATGCCATATCCTCTGTCCACTGGTTGAAAGTTACACTGGTTTGGTGGTGTATGCAATATTCTTTGGCTTTGCCTTTGGAATGGTCAGCTCAGTGCTGTTTGAGACCTTGATGGACCTGGTTGGAGCTCAGAGGTTCTCCAGTGCTGTGGGACTGACCACCATTGTGGAGTGCTGCCCAGTTCTCATTGGGCCACCATTAGCAGGTACAGTCTTTCTGTTTTTGAGCATATTTCATTCATTTACCTGTTTCCATTCAATTTAATGCTGTCAAGAACAACGAATGATAGCATCTATTTGCAGTCAATAGATCCTGGACTACTGCAGCTAGTTGAAAATGATACCAGTCCTGAAAAACACTTTAGTATTTTGCCCTCCACAAGTTAACCAGCTGATTGGTGGAATCCCAGAAATGGAAAATAAATGATTTGGCAACACAACTTTAAGGAAAACACTGACCGAACCCACAATTCAAAATTAAGTGACATTAGCTGAAACATGTTTTCGGTATAGTGTACCTCAGTTTTACATGTGATACTCTAAAATATATATTATTTATATCTTAATATTTTCTGTTGTCTTGCAGGGAAACTGGTCGATGTCACAAAAAATTACAAGTATATGTATTTTTGCTGTGGAGCTATTGTGATTCTGGCCAGTATTTGGCTCTTCATCGGAAACTTCATTAACTACAGACTCTTAGATCGTGAGCGCAGGCGTGCAGAGATGTACAAACGGACTGAGACAGAAGATCCGGACCAAACTCTGGATCAAAAGGAGGCTGATGGCGAAGCCCAGGCCACTGAAGAACTGGTCGACGAAAGTCAGAAAGACGAGCAACCTATGCAGCGGGAAACCAACATCTAGATTGTACTACTCTGCAAACACCTCACTGTCACCACTGCTGCAATCTTGCCACACCCTCCACTATGATCAGACTGAGCTCCGAGCTAAGAGGTGCCTCCCGGTGTTCCGCCAGGCTCTATCTGGGGTCCTCTACTTCTCTAAAGCCAAAGCAACAGCAGTGTTGTAGGAGAGGCTGTGAGGGATAAATTCTCTTTGACAAAAAGTAAAGTGTAACATACTGTTTGCATGTGAAGAGGCTAAAAGTCAAAATGTTTGTGGTAGTACTAACTGTATTTTCTTTTTTCCAACATTGAGCTTGTATCGGAAATACTATAAACTGTGGCGTGTGGAGAAACACTCACATGACACAGTGGCTGTTTGAGTCAGTACAAGGGAATATTGTTTCTGTCCTATAAAACTAGGACAAGTGGGAGCAATTGTAGCAGCAAATTAAAAAAAAATTGGCAGATAATTTTGAAACCTTCATCAAAGATTTATCTGCTGCCGTTTATTAAAATAATAATAGTACTGACTCTGTTTTAAATAGATTTTCTGTGTGACCCAACAGAAAATATCTTTCCATTCTTCCTGCTGCGTCTTCTGACCTGAATGCATCATAATTCCAACAGCACCAGCAACCACATGTTTAAAATAAATAAGCCTCCTTAACAACATAACTGGTAAATAAGATAGGGGTTTTTTGGCATTCAAAGACATTTCCGTCACTTAAACCAGTCTCCGTTACTTGTGATGTCTTGACCACAGACTGCTGATAAAAGATGGACATAACTTCTGATTCATAAACGCAAAGCCAGTATGGAAGTGCCTTAAATATGCATTTTTTTTAATGGCCACTGGGGGGTGCAAACAGTAGTCCAGTTTAATGAAGGTCAATACAGATCACTAGATCTTATTAAAATGACATAAATTTTCATTAATTATTGTGCATATAAAACTTAAGAGTATCCTTTTGGGCATGCTTTGTGATTGACACATTGTTACATTGCAGGACTTCCTTTTTGTGGGAACCAATCCTTTCAAAGCTCAAAGGTAGCGATGGAAAAAATGCTTAGCTCAAGGCTTCGCATTGGGACTTCTTTAACTGATGCTTAATGACATGGTGGTTAAATCCATCTTTTATATACAGTCTGTTCTTGAAGTTGAACTAATTTCAACCTCTGGCTTCAGCCAACAAGCAATTTCATTGCATTTTTTTTCAGCATCTGGGTTGTTTGAGGTTCTACACCCATATTGGACAAGCTAAATGGAGGGTGCTAAATTGCTAGTGCAAATAGCTTACCAGAAAAGGCAGATGAAGGAATCACCTTTGGCCATAGTAATGAACACACCCATTCTACAAGTATCAACATTTAAATGCAAAGTTGTGAAGAATGGGACTGTACCTAATTGCACTGTGCTTTATATGGCAACTGGGTGCCCTAAAATTCCAACTTCCATAAATAAGGTACAGATGTGTTCACAGCTGGCGCCTGTGTATTATGCTGTCCATCTGAGAACTCTAACTTTATGCAGTAAAACCTGCCAAAAAGTCCAAGCTCTGATCGGGTCATAAAATGCTACGTTAAATGTCTTGGGTCCCATATTCTTATACTCACATATACCGTGTGCCGCACTAAAAGTGAAATGGCCACACTTCATTCCAGACTTCATTATGAAATTGCTGCAATTCAGTGAATTTAATTATGGTTGAATGTAATTTCCTCTGTGGGCCTTAAGAAGGTATTAATGACCAAAAACCATCGATTACGAGTGGTTTTCTACATATGAAGCCCATAAGCAATATGCTCACATTGTAACACAGCTATACAGGGAAACATATTTATAGTGACCATTGCCTCTCCATACTGTGATACATTGCCTTAAATCTAGTGCAATCAGTGCAGGGGAGACAGTGAAAACTTGATGAATCTTGATAAATCTTTGTGTTAAACGTGGTCCACCTCTTTGGTTTGATTAACTTCCCAACTCATGAGAAATCAATGTAACGTGTGTATACTACGTGATAAAGCTTTAAGTAATTGTATTCTATATGCTGTAGTCATTAACAAACTAATTCACTAACAACCCGCGCACCAGTATGTTAACAAAATGAAGGAACACGTCACTAATTAAGAAAAGCTAATTGTGTCCAAGTGTGTCGTGTTCACTCAGATATTTTGGTTGTTATAAATGTCAGTGTTGTTCAGTATGATATCCATTACATGTGTATTTTTGTAAACGTCACCCTGCTGTGCTGCTGATCAGTTTTTGTCTGAAAACCTGGAGCTAAAAATGACCAAATGATATCCTGCCACAGATAAGAAAGCCAAACACATTTGCAAGTAATCATGAACATACACACTGGTCCCTTTATAAATGGTGGGATGTGTATTCAGAACTCTGAAATCCTGATATCAAGCTGTGTATCAGTGGTTCAACCATATCTTGTCTTTATCTAAGACTCATGATAATAGTGCTGTGATATCCTCTGTAGGTGGGTTTGAATCGGCTGCTGTTTTGCTTGTCTGTGTGAACTCTGGTATGAGTATTGACCACTGCTGTGTTCTTTGTTTGTTTTGTTTCTTGCAAGTAAGATTGTTCAGTTTCTTTGAGCTCTTTTTTGTCCTGGACTTAGTCTCACATATATTTTCCTTTAAGAATCACTTAATCTGAATCTCCTGTTATGGCCGCTTGTCTCCAGAAATGCACTTTAGTTCATCAGCATTTCATTCCCGTATCACACAGTATTTTTATATACTGTCATGTCTGTACCCTCCTACATTTAAAGTCTGTGAATGTTACTTTATTCAGCCTGCACTTAATTAGTGGAAAGAGGTTCACTATGAATGCTGCAAAATCACTTCTATCAAATAGCACTGCCCCCTGCTGGTTTCAAGCCACATGAAAGGTCAAGAAAGCCAGGTTGTTGTTTGTTACATTTACCTATTTATAATATCAAAAACAATTAATTTTTCATGGGATAAATGCATGAGCATTTTTCTTTTCTAAACTATATTTTCTTGATATTTATAGGTTGAATTATACACAAATAACAAAGCAAAATCTTGTCATGTGAAAATAAGGGGAATATAAATTAATTTCAGTTTCAGTTTCATTCCTATTTTTTCCAATGCCCAATTTTCCCGGTAATTAAAATGATGCAGTATGGATAATGTTATTTATGCAAAAAAAAAAAAAAAAATCATATACCATTAAATTTAATGTGTGATAAGGTAAATAACATGCTTGGAATGTTCTTATATTTACATATTGACATCCAAAACAAGCATTTTGTGTATTTTTTTAAATTACGTTTATTATCAATTATAAGGTGTAGCATCTCAAAGATTGTGTTTATTTTCTTTTTATGTGTGTATATTTAGAAAGAAGACATTTATTTTGAAGTTTGCTTAAAACCAATTTTAGCAGAGCGATGACATTTAAGCGAATAATAATGACTCCTCCCCCTGTGGCATTATTTTTTTAAACACAGTTAACTATTAAGCAGCTTAATTTATTATCCTGGTGTGTGGAGGAGGTGTCACTTCGCTGTAAGATATATGCAGATGCTAACGTTGTTGGACACTGGACAGCACTTTGCAGCTAACACCCTTAGCTTGTTGAAATGACAGCAGATTGGAGCTTTTCATTCATATACTAAATAATATAAAACAAATCGTGAACTGTTAACTATAATGATCTGTTTTTCTTTGAATAATGTGTATTACATTTCAATAAAATTATTTTCTTTTTGTATGAGAATTTGGGGAATTAGAGGTTTATTCTCAGTTAAATTTGTCTTTTTGTGCATTTCAAATTACCTTTAAAAAACACAAGCAAACAAAATTCCAGCTTGCAGGTGGAATCTTCCCACACGTGTATCACACTGCTTTATGTTGATGTGGATATCAGTATGTGTTGCTGCTGATTGTATAGAAGGTCATTTGCTTCTGGGAGGAGGAGGAAATGTAAGCTAACTGTGCCTTATTGTTTTAAACTGACAGATATAAACATGGACAATAGTGCAACTTCTCCCCTTGCTTATGTTGTGTGTATGTTTACACATCACTGCAGTCCTTCTTTTTACTCTAAACGATCAACTTGTGTAAAGGAAAGGAAAAAGAAATTCACTCCATATTTAAACCACATATGAACAAATACGCTGATGATGTGAGAATGTGTATGCACTGAATCTGGAAAAGTATTTTTTGTCATTTGTCTGACAGAACTCACTATGTATTGTGTTTATGGAGCTTTGTACACATAGTCACACATCCAGATATTTCTGTGTATGTACACATGTACGTTTTTTTGTGCGTGTGGTGTGTTTGGACCTTCATACTGTAGTTTGTCTCAGCAGTAATCTCAGTGTCTTTCATCCTTCGAGTACCAGATGTAATATGCGCTTTCAATCAGGGCAACTATCCTGTACAACATGATCCTTTTTCAGATTGCGTCACTTATTTCCACTACCTCTGCAACTGTCATGTCAGAGTGGGGAACAGAACCACACGGGTATAGAAAATTAAATTATGTTTTTGTAACTAATATAAAGATATCACAAATCACATTAGCTAAATAAACTATGTATGTATTCAAATGAACGATTGTCCCTGACTTTGTTTATGATTTTACGTTTTGACTGATAGCTAATGAAAGTTAAACCAAGCCACAGACTGGATATAAAGATGGACATAATGTAGCCTCCACCTGTGAGGTTTTTAGCAGTATTTTACCTGCACTCTCTCTAATGGCCAACAGGAGGCGACTCCTCTATTGTCAGAAAGAAGGCTAGTTGATCTAGAACATAGTTACCTTTCCACGTGACTTAAATTAGCTCTTCTGTAAGCAAATGCAAAGACATCATTTTATCACAAAGCTATAGATCTGTAGATATATGAAGTCTGGCAAGTGCCGAGTGATGTTAAAGGGAGTGAATGCTGACGCCAGCCGAGCAGCTGAATTCAACAGGTGACAAAAGCAGGAATGAGCAGTCATGTAGCTATAATGCTACATGTAGCATTATAGACTCCATTTCTGTCTGATTCTGTTGATACAAGAGTTGCTTTTCCTCCTTCTTTGGAATGTTTTTCACCAACTTTTATGTTTACTTTGTTACACTTAAGGATTGTGTGTGGCCTGATTAGGGTAGGAATTATCAGTGATTGGGACTGTAACTATATTATACTGTTAATTTTTGAATTATGCGATTTTGTATCTCAGGTCATTTTGCAGGGTGACATAAAAGTAATGTAATGAGTAGTTTAATGAATTAGGCTACGTCCACACGTACACGGGTATTTTTGAAAACGGAGATTTTCCGTTTTCGTTTTAAAAAATAATCCCATCCGCACGTAAACGCAGAAATGAAGGAAAATGCTGCTAGGAACATGCCAAAGCAACAGGTGGCGATATATTCCTAACCGTGTAGAAATGTTGGCCAATCAGAAGTCTAGAAGCCTCGGTGGGAAATAGTAAACAAAGATGGGGCATAGAAGCAGAACCGAGTCGTATGTGTGGAGGGACAGTAACTGTGTGTGTATATGTGAGCATTTAAACACTGCAGAGAGTACAAGTAACAGTATTGTAGAAATTAATTTCACCGAAACAATAACGTGGCGCACAGTGTGACGTCAAAAAAGGCGCACACCTTTGACGCTGCGTTTTCTCCGTTTTTCTCGTCCACACGTAAATGCAAAAACTGAGTTTAAGAAAATCTCCACCCTGGCAGGTGTTTTTAGAAATCTCCGTTTTCAGTGACCGAAAACGCCGTTTACGTGTGGACGAAAGGTGCAAACGCATAGAAAAATCTGCGTTTGCAAAAATACCCGGGTACGTGTGGATGTAGCCTTAGTGTCTATAGCAGGGCCGATATCCTGAAACTTTTCCACGTGTCCGTGCTGCAACACACCTGAATAAGATTTGTAGGTGATTAGCAAGACTTGACTGCATGCTGAGGTGGCAACACCTAACCTTACTTACACTTTTATTTAAATGTACTTAAGTTTTTTTTTGTTTGTTTTTTAAAAAGCACTTCTAAAACTAGTTTTATTGAACCATATTCATTCATGAGCTGCTGTAACATGAATCAAATGGCTGAATTGCCACCTGCAGTCAAGTTCTATAGAGTCTTGCTAATCACCTACTAATTTTATTCAGGTGTGCTGCAGCAGAGACACATGGAAAAGTTTAAGGATACCGGCCCTGCTATAGACACTAATTCATTAAACTACTCGTTACATTACTTTTATGTTACCCCGCAAAATGACCTGAGATACAAAATCACATAATTCAAAAATTAACAGTATAATATAGTTACAGTCCCAATCATTAATAATTCCTACCCTAATCAGGCCACACACAATCCTTAAGTGTAACAAAGTAAACATAAAAGTTGGTGAAAAACATTCCAAAGAAGGAGGAAAAGCCACCTGTGGTCTGTAGGAAGCAAATAAGTAACATAACCCAGAACTTTTTAAATCAGCATGTCAGTGACATAGTAGTACATCTGCCTCATGATCCAAACCAGTTTCACCCAAACTGTAAAGACCAAATGTGGTCTTTACAGTTTGGGTGAAGACATATTAGGCAATCATTCATTATATGCACATTTAATTAAGTTCCTTCCAATACTGCAGGAGGACTAATGATTCTCGTGACTTGTGGAAGGATGTAATTCATTACTTTCTGTTAAATAAAACTTTAAACACTGTCCAGCACGTACAGAACATGGCATGAATATCCGTTGCAGCTGGTGGTTGCAAAAATAATAAACTGGAAAATGTTAAAAAGCTCAGAGCTTAACAGAGTGACTCTGGACACATGAACATACTGATAATTATATCAAAATATCAATTAGTGCATCTTTAATTTATTAAGTGTTACTTATATGTTTATGATAATGTTGGCTGTGGTTTTCTTTGACAATAACACAGATGTGCACTACCAGTCAAAGGTTTGGACACACTTTCTCAGGTATTGTTTTTTCTTTATTTTTACTACTTTCTATATTGTAGATACAAACTGGAGACATCAAATATATCATGCAAGATATATGGAATTATGTAGCAAAGAATAAATTCATAAATAACTCTACATATGTCTTATATTTTAGATTTGCACAAAGTGCCACCCTTTGTTGACAGCGCTGCAAACCCTTGGCCTTCTCTCAATGAGCTTCATGATGTTATCACTTGAAATGGTTTCACTTGACAGGAGCACCTTGTCAGGGGTCAATTGTGAAATTTCTTGCCTTCTTAATGGGGTTGGGACCATCAGTTGTGTTGTGCAGAAGTCAGGTTGTTTCACAGCTGACAGCCCTGTTTGACAACTGTTAGAATTCATATTATGGCAAGAACCAAATTCCATTATTACTTTAAAAGCTGAAGGTCAGTCAGTCTGGAAAATTGCTAAAACTTTGAATGTGTCTCCAAGTGCAGTCGCAAAAACCATCAAATGCTACGAGGAAACTGGCACACATGAGGACGCCCCAGGAAAGGAAGACCAAGAGTCACCTCTGCTGCTGAGGATACATCTGAGTCACCAGCCTCAGAAATCCCAAGTTAAAGGCACCTCAGATTAGAGCCCAGATAAATGTCACAGAGTTCCAGTAGCATACACATTTCTACATCAGCTGTTCAGAGGAGACTGTGTCAGACCTGAATCAGACCTTTATGGTCAAATAGCTGCTAAGAAACCACGACTAAGGAAAAGCAAGAAGCAAAAGAGATTTGTTTGGACCAAGAAACACAAGGAATGCACATTAGACCAGTGGATATCTGTGCTTTGGTCTGATGACTCCAAATTTGCTTCCATCTGCTGTGTCTTTGTGCGACGCCGAAAAAGTGAACGAATGGTCCCTACATGCATGGTTCCCACCGTGAAGCATGGAGGAGGAGGAGTGATGGTGTGGAGGTGCTTTGCTGGTGACACTGTTGGGAATTTATTCAAAATTGAAGGCCCACTGAACCAGCATGGCTACCACAGCATCCTGCATTTAGTTGGACCATCATTTCTTTTCCAACAGGACAATGAACCCAAACACACTCCAGGCTGTGTAAGGGCTATGTGACCAAGGAGAGTGATGCGTCAGATGGCCTGGCTTGCAGTCACCTAACCTATGACAATGAACCGTAGACTAACGGCAAAGGTGCCAACAAGTGTTCAGCATCTCTCCTTCAAGACTTTTGGAAAACCATTTCAGGTGATGACCTCGTGAAGCTCATTGAGAGAACGCCGAAAATGAGATGAACAGAATCAACTTTTGGGGATTTACTTACCTGGATGACTGAACATGCATCAAGACATTAATATTCCTAATTTTAATTACAAGTATAATTATATATTGATTCTAAGTTATAATCCACCAGACTCTCTTTGCTATATTAGTTTGATCCCATCAAAAAAATGATCAGTGGTCTCATTAGTCTGATGCCCAGCTTATAAATTGTAAAAGTTTTTCAAATATCAAATTTCCTGCTGACACAGAGGCACAAAAACAAACCGCCAAATGAAAACAGAACCTCCAAGGTGGAGGCAATAATGCTTCAGCAAGTCAGCAGAATGAATAATATCTCAGTGTGTCTTTCCATTAACAGTCAGCACACAAAATCACCTGGATGGGACCAACAACTCTCACTGCACTCACAGTGCAGCTCCTCCTGCATCAAACTCAATAATTAACTCACTAATAATCACGCATCATTCTCATATTAATTCTGGTTAATGGTGACCAATGAAAACTCACACTTCAAAGATGCCCCCACCCCATCCTGTCGCCCACTCCACATGGCCCGCTCCCCGCTGTCTCATTAGTATGCAATGCATCAGCGAGGCTATGCGTGCCGATGATGGCTGAAGACCCTCAGGCAGAGTTTCAGGCTAGATTTTAATGGGGCGGTGAGGGTCACCAAGCAAAGAGAGAACAATACGCCTCTCCAGTTTCCTGTGATCGCCTTTTCAGCAGGATGGGGCACCCCAGGGGGAAGGACCTGTTGGGGTTTGAATGCAGAAGAAGCTGACCTTCAAAACAGTGTCAAACCATATTCCCTGTAAAGCTGCAGAGTTTCAGGTCAGCCTCCTTTGAGTGCTGCCGGTTGGCAATTAGCTGTCATACTAGTGCTCAGGCTAAGCGCACTTCACTAACAATGTTGTGATATTAGGTTAAACACTGAAGGGACACGGGCGGCCCAGCGGATATGTAGCCATTCTTTGATGTTGCATTGAGGCTGTAACCGCAGCACATCCAGCTGCTTCCAATCCTTTTTTTATTCCTACGCTTCTCTTGTCTCTCGCCTTTTAACAGGACTCTATAAACACACTCCAACCACTTTTTTTATAACCTTATGAAAGGTAGATTTTATGCAGCAAATGTAAAATATGCCTCGAATGCGAGCAGCAGCCAAATATTTATGGAAAAATGGGGAAAAGTTAAAGATGTATAAAGCATTCACTGGTTTTATATATTATTCATGACTCTGAATGTTTTTCATGCTTTATGCATGAAAACACCTATTTAAATGCTCATCAGGAACTGTATGCTTGGTACTGTATAAAAATGTGCTCTATAACCGTATTTTTAAGTATCTTTTTACGCTAAAGACATTTTAGCGAAGTAAAATAGTGGAACAGTGCTTGAAGCAGAGTGCAAACGTTGTGCTTTTATTAGCTGATTGGCATCAGCTGTTCCATTCATGCGTTGCAATCACTGGCTCGTTCACAGCTGTGTGGCTACCGGCTTAACTCTGACATCCAGTCGTACTTGCATATTCAAGTGTGGACTGCTGCAGTGGGAATTTACTCTCAGACAGCCCTAATTTGATACACCGAACTGATCTGACACATTTGTCGATCAAGGAATTGTTTGTTTAAAAAAGGTGCACTAAAAACAAACGCAACTGTAAAGTATGCGACACACACAGCGATTGTGCTCACGAGCAATGTTCCCTCTAATTTTTCATGTGTCTGAGCGAACACACAAACTCCCTGAGCGGACACATGGACCACAGTGAGCAACATCAGACGTCTGCACTGTGGTGACACCAGCATCGAATCCATCCAAATTACATGGTTTATTATTTACATTTATGTTAGGCTACTTTTAATTAACTGCTTTAGCCCACTTACAATGAAAAAAAAAAAATTGACCTGTGTAGTGAGTCTGTGGTCTGGGAGAGAGTCTGTAACTCTCTGTCTGCAAAATACAGTAAATAATGACCAATGTTGGACAATTAATTATATAGTTACTTCTTCAAAAAAGTAACTGAGTTATGCAAACAACAAAGTTTTTTGCAGCTGTTTACCTACAAATGCAGCCAAGGCGTTTTTAAATAAACATTTCAAACTATTTACAGAACAATCAGCTGTTCTGCATCAAATCTGATGCCACACAAATTATTTGTGGCACTCCAAAAAATAATTTCTGTCCACTATGAGATAAAGGAGAACAACAGCCTGATACCTGCAGGCCTGACAGCAGGAGACATATCACTCCTGTAACACCTGTAACATTCAGCAGTGGCCTCATTGTTCTGACACACACAACAAAACTATTGACTACACTACACACAGGTGGGCAGGTGCTTCTCCAACAGCATCACCATCAACACAGGAGCACCTCAGGGATGTGTCCTCTCGCCACTGCTCTACTCCCTCTACACTTCAGACTGTGTGGCCACCCACGGCTCCAACACAATTGTGAAGTTTGCTGACGACACAGTGGTGTTGGGTGCCATCTCCAACAACGATGAGGCGGCCTACATGGATGAAGTGAAGAATCTGGCATCGTGGTGCCAGGACAACCACCTCCAGCTGAACGTCAGCAAGACCAAGGAGCTGGTGGTGGACTTCAGAAGGGGTCAGCACAGAGACTACAAGCCCATCATCATCAATGGAGCTCCAGTGGAGAGGGTGCAGTCCTTCAAGTATCTTGGTGTCCACATCTCCTCAGACCTGACATGGGCTGCCCACATTCAGGTCCAGACCAAAAAGGCTAGGCAGCGCCTGTATCACCTACGACAACTGAGGAAGTTCAGGGTCTCTCCAAAGATCCTCAGGATTTTCTATACAGGCGCTGTGGAGAGCATCCTCACACAGAACATGACATCGTGGTTTGGGAACAGCTGTGTGAAGGACCAAAAAGCTCTCCAGAGAGTGATCCGTACAGCAGAACGCTGCTGCAGGATTGCTCTCCCCCCGCTTCAGGACACCTACACCAGGAGATGCCGGACTAGAGCAGCGCAGATACTGAAGGACCCGTCCCGTCCAGGCAACAAACTGTTCCAACTTCTGCAATCTGGTAGAAGGTTCCGCATCTTCCAGGCAAGGACAGAGAGACTCAAGAGGAGCTTCTATCCCCAAGCCATCCGTGCCCTAAACACACACACCCGCCCTCTCACATCATCTATAATTGACTGAGACAGGACTCTTCCAGACACTCTAAACCAAGGCACAATGTACATTTCAAATTCCTTTAATTTTAAATATGTTTATATTGTCTATCCTGTAAAATAGTCAGATATCTATTCATATTAATGTACAGAATTCACCTGCTTGCTGCTACTACTGCACATTCACCCAGTGTATATACTATATGTATATATATAATGTTCTTCCTCTACACCCCCCCCCCCCAATTTTTGCACATGTCGAGGAGCGTGTCAGGCTACATTTCACTGTGTGTTATACTTGTATAACTATGCATGTGACAAATAAAGAACCTTGAACCTTGAACACTAACTACACAAGATCTGTGCTAAACGTCGCAAATCTCTCACGTCAAAACATGGTGTCACTCCTAAAACTTCCCCCTCCCTAAACATCTAAATGCCATGTTGCCATATCATTTTTTTGATTGGTTGACATGGTACATTTTTCGACCAATAGGAAAGGGTGGGGTTTTTTTGGTGTTGTTTTTGCTCACAGCGGAGCTTTGGAGCGTTTTCCTTATAAAACACAGTTTTTAGTTTCTTCCCACAGTAAATATAAACAACGATAGTATTCAGGAAGAAAAACAAACATTGCATATAATTTTATCATAACCGATCAACACAATTTAAAAACTGGTATAAAATCCACACTGTGGTGGGGGCCGGTTTGCAGCATAATTTGCATAGTACAGTTTTCTGGTCCGTGTCATACTTTTCATAACCAAACCATGTCCATGCTGCAGAGGTAGCCCCACGTTTAGGAATAAGGTCCTCAATGTATTTGGACTGGTCCTTCTGTTTGGACCTAACTGGTTCTGCCTCATCTTTACTGGCCATGCTGGTATTCTCTGTGCCTGCATCCACGTGGTGACCATCCAAACGATGAAAAAATATTTCCGTAAACAGTGTATTTTGTGACAAACGATAGCCTATAATATGAAACAATAGATCTTTTAATTTTGTCATCGAATATATTTCGTCATATCGAACAGCCCGACCGAAATCTCAAAACTTTGTGATAAACTGATAAAGTCACACAAAAAAAGATTAGTTCACATTACTGCTGCTAAAGGCTACAAGCTACTGAACGATAGTGTACTTGGTTTTTTACAGCGCTGTAGTTCTTAGTAAGACAAAAGCATCCAACTGTGTTCATTCCTGCTCCCTCCTCTCGTCTTTACTCGCCTCATTCAAATGTTTGTTTAGGTTGTAGGAAAACATATTCATTGTTAAAGATGAGGTAGCCTTCTGTCCATGAAACAGAGAATCCAACAGCACTGAACAACTAGCACGGTGTGCAGATGTGAGAGGGACTGTTTAGAAAAGATATGAACAGTTTATCCTTCATAACTACTAGAACAACAAGTCCTTGTTTAATCAAAAATATCAGTATTTCACAAAGTCCACTGGATCATGCACACACTGAAATACCACATAAAATTTAGTATAAAATGAACCTTGATACCATTCACATGCACATCCATTAAATGTAAGGCTTTAACCAGATGCTGTTAGCTTAGCATAATGGAAGCTAGCTGTTTGCCCAGAAGCAGTGGCGTACTCTATTCAGAAATGGGAAACACATTTCCTGATTTGTCATACTTAAACCTACATACCACCAAATAAATCCTTACTTATCATGTAAAGCAGAACTAGAAACCCCTCTTTTAAAAACAGAAGCTTTACTGCAGCGTTTCCAATCAGTTTCTTTGTGTCAGCGATCCCTGAGGGACTCACATTGTATTAGATGTGGTTGATAGCAGCTGCCTGATATCTAATGCATATAAAGCCAATATTGTCTGCCCCTCATATCACAGTCTATGCATTGATGCTATATCAGAGGAAAATGTCTCTCAAAGCATCAGCTACGGAGCGAACCAAACCAATAAAAAGATGGCCCGGAGGCGTTCTGACCCAAACTGGACCTCAAACTGATATGGCCAAAAGCTACAAGCTGCTCTGGTGTCTCAACAAGACACACATTAACCTTTCCTCCGTTATTTTTCTGTGGAGATCTCCCACTTTGAAGTGCTTCCATTTAACCTTCATTTAACTTTTGTGTCATGCGCTCCCAGGCGCCCCATTTTGACAGCAGAAGCCTTTAGAAGTCAGAAAAGGCCTGCGGCTATAGATGGCATATCAGCACATCTGTCTGCTGCAGTGCCAGGTTGGGGAGTGAGGAACTGGCTGTTCGTTCTTCCACAAGTGGTCTGTCATTTTCTGGCTAGATCCCTCTTTAGCTCATTGTCAGAAAGACACTTTAAAAAGGCATAATCCTGATCTTACACTACCAAGGAGTCAGAATTTTCTAGGGCTTATTCAGACAGCATGAAGCCAGGCGAATATGAACTAAAGCTGGCATTTCTTCCAGTGGTCTATTTTAGTTTGAAACATATTTTTAAAAAGAAAACCTTTTCTGACTTGTCTGCTTGGGGGACACGACTCTAGAGTCGCCCACAGAAGGAGCAACATTAGCACATTTGACACTGTGTTTTTAATCAAGGTCAAAAGTCACTCTCATTTTAACTCTGTTTTGGTCTCCACCGATTTCCAAGGGTAAAATATTTAACTGTTGCTCACTGAGTGTTGAACAGTTAGTCAGTGACTTTTGGGGTTAGTACAAATTGTTGTATTTAGCAACTTTATCTAAAAAGAAAGACTAAAAGGCTACAAACAACGAAAGACAATCAAATGCTTTTTTAAAACTGCAGAGTGCGATTGTAATTTTCTGAAGGCTTATTGCAATCCGGTTGTTCAGTCTGACGTCACTAGCCGTGTCTGGGTCTAAACTCCGCTGCAGGTCCATATATCAAACGATCACTATGGCATTACTGAGAGTTGAAAAACTGTCTAAAGTCTTTCATCTTTAATAAAATGATCAGCGTTCTGCTCTACCAGGTGTAACAATTGAGTTTAACACCCAGGCATCCATGAAAACGGAATTTATGACATTTAACGGAGTTAGAAGTTAGCAGGGAGTTAGCTCGCTAGCTTCTATCTAAATACAATATAGCATGTCCTGACTGCGGGGTTTTGGAAACAAATTAAAACGTACAGCTCTGCTATCACTTCCAGCATAAATGAAGACAGAAAACTAAACAGCAGTGACGTTTGTAGGGTTACTGAAGTTGGGCTAGCTGGTATATAATGATGTGCTACGTGACCGCTAGCGACACAGCTATGTTAGCATAATATAAACAAGCTAACTGTTTTTCCACTCGATAAAAGTTACCGTGAGTGTTCTCGGTGGTCAGGAACAAATGTAATCGCATGGCAGGATGCTGTAAAAGGACCAAACTTCAGCCAGGAGAACAACTGAGATAATCCATCCACAATACGAGGTTAGTCATTCATATACTGCTGCATGGGCTGGGTTGTAGTTACATCCTAAGGTTTTAAAAACTGAGCTTAAATGAATGATTAGCAGTAATAAAAGCCGAGGGAGGTCAACAGGGATCACTGACTGTTTTAGGAGCTTTTTGAGATCAAATAGAAGAAAATACATAACATTAAACATGTTAACAACACAAAAGCCATATTAAACGGCTTTTAATATGGCTGGGTCTTATGACCCAGTGTTTTGAGTTTTAGTTCATTTTGATGTTTTAGTTTATGTAAGCCCTTCAGGTTCCTAAGTTCATTTGTTATCATGCTTAAGTGTTTCTAGTTCTTATTATTTCCCCCTCGTGTTTCCAACTATGGTAAATCTCCCCTGCTTTTCATGTGTTTCATGTCTGTGTCTTACATTGTGAAGTTTGGGTTGTCATGTCTACGTCTCATTATGTTTCTTGTTTTATTGTGAAGAGGTCTGGTGTTTCTGTGTTCATCGTGTTCAGTTTTACTCTTCCCCTGTGGCGTTGTTATGTTCATGTTGATCTACTGTGCCTTTCTGTTCCATGTTTCAGATCCCTATGTTCTGTCTCCCCCAGTCTGTTAAGTCCACGTCTTGAGTTCCGTCAGTGTGTTTCCTGTTTTACTTTCACAGTCTGTTCTATGTTAATGTTTCTAGTTTTGCTTCCCTTGCCTCGTCCTGCTTAATTACTCTCAGCTGTGCTCTCCTCCTGTGGCTCATTCCCCCTCGTTATCCCTCAGTGTATTTAAGCCCCATGTTTCTCTTTGTCAGTGTTGCGTCCTCCATCATAGCTGTGTGATTTTTCCCTGTGGCTCCGTGTGCTTTAGTTTTTCCCAGTTTAGTTTATTTTGTATTGTTTTTCGTGTCCCACTCCACGCCAGCAATAAAGCTGTGTTTTTTGAGTTTAACTTTTGACTCTGTGAGTTTGCGTTTGGGTCCTACTCTTGCCTGCACACAGCCGTACTGTGACAGGCATCACTGAACAACCGGATAAAGAGCTGTTTTCCGTTACACACAGTCATTAGATAACATAATTACTGACAGGTGGAGCTTTAAAAGAAGAAGAAGAAAATTCACTTCCCCCATTTTCATATATTTTGGGAAACTGGCACAAGTTTTAGAGCACGAAGGTACTATTAATCCTTTAGCTTGACAATATCAGTAACCACTTTATTAGGTACACTTATCAAATCAGCTCTAATTCAGCAATTTTCCAGTATGTATTTTTATTTTGGGTTAACAAACCTGCGGTCCATGCATAGATGGCACAGTGGTGAAGTGTTTAGCACTGTCATCTCACAGGAGAAAGGTTCCTGGTTTGAACTCCAACTCTTGAGTCTGCATGCTCTGTGCCTTTGCAGGTTTATTCAGTTTTCCAGCTTCCTCCTGCAGTCCAAAGGCATGCCTGTGAGGTTAACTGGTGATTCAAAATTGTCCAGCACTGAAAGGTAAATAAAGTGCTTCAAGTGTAAAGAATGAAGCATTTTACAAAGTATGAGAACAAGACACTTTTAGCCAAAGCACTTTGTGTGGTCAGTAATACTAGACAAACATTATATATGTATTTACTTATGTCTGTGTTGTTTTCTGCATGAGGACACTTGTACTGTGCCAGTATCTGTCAGTTTGACAAAGGTCATTTGCCTGAACTGAATTTGGTAAAAGAGCTTTTGTCCATTTAGCACCGTCGGCTTGGAACAAACTGCAGAACAAAAATGACTGAATTCATTTCATGAAGTGCTTTTAAATCTAAACTACGAATCCTTGAGGCCAAGTCCATAACATGCAACTGTTTCAATTCGATTGATTTTAACTGATTTTTTATTTGAATTTTATTGAATTTTATTTTTTATTTTTTCGCATGTGTGTTGTTGCTGCCTGTGCTTAATTGAGTAATTTCTGTAACTGTGAGACACTTGCTGCCTATCTTGGCCAGGTTTTTAATCTCAATGGGATCTTCCTGGTTAAATAAAGGTTAACAAGTAAATAAATAATAAAATGAAACATTTAACTCCAAATACTTTGATAATTTATAGTAATAATAATAATTTTAATAAAATGGTTTCTTTGCATTTCTTTGTTCATTTTGAAGGCATTTAAAATTTCACACATTTTTTTTATTACCTCACAAATGTCTGTTTTTTCTTGTGATTGTCTCATTAGCATGGGGCTAGTAGCCCATACAACCATGCACTCACATAAAATACATTATGTAGGCATTTATATAGTATTTGTATAGAGTATGATCCAGTCGTGGGGGACGAAGGGAGAGGAACACTATTTCTACAAAAATGGCAATAATATAATTGCCTGTAGCGCCAGTCTTTAACTTGGCTTTAGTACAGCCAATAAATGACTGCATGTTCAGACCATTTGATTTTATTCAGCCAGCACACAGCTGTGTGACTTGGTCTGTGGCTGGTTGTACAATTCCAAAGGACACATAGTATGGTCCAACCACATCTTTAAAGACAAACAGATAATCACAAATAATATTTGATTTTTATATTCAGGAACTGAGCAGAACACACAGGTACAGGTGCATTGTTCAAAAAGTGGATTTTATTTGAAGAATACCAAACAACTGCAGGTAAAATAACCAGAACGCTGCTTTAAACAGACCGTGAACTTAAACTGACCAAACCAAAGCAAGAACTCAGCCTATGTAGCAGAGCAAACCACTGTAAACACAAAGTGATTACACCACAGCGCGAATAAGTAAACCAGGCACAAAGAACCCTCCTTCCCTCTGTCATGTCAGCTCCACCCTCACGTCCTCTTTTGTTCAGCCAGGACAGACCGGAGCACCAGATACATAATAGCACATAGAGATAAGAGTAATGGTGACAAACCAATATAAATTTAGCACCATCACTGTGCATCCACTCGCTTCTGCCTGGACCTATCCCAGCTGTCTTAGGGCGAGAGGCAGGGTACACCGTGGACAGGTCACCAGTCTGTCGCAGGGCTGACACATGGACAGAGACAACCATCGCACTCACAGTCATCTCCACTTTCACACCAGTGGGCAATTAAGTGTTTCCAATTAACCTGTCCCCACTAACTGCATGTCTTTGGAGGAAAAATATTTTTTATTTACAAATATTAATGTTGTTATCAAAATGATAGATATCACTTATTTACTAACAAGCAAACAAACAAGATTTCTATTGATTTATTCAGTACATGTGAGGTTTTTGTTTTTGTCATTTTACATTTTCCTGTTTTTCTATACCTGGTTCATTTATTTATTTATTTATTTATTTATTTATTTATTTATTTATTTTCCCATTTGATTCACCTTTTATTGTTTATTTTATTTTCACTTACTGAACATGGGACAGACTTGACTGGGGGAAAGAGGGGGAGAAAGAAAGAGGGAAAGAGAAACAGCAGAGAAGAGGGACGGGGGAGAAGGGCAAAAACCAAAAACCAACAGAATGAGCAGAAAAAGAAAAAAAAGAAGAAAAAAAGAAAAAAAATGCATATATCAATCACCTGGGTCACCTGCTGAGAAAGAAAAAAGAAAACAAGCAGAAGAGAACAAGAGTAATAGAATAAACAACATCACAATGATATATGGGAATATGACAGTAAATACTAAATGTTAAACATTATTGTGCAGCACATAAGATCAACAGAACACAGTGTGCTTTGAGGTAGGAGCCAAAAAGGGTGTAGTTTGTGGGTGTGAGCACCCGTGTGTACACCTGTGAGCATGGACGCGCTTGTTTTTTGTTTTTTAAAAGGTTCCTTCATGTAACGATCTGCTAGAGGGTGTGGGGGGGCCACAGCCCCGTCCTCCAGGGCATGAAGCAGGTATGGAGGAGATCAAAACTCCAGACATCCAGAGGCCCCCAGAACACAAGAGACCAAGGAAGACCAACAGAGGGGCAGCCGCGCCACTGTCCCAGTAAGAGCTGAGGAGAGTCCCAGATTAATGTTGTTATCAAAATGATAGATATCACTTATTTACTAACAAGCAAACAAACAAGATTTCTATTGATTTATTCAGTACATGTGAGGTTTTTTGTTTTTGTCATTTTACATTTTCCTGTTTTTCTATACCTGGTTCATTTATTTTTAATTAATCAACTTATTTGTTTGTAACCAGGTTAAGACTGTCATTTATTAAAATGTGTTGAAATATTAAAACTGTTGAAATCCATGTTAAAATGTAAACTAATAATGGTTAAAGTATTTAGTAAACCTTTAAGAGGACTACAACATAGTTTAAAAGAACATTTACATTAAATATGGCTCGTTTTTATTTTAGTGAGGTTTGTATCCTGTTTTATTGTGAAGAGGAAGTCAATGTGGTTGTGATCGGTAGTTGTGCGTATGCATGAACTGGACTATCTGCTCGACAGTCTTTATCGATGCACACATTTTGCAGACTGCCTATGAGAAGCTGGAGACGTCCACCGTGCATCTGCTCACTTGGAGATGTCCGCTGATCAGTCTGCATTCCTTCACACATAACTGTTTCTACAGAGCATATACATGTAGAAGCATTTTAAAAATGAGTCTGAGTTTGACAATGAAAAGATATTCACAGCAACCACATCTGGACAATAAATAGCCCGCCCACTGAGCTCCTACTTACGTCAACACTAGAAGTTCAATAGACGTCAAAATCCGGTCTTCAAGTCTCACATCATTATCCATTTCCATGTCCAAACTCTGTTTCAGGTCCCAAAGTCAAACAAACGCTGCAGCTTCACTGAGAGTTAAACACTGTTATGTGAAAATGTGGTTTAAACAGCAACTTAGTCACAAATACAGCAGAACAAGATGAAGCAGAAGACTTACTACCCGCTCTTTGAGTCTGATGTCATTAGCTGTTTCTAGGTAAAAACCTTAACCTTAAACATCCACAGCAATAATATTGATCCACATAAAACTGACAGGGAAGATTTTTTTTCTGCAGAACAAATAGTTTTATTTTTGATACTTTGATAGAGTTGTGATTTATATAATTAGCCAATAATGCAATTAATTTACGGTTAGTTTAATTGCTACTATTGCTAAAGCCACCACTTGTTATTGTCAGATTTAGTACTAGATAAGCAGTAGTGCAGGACTTTCTGGATCAGGAGCATATCGTGACACTTCCCTGCCCAACTGCACTCATCTAGTAATGGAGAGCCATTCCTGAACAAGAGATCTGGATACATGTGCAGAAGACATCGTACCTCATAATAAAGAAGTTGTACATACATATATTATACTGCCAAATACACTAATTATTACTATGTAACTCCAACAAATGCAGCAAAATTAAAGTTAAATGTGGTATAAATGTGTGATAGTGTGACATATCAGCCTTTACATATGATTGAAACGTTGAGTGTGAAATGAATGAATATAATAATTATCATGACTGTGAATAGAGAAACGTATCCATGTAAAACAAAGGTAAAGAAAATTTTAATCTCTGTTCATATTTGATTCATTTCAGTGTTGAAATGAAGTAAACAGGATGCTTACTGACTGTGAAATCCTTTAGCCTCCTTCTGTTATCAATCATTACTTTTTGGTGCATTTCATTCACATTTTTGTGGTTAGAGCGCTTTCTCACAGTCTTTTTTTACATTTTTATATCAACACAATTAATTTATCTAGTGAAGCTACAGCTATGCTATAACCACTCTATACCCTTCTTAATTGAATCTACACTTAAACAGACAGCTTACTCTCTTAAATTTGCTCTTGAAAAGGCACATCTTGTGATTTTTTTTGGTAGTGCACCTGTTTCCTTGATATTTATAGCTTCTTTTCATGCGGCTCTTAATTGAAACGGTTTGTCTGCGGTTGACAAACCCTGTCTTCATCTGGCTGGAAGGAATCAGCTGGGATTTTGACACGAGTCCAGATTTTCTGTCTAATTGCAGTTTTTCTGGCCTTGTAATTGACTTATTAAGCGTTCTTCAAACGGAGCACTGATTTGAGTTACACAAGCGTGACTAGTGTGTGTACCATCATCTGGTGCTGGAGGGAATAATTAGTCCGGAAGGAAAATCGTTTTTTGAGCATCTGAGGTTGTGACAGGGTTTCTTGGGCTTTAGCAGAGATAAACTCAGACAGTGAAGATCTGCCTCGCCTCTTTGATCTGGCCTGCCTTCCACTTAACTTGTGATGACACTGCACTTAGAGAGGGCACAGTGAATGTGAAGATTTCCCTCTGACTTTTACCTCAGGTGCGCTTAATATTGAGCCCACATGGAAAAAAAGGTGCAGTGTCTCAGCTGCTTAAGAGTCCGGTAGAAAGGAAAGCATTAATATACATCAATATTTGAGCCAAGTCATTGTGCAGCAAATAAAGCTCAATATCTGGGAGACGAGCCTTATTCCTTATAGTCACTGTATATTTTGCAGCAGCTCTGCATGACTGTATGACACATTTGTAGTCATAAAGCTTCAGCCTGCACATAGAGGGCACTCTTAGCTCGGTTTTCTCTGCAGCCCCTCTATGCAATACCACTGGGAAGTTATTTATAGAGGCTGGCTTCAAAGGAAGAGAGAGCAAGTTTTTATTGAGGTGATTTTGCTTTTGTGTTAGGGAGAAAGGACGGCTTGATGTCTTTTGTCTTCAACTTTACAGACTGCCACCACATTTCCTAATCTGTGTAATTTAGCAAATTGAAATCATGCATTGCTAATTTTTGATGGCTCCATAAGTTGTGAAATGTGTCCCATTGCAGCGAAAGCCCAGGCAGTGGAAGTCCAAGCTGATTTGCTGTTGGACAGTTCAGTTAAGATGAAGAGACTCCAAAATGTGCTGTCATCACGCACATGCTTTCTTTGGCTTTATTGACAGTGAGTGGGAGACCAAAATTGTGGACTCTTGTCAGCGCTGAGGATGAATTTTCTGGTTTATGGGCAGATTCTGTGCTGCAGGACTGACAGCCTGACTATGAATTCAGATGGGGGCGTAGAGGCTCTCAAAAAAGCAAAAAGTAAATGAACTGTCATGAATCTACCACAGTTGGGCTTTATGAGCAGTATTTTTCAGTCACTAATTACAGTATGATCTTTATCAAATCAACTAATGTTCCTATTTTCGGCACCACCACAGAATCACAAACCAGCACAAGGTCTGGCAGCTTCTCCCTGAATATCGCCAAAATTTCTCTCTCAGAAATGTGCCTTCCCTTGGCAGCAAGTCCTTGTTTCGTCCTCGGTGTGCGCCGTCTCTCAGCTTCACAAGGAGATTTTGAACTTTAATAACGAACAAGCAGAGCATACAACAAAGTATGACACATTTGTTATAAAGTTATTAGTGCCGTGGGCTGGGAGAAAGAAAGATTATGCTGGAGTTTGTTGTTTATATAGAAACAAACTTTTCTTTTTTCCCAGATAAAGGTTTTTTTTCAGTGCATAATATACGTATATATTCCAGTACAAAGTTTTATCTTTGTGTTTATCTTGTGCCATAGAACAAGATGCACTCCCCCAATATTATACGTTTGTACAATTTTTAACTAACTGTCCCTTCTTTATTTAAACTGTTTTTGTTTCCATTTTAGAGACACACATTGTCTTGAACACAGACAGTCCTTTCCACCCAAGCTGAATGGAAGTGCAGACAAAACCCAAACAACAACAATATGTAGTTATGAAACTTAAAGAAGTCCAGTTGAGTTCTTTCCAGGCTTCCTGGCCAAATAGCAATAGAAATGTCTTTATTTAACTTAAAAGGAAGACAAGACATTATTCATTCACTGGGGTGAAGGGAGCTGTTAAGGCCACGGTCTGGAGATAGGTCCACTATAAGAGAGGAGAGCGGAGTTAATAATGCTGAACTAGACAACTTTTCACCTGGGCTAAAAGTGCGAGGCTCTACATTTCGAATTAGCTCTATAAACCAGGAAACTCTGTGAAACGACGTCACTTCCTTGTTACCCAGAACCAGAAGCCCGAAGGCATCAGCTGTCAGTTTGACACGAACATATTCTTTTCTTTCTTTTTATACAGTTATTACTTGCTAGAAGGCATCCAAAGCTGAAGAACCTAACACTAGTTTTGTCACGGTGGTTAGAGAGTAGACTCAAAAATAATGACAGTGCATTTATTTACAGTGCAGCAAGGTGACAACAGTTCAAATGTGCGACAGTGGAGATAGTGCGTCCCTCCTTCCGTGTGTGCCCGTCTCTCCTCCAGGTGCTTCCCTTGTGTCCGTGAATCCTCCGTCAATCCCTGGGTGAACACCAACACACGACAGCAGAATGAGTATGACGATCGGACAGCACTACAATAACATTTAGCGACTCAACGACACTACCAGGCTTAGTGCAATACTCCAGCGCTGTCTGTCGCTCAACCACACCATTAAGTAGTCCTGCTGAAGATGGAAGTTGATTGGCAGCAGCTGGTGGCTTGACTGTAGGTGTGGCAGGTCCGGGCGACAGCACCTCCGGGTTGAAGGTAGCCCGTTGCTAGGCTACCCCCCAACACATCACAGCGGAGCCGGAGGGGAAGACAGAGCGACAGGAGAGACACATACACACGCACACAGAAATACACATACACACACCGGCAGGTCGACCGGTCAGGGCACCGTCAGATCCTGACAAGTTTGCTATACATTGGTGGCTCACTGATCCTGCCATCTACATCCAGATAACAAGGAAATGATGTATTTCACAGACCCTAATGATTGGCAGAGCTAACATTGCTAAGTTAGCTAACTTACTAACTGAGAAGATAAACAGAAACTTTGGCATATTAACAAAATATTTTGATATATATATATAACTTGAAATTTCAAGTTATGGATGCAGATTTTTTCTTTTTTTATGACAGAAACATAGGTGACTCCTGCGTGGAAGTAGGTGGCTGGTTTGTTGGGTTAAAGGCAGGTATGTGCTTGGAATGGAGTTGCTAGGACCAGGAGGAGAGAAGCATTAGAACACATGTGCAAGAAGATTGCAGGAGAAACATTGGAGAGCTCATTTACTATTCTGATAGAGCTGAGTGTCTGGTGAAGACTCAGGGGCCCATGCAGGTCCTTAAATACAGCTGATGAGTTCTGATGAGTCCTGATGGGAAACGGGTCAGAGCGGCTGTGGAGCAGGAATCCACACTCTGCCGCAGAGAGTGGAGGAAAACCAGTCCAACCACACCTGGTCTGTGGGTGCAAAAACATTTCCAGACCTTTCAGCCACCATCTTAGTGACTTTCATGGAGGTTATAGGCCTGGTGCTAGCTCCGAGTCATATCACATAAAATGAGTCCATGTTAAACGTTTTGGCCATTTTAAGTCTCATACAGAAGCAATATCTCCAGTGTTAAATTAACACCAGAGAGTGTCTATATGGGTCCACTCCTCTGAGTGTTAACCTCCTAAGATCTGAACTCTTCCACAGCAGCATTTTAAATTTCTCGTTGATATTTGCGCTGATTGGGACCTGATGAATGTACAAACAAAGAATCACAAGATTTTTTTTTTTTTTTTTTTACCCGATTCTTGTTTCTAAGAGAAATGAGAGCCACATATGATGATATTCGTTTTAAATTTTCATAAAACAGAGGCAGTATGTCCTCATAAGTGGATATCAGGCCCTTGTAGAGCAAAATTTAGTATATTGGTCTAAATAACCCAAAATGTGATGTTCACATACGTGGACGGCAGGTCCTAGGAGGTTAAATATAACACTTTTGAGTGTTAAATGAACACTTTTGACAGTGTTATATTTTTAAAAGTAAAAAGTAACCCAACACTGGAACATTTCTAGCATTTTGAGTTATTTTCCAGTGTTAGAAAATCAGCACTGCTCAGTGTTAGTCATTGTTAATCTTCAAAACTGACTAGATTACGTTTAAAAATATAACACTGTCAAAAGTGTTCATTTAACACTCAACAGTGTTGTATTTAACACTCAGAGGCGTGGACCCATATAGACACTCTCTAGTGTTAATTTAACACTGGAGATTTTGCTGTGTATTATTTTTAATCCGAGGAATCTGAAGATTATTCTTTGCTGAGACTTAGCTTGTTGGCTAATAACTAGTGACATGTTGTTAGCAATGAGCATATGGATTCACAGCCAGATTCACCCTTCTCTTGTCACAGCCAGTATCAAAGCATCAAGATGATCATCTCAAGGCTTCCTAACACTTCACAAATCAATGGGTGACATCATGGTAGCTACATCTATCTTTTATACTGTCTACAGAGCTAATAGCTCCTTTACCACCTAAGACTTTACATGCAATATATTTGAACAGCTTCCTCTTCAATACCTCTTGAATGTGATGGGGGTGAAAAAATCTCTCCGCATCTGAATCCGAGTAACTCAGAATTGTGTAATAAAATAAATATGTAACCATATTACATTTTTTC
Organism: Rhamphochromis longiceps; assembly: GCF_057381845.1. Taxonomy (NCBI): domain Eukaryota; kingdom Metazoa; phylum Chordata; class Actinopteri; order Cichliformes; family Cichlidae; genus Rhamphochromis; species Rhamphochromis longiceps. Next base: position 39,812,766 of record NC_140573.1, read on the forward strand.
TGTTCTTGTAGTGAGTGACTGGTGGACAGAACAGGGAGTCTTGGCTGGATTACCTGGATGTTCACTGGCTGCACTGGAAGCCACAAAAAGAAAAACGTAAGGAAAGAAAATCAAAACGATTCAAATCAAAACTTAGAAACAGAAATGATCTGAAAACTGGAACAAAATCAGGAAGACAGCCCAGCAACACTTGCTGACAGTATAATAAAATTAATGTTAATATTGAAAGAGATGGTAAAGTAGGACACGCAGAAGCTGGCGGGACACACACCAGGAAGTGTAGCGAGCAAACAGCATAACAAATAAGACCAGAAACAACAAGGACACCATGAGCACCCGATTAAGCATAAACTATCTGCTGACGCTGAAGCGACGGGGGAAACAGAACAATCTCGACAGGTTTTGGCAGCGGAAATTCTTTTTTTTTTTCAAATGCACTGACTCTGCAGCTCACAAGACTTCTTCAAAACTCCATCAAACCTCTTTTTAGCGCCGTAACAATCAATCACAGGTGTTGGAGCAAACGGGGGTTGATAGTTTTGTTTTCAGTATTTTACCACCTGATCCACGGACCTCAGAGGCTGACCGGTGGATTTTAAAAAAAATAATATATCATTTTATTTTAGACTATAGTGATAAAGACACACAGCTGGGGATAAATCACAGTGGAGACAGTGACTGTGTTTTTTGGAAAAAAAAACAAAAACGTCCTGACACACATAGAAGGAAGAAGGAGGCGTAAATAAGAAAAAAAAAAAAGTCAACAAACAGAAACAATAGATGACATAGACTTTTGTCTTCGCTTCACGCTGGGATATCATTAATCACATCCTTCAGCTCAGCTGTGCTGAGATTATTTGCCAGAGTTGGGCAGAAGTAGGCCACCAGTTTCTGTATTTAATTACAATCAAACTGCTGATGTTCAAAATATTATACTGTAAGTCGCAGCAGTTTCTCTGATGCCTGATTCTAACTTTAATTCATTTCTCAACGTGACCTTGAAAAGACACCCTGACCTAACAAAACCTTAACTCCAATTATTGTTCTTCGCAATGCTAGCAGAACATCTCGATCTTAATTGGGAGCCTCTGTACAAACACTGAAGAACATGAAGCTCTGAGCTGCCTGTCATATAATTAGAGCGGTGTGCTCTGAGGGGACGTCACGACGGGATATTTGAAACTACGGGAAGAGTTCACTTCAGGCTCAGGTGCCAGCACGTCTCCTGCCCTTTCCCCATCGCTCCTCTGCACCTCTCAGCTTGCTAAAACCCATCCGGCTTCACTTAACGTCACTTCGCATCATCGTGGGGTTTCCTGACCGGACGCTTTTTGCATGAATTCAAAATGTTCTTTTATACTGATGGTATGCAAACAGAGGTTTGAGCAGGAGATGATGATACACTTTAATCACAGAGTTGTGATTTTCTTTCTGAGGAGCAGGCCTCGTTCTGACCTATAGCTCTGTGGGCTGCTATACTTGGGCATATCCTGTCTACGGGGGCAAGGTTACCCAGAATTCATGCAGCAGCAGGGTGTATCTTTCATGTGAGGTAAAAAGGTCACCTGTCTGGGCACCTGGTCAGACTGCGGATGAACACACACGCACACACACAGGCTCTTTCTAGTTTCATGAAGTGAAGCAGCACTGGATGCTTGTGATTTATCACACGCCTGTTTTATTTTCATTCCTGAGTAAAGCAGCTGTAGTTGTTTATTTTAAAAAATCCTTTTGACTTCAATCAGTTGCAGTAAGTATTTAATAAAAGGCCAGAAATCTTTTTATTCTTGTCTTCAACTTTCATCAACTAGTAATAGGTTGATTTCAAATTTCACCCTTTTGCAGATTCAACAACCAATTTAGTATTTCACACCTGCTGGAGCGTAAAGATGCTACGAGGGTGAAGTAAGCAGATTTAACTGGCAAAGAGGAAGAAACTCTAAAGGCAAAACTTTCAGAAAGATGAGAGAAGCTTATCAGACTGTATCTGAAGATTATTAACAAACACAAAAAGATGACACTGACAACACACAGTTCCATGTGCAAATTTTCTTTAGTTGAAAAGATTTTGTGATATTATAAAACGATTGCTTTGTAACTTAAATCACAGACTCAGAGATGCATGATGGATGCATGAGATGGAAAAAGTTGCAGCTCTTCAATTGGCCATCACTGGTAGTGAGCTGTTGTTATGGTCCATGCTGGCTGGTTGGTCGGTTGGTTTGAGTTTGGGTTCCCGCTTTACCGTTCAGATCAGCTGTTTCCCATCAGAGTCAACAGTCTCCTGTTTCTGACTCCCCCTATTTTCGGTGTCTTCCTCTTGAATTACTCAAATTTACCTCCTTCTATGACTCTGATTCCTCTCTTCTGGTAAACCTACCCACCAGCCTGCCTGCCCTCCTGGAATCCATCTAGTCCAAAAACGAGTGGACCAGCCACTCTCCTCCACTAAGGACCACTCTCCGAGGAAGTCTCTCAGTCAGCTCATATTCTAACTGCGGACACAATTTGACCAGCTTAGTTTCACTAAACCCACTCTCGTCTCTCCTAGTGGATCCGTCTCCCGGCCATAACCAAGACAACTCTCTTCACTCAAGTGAAGAAGTTCAGCCCTGCTTTCCCTTTGAGCTACATGGAGAACTCAAAACTGCTATTGCTGTTCAGATTTTGTCTGTACTTGAGTCTTGATGTCCAATAAAGACCACGTGGTTTTTATTGTACATCAAGACTGGAAGGAGGACCAATAAACACCTTGATCCATGGTCCCCCCACCACGCAGGCTAGCATTCAAATGTGGTCACTTCTTGCTAAAATATATTTTCAATGTACAAAGTGACTCTGAAGCAGTGAGTAAGTGTGACTAATGTGCTTCAGTACATTTGTGCTTTAAGATATGATTACAAAAGGAAACCAGCCAATCACAGAACATTTCCAATTTTCAAGTTGATCTTGCATTTTTTGACAAAAATTAAACATTTTTGTCAAAAAATGCAAGATCATTGAAACTACATGATAAATGTGTAAAGGTACAGAAAAAGCTTTGTTAGTTCATTGACCAAACTGTCCCGTAATTACAAAATATAAAGGTGTTGTTAATTCAAAGAAATTGTCCTTTTCTTCTCTAAACTCACTGTTCAATTATTTATTAGAAAAACAGGAACTTTCTGTCATTTAATTGTTTACCTACAACTTAATTAATTTTGTGCAGTATGAATGAAGGCTTCTTTTTCAATAAGAAGAGCTGCTAAACTTAAGAAAATACAGCTAAAAGTTCAAAATCAGAGTGGAGTCTTTGCCAGAGAGATTCTGTGATTGTTAATTTAAACACACCTCGTCTTTTTTCATCTTATAAAAATGCTCTTTCTTGTCTCTTTGCATAGAGTGAGCATTACTTCTTGCAGCAGCACTGAAAGTAGTTACTGCATCTAAATCACGAGCATAATTACTGGGCTGGTGTCCAGCAAGTAGTCCTGAGAGGAGGAATAACATCAAAGCTAAAGCTTAAGGTAAGCTCAGTCTGTGGGGAAAAAAACGACTTCAAGGACAAATGTTGGCACGGGACTCGTACTCGCGAGGAGCACCATCAATACACTTCCCGTCTCAACAAGAATTGAATTTGCAGTTTAAGTGCATCTCTTTGCTAATCATATAGCCCTAATTGGCAAAAGTAGAAGCCATTTCTCTGTAATGAACACCTCTCTGCTCGTTATATAGAGAACAATAGTGTGTAAAAATAAATCACTTTCACTGTGCTCTCCAAATTACCTCGCAGCACTTTCCATCTTCCACAGCCTACAGCAGGTTCTAATGGCAGAGTCGCCGCGGTGCTGCTTCACGAGGTCAGATGGCATCAATGACTTTCTTCTCTCAAGTTTACACTCTGAGAGGAGCACCAATCTTTGCTTGAACCTTTCTGCCTTTCATGGATCTGACATGGCCTCCCTACAGACTGGTTCACACTCTACTTGGCTCAGAGAGGCCAGCTGTGGAGCGTTTGGTGCTGGTGGGAAAACTTCACCCACAGTCTGTTAAACGTGAAGGCAGTGTAAGAGCTCATTCAAAGGGTAAAATACTGACAAATACATCACACAATCCACCATTATTTGGATTCTGAATACCATAAAGTGTTTAATAAAGACCACCTGTCATAAAAACAAGACAGCTCTAATATTTTAGAACAGGGGTCTCCAATCCCAGTCCACGAGGGCCGGTGTCCCTGCAGGTTTTAGATCTCACCCTGGGTCAACACACCTGAATCACACGATTAGTTCATTACCAGGCCTCTGGAGAACTTCAAGACATGTTGAGGAGCTATTTTTTCCATTTAAATCAGCTGTGATGGATCAAGGACACATCTAAAACCTGCAGGGACACCGGCCCTCGTCGACTGGGATTGGGGACCCCTGTTTTAGAAAGTTGATCTGGCACAATCTTGGCAATATGCTCTCTTAAAAAATGAATAGAGGATCAATTTCAACCACTAAAACACTTTTTAGGAATCCAAGTAAATTATTTTTCATTTGGCACCTTAATCAAAAAAATTAGAATTTTTGACATTGCATTGCATTAAAGAAACAATTACATAACAGAAACAAAAACAATTATAATGGTAATTACTATATATATTTATATATATCCTAGCATTACAAAAATAGCTACTACTGACATGTACTAATTATACTAACTTACTTTCCATTTATCCAGGCTTGGGACCATCAGCAGGAGTACACAAGCTTGTGACCACCTGAGGTTGGGTTTGTGCCTTTCGTGTGTTCAACTTCAAGGAATTTTATTGTGAAAGGAAGGAACAGGAAGAAGCCCTTTTTCACAAACAAATAGATTTTCTGGTAAAAATCTCCAGCAGAGCCACAGACTATTATAGATGGATTATAGACATCTGGAGTGCAACCTATGTGAATGTGTTGGACACAGTAGCTAACACCCAGTTAGCATATGTATATGATTACACCAGACTCACGCAAATTATTTTCATTATTTGCTTTTTTTTTTTCTTTCTCATCCATTTATGTCTTTAAGCTGCACTGTTAGACACATGTGCTGCACCATACACTGGAAACAAGTAAAAAAGTGTGATTCAACAGATTCAAGCTCAGGTAAGGACGCTGCTGCTGTTGGTTCCAGTCTAACCGTGTCTGCCGTCTATCGTGATGGGAAATGTGCGATCGTTGGCAAGTAAAATCGACGAGCTCTCAGCACTGGTACGGAGTCAGAGGGAATACCGAGAGTGTAGCCTGATGTGTTTCACCGAATCATGGCTGCACCAGGTCATTCCCGATGAGAATGCTTCCGTGGAAGGCTTCCACACTGTTCGGGCGGACAGGGACAGCATCGCTAGCGGTAAGCGTAAAGGAGGTGGGCTTGCTGTTTTAGTTAACAACCGGTGGTGTAACCCTGCCAACATAACAATCAAAGAAAGGATTTGTTGCCCGGACACTGAACTGTGTGCTGTTGGACTCAGGCCGTATTATTTACCCAGGGAATTCTCTCACGTCATCTTGGTGGCTGTTTATGTTCCCCCCTCTGCTAACCCCACAGCTGCATGTGACACTATCCACTCTGCCATAGCTCGGCTACAGACTCAGCACCCGAGTGCCTTTATTGTGATCTCGGGTGACTTCAACCATGTATCACTGGACAATACACTACCAACATTCAAACAATATGTGGACTGTCCCACCAGGGGAGAGAAAACTTTAGACTTACTGTATGCTAACGTCAAGGATGCATACAGCTCCTCCTCCCTCCCCCCACTTGGTAGGTCAGATCATAACCTGATTCACCTCACCCCCCGCTATGTGCCAATTGTGAGGAGGGAACCTGTGACCACCAGGACTGTTAGGAGGTGGTCAGAGGAGGCAATAGCGGAACTACAGGGCTGTTTCGAGGTGACCGACTGGGAAACACTCTGTGAGCCTCACGCCGAGGACATCAATGGGCTTACTGAGTGTATCACAGACTACATAACTTTCTGCACCGACTCCATTGTTCCAGCTCAGACTGTTCATTGTTACCCAAATAACAAGCCGTGGGTGACTAAGGACATCAAAGCCCTCCTCAACAACAAGAAGAGGGCTTTCAGAGGGGGCAACAAAGAGGAGGTGAGGAAGGTCCAGGTGTTACTAAAGGACAAGATCAGAGAGGCTAAGGACAATTACAGGAGGAAGCTGGAGTGGAAACTCCAGCAGAACAGCATGAGAGAGGTGTGGAGGGGCATGAAGACCATCACTGGATTCAGGCCAACCAACAGCAGGGGAGCTGAGGGAGGTGAGAATAGAGCCGACGAGTTGAATCTGTTTTTCAATAGATTCGACACCACAGTGTCTGCTCCCACCCCCACAACCTCACCTGCAGTCAGCCTGGAATCCAGAGCCACACCACTGTGCCAGCCTCTCTCTTCACATGTTGCCTCCTGTGAGATTCCTGACACCCCTCCCCCACCCATCACCTTCACTCAATACCAGGTTGAGATGCAAATGAGGAGACTTCACTCAGGCAAGTCTGCTGGACCAGACGGAGTGAGTCCCCTTGTCCTCAAGGCCTGTGCCCCCCAGCTGTGTGGAGTCTTTCATAAACTGTTTATGCTGAGTCTGAGTCTGCAGAGGGTCCCGGTGATGTGGAAGACATCATGCCTCGTCCCTGTACCAAAGACGCCTCGTCCCAGTGGCCCCCAGGATTACAGGCCCGTGGCACTGACCTCCCACATCATGAAGACCCTGGAAAGGCTCATCCTGGACCAGCTGCGACCCATAGTAAGACCACATCTGGATCCCCTTCAGTTCGCTTATCAGCCTCGTCTCGGAACAGAGGACGCCATCATCTACCTGCTCAATCGTGTCTACACCCATCTGGACCAGCCGGCGAGCACTGTGAGGGTCATGTTTTTTGACTTTTCCAGTGCTTTCAACACCATCAGGCCGACCCTCCTGGGTGATAAGTTAGCAGCGATGCAGGTGGATGCTTCTCTGGTGTCCTGGATTGTTGATTACCTGACAGGAAGACCACAATATGTACGTCTCCCACAGTGTGTGTCTGACAAGGTGATCAGCAACACAGGGGCACCACAGGGGACTGTCCTCTCCCCCTTCCTCTTCACCCTCTACACCACAGACTTCAGCCACTGCACAGAGACCTGCCATCTTCAGAAGTTTTCTGATGACTCTGCGGTGGTTGGATGCATCAGCAGGGATGATGAGACAGAGTACCGGGCTGTGGTCGACTCCTTTGTCACGTGGTGTGAGCAGAATCATCTGCAGCTCAACGTGGCAAAGACCAAGGAACTGATCGTGGACTTCAGGAAGACCAGGAAACACTTGACCCCTGTTTCAATCCAGGGGGTCAGTGTTGACATTGTGGAGGACTATAAATACCTTGGAGTACACATTGACAATAAACTGGACTGGGCTAAAAACACCACAGCACTTTACAGGAAGGGCCAGAGTCGTCTCTATTTTTTGAGGCGACTGAGGTCCTTCAACATCTGCCAGAAAATGCTGAGGATTTTCTATGAGTCTGTGGTGGCCAGTGCGATCCTCTATGCTGTTGCATGCTGGGGGAGCAGGCTGAGGGTCGCAGATGCCAACAGACTTAATAAACTGATCCGTAAGGCCAGCAATGTTGTGGGGATGGAGCTGGACTCCCTCAAGGTGGTGTCGGAGAGGCGGATGCTGTCCAAGATAAAGACAATGTTGGATAACACCTCCCACCCACTCCATGACATGTTGGTCAGTCACAGGAGCTCGTTCAGTGAGAGACTGAGATTACTGAAAAGCACCACTGAACGACACAGGAAATCATTCCTGCCTGTGGCCATCTCCCTGTACAACGCATCCACTTAACACACTGTTTGCTGCTACAACTACACATGTTTCTTTTCCAAATATTTATTTATAAGTGACTTATGTATGTATGTATGTATATATTGTACTATTCTTAGTTAGCGTATTGTCTGTCTTGTCTTAATGTTGGTTTAAAATGGAGCACTGTAACAAAAAATAATTTCCCCCAGGGATCAATAAAGTATTCTGATTCTGATTCTGATTCTGATTTGCAATATGTGACAGTGAAGTAAATACAGTGTGACCAAAGACCACAGCGGTGAGCCTTGTTAGTGCCGTAGCCTGGGGATGTGAACAAAACTCAAAGGACAGCAAACACAGGAGGTGAAAGCAGCAAAAGAAGACATTTAATATATGCTGTTTGAAAGCCGCCTCTCTCCTCCTCTCACACAAGTCTTCTTTTGTTGTGGCAGAACTCGACGTGTCCGCAGGCCCGAATAACATTACACTACAAACTGTTTCCTCAAAGCGAGCCAAAGCTGAGGTCTCACTCTTCCTCCGAAAATGTTTCTCCACTCTGAAAGGCTTTACCTCTGTGACAGCATGGATACATACTTTCCTTACTCTTTAGCTGCCAATTTCCATCTTACTAAAAGATGCTCACTTTGTAATAGAGTTCCATCTCCTCATCTCCCTTTTCACTAAGTCCCGTGCTCATCGACAAACTCTCTGTCCTCTTATTATATCTCATGAATAATTTAAGGGCAACTGTGCTTTGTTTCCAACACACGACTGTAGCTGTGCATCTGGGCAATAAATCATCTTCAGGAGTTGATTCATGCTAATATTATGCTGGTGTTGTTTGAGCGAGATTTGTGTTAACACGCGTCCGCACTTCTTAAAGTCTGATGCATGGGTTACTTTAATCCACAAACCAGTCGGTTTTAATGTCTCTTTGTCGTGCTTTTCATAAAAGCTTTTCACCAAGAACTCTTTTAATACATCAACTAGTGATGTCTTGTGCACATATGTAAATAAATATTAATAAATGCTTTAATTAAACTTTCAGAACCGTTATATTATTCTCATGTGTTTTTGTTCTGATCTCAAAAAATTCCAATTAAATATGCCGATAGTCCCGGTCCTGCACATTGCTGCATACTTCTTTAGGAATCATCAAAATATTCACTATTAAATGACAATAACTGCTGATGGAAGAATCATTCAGACGTTTTTCTGTTTTCCGATACCCAACATCCACAATGACGGCGAAATACCAAGGGCTCAGAGAAGAGCTCGAGAGGATGTGGAGGGTGAAGGTAATGGTAATCGGAGCACTAGGTGCGGTGACTCCCAAGCTAGGCGAGTGGCTCCAGCAGATCCCGGGAATAACATCGGAGATCTCTGTCCAGAAGAGCGCAGTCCTGGGAACAGCTAAGATACTGCGCAGGACCCTCAAGCTCCCAGGCCTCTGGTAGAGGACCCGAGCTTGAAGGATAAACCGCCCGCAGGGGCGTGCTGGGTGTTTTTTTTTTTTTTAATATATATATATATATATATAACTTGTCTGTGAAGCCTTTTCTTACTTCTGTACTTTCTTCACCTTCTGCTCTAACAATTAGCAAGAGAAAACCTACCTGTTGAAAAATATGCTAATGATAAATATCACAATTAAATGATGAATATCATTTATTCTGAGTCTGACAGTGTAAAAGATGGATGCAGTCATGGTAACATCATCCACCGGTTTTTCAAGTCGTGTTTTGAATTCTCAAAATTAGTGTTTTTGCTGTTGTCATCTGTTTAAAAACCAAAAAAAGTGCGATGCGGACTGTGAATCCACACACTGACTAATAACTCGGTCTGGCCATCAGTTCTGTTGGTTATGATAAAACCGTATTCAGGAAGGATATTCTTTATATATTTGAAGATCTGAAGCTTGAATGAATATCCTGGTTCAAAGCCAGATTAGCTACTACATTATTAAAACATAGAACAGAGAGATTGAGGGCACACCTAATGTTGCTTGTCATTTATCACTAGAAACTCTTGCTCACAAGGCTGAAGCCGGTTATAATAATACGGCTTGAAAATATATGATACACGAACAACTTCCAGAAAAAATGACAGCATCCTAATATATTAAGCTCTTCACATAGATATTTCCATTCTTGAACTCTTCTATAGTATCTTTACATAATAATGTTAACAATAATACCACCCTTCATCCACATTCTGAAACAAAAATTCTTCTTTAGGAAAGTAAATGTAAAGTCTTATACAACCAAAACAAAGCTTTTTTCCCCTGTTTTTGAGAAACATCCTTATTACTGTAGAAAAACAGCTTGGTGGGGGCTGCTGTGCTGACAGCTAGAGCTGTGGTGTGTCTGAGATGTGATTCACAGCTCAAAAATAGTCCTTATACACTCTGTGGACAAAAGTACTGGGCCACCTTCAGCAGCTGCTCGGCCATGGAAACCAAAGCCATGAAGTTCCCAGTGCACAGTTTTGGTGCTGATGTTGATGCCAGAGGAGGTTTAGACGTCTGCAGTTATTGAGTTGGCACAGCGGTTGTGACTTTTACCCATGATGTGCCACAGCTCAGCACTTTGCGCTAAAATACAGTGAGAACAATCAATTCTTGCACAAATAAGACTGCATGGAGATTCAGAGGTGTGACTGAGTGCTGTTGTCCATGTACTGTACAGTATGTTCCACAAGTATGACTGTAGCCCTTGAGTTCATACACTTAGCTCCCTCTGCCTTTCATTTAAGCCAACTTTACCCTTATTGGCTGCCACTGGCAAATGGAAGGTTTGACCAGCAAGTGGGTGGGGCTTCAGTGCTGGCAGACAGAGCTATGTATTTGAACATTTAGAACAGTAAGAATCTGAGCTTTTGGCCATGCAGTATTGTAACAGTATACACATAAGACATAAAATGAGGAAAAACATAATCCACTATGAGGCTTGATCCTGGATGGATAAGCTATTAAGAAATGGATGGATGGATACTTTTCACTGTGGCAGCACCTCTGTGGTATTTACAGCAGCTTTATGCTAACACAATGCTACGTTGCTGCAGGGTTTCAAGTGTTCAGTTTTGCAGATATCCTCAATCCAACGCCAGTGCAATAACTGGAAATGTCAGTGTATATATAGACAATACCATCAGTACAGATAGGCATATGTGCACACCCATCATTTAATAACATTACCCCTGGTGTAACTTCACTTTGTGCGTTGCTTTGTCTGTCTCCACTCTGCATTTTTCATGCCATATTAGCTCCCTCGCTTTTGTTTTCTTCCACCGCTCGCCAAACCAGACATCAATCAGCATGGTTTAACGGGCGCTGAAACACAGAAAGAACCTCTCTTCATTAAGGGATCCAATTTAAAGCATGCAAATGGACTTTAGTGAAGAGCCAACATAGCAATCAGATAAATAAGGTGACTTTTTCATGTCCTCATAATTAGTGCTGTGGGTTTGTAATAAACTTTTACCTGATGGAAGGCATTTCTTCCATGAGGTCGTAGTTAATTTTGCTTCCACTGCATTTAAAAAGAACTTTTTGTTGAAGCTGCACCTACTATTTCTACCTCTGACATGTTTAACAACCTAAGTTAAAAAGAGGTTTGTGGAGCTGCATGTCAGGGAGCAGTTATGCCCTTGACAAGCTTCAGGCAACAGATTTCCTCACAACTGGAACAGGGCACTGGGGGCAGCACTGTCACAGAGCAGCTGAACCACTGAAGTGAAGGGACAGCTGGCAGTAACAGAGTAAATGCATATTTTAGTCTTACCCACTACTGTCAAACCGCCCAGCAATAAAAAGATAAAGAAGTTACCTTATCTTACTTTAATACGAGTCCGAATGCCGTGGAACCCCGAATATGTTATTTTACTTTGAACTGTTTCTTAATAATTCAAGCCTAATGGTCATCAGTGTTCATAAATTCAATTTTTAAGCATTTTATAGACCTACAACTGAGTGGTAAATCTGCCAAAATCCAGCTGAAGCGAACCAAAAGTGTTAAAAATGAAAAAACCCAAAGGCTGAACGCAAAAAACAGGATGAGAGTAATTCTTTATACTGCAGATTTCAGTGAGGCATCAGCGATCCTATCGATATGTCTCTGTATGATGGACACTGGCAACTAAATCTGGACAGGCCTTGAGTGTAGAAAGACAGACACTCAGCCCATCCGTTAATGGTACCAACTGCCGTAATCCGATCAAGTCGCAACTTAAAGTGTCAAGACTCATTTCTGTCTGGTTCGTCATTGGACCGGTGCAATCACTGTGATGTACAGGTAGCTTTGTAGCAGGAACCTGAGAAGCTGAAAAGAAATGAAGGCCGCTTTGATTTCCTGAACAGCCGGTTTGTTTTTGTCTCCCTAGTTTATGTTTTTTTTAGAGATCATGTTGTGGCTTGGTTTGCCATCTCTTTTGAAATGCTGATGTGATGTGTTAGTTGGCCTCCTGATTTAAAAAAATATCTAGCACCATTTATTGCTTGTTGTTTCTCTGAAAACACTTTCTGTGATGGTGGAGTTAATAATTCAAAGAAAAAGGCTAAAAAAAAAGGAAAAACCTTTGATCAACTTTGCTCTGATGCCAAAGTTTGGTAAACACACTGAATGGAAATCTGAACGGTACCTTGGAGGAATAAGAACACATATTCACTTCAAGTGTTAATCGACGATATACTATTATTATTTAAAACATGTAGTTATTATTAATAGTCAACATATCGGCATGTCCCAGTCAATGAACGCAGCTGTGTGTAAAGTTCCTTATTCTTAACCCACTTCACAATCAGTACATGGCATAAAATAATCGAAGTATTGTGTGGCTTTTTCAGAACGTTTCAGAACTTCCACCTCGATGCCATCATTCATCCTTCTCTTTGGCCTCGAAGGAAACTCTCCAGTGTGACCGTTTCAGTTTTACCACGAAGCACATGGACAGTTGGCATCTGTCTTGTGTCCAAGGCAGTAATTGACAGCTTACCTGACAAATGCTCCTAATGTTGGTTCACCATTAGCCTGTAATTGTGCATCATCGTTTTGAAACATTTCAAAACTCAGGTAACCACATGCAAAATGTAATAATTTGATAACCTGTAAGTTTTCCATGTAATTGTGCAACATATGTACAATGTGGAACATTGAATTTGATGGAATCAAGTTGATTGGTAAATATTCCCTTTATACCAAGCATATGTATCCAAGCTTTAATAACCTGCATAAATAATTGACTGCATATATGTTAATTACTGCTTCAAGTTAATGAGGGCCAAGAATCATTGAAGTCTGTGCAGAATCATGTGATACATGCTGTCATTCCAAAAGAATCAATCTGTCCATCCCATGATTATGAAACAGAAGGAATCAGGGCTGGAAAACCAAAGTGGACAGGCACAAACGATATGCTGTGGTTAAAGTTGACCGTAACATTCACCTTTATTCTAATAAATAATCAGACGATGGATGAAACATCCAGGGTACAATTGTCTGCTTCTCTTCATCATGAACATGAAATTCCACTGATGCTAAAAGTGAATTTACAGTACAAATTTAAAAGCAAACAATTAAAATTATGTCTTTAAATTGTTATATTACCATTACCACCATATATACTTACGACCAAAGCCCTTCTACCCATACTTATTATATTATGATGCCCTTTTATACATCCCCCCCTAATGTTTCTTGTAACTTATACATTGTGTATGTAGTGTTTCTTATATTGTTGTTTTGAAACTTGTCACCTTCTTGCACCTTTGTGTTCTTGCTAGCTAATTTCACTGTGCAGGCAACTGGACAATGACAGTAAATAAAGTTCTACTGAAGAGCAGCAAAGGATGTGATGTGGCCGGTAATTTCAAATGGACTGGATTTGACATGACATTTGTGTTCCAATAATAATAATATTTACTATTATGATGATGTTATATATGTAATGATAAAATAATTAACAAACAAATAAAATAAAAATAATATATTTATGTATGTTAATTATCAGTTTACATTAATATAGCACAAGGTTCAGTTAGCTTTGCACAGAAACAGAAGGAAGTATCATCTAAAAGGTTACTTTTACTTCTTATTCCGAGTTTCTACTTTTTTCACTTTTACTAAAGTAAAAATGTACTTCAGTGCTTTGGCTTTTACCAGCACATTTTTTCACACACGTATCTGTTCTTCTATTTAGGTAATGAATGTCTGTATTCTTGCCACCTCTGTTAAATTCCACAGTAAAAATGTGTGGTGTGCTACAACCCTTCGTAGAGAAGAGCCATAGTTATTGACAAGAAAACGCCAGTGATTATTAGTTCTGGATTAAAGTCGTGCACATTGTTGCTTTGATTTTACTTGGAGAACAGTGTCCCCCGCGGTGTAGCTGAACAGTGAGGACAGCGTTGCCAAGTACTCTGCCATCCTCCCCCTGCACCGGCTGTGCACATCAGACGATTACCTCTCTCTTTTCGAGTGGGGGTGAAAGGGGGAGGGAGGGCAGGTCACGTCTTTATTGCCTCTGTGTCACATTAAAGCTCATACACCAAAGCCAGTCCAGCTATTCCAAACCTGCTGCAGATAAAAGAACACCTAGAGGCCTGAATGCACTAAAAAACACAAGATATACATTCAGCCATGAGCCCCCTCACATGCACAGGTTACAGCTACACAGGGATGAGTTCTTGAAATATTCACATAAACACCAACGTGTGCAAACCCAAACTGACATAAACTGAACACATCCTCAAGTTGCTACCTGTCCTATTTGTCCTCTCTCATTTCTCCTTTCCACGTGCTATCACTCTCTCTTTTTCAAACACACACACACACACACACACACACACACACACACACACACACACACACACACACACACACACACACACACACACACACACACTCCCAGCACTGACAAGATACATGATGAACGCATCCACAGTGATTTATAATAACTCACTTCAGTGCGATGCTGTTGCAAAGGAGGAAATTGAACAAACAGGCTATGTTATCTGTCACCAGATGACCCAGTTCAAGTTCAAGAAGCTGCCTGTCAAGTACAATTGACTGCACAAGTGATATATTAGACCTTAATGGCAGCAGAAAAAAGAGGCTCTTAACGATTGCCTTTGCTGGGCATGTGAAGGTCCCATGGAGGGCTGGATTGCAAAGAGGAAACAAATGATTTCCTGAAGTAGCATCTTTCTTCCCCAAAAAAAGAAAAAAGAGAAATCCATCTGATACAGTAGGTAGTACGGCAACCTGAGAGGAGTGGGTTGATAGTAAGTGGATTAAAGGATGTCTCGTAAGGAATTTGTTGGAAAATGGTTTATCATGTGATGAAATGCTCCGTCAAGCTTTGTTTCTTTTGAAGTTTCTTTTGATGTTAAAATAAATTTAAGCTAGAAAAAATACCCCTTAAAGAACTAAAAAAAATTGCAGTTCTTGCCGTGACCACCTGAGTCAACCCAAAGAGCGTCTAACTGCCCAACGTTAGTGGAGAAACGAGCATATCTACAGCCCAGTACACCACACAGTTAAACAGCTAAATAATGTGTTCATAACACCTGTGGGGAGTGAGATTTATGAAATCCTCATTTTAAACTTTATCAAGGCTGAAAGTTATTTAGTCGCAGTGACTGACATGACAAAATAGTAATAAATAAATACTTGGGGCCTCCTCTTAGCCTCCTAGTAGATGCACCTATGAATCTTCAGAATCCTACGTCCTCTTGTTCTCAAGCTATCGTATTCACCAGGACTCTGACCTCTAACCTGCCCGGCAGGGTCACAACAATACCCCATTGATCTGATGGTGTATTGTCAAGTATATTGATACCTGCATTGGTATTGATACTATCCATATTTGGATCGATCTGCCGCCCTCATAACCACACTTTATAGAAGAAACCAAGGACTTTTTCACAGAGTCAAAAAGACCTTTTTGCCCATGTTGAAATATTTTAGGCTATATGAATACAGATAGGTCTGTATTTGCATCAATCTGTGTCCTGATATTGCCTTTAAATATATTTGTGCCACACGAAGACGTCACTTGAACTTTGTGTTAATGCACGATTTCAAGAAGTTCAAGAAAAATGATAAAAAGTAAAAACTTTTACAGATTTAAATTCTATCCAACACAAAAACATATTGTTTTTGCATCCTAACAACTGACAACTGGCAACATTAGATAGCAAATCGATACTAGCTAACAGCAACTTCTTATTTCAAAATAACTATATAACAACTACAATTTGTGTATTTTTTGTATTATATTATTTATATAGTGCCAAAGCACAAGCACTTAATGTGCTTTATATTGTAAGAAAAAGACCTTACAATATTAATTTAATAATAAAAACATAAAAAATAGCAACAAATTTAGGCATATGTACTTTATATGAACTTTATACAATAAATAGTCCTATTGGTGAATGAATCACTACTTTTTTGTATACATTTAAAATACTCTGCCAAATTCTTTATATTTTGCTAAGAATATGGGAAATAGGAGCAGGTAGGTAGGTAAACATACATGGAAAGACAGCATATAAGGTAAAAACACACTTTGTATAAGTGTAGTAAGTCCGTTTTTGGTATGACAACATTTGTTCTTCAGTACGGCCTGGACATTTTTTTAAGTAGTCTCCAGGCTTCATTAGATGTCGGCTCCCTTCTATGTCGAGATGATCCCAACACAGTTTCAATAATGTAGTCCGGACTCTGGGGAGACTAACCCACTGACTGACAGTCTTCGATAACGTATTTTTCGATCCATGTATGCTATACTGCATTGGCATTTAAGATCACTGTCGTGCTGATGGAGGAATCTGCTGACAATCAGATGCTTTCCTGATGGCACTGCATGGTTGATTAAAAATCTTACAGTACATTTGTGTGCTGTACTTTTTAATTTTGACAAAATCTTCAGCAGCAGTGGCTGAAAAGCAGCCTAAACCATGACAGGACCTACACCGTGTTTTACAGGTGTTGTGTCTTTCTCAGACCTCACAGATCTCACATTTTCTCACATGATAGTCACATGACCACATCTGAAACTGGAAAAATGCATTCCTGGAAAAGAAACCGTCTCAAAGTTCATGATGTTTATTTGTCCAGTAAGAGGACTGAATTTGCTAAACAAGTTACCGGTAAGAGAAACACTTGTCAAGGATAACTCATGTGCTGGGAATATAAAAGGCTGGCTGATAAGATGACGGCATCAAAACAAAGCACAATGTATTGGCGTTATCATGAAGCCGACGAAACATATGCTGCAGCATATGGTTCGTAGGGATCAGGATCTGATTTGCTGTCAGCCGGTTTAACTCAGTGTAGAAAGTTTGAAAAATATTGCAGCGCGCAGCTGCTTTCGGAAAACACATTAACCTTTTCGTAGATTAGGAGGGAACTGAAGCGCTGTGAGGGCAGAGCAGATGCAGTAGAGGTGCATTCAGATTTGCAGTGTGGCATCTGCAGGCCACCTCTGATATGACTCCAGCAGAATCTGTGGCTTTTTTTCTTTTTTTCCCCACATCACAGCGAACCTAATCATGCACAAGCCTGCCCACAGTGGGAGAAACCTACACTAGCCTGCTGGGGAAGTAAAATTGCAATCAATTGACTTGGCATCCCAAGATCCCAAGAGTTCAGCTTACAGTTTCATTAGAGGAGCAGCAAAAAGGAAAAAAGAGTGACACAGACTGTGAATTTCACACCACTAATGTATCTCCTGTTTAGCTGACAAAACATACTTTGGCCACTCTGGTATCAGTCACTTATTTTCCCTGTGTTGTAACGATGCCAGCTATATGCACACCATATTGCTGAACGCATGTGTAACGGCCTTATAAATAAAATCTGAATGATTCTTAATGTAAGTATATTAATTGTAAAAGCTTTAAAAGAACTAAACAAAATAAACATCACAAATTTGAGCTGTAAACTCAGAAGTATAGCTTTAAACTGAGCAGAAAATTACACTTTGACACATGCATTTAATCAAGATGATCGTAAAAAAACAACAAGGGAATAGCTAATGCTTAAACAAACAAGCACAGTTTATTATTTTAACAGTGAGAAAATTATACCTTGTCAAATTTTATATGCAGCTGAAAGAAGCTATTTAAAACCCAAGTGGGAACCGAAAACTCAAGTTAAAGGCCAAAAAAAAAGAAAGAAAAAGGAACGGCTCCCCTGGAGTGAACAGATGAAGCGTGCTTAAAAGAAAAATAAATAAATAAATATGTATATTTAGAATTATATAGAACCAATTCCTAGAGTTGCCTCAAAGCGCTTTATATTATAAAGTAAATACTTTACAATATCGAAGAGAAAACCCCAACAATCATCTGAAAGCACTTGGTGACAGTGGGGAGGAAAAACTCCCTTCTCGGCAGAACCAGGCTCAGGGAGGGTGAAGAGGAAAAAGGAAGAAAAGACAAAAAAAAGAAGCACACAGAGAGAAAAATACATAGGATTAAGAGAGAGTGAAGACCAAAGTTAATAAACACGAAGAATGAAAAGAACAATGCTCAGTGCCACAGCAGCCTCAGCAGCATAATTAAGGGATGATTCAGGGTTACTTGATTAAACAATAACTATGAGCTTCATCTAAACAAAAAGTCTGAAGAGCAGAGATGGTGACTGTCTCTCAAATCCAAACTGGGAGCTGGTTCCACAGAAGAGGAGTTTGATAGCTGAAGGCTTTGCCTCCGATTCTACTTTTGGAAATTTTAGGAACCACAAGCAAGCAGACTGAGACAGCAGTGCTGTGCTGGGACGGTATGATGCTGCGACATCTCTACGGTATGATGGAGCCTGATCATTCAGCACTTTGTAATTTAAAGAGCCAATGAAGAGAAGGATAGTTTCTCTTTCTAGTCCCTGTTAGTACAATCGACCTATTACAACAGCCTGATAACAGGCATTTATTAGGCTGTTGGTAACTGGTTTAAAAGGCTTGCTAGGTTTAGCTAAAAACTCAGCACTCCATCTGATGGATTTAAGGGTTTGGGTTTTATCTAAAGCTTATAACCTATTACCTATTATTTGCATATAAATGTTGGGTGATTTAGAAATGCAAAGTTATTACCATCAGTCCCTATAAATAGTAAGTGTACCAGTATAAGCAATAAACACTTTTAAAGCTGTGACTCTGGGCTAATCAAGCTTATTTCAATTTTATTTTGGGGGATGTGTGAACATCAGAAGCAGCTCGACCACATTTCTAACATTTCTAACACCGACGGGATAAAAATAAAGGAAAATCAAGCCCCCCACATAACACTTTCAAATATGGGATCAACAATAAGCTCGAAAAATGAGATGAGCTCTCATCTCGTCTGTTGAACGTGATTCTGCGAGCTGTTAAAAACAAAAAGCAAAAGACTAATGCTGGTGTCTGTCAGGGATGTCAGGAACACATGCTAGATGCAAATGACATCCACTTACATTGTTTTACAGTAACACTGCTATTATTGCAGTCATTAGTCTAAATTATTGACTCATAACGCAGCATTTCTGCGTCCATGGCTGGGTCTAGGCTTTAATTTATATGTAAATGCATTTGCACCCTGTGTATTATTTGTTAGCGCATCGTTTGTTGAAATGAGATGTGGGATGTTTGGTTTGAAGGGATGTTGATTACAGCTCAGATAGTTGAACTCCAGAGAATAAGTCCAATTTCTTTAAGATTTTCGGTGGAATAAAAAGACGATTTTGTTGCCTTGACTTGAAATAAAATGAGTTCATGTTTATAGTTTATAGTCACAGCGTTAACCTGTTGGGGGCAGGCAGAGAAACAGAAAAATGCCTTGAATGTGAGAGTAGGAGAGGGCTTTATTCAGCGACGACAAATGTAAAAGCTTCCCTAGACATAGAACTCATTACCTAAATGAACACTCATTTGTACAAAATGGTAACCAATTATCTTCCGGTGTTAAGGGGGAGAAATAAAAATTTATTTACAGTTTTATACTCAATCATACGCCTAATTAAGCAATTTCTGTACGTCATTATTCCTGCTTTGAAACCTAAAGAGCCCAATGAGACTGATTATGTTATCTGAAATATAACTTGTGGCAGGCCTGTTGCTGTACGCTATCAAGGATTTCTCACAGACAGCGACACTGCAGAACTCAAACAAACAAACAAGCAAGCAAACAAACAAACAAACAAACAAACAAACAAACAAACAAAACAAAAAGGCTGTCAAATCTGAAGCAGCGCAATAAAAGATAAAAAAGCAACTGAGGAAAATGTGCAGCTATATTGTCATTCACACGCCCACACTAAAGCTAGAATCGTTTTTTGCTCTCTCTAAAACATCGTGGCTGATGGCCTGATGCTGTGTTTGCTGACTGTTTTTGTCAAATTGTTAATTATATTCATAACATTGTGGCACAGTGGTGTAGCGGTTAGCATCGTTGCCTCACAGCAAGAAGATCCACGTGTGGAGCTCGCGTGTCTCCCTGTGCTCTCGCTGGGTTTCCGACTTCCTCCCACAACCCACAGATGTGTCTTTCGTCCTGTCGCCCTCCTCTCACCCCCCAACTGTTCGCAGCAGATGGCTGCTCCTCCCTGAGCCTGCTTCCATTGGAGGTTTCTTCCTGTTCAACAGGAGTTTTTCCTTCTCGCTGTTGCCAGGTGCTTGGTCATAGTGGGTTGTCTGCCACAGGTGGGAATGTGAATGGTTGCTTTTGTCTTTATTAAGGATAGGCTCCAGCTCCCCTTGACCCTGAATTTGATAGTTGGAAGAAAAACAGTGGATGTGAAATTACTGATATTCTACCTCCATGATTAAAGAATCCCTGTAGTAAATAAAGCAGTGGTGATCAGTGGGCCTATGATGCTAACTTTGCATGTGTCACAGTTCAATATAATCACCTTCTTTCATAAACTGGACCTTTGCTCAGCCTCTCACTTCATCTTTTGTCTTAAACGAGCTGCTTCTTTAGCTTGTCTTCTTACCGGGGTCGCCTTGCAAATATATAGTCTGGGGTGCAGGTGAGTGGAGCTGCTCGGCTCACAACCACAGACTGAATGCATAAGCAGCCCTCTCATTGACAACATGCAACACCAGGAATAGAAAAACTATTCAGGTAATTGGAAGAGTAAAAAAAGAGTTTCTCTCATCTTGTTTTGTGACCAGATATGCTATAAGGAAACTGTAACTGTACCTGAACTATAATAAAATATATAACAACAGAATCAGTATGCAGGGAACAAATGAATTCAGTAAATGTCTCTCTTTAAATTTTGTGGAAGATTTCAAGGACAGCAAACCTGCTTTTAAAAAGGAGACCGAGGACTGTAATTCTGTGGTCTCTGCAGGTTCCACCTGTCCATGACTCAGGGTCTTATGTCAATAGTCAAAAGTGTATGTATGTATGAAAACAGACCCGTTCATCGACAGTGCGCCTTCTAATCCGGTGTGCATCATAGTCCGGAAAATACGGTAAATAACAATCAATACAAGCTAAGCATCCCTCAAACTCGTTGTGCAAACAGACATCTTTTACATACTGGTCACATTCATTTCCTGGCTCCAGACTACTGTCAAAAACCAGTGACAGGCAGTGAAGGTCTCAAAACTGCATCAGCATCCAAAGCAATGTAAATGCTTTAACGTACGAGGAACCTGATGTGAGAAGCCTCTGTGGCCACTAGCTGTGCACTAGGCTGTGCCTCAGCTGATTCCAGTCACGGAGCTGGTCTTCTCTAATGTGTTTTCCACTAATAATACGGCCTGCTGCGTGGTTAATTGTACTAACAGACTAGTGTATGAATTGCTGAGTGAGAGAACAACAGATGGAGTCATCCAACTTGTACAGAAGCCTGAATTTCATGGGTGGAGTGCGTGTTGTTAGTGTGACTGATGGTTAAAAGCCACAGCAGAACTGCACATATGTCCATGTGCTGCAGCTACACAGCTGATGTGGTATATGGCCTACGAGTGTCATTAGAAATGGATTTTTGGGTGCCGGTATAACTCACTGGGCTAAGCAGGCAGCTCATATGCTGCGAGGCTGTTGCAGAGACCTGATTTCAAATCTGCCCCAAGACTATTTACTGCATGTCTTCCCTCTGCTCTCTCACCCAGCTTTACCATCTTCTCTCCGCTGTCCTGTGTCAGTAAGGGCTAAAAAGCCCCCACAAAAAGACATTTATTTTTCCCTGGTGGGTGTTTGTTTGGTGAGTTGAGGTGCGGGGTGTGTGTTCATGTTTGTAAGGCTGAATAAATAAAGAAAATCTCAGAAGCAAAACTGACATAGGATGATGTTCTTACTTTAGCTGTCCTCCAGTGTGAGCATGTGCTCTAACTTTGGAGTTAAGAGGCCTTTGACCAACCTGATAGATGAGTATAAACAGTAACAAGTAAGGTTAGTGGTTCCTTTAAGCCACAAAAATGACATTATCAAGTGACATGAAGGAAATGTTTAGCTTTTTGTAACTCCCATTGGTCCTCTGGCTGCCGCATATGTCTGCTGAAGGCTGTCCACACAGAATAATCAAAGTTCTTTCCAGAAATCTTTGGGTGCAGCCAGTGATACAGACTGTCAGTGATTCACCATGAAGAAGAGGCCTCTAACAACAAACTGCTACTGCTTAGCTGCTCCAAAGTAGCCCCCTGGCAGCGAACCAAACCTGGCACTCCACTTTAATCTCTACTGACTCTGATGCTGCACCAACAGCCCACTTTGATTTCAGACAGAGCAAAGACTCCAGAGAGCAGGTCAGGCAGACACTGCAGATGTGTGTGTGTGTTTGCATAAGTGCATTTATGCTTGTGTGTTTGACTGCCTAATAAGCGTTTTAAAGCCTTTTCAGACGTATCGTCAGCCTGATGTGGTGTAATCATCGCAGGCTATAATAAGGGTCTGACCCAACACAGCAGTAGTGACCAATGGGGAGAAAAGAAGTGTTTATTGAAGGAATACCAATGGAAAATAATCACTCAGAGTATGACTAGAAAATAAATGAATTCATTAATTAACAGAAATAAAACTGATACTCAAATTCACCAATGGTTTGTTGAATTAACGACCTGGCCTCTAAACCTTTAATTGCCCTGAAATGAATAATTAATTGAAAAAGACCTTTTTAAAGACAGACTCACGTACTGAGTGGATTTCAAGGAATCGCCTACCAGTTCTATGCAGATGATTCACAGCTCTACGTCTCTGTTAACCCTACTAACCTCTCCTGCCTCGGTGAATGCTTCTCTGCTACTACTAATTTCATGTATTAAATTTCCCTGCATCTCAAGTCTAGTAAAACTAAGGTTTGAGTGTTTTGTTCTGACAGTTTCTCTAAGGATTGCTTTTCTCTTGTCCTTCCCCTCATCCCTAACAGGTTCCCCTAGATGACTCCCCGTCCCTTAACCTCTTAAACACCCACGCACCGAAAGATGGGAGGACATCGCGTTTAATCGGTTATAACACGGGTCAGAAATATAAATCCTGACATGGGTAGTATCCACAGAAACCTCTGAATCTCAGCTAAAATTTCATATAAACCATTTTACAGCCACCAAACAGTTAAAAGAGCAGTTACGTGATTTTTCTGGAGTTAAATGTGAACCAAAGCTGTTCTATGCTATAAAATACTTTTAAAAATTAGGCGAGGGAAACAAAAAAACCCAAATTTTTCTATGTTTAAGTCACAGTAACTTTGACATAGTAACATCTGCAGTGCTGCTTACACCTCTGATGAAATCTGAAAAGTGTTAGCTTTATTTTGATACCAAGACTGTACACACAGAGTTTGTAATTGCGAGAAATACTCCATTTATTTTGGGCATTTCATTTTCAAGCAGGAAGCTAAAGTTACATTTTTTTTCGCTCCTGTATTTTTATACATTTTTATGCACCAAACAGTTTTTGAAAAATATCCTATTCATGAAGCTGGACTTAAAAAAATTTGTGCTTAATCAGTGTTTATTTAGGTTCGACTATACGCATTTGTAACACTTTTGAGACACATCTCTCTCCACAGTAAAGCATCAATCAAATCATCTGCTAAGTAGCTTGGTGTCATGTTTGACCAGTGACAGGCCCTCTGCTTGTATATCGGAGCTTCTGAGACCTCATAACTGTGACGGACTTTTCTGATCCTCTCAGCAGATCCTCCTAACTGACTTTCAAACCAGGGGCCACTGTGCTTTTGTGGTGCCTAAACTTTGGAGCAGCCTTCCTCAACCTATGGGGTCACCTGAATCAAATTATTTTAAAACCACATTTTTGTGTCTATTTATGTCTGTAGGTTTGGAAAATGTATCGTTTTCTGTAATTTGTGGCTTTTATTCAAACTGTGAAACACTCTGTAACTCTTTTTTTGAAAAGAGTTATACAAATAAACTTATTATTATTATTATTATTATCATTATTAGAGCATTTAGGTCTAGCTAACACTTTGATACACACATTGACTACTGTATATTTTCTGAGCGGCTGAACTGAGCATAAGTGCAACGTTTCTCCCTCCATCGTTGTCTTGCTTTTTTTCTCCGTTTGGAAGGCTCAATATTCAGCTCTCAAACATAACCTTTCAGATGTCGATAAATGTTGAGGTTGTGTAACATAGTCAGACCGGGACAGAGAAGAGGAGAAACTGAGAGAGCATCTGACCTGTACTTGCCCCAAAAGTTAAGAATGACCTTTTGCCCTGTCAGTATCTGCACTGTTACCTAACCTCACAAATGCTTCACATGCAGCAACCAGCCAGAGCCTGCAAACCAGCTCGTGACCCCGTTACGCAGCCTGCGCGATTATCTGAACTTAAAAAAGGTCCAAGAGGCTTTTCTAATCAATTCCTTATTGTTTCCTCCCGGACGTAAAATCGATGCGCGGCTCATCATGAAAGCTGCGCTACTGTAATATCAGGGCACGACACTGAGAACGTTTGATTATCGGCCACTAAGTGAAGGACCTTCAGAGGGGCTGTTGAACGATGGAGGTGTTTTTCAATTAAAACAATTAACGTTCTAAAAGTATCAGAGAGCATCAAAAGGTGTGGACTGTGGTAGCAAAGGACCAAACATTGATTTCATTTTTTATCTCTATAAAGAGGGGTCGTGGTGAACTTTGAACACCACGCAACAGGATACATTTTCATCTTTTGTAAGCATAGAGAAAAATATTGCTATACTTAAGCTGTAATGAAGACTATGCTACAACCAGTGAAATGGTGAGTATAATAAAATGGAATTGACTAATTCCATAAAGTACACATTTCAGTGGTTATATATTACTCCAGCTGAGATAAGATAATAAGTAAGAATGAATAAAGCTCAAAAATACTGCTAAAAAGCAGAAAATCCCCACAGGCTACTTTTTTACACGAAGCTTAAAGCAACTGACAGTTTTATTGTTATAAGAAGCTCTTGTGGTTTTATTTAAGTTAACATCAAGCAGTAAACTTTTGGGCTGTTTGAGGGAGTGTAGAGCAAGTGGTAAAGAAAGTGATAAGTCGACAGCATCAGCAGACTGGTCACATTTCTTCTAAGTGTACTTTATTACTATATTTCTTAAAACAACCCTGGTTGTCAAAAACTCACGTTTTAAAAAGTTTTACACACACCTGAACCTCATTAGTCTCTACAATTAAGAAATAGGTTAGCCCAAAAACTGCGATGTAAACAAAGAGACAGGAATTCATCCAACTGACAGACTCGTTACAGTTAAATGGTTTGAAAAGTACAGTACAACTCAAAAGGATACTTTAAAGAAAATAAAATATGCTATACAAAAGGAAAAACCCTTCTTTGGTTGTACCCAGTGATGCCGTCAATGACCTCATGACTCTATATAAACAGGAAGTGCTGGGTCGGCCCCTCCCACACACCTGTTTTGGATATAGGACTTGAACAAAGTGACAACCAAAGGTAAGAATGACCAAAGCAACATAAGTTAATATAATTTAGCAGAAATTTACCTGTTAACTCAAATCACCTCATGGTTCAGTAGTGTTGTCTTTAAAAGCATATGCATGGATGTAAACTGTAACAGGATGCGACCACAAACAAACCCAGGATAGTATGTAGAGCAAAGTTACACCAGCAATGTCTAAACTAAAGTATTATGGCCAATTGTGAAATAACATGTGATAAATTGTAAATATGTTTAAAGGACAAGTGGTAAGTTCAAGCCTAACTAGTTTGTCACAGGCTGAAAGATGGAGCCAACATGGAAGCTCCTCTTGTGGCTACTTGAGGTTCTCTCCACATATGGCTCAATCAACAGCTCCTATGTTTAAAATATCAAACTTTATAACAACCAAAAGCAGCCTGGTGCAAAAAAAAGAAATTTAAGAAACGAACAACCCCCCCCCCAGCTCCTAAATTAGCACAACAAACATTTTTCACCACCAGATCAGTTCAGTGGTCGTTCTGTGGGCCATTCAGGGGGTTTTTCATTCAGTGGGGGGCAGGAACACCACAGATGTAACAAGGTTGATTAAAACACTCAAAATTCAATGACAGAGGTGATCATCACTGTCCAGAGTCCTGGACCTGACAACATCTGTGGACAGGTACTGAGAACTTGTGCTGATCAGCTGAGTGGGATTTTTCACTATATCTTCTCACTTTCTTTAGAGCTACAGACTGTACCTAAAATTTGGAAACATGCGATCATTGTTCCTGTTGCTAAGGGCAGTTCTCCTAAGGCACTGAATGATTTTAGGCCTGTGGCTCTGACTTCTTTAGTGATGAAGACATTTGAGAAGATAATTAAGAAGGAGATTTTAATGCATGTTGAACACCATCTTGACCCCTTCCAGTTTGCCTATAGAGCAGGGAGAGGTGTGGAGGATGCTGCTGTCACACTCCTGCATCTCTTGTATAAGCATCTTGAGGCCCCCCACACCCATGCAAGATTATTATTTGCTGACTTTTCATCTGCATTTAATACAATTCAACCCCTCTTACTTGCTGACAGGCTTTACAATCATTTCAAGCTTGACACTAGTCTGGTCGGCTGGGTGACAGACTTTCTGACTAATAGGTCACAATGTGTGAGGGTAAATCATGTCTTTTCTGATGTGCTCTCCTCCTGTACTGGATCACCCCAGGGTTGCTGCCTCTCTCCCCTTCTGTTCATTCTGTACACAAATGAGTGTCGCAGCAATTTCACAAACAGACACATCCTGAAGTTTGCTGACGACACAGTGATCATCAGTCTTCTAGTGGTGGACGAGTCAGGCCATGGACAGGTTGTAGATGATTTTGTGAATTGGTGTGATGAGTCCTTCCTTTCACTTAACGTGTCAAAAACTAAAGACATGATTATTGATTTTAGGAAGTCCTCTTATAGCTCATCACCCACTATCATTAAAACTGCCGATATTGGGATCGTTGAGAGTTATAAATATCTAGGTGTGGTACTTGACCATAAACTGTGTTTTGAATCTCATGCTGATGCCACTACTAAAAAAGTTCAACAAAGACTGTTCTTTTTAAGGAAAATGAGATCTTTTAACGTCTCATCTGAGATGTTGTCCTTGTTTTATAGAAGTTTTATCGAATCTGTGATGTCTTTTTGTATCGCTGCCTGGTTTGGTAACCTGACGGTGAAGAATAAGAATCGGTTGGGACTTCTGGTAAAAACTGCTAGCAAAATTTCAGGGCGCTGGCAAGATGGACTTTTGGCCATTTACAATAAAAATGTGCTTAGAAAGGCTCATTCTATTATTAATTGTGTGAACCATCCACTTCACAGTGAGTTTGAGTTGTTGCCTTCCGGCCGCCGTTTTAGAGTACCTCCGAGGAGGACTAAAAGACTCCAGGTCTCTTTTATCCCTACTGCGTCTTGTCTCCTTAATGGCAAATAACTGTCCTTGAATTTTCTATCATTATTATTGTTATTATTGTTTTATAGTATTGTTCTGTTTGTTCTTATCCTCCTGCTGCTAAACTAATTTCCCCTTGTGGGACAATAAAGAAATTGAATTGAATTGAATATGTTCAGGTGCATAGTGTGGATGATATCATAAGGCCTTGAGGCAATCAGATGTAAAACACAATATTTATGAGTGCTTTAAGTTGTAAATCAGCCAGATTTGACCCGAACATGACAGGAAGGCTTGACACTGGATTTGGGGCTTGTCCGCTATAACCATGGCAGCTGATTGACATCTACTATGCCTCACTCTGAGTCACTGAGCTGGGCTTTATTTTTGGTCAGTTCATGGATGTAGTTTATTAACAAAGCTTTGTGGCATTAGCTTACCGTTGCCCTCCACCTCCTGCTTCCAGTGTGGTAACTTCTAACCCACCAAGGGTTCATAATTCTTCTTGTTCCACTCCTGAGCCACATCTTTTTCATCCTCTTGTGTAACACCAACTGTCTGCATGTCCTCCTTCAGTACGTCCAAATATCCACTATTCCTAACTCTGAACATGTATCTTTCCTTCTCGCTCACTGCTTTCCAACATGCCATCTCCCTCTCTCCTTCCTCTGTCTTCACCCAATAAGCAACACAGCTTCCACTTGCAACCTGTAGCATCCGTGGTGGTCATCGTTTACCCGGGCCATGTTTGTTCTGAGATGAAAATTTTATTAATGATCCTCATGTTCAATTTAGCAAGAATTCTATGGTAAATGCCCTTCATGACTCAACCCTCCCCATTTATAAAGGCTTGGGACCAGCATTAGGAGTACGCAAGCTTGTGGTCCGTCATGACGTCAACACTGTGGCATCAAACTGTACGGTCCAAAACCAACACGACTGACTTCAAATTAACGTTTTTGCGAATGTGTAAAACAGCAAAAAACGTGCAAATAACACAATTTAAGGTTCAAATGTGGAATTCTACCCAATTTATTTTGTGAAAATAAATTAAATCTTTAACCTTTAGCTTAGTTCACATTTAATATGGTCTATAATCCAGATGCATTGTGTATATTGAATTTTGTGCCAAGGACTGGCGATAACATTAATTATTATACGACTGCATAAGTCAAATGTAAGAATAAAGCTGTTGTTGCTACATTTTTAGAGTAAATCATGTGCCTTCTCATTTTCTTGAATCACTTGCATTATTCAGCTTGTTGTTTGCATCATGTTTAAGCAGTTATGGTGTGTTTTATAAGTGTATATTCTGTTTGTGTCATAGTTTTCCCCTATTTTCCACATAGCCGTGTACCAAGACTGTATGTTTTTTAAATGTGAGTCAACGACGGTCGACACTTTGAATTGCGGCCTGTGGTGCATATCAGCTGTGAATGTATGGTTTTCCAAAGCAGCCGCAGGAGAGAACTCTATAAAACAGTAGGAGGAAGACGCGGTTACTCCATTAGAACTGCAGTGAGCAAAATAAAATAGTTTGAATCTTTAACCAGCTGAAAGGTCAGCACAGCTGTCACGCTGCTGCGCTTGCAATGAGTCCCTGGGCTGAACCTGGATTGCCGATATACGTGTGACATTTGCACACCACGTCAGAATGCAACAAAGTTACTCCTGCTCACGCTGAATTTACCCAACTGTGATCCAAGTGTGGTTGCACCCTAAATTGCTCTTTCCACATTCATGCACCCTGCTGGCCCAGTTTATTCTTGTTTTCAAAAGCTGTAATAACCGATGAATTCTGCAGCTCGCCTCAGTTCGCCTCGGTTTGGGTTTACACAGCCGGGGTTAAAAAAGAACACACACACACACACACACACACACACACACACACACACACACACACACACACACACACACACACACACACAAAAACAAAAAGCTCTAACAGCCTTTATCCGTTCTCCACAGTGCTGCCATACAGTCACTGACTGTCCCTGACCTGTATGTGGCTCTTGTCACATCTCTCTTATAGCCCAGAGAAATGGAGTTTGACTCAGGCTGTTCTTCCCCTGAATCCTCCGG
Organism: Rhamphochromis longiceps; assembly: GCF_057381845.1. Classification (NCBI taxonomy): domain Eukaryota; kingdom Metazoa; phylum Chordata; class Actinopteri; order Cichliformes; family Cichlidae; genus Rhamphochromis; species Rhamphochromis longiceps. The sequence goes on from NC_140573.1 coordinate 39,842,455, forward strand.
GGGCTGTATTAAAAAGGCATCGCAGCAATGTTGACAGGAATACATTTATCGGGATTGTGTCTCCTTTCAAGAGGCGGCTGGGGGTGGCGCTGGCTGCCACAGGTCGCCTTGGCTGGCTGGCAGGCCATTTGATCTCCATATCACCTGCACTGGATAGAGCCGCACCAGGCTGGCGCTTCAGACAGAGCCTCATACTGCGGAGTAGATAGAGATCAGATGGGTGGTTTTTATTTATTTATTTTCACTTTGAATATATATATATATATATATATATATATATATATATATATATATATATATATATATATATATATATATATATATATATATATATATATATATTATTTTTTTTATTATTATTATTTTTTGGCAAATAAATCCATGAGCAGCAGTTAGTGTTTCTCCTCTCCTCTTTCTTCTTGTCAAGCTTCGCTGCAATTGCCCGGCTGTGAGGCATTCAGAATATGAATGTGGGAGCTAATGACATCAGTAACTTTATACCGCCTGCACTGAAAATTGTGCACTGTTTTAAAGCTCCGAAAACATCACTGTGGGATGTCATTTTAGCTTTCTGCATCAATTCAAATCAGTCAGCGGTGGTACATTTCACCGCGCTGTCTTTCTGCACCACCAAACTTTGCTGGGGTTTACAGCACCTGCAAATCCTCGTAAAATGTTATAACACTATTGTCACGGTAAGAGTAGCTATAAATCTTCCTTTTTTTTTCTTTTTTTACTGCAAATGAACACCTCTACAGTTCCATCTAAAAATGGGGATTATGGAGTTTGCAGGACTATATGTGACATACATAATTTAGGACTTTCCAGTCTTAGAAGCTACCATTCTTTCATTAGATTTTTCAGTATGGCAGAGGTGTTCGCTTATCTTTCATCTTGGTATTGATCATCATATCTTGTGCATCATGTGAGGGAAGGTTCCTTTGTAATTAGAGGCACTCCATCAGCAGGCGTCCTCAGCTGGGTAACACTGACATTCTCTGACGTGACGATGTGAGAATTTCCGCTGTGTTAATTGTGACTATGTAGCTGTGGTGACTTAGCAGGCTGGCAGCCCAGATGCTTGAATCCCAGCTGTAGAAAGATGCAAAAGAAGAACTGATGGGAAATGTGCACATGTGTTCCTGGTCGTGTGCTTGTGAAACCACAAAGGTGTAGCATCTCATTTTAAAAATTTTCAGGGGGGTTAATGGTACATTGTGACTCCAGGAAAGCACAGCCTGCATGGTCTGGGGATATTTAAACCTCATCATATATGGTAGTATGGCCTCGTCAGTCTAATGTCAATTTAAGTGAAACTTGCTGTATGTGAGGCAGATTAAGCCATAAAATCACATTTCTCCGTGCCAAAGATAGAAGTCCTGGGTCAAGAATGACTCGAGATAACTTGATGCACATGAGGGTGATTTATTTTTAAAGAACTATGACCAGTGTACAGCGTGAAATGGATGTTTTGTGGCTAAAAACATAAATATGGCTGAGCCTGGGCAACACTGACTTAAGACTACCTAAATGAAACTTATATATTATATATTTCAGTTGTATTTTAAAATTATTGCTTCATGTTTATAAAAAGTGAAGCATCATTATTCTGAGTGTAAGCCACATACTGAACTCGCGTACAGAGGATGGAAACAAAGTATCGATGCTATCGTGCTACTATTAATCTGATACCAGTTCAAGGACTGATATAGGTACTATCAATATTTAGACGGATGCCCCGTCTCTAAGAGTTGGACATTGGTCAGAAGGTTAAAACACAGAGAAAAAGCTGAAATTACCAGAATATCCATCTACATTTGACAGGTTCTAAAAAAATTACTTAAAGTCTAAAGTCACTCTTCTTAAAGACCTTGCAGCGTTATGTGAACACGATTTCGATGAAATCTGACGAGGACACCTATTTCGATGGAAAAGTCATTACTAGAAGATTATGAATCAAACATTTATTCCAAACTCAGATTTATGAGGTGGAGTGCTCTTTTTTGCATTTAAATAACCTCTCCTGGCCCACTCATAACATCCCCTTTTATTAAGACTCACCCAGGCTAATGATGCAGAACACTCTACTAATTGCTGAAAATGCTGGTTTCGGATCCTTCTGTCTCTCAGCCTTCCCACATTTGCCTTTTGCAAGCGAGGCATATATCTGCCGACGAAGTGATCAAAGCCAAGCACTGATGGCACAACTTCGGTGTGAGTTGACGGGGAAGGTTCGGCTCAGAAGAATCAACAGTCTTTATCACAGGAGAGGCTGCTGAATTCAAAGTGATGGAAACCCCAGCTTCTACTCTCTGGTTCTGCTCTGTGTTTGGTTTTGAATCAAATATCCAAACACAACATGAGATCCTATAAAAATGTATTGATCCCTGTGGGGGGACTGGGCTGCTGCAGCGGCAAGAGTGATAGTATTCAGCATGAAGAAAAGGACTACTAGGAAATAAGCACAAAATAACATGTGCCAAAAATGATAGCGAAAGCAATAAAGTAGAGCACAAGTAGGTGAGAGGTTATAATGTAGCGATATTTTCCAAATACTGTTGGACTTGATTGAACTCAACATGATTTTCTGAAATGTTGTTTCACTGGTCTTACAACATGTTATTAGGTAAAGTTTTATTCAAAGCTATATTTTTCATTATAACACGTTTTGTTTTAATTTCATGAAAGCACTGTTGTCAAAATTCACAGAATTCTCCTTCTGTCCGTTGTTGACTCTCCTGAAAAAGCAAATTCTTTATCAGTTAACAAATATACTCTGCCAAGTGGTTTGGTCGCTACAAATAACAGTTGGGTTTTTTTTAAAATGGCTAATTTAAACAATTGGATACTTACAATCATTTTGCCGTCCTTTTATTTAGCTTACCAAAACTTCACATGCTATCTAGCTAGCTGGTTAACTGACACAGCAGTACATTTGCTAATTGGCCAGTTTTGCTATATTTAACATGTGGAATTTAATGAGTTATAATTGTGTCAAGCTAACCTTGATGCCACACCCAACACAAGCTAACTAACGGTTGAGAGGAAAAAATGAAAGTTTTTTTTAATAAAGTAATATTACATTTTTCTAAAGCCTTGAATTGTAAGTTGCATAAAACTTCAAGATTCAGAGATTGTGTGATTGTTAAAATATCTGTAGTCTCTATATGATTTTTGTAAATAATGTAGTGTAACAACAGAATCCCCCTTAAATTAAATGGTAAATAGACTGTATTTGTATAGCGCTTTACTTAGTCCCTATGGACCCCAAAGCGCTTTACACTACATCCAGTCACACACACATTCACACACTGGTGATGGCAGCTACATTGTAGCCACAGCTGCCCTGGGGCGCAGTGACCGAGGCGAGTATTAAATACATATTCATAGAAAACTTTCATATTGAGTTCATTTCGTTATAGTTTCCAGCCTTGGCAACTGTGTGCTGCACCCTTAGTTTACCTTTGCTGTATTCACCACTTCCTGTTTTATTTTAACATCTCAGTTAGGCTTTGGTGGGCTGAGTGATGACACAAATGATAGCAAAAGCAATTTTGGAGAGGCTGGGTTTTTTTTGTGTGTGTGTGTGTGGTGGGGGGGGGCTTGTCCTTGTCCTTTGTCTCTTTCCCAGCTGATTGTCTTTGTGTAACCCTTGTCTAGACTGGATTTTGTTTTTGCTTCCATATTTAGTGTTTGAGTCCACTTCCTACAAAACTTAAAATGTACATTGTAAAAAATATAAAATAATACTTTCTGTGCACCTGTTTTTTAAGTGAGCCCATGAAGTGAATGCTGTCTATATTTAATCCAGTGCTTCCTCAGAGACTGAAGATCATGGCCATTAAATATTGGCTTTTAATTTTGTCTCTTGTGTGGACAGATTTCTCCAAATCTCCAAATTCTTTGCGTATTTAGGCTGAGACACAAACTGCTGAGCTACAGCCACAGTTTCACAAAGTTGTGAATGTCTCCTTGTTAAGACTTTGGGATATTTATTTCCTGTTTCATTAAATTATTCTTTTTACCCTTTGTGTTAATGTGTGCCTCGTGTCCTCATCTTGTGCACTTGCCTTTGTCGCTGACTGCCCTGCACTGCTGAATATGGTCCTCTCTCTTTCTTTCTGTCTTTATCAGTTGGCCGGTGATCCTTCACCTGTCAAGTCCTTTTTTTCTTGAGTCTGTTTTTTCCATCTTGTTTAGATTGGATTTTTGATTGGACTATCTGCTTCATACAGCAGCACCTTTTATTTCTTTGAAGCCTAAATTGGGTTCAAATAGTTTTGTTTCCCATCTCACACCATAACTTCCTCATATGCTGATATGTTTTGAAAGCTCATCAGTTTAAGCCCACAGGCACACTCTGAACATACTTTATTCTGCTGGTTATTAAATTCTTGCCTTCTGTGATTCACCTCCTAAAATGGGATTAGAAAAGGGCTCTATTTAAAAAAAGAAAAAAGTGCGATACTAAAACAAATTAAATTAATTGAAAACTGAATTGTAATTGACTTTGCATTCATTAGATTCTCAGTTTGGCTGTTGCCGTAAAAAAGCTTTTATTACTATAATTATTGAATTTAGTTTTAGAGATGCTAACATTTTTAATAAGGCCAGGTGAAAAAATGAGTGGACAGCAAAATGATTAGAATTTCTTAGAATAACCTTTCCATTTACCATTGCGACTAGTAACACCATACTAAACACACACACACACACACACACACACACACACACACACAGTGGTGTAAAAGTGTTTGCTCTTTCCCTTATTTGATACTTTATTGTGTCTTTGTCACACTCAGATCTGTTTCAGATCATCAAACAAATGTAAATATTAGACAAAGATAACACAAGCAAACACAAACTGCAGTTTCTAAATGAAAGTGTTTGTTATTAAGGGGGGAAAAAACCCTCCAAACCTTCATGGCCCTATGTGGAAAAATAACTGGTTGTTCCAACGTTGGCAGCTAAAAACAAAGCATTTGCAATAACTAGCAATGAGTGTTTTACGCAGCGATGTGGAATAATTTTGTCCCACTCATCTTTGCATAATTGTTGGAATTCAGCCATGGCAGAGTTTTCAAGCATTTTTAAGGTCATGCTACAGCATCTCAGTTGGGTTCAGGTCAGGACTTTGTCTTGGCCACTCTGAAGTCTTCATCTTGTTTTTTCTAAAGGTGGACTTGTTGGTGTGTTTGGGATCATTTGGATAATAAATAATACTCCATAATTCCACATCAATGGATGTATATAGAGAAGACTTTACAATGTGATTGCAATGCCATTACCAAATCTGTTCATAAGTCACATCCTTTATAGATTTACTTAATAGTTGCTTATTTACAATCAGTCATTAATATTGCTTCAATAAAATCACATTTTTTGTCAGTGGTGACCTTTGGCTCCGTAATACTTAAACAAAATCTCTTCTAAATCAGATGCTATTCGAGTCTTCTGACTTGGTTGACTATTTGACATCAATACTAAGGCCTGTTACTGAGGGCCTGCATGATCTCAGTCTGCATTCTGATCAATATTACATCCTCGTTAGCGAGACAAATTATCCCCCATCACAGTACTCTGCTCACCCGGAATCCTGCTGCTGGAATACTCTTCCTCTCTTCTTGGTCCAGCTCGTTTTTAATCACAGCTAAAAGGGGAAATTTTGATAGAGACTAATTGCATTCGGTGGAAACGCGGCTCCCTCCTGCCAGTTTGGGCCCTGGCCACCCATCCGGCCCCCTGAGAGTATCAGTTTAACCTGGGTGAAGGAAGATGAGGAGGAGGCAGCGAGCTCTGCAGCGAAGCACAGGGTGGTGTAACAGTGATGCTGGGAGGAGAGTAAAGCTGATGGATTTTAGGGAATTTAAACGAGCACGTGTGTGCCTGTGTGGGTGTGTGCGTGTTTCTCTTCGCCCCTGCTACTTCATACACTACGCCTGAGTGGCTGCTGGATCTGACAGCCCAGCTTCCCAGAAATCCCCACGTGGCCGACCTCTCGAGGTTGGAGGGTCTTGTTGCCATGTGAACTGCACAGAGCAGGATGAGCCACACTCGGAGCCCTTACCCATCGCCGCAGCGAGGGTGCAATCACAGCTGCTGTTTATTTACTTTAGTGCACAACCAGAAAAGTTTTTGCTCTGTGTTTCATTTAGTTTGACACTGATCAGTTATGAACCAGGGAAGACTCTAAAACTACTGACTCCGACTCGTCTGTTGGACTGTTTTAATCACAGATGGCCCACATTTTAATTAAATAAACTTGAGATTAGTTCTTTGATTTGCATATTGTGTAATTTTAGTATGAGGAGGGTTTTTTATTAATCACTGATGATATTTCTGAATCATGGTTTGTACTGCAGATTTTTGGCAACTGTGCTGCCACAAATTGGAAAATATCTTCAGAAGTAAACTTTGACAAATCAAGGTTTGCTCTCCTTTATGAAGTTTCGGGTATTTACACAATGTCAGTGTTTTGTTTGGCCTTATTACAGTCGGTTATTTCCTCTGCAAGTCAGTGCAGCTGCCATTTCTCGGATATTTCTTTTCATTCAGTTTTGCATTTAATTATTTCTTTTGGTCTGTTTTATCAGATTAAGTCTGTTCGCCTCCTTTCATTATAAAGCAGAAGTATTCGCCGACATATAAAGCATCAGCAAATTGAATACTTTTTTATTTTCTTGTTTAAAGCCACTCATTTCGTGCAGCAGCATCTCTTGCGAATTGAACTGCATGGCCCAAGGCTTCTGTGTTCCTCCAGAGTGAAGACTCTTAACCACAGTTATGTCTCTGGGCACCGTGGATTGATGAATCTGTAGCAAATTAAAAATGCAAATGCTGTTTTCTGTGCCAAAAATTCATTTGCACAGCAGCAGATAATCAGAGCAGTGCATGACTCTGCAAGATTCCACATGTCCAATTATACTTTAATGGATCCATTCCAGTTAGTATATTTGATAGGTTTTCTTGTGTTGTTTATTCATCCTAATATAGTTATTAGTCTGAAAGCATGGATCCCTGAAAATTCTAACTCCTGTTTGCATTTTTGCTGTTGATGTGTCCTCGGTTCAACAACAAGCTGCATGTTTCCTCAAAGATTTCACTGACTGTAAAGTTAAAGTAATAATATATCTTTCAGGCTACTTGAGGCTAAGTAACTGGTGGCCTCCGTAAAGTAAGACTATTTGAGAGAAATGTTTGTTTTTTTATACATTGTTATATGAATATGGTTAATGTCTGGTATTTTTGGGTCTCCCGACCCATTGGTTGAATCTGTGTGAGATGGTCCTCATTTCATTTATTTCACACTTGGTTTAACAGTTTCAACAGTTTGATCCTTTCATACACACAAACCATGCTTTCCCTTGATATAACACTGCAACCGTGCATGAAAAGGAGCAGGAAGAAGGAGGGTGAACACCAGGAAGGCAGCAGGACCAGATGCAATCCCTGGCCGGGTCCTGAGAGCCTGCGCTGACTAGCTAGAACCGGTGTTCACGGAGATCTTCAACCTCTCCCTGGCCCAAGCTGTGGTTCCCACGTGCTTCAAACAGTCCATTATTGTTCCTGTTCCAAAGAAACAACAGCCCGCTTGCCACAATGACTACCGTCCAGTAGCACTGACTTCAATTGTGATGAAGTGTTTTGAAAGACTGATGAGAGATCACATCACTTCTTCACTTCCTGCCACCATCGACTCACTTCAGTTTGCTTACTGGACTAATCGTTCCACAGACGATGCCATATCTCACCTGCTCCACACATCCCTGAGTCACCTGGACACTGGCAGAGGGAATTATGTTAGGATGCTGTTCGTGGACTACAGTTCAGCATTCAACACAATAATTCCCTCTAAGCTTTTCACCAAGTTGACGGATCTAGGACTCAGCTCATCACTGTGTCAGTGGATCCTCAACTTCCTCACAGACAGACCCCAACAATGAGGGTGGGAAAACAAGTCTCCATCTCACTCAGCACTGGAGTGCCTCAGGGCTGTGTTTTAAGCCCCCTGCTGTACTCACTGTACACTTATGACTGTGTAGCCACATCAGACACCACCTCCATTGTCAAGTTTGCTGACGACACTGCTGTTGTGGGCCTGATCTCCGACAACATCGAGACGGCCTACCTGGAGGAGATTAGGAACCTGGAGACCTGGTGCCAGGAGAATAACCTCCTCCTAAACATCAGCAAGACTAAGGAGCTGATCGTGGACTTCACTACAAAGCAGGCGAGGAATTACAAGCCCCTCATCATCAGTGGCACGCCAGTGGAGAGAGTGGACAGTTTCCGATACCTGGGTGTCCACATCACTCAGGACCTGTCATGGTCCTGCCACATCAACACCCTGGTTAAGAAAGCCCGTCAGCGTCTCTTCTTCCTCAGAAGACTTAGAGACTTCCATCTGCCACTGAAGGTGCTCAAGAACTTCTACTCCTGCACCATCGAGAGCGTCCTGACGGCAAACATCTGCACCTGGTTTGGGAACAGCACCAAGCAGGACAGACGAGATCTGCAAAGGGTGGTGCGCTCAGCTGAACGCATCATTCAATCAGAGCTCCCTGACCTGCTGTCCATCTACACCAAGCGGTGCAAGTCCAAAGCTAGGAAGATTATGATGGACCTCTCCCATCCCAACAATGGACTCTTCTTACTGTTGAGGTCTGGGAAGCGCTTCCGCTCCCTTAAGGCCAAAACAGAGAGAATGAGGAGGAGCTTCTTCCCCCAGGCTATTCGGGCCCTGAACCAGGTGTAGGACTAGACTCTCCCACACATGTCACTATAAGACTGGACTCTCACACATATCACATCACGACACGCACCACCACACATTTCCTATAATTCCTTTATAATCTTTATAATCTCTTCTGCTATTTGCACATTCTTTACTGTAAATTCCTAAGTTAATTTGTAAATTTTGTAGTAACCTGTAAATTGTAAATATTGATGGATGGACCAGAGGGCTGGGAGAAGTTTTGTACCAGCAGGTAAGGGAGGTCGACAGCCCAGTTGTATAAATCAGCAGAAAGCTGTCGGACTGGGAGGCCAGGTAGAGTACAGTGGCCATCTGATGGGCAATCGACTCTTTGCTATCGGGCCTCCCGTTTACTCTCTATTCTGATCACGCTGGATGGCTACCCAGCCTAAGTCGGGCAATGGGGGCATCTGGCGAGTTGTGGTTTGACTCAGTTGTGGGGGGAGTAGTGTAGCAATGGGTTCAAGTTGTGGTGCGAGGGAAGGCTCCCCCACACAGCTGTTCACCATGACCTGGTCATGTCTTTCCTACTTCAGTAGGATGCTGGGACCTGACGGGAGAGCTGTGTGCTGTTGGGAATGAGGCAGGAAATATATTGTAAATAAAGTCATTCATGTGTCTGAAACACTGTGTGCTTCAGGTCCTTTCTGCCACACTAGCCATTTGCTAACTTTGCTGTTGCTTAGACTGCAGGACCTTAAACCTGTTCCAACAAGTCAATATACAGTAGTTGCCCTTGGGAACATTTGCTGAGGGTTAGGCTGTTGGATAAAGGTAAAGGATAGAAAACAAAGCAGGAACAAGTTGTATTTTTGTTCGTGCCCAATAAAAATCTATTGCTCTTATCTCAATCCTACTGCCTGTTGGCCAACCTCGCCAGACTCTAACACATTCTGTCCTCAGGGATTCAAATAGTGAACAGTTTCTTTAAAACGAAATAAGCAAACAAATTTCACTCAGACTTCCAAATTGCCAAATTTAGAACAAAAGTCTGTGAAAAACAAAAGTCTCAACACTCCTCTCTATATTTCCTTACATTTTGGGACGATCTAACTCTGATTTTCAAGCCTCACAATTCTTTAATGAATCACGCCCACACAATCCAAACTTTAATTTTCTGTCTCTCTCTGTTGCTGTTCGCTGGAAACTGCAGCAAAGCAGTGAGCGCTGCAAAGAAGCTGTGTGCGCAGCCTGTGTGAGCTGCTAAAACAAAAACACACCACGAAAATAGACTTGCTGAACCCTGACTGACGCTTACAAACATGTTCTCCCACAGGACTGAGATAAAGGGACGCGGAGGGAACCTAATATGAGATATATCCTCGCTCAGATTGTGGTTCATGTCTCAGTTACTTGTGGTTCCTTTGTAACCTCTGACCGGCATAATCTTTTAATATCTAAAGATGTGTGTGCTCTGGTGAAGCTGGGGGTGGGTCCCACAGGAGTTCGAGAACGTGAGACTGCACCGTTCCAACTTGCAGTCTTACCACTGGCTTTGTCTCACCGGCTAGAAGCACAAAACTTGGAACCGTAAACAGTGCACAAAATCATCAAGCAGTCCAGATTTCAAATGTATTTTTTAATTCTGATATTTTCTTTCATTTTACTACAAAGTGCTCCTGAAAGCATGAAGTAATTTGCATGTAAAGTGTCTTGATTTGCAACCCCCCGGGTTTTTCTTCTGGCTGCGGGGTAGGTAGACGATATCTCTGTCTCCCTCTCACACAGAGACGAATGAAGCTGCCCATCCGGAAATCCAGACTTCTTAAAATGTGCTCATGCTTCTGTCAAACCTCTGGAGTGGGGCAATGAGGGGGGAGAGCCAGGCGTCTCTTAGCACAAGGCTTTTAGGAGCTGATGCTGCTCTCTTTAAACCTTCACCCATTCTGTTCACTTCTATTCTGGGAGGAAACCAGTATGCCAAGTGAGACATGAACAATGTGACAAAGACTGATAGGAGAAGTGACGGCAACCCATTTTATTTCAGCTGTGCTTCTCTTTGGGAAATGGGACGACTGTCAAATGTAATGGATGCAACCGTACACGGTGCAATCAGAGTTCTACGAATCGGTGGATTAAAACCAATAAACAATTCCTGATTTAAATTTGCAGATATCCTATTATAGAATATAGCCTTGGTCAGGATTTGTGCTGGATTGCTTCCAGTGTTGTGCAAGTTCCTGTTGCCACGTGCAACTGTTCATTTTTCGTTTATTTCCTTCTTCAGATGCCTGATCGGATGCCTGTTTTGTCAGTGTGACCCAGGGGAACAAACCCACAAACATATTTCTTATCTCAATGCCTTTGAGCACCGGGGATTCTCACAGTAAAAAAACTCTGCAGGTCACAGCCAGAAACCCAACTTTCATGGTCGGTAATGATCTTCGACATGAAAGAAAAGTCTGTTTGATGCAGCGTGTAGCTGCACGTGCAGAGGGAGCAGAGGAAGATTTCCCAGGAGCAAATGGCACTGTGCAAATGTATTGAGTCATACTTTGTTTCTTTACATTTTCCTAAAATGTAAAGAGAGGAGGTACGAGTTATGAACACTTTGAAATCAGATGATTCTCTTTGTTACGCCCTGTACAAATATATAAGGTAAATCAGAGTTTGTACAATTCAAACAGTTCTCTGAACTCCTTGGAAGCATATTCCAAACCTCTTCTCTGGATATTGGTAACCTTTTCTTCTGTTTTCTGTTGGGCTGTAAAATATATCATACAAAGTGATACCAGTATAAATTTTTACATGATCTAACAATTTTATGTTGCAGTTGATATAGCAACACAATGCATTTAAGCTTTAATTCAATACATTAAAGGGAGTTAATTAAACAACCTCCAACGAAGCAAAGTAGTTTTAACATGAACAGTTTTTCCTTCATATATTTCAAAGCAGTAAGCCACAGTTTGTCACTTAAGGCAAAAGCACACAGTCCTATACAACTAATCAGTCAAAGACGATATGCAGCAGCTGGTGATGTATGACCCAAATGTAAACAAATGACTTTGTTTGGAGCACTCACTAGTTGCACTTGCCAGCAGCACTCCATGACAGGAAGCACAAATGGTGGAAGAATATTACAAATGTAGTTACATGGTGGAAATGCAGGACATTAAGCAGCTTATTAAAAAGCTAAAACAAAGATGAATCATCCAATAGTAACATATCACCCTAATTGAACCGTTCACTCTCAGACTGCTGGCCTACGTGTGATTCCTAGGATATCTAAAAGAGGGATGGGAGACAGACCCTTCAGCTTTAAGGCCCTCCTCTGTGGAGCCAGCTTCCAGCTTAGATTCAGGTGACAGACAGCCTCTCTACATTTCTAGATTTGGCTTAAAACATTCCTCGGTCCTGTATCCTGCCTTAGTTGCATTGCAATAGGTGTAGGCTGCTGGGACTCATGCAGTTAGTGTTTCTTCTTCACTCATCTTTTTGCATTCCCTGTTTGTTTACACACCACTCTGCATTTAATCATTAGTCATAATTAATCTCTGGCCCTCTTTCACAGCATGCCTCGTCTCCCTCCCCTCACCTGGGCTGCCCCTCCCTGAGCCTGGTTCTGCCAGAGAGTTCTTCCTGTCAAAGGGGAGTTTTTCCTTCCCACTGTTGCCAAAGTTGCCATCTTTAGCTTACAATGCAAAGTGCCTTGAGGCAACTGTTTTTGTGATTTAGAGTTATATAAATAAAGCTGAATTGAATTCGTATTGAAAATAATTTTCAGTATTGTTATGTGACGATATATTGCACGAGTTACAGAATAATAAACTTTAGTTATTGTTAAATTAAAGTGTTAAGCAGGTTTTTTTTTTATACTTAACTCAGTGCAGTCACTACCTTTGTGCTTTTGTAGGTAGACGACATCGCTGTCTTTCTCTGACACAGAGATGAAAGCTGCCCATCCGTAAATCCAGACTTCTTAAAATGTGCTTCTGTTAGACTTTGGAGTGGGGCAGTGAGGGGGGAGCCAGGCTTTAAGGAGCAGATGGTACTCTCTTTAAATCTTCACCTATTCTGCTCACTGCTATTCTAGGAAGAAACCAGTATGCCAAGTGAGACATGAACAAAGTGACAAAGGCTGATAGAAGAAGTGATGGCAACTCCACTTATTTTTTATTTTTTAGCTGACTTTCTCTTTGGGATATGTGACAGTCAAATGTAATGGATGCAACTGCACTGTATGATGCAATCACAATATTTGAAGTCTAAATTTGCAGGTATAGAGTCTTGGTTGGGATGTATGCTGGATTGCTTCCAATTTGGTGCATTTTGAGATTTGGGAAAGCGGGCAAAATCACTGTGAACCAAATAATTAGGTTTTTGTTTTTTTGTTTTTTTTACAGATTTCTGTAGACACTTAATATTGTATCGCTCTCATGGCCTCCTCTGTATGTATTTACAATAATTTGATCCCTTCACAAGATCTGGTAGCACTGATTTCCAGTCCAGTTCTTGTGTGATTTGGCATACCTCAACTTTTTCTCCCTGTTTTCCTTCCTTAAGATTAGTTTCTTGACAGCCATCCTTCCACTGACACAGTTTCTGATGAGGCTTCAGGGAAACGTAGATGGATAATCTGAGGGGCCAGATGTCAAAATGACAGATGGGATTCAGAAGTTGAGCAGTCTAGGTAGAGTCATGCGTATTGAATACCCACCGTCAACCCCAATGAAAAAAAGTCCCTGAAACATAATAAAGATTCAATCTATATGTATTTTTATAGGCTGTGGGGTTTTTTTTTTCTTTTGTTTTCTTTTAGGGTTTTTTGAGACAGCGTTGGGAAGAGAAACCATGACTGGTGTTTTGGGTTTTCCCGTATTTAACTGAGCTATAAGCCCTGTCCACATAAAGCAATGAGCTAATCTGTTACTGATGGGCTTTCTTGGTTTTGGTTACATAAGTAACCCACTCAAGTATTGAACACCTTATTATAATTGGTAGTTTCTTCGATTGCTCAACTCAAAGTTGACGTGACTTTAATTTAGGATGCACACTCAGTTGCCTGTTTATTTTGGGTAATTTCCAAAGTAAAAAAATACAAACTTTGGTCATAGCGTGTTTCATAATGGAGGATTATTTGTCTTCTCAAACCACAATCACAAGTTGTCAAACTTGAGTGGGCGATTTCACAGTCTGCCCCTCTTTGTAGTACCAAATCACAACAACAGTTGCTTCAAGGCGCTTTACACTGTAAGGTAAAGACTCTACAACATTCAAATCCATTTGTTTGCATCTGAAATGCAACAGTGATGACGTTTGGCTTGAAGCCTCAGAACAAAAGACTTCTCGATCCAACCCCAACCCACCATAACTAGTCAACTCAAGACCAAATCCATGTCAAGGAAAGTCATTTAGGACAGTGGTCCCAACCAGTGGGCCACAGACCGGTACCGGTCCGTGAGTCGTTTGGTAACGGGCCGCGAGAGTTGAGGCGCCGATGTGAAATTGATGGTTTTCAGGGTTTTTAGCGGTTTTTTTTTTCCCTGGGTCTTTTCCCGTGTGTTATGAATAAATCTTTTTTTTTTTTTTTTTGCTACCATTACTGGTTTTATTTTGTTGCATTTCTCTGCGACACCTTAAAGGCCGGTCTGTAAAAATATTGTCAGACATAAACCGGTCCATGGCGAAAAAAAGGTTTGGGACTGCTGTTTTAGGAGCATTGTTCAAAAAGAAACAACTAAAAAGTTTGCCTCCCGTTTCCATTTTATTTTAGTGTATGGAAATAAATTGTGAGCTTCAAACTCCCATATTTCTGTTTTGTTTCATGAGTAGTTATTTCAGAAACTAATAACTGAATTTGAAATGTTACTAGTTGACCTTCAATTTGTTGCTAATGATACATTTTTCGTCATGTTCTTCAATGTAAAGAGAAAAATCTGGAGAGGAACAAGTCAGAACTTTTTTGTTGCTCCCAGAGAAACTTGTGGCATGCCACCTGCCTTCCAGTGTTTGAACACTGAATCGGGAATAGTTCATCGTTGCCATGACAATAGGTAAATCTCATGCAATTCACCTGAGATGGAGGTGGCAGCAAGCAGAGCAGATAAGGCGGGAACTATCGCCTTTGCCATTTTTCTTTCTCTCCTCCATCGTCATCTGCCGATGCAGTCATTATAGCCTTGTAGCATAAATGTATTCAGGGAACAGAGGCCCACAGTGGGGCAGTGCTGGGATTTCACTGAAGCCACAGTGGGAGAGGAAGACAATTTTTCCCTTTTCACTCGTAGAATTCATCAGTCTGTTCCTCGGTTTACATGAACATACAACACAAAGACATTTTCATGATTTAGTATTGTTGCCGTTTCTCGCCGGCTCTTTTAATCTAACCATGAATACATTCATTCTCTGCTAAATGCAGAAATCCATGCCTTTATCACAACAAATCTATTTTATATTCCCACACTTCCTCAGTCCAAAGCCCCAGGTCATGTTGACTGAGATGAAAATTTGTTTGCAGCAAGTGTAACAGTGCCCTGATGAACTCTGCTGAAATGTGTTCTGAAGACGATATTAATACTTGTGAGATGGAAAGAAAGCCCCTCCACTCCATCAGTTATTTAGATTTAGGCCTCCCCTGCTGTTTCTCTCTGCATGGCTAACCCAGGCATCAGCAAAAAGGCACATTTTATCAGTAGCAGGGCTTTGCCAGGAAATCATTCACCTGTATAATTACAAATCGACAAAAGACAATTTGTACAGTATCTGATTGCAGGTAAAAGACGCGTATGAATCAATATGCCTTATCCATATTTTCTTGTTGAATTAAGGTCTTAGGAGTGTTCTTTGTCCTCCTCGCTCAGACACCCATATGCTCCTATCTCTTCACTCGCACCTTTTTTCCACTCTGTGTTTGGGTAGATTGTTTGTCCTGTTTCCAGTTTATTCAGCTTGTTCCTCTGATTCCAACTCTGTTCATCACCCTGTATTTCATTCCCAGCCAATCAGAATGTTAGTGACAGATTTTGAGATTGCGGTTTTGCTACCTGTGCTGGTGAATCAATAATGGGGAGTTTTCTTTTCTTTTCCTATTGTACAAATTGCGGTACTGTCAGGGTCAATTACATAAACGTACTTGGGGTAAGGAAAATTCATGTTCATTGAACATAAAAACATAATTTTATCATCAACCAAGTTCAACAAAGTAGTGATCGCATGGGCGTCCGAGGTAGCCATCACTCTAAATATGGATGTCTACTCTCAGGCAGATGTTGTAGAGCTCCTGAAAGTATAGGAAAGAAAAAATAAGTGATTGATTGAAATATTTGAATGTTAAGACATCCTTCTTGTTGATCTTATCGTCTTTATTGACGAAGAACACTGTTTTGCTATTTTATCTTCTCTTACAGGATAGCTTGTTTACAGTAACTGTCTCAATAGCTGCACCATACATTTGCATGTAGGAGATTTAGCCAACATGACATCAACCTTTAGTTTGAAGCCTTGAGTTTATTATGGTGATCATCAATATTGTGCTTATTGGAGCCAAAAGAGAACATACTTGGACAGAAGAGTGAAAGTTTGCACAAGTCAGAAACAGAAGCTTGTTAATTGATGCTAAGTAACATCTTTACTGTGATCATCCACAAACTCCTCCTACAGGAAAAATGGGCACACAGGTACGTCTTAGGGCTCTTGAAGGTTTTTATCTATAGCTGCTGCTTTGATTTCATCATGTTGCTTCTACATGCCTAGCTACCACCTAGCAACAGGCTAAAATTACACCTATTTAATATGCAGTATAAACAACAAATATCAACCACCCTCTTTTACCCAACAGCATGAACATACCAGCCAGTACTGTAGCATGTACTAGTGATGATAAAAAACTATTTGTTCATTATACAATTAATAGTATTATTAATCAACACCATGTCATATTTTATCTGATAATTGCATTAATAATGTGCAGACACAGGCTAGATCAGTGACACTAATTAGCTGAGGATTAACAGTCTTAACAAAAGCGAAACGGGTAACATCAAATTGTACAGTTTTTGCTGTAAACACACCTGGCTTTAAATATTTAAATGAAACGTCATTCTGGGAGAACCAACTTGCTTTTGAAGCAGACCTTAAAGTCATTACTTGAACTATTTTTGTCACTTCCGTGTTGACTTGATTTTTCAAACTGTATCAACAATAAAAGTCACGCAATAGAGGGTTAAAGGTCATTAAAGGCTTAATTTTGTAATAATTTCTTTTTAGTGGATTATTTGGTCTAAAATAGACAACACCTATTAGATGTCTTATTTTAAATCAAACCTGTGTGACTTGATCGAAACATGGCCGGCATTTTGATGCAGGTCTCAAAATGTTGTTTTGAGTGACCTTGTGTGTGTGTGTGTTTAATTCCACCGGGTATAAGAGAATATTGCTCCTACTGAGCTCTGGCACTCACGCACAAAGTGAGATTATGTGTTTATGTTGTACTTGGCGTAGAGGCATTTTCTTGTTCTGGGAGAACATAATGGCTTTTTAAAACAACAAACATGATGCAAATTTCTCTGCAAAGACACCAAAATTGCAGTTTGATCTTTTATTAGAGAAGAAAACCGTGTCTTCTGAGCCTGCAGCTACACCCCATTTATAATAATAACTTCTCATTACTGTATGCAAGACTTCTTAAAACACAGAAAGAGAACTAGGATACTTTAAGTAAACAGATTAGAAGGAATAAACCAATATTGCCTATGTAGAGTATATTTCCCCCCAAGGTGTTTAAAGCATATACAATTCGATTTTAAACTTTGCTTGAAAATATCTGCTTTGTGTGGGTGTCAGGTGATTGATACTGTAATATACACAGCAAATATAGCGAGTGCTTCTGTTTAACAGCATTACTCGTGCATATGATGAGATGACTGTTTCTACTGGACGCCGAATGTTTTGTGGTCGGTCAGCTGTGCTCTCACGTCTGCGCACACCTAGTGTCCAGAATGGAAAAGTCAAAGTGTGCTTAGTTATTTTTGTACATACAATACAGAGGGAGAGTGCCATTACACAACACTGACATGAAAACACAAACCTGGCTCAAAGCATTACAGACAAATCATTTTTAGTTTTTGGTTTGCTGTGAAGAATCGGCTTTTTCTGCTGAAGACTTTCTCATGTTGAATGAGAATATGAAAAGCAGGAAAAGCAGGAAATCAGCGTTCACACAGAAGTGGCACAAATACTGTAGAAACTTCACTAACAAGTTTCCTTTAAAACTCCCCTCTTGGCTGATTAGTTTTGCTTTATTTATCTGATCTGATTTTCTAATCCGTGGACTGTAGTCAAGTGTTGCAGCCAGATATTATCCTCAACACAAAAGTGTGCAAACACTCTGGGTAATTAATTTCGTTCTTATGTTCTCACTTGTTTGAGTTCGCACTTTTATGAAGTCAAACGCCGTTGAGCTAATTTACTGACAGAAACTGCAGCTGCTGCTAATCACTCATTTATCCCGAGGAATCGGAGCAACTAGGTAAAGCAACAGCAGCAGTTTTTTTTCTTACTGCTGTCTTATGCAAGCTGACTGCAAGTTCAATAACGTGGGCATATACGCTCCAAATTTATGTATTTACATGCACATGTTGAGCAGAATTTGACCCTAATCTCAGTGAAGACTAGTATCTTAACTCATTTAAATTCTTCCTCTCATCTGATTATGAATCTTATCTAACCAAAGCTGATTATCATGGCTACACAGTAAAAATACAGCACAACACATACTGTATGAAGCTGCAGACAAAAAATACTGTCAAGGAAAACCACCTACAGTTTAGTCTGCCATCAATCTGTCTCTTGACCTTGGCCAAATGCGCAACCTCCAGGGCTGTAAAACAAAGCCACCGTGGACGTGCAGTAAACTGTAGTTTCTCTAATGGTTTCTTGAGGCTTGCTTCAGGGGAGAATCAGTCACCGTAGACTCCTCTGTTAATACACCCAACTTTATAAGAAATAAACATGTTTACAACGTGGTACAAATGGTTTTAGTCTCTACAGCTAATTTTCTTGATCATGACAACTCTACAGAATTTTTTTGTCTCAATCATGCTTCGATTTAAGCATGCTCAAGGGTGTGGCCTGTTAGACTGATAACTGAGTGCTGACACAGGTGCCTTTAGCCACTACTGAGCAGCAAGGCGTCAGCCTGTAATTGGATTCACTGAATCTGTGTCGTGTTGACATTTTTAAAAGGGTTTCGAGTAATTATGATTAACTGTTCTGATAGACCTTCCATGGTGACAGTGCTGTTTTCTCAGCAAGTGAAATTGTTCTGGAAAATGTCCCGTGGAAAAGAGTGTTTTCACTCTTTTCCACGGGAAAAGTACACCCCGTGATTCAATAGCTTGTAACAGCAACAACAACTTGAAGTAACCATTTTCTGTACGGCTTTGTAATGTTGCTATGATTCTATAAGGTTGGAAGGCATTTTTTTACACAGCTCTCTGAAGATCCTGCCAGAGCATTTGAGTCACATCGAAGTCTAGACTTTGACTGGGTCATCAAAACACATCGATTCTTTGCTTTTTCAGCCATTCTGTTGTAGATTTGCTGTGTTTGGGATCATTGTCCTGTTCTATGAGCCAGACTTTATCTGTCAGACAGATGGCCTAACATTTGACTCTAAACTACTTTGGTGTACAGAGAAGTTCATGGTTGACTCAATAAATGGAAGGTGCCCAGGTCCTGTGGCTGCAAAACAAGCCCAAATCATCCGCCGTGATGCAGCTTAAGCGTGAGTTCGATGAGGAAGATCTGTAATGACTCATCTGCTTGCTTTCCTGGGTGTTCGGCTGCTTTTCTCTTTGTCTACCACTTTCCCACACTGTCAATCTCAATACTAACATCATTACTCTAGTCCAATCATCTTGTCGCCCACCTTCTTTGAGCCAGACACCTCAGCCAGAGCTCCATTCAAGCCTCAGTCTTCATCGTCACCACCTCCAGCCTCCAGACTCCGGGGGGTCCTGTACTAAATCCTATCACCACTGGGATTGTGTTCTGCCGTGATGGGTCATCAGAGTCTAATCGCCAAATATGTTAATTTCTCAATAAATATGTTCAGTTTTTCCAAGTAAACTCTCCTTATTGAACTAACAGTTGGTATGAGGGTTTTGTGCGGAACTGCTGTGTTTGGTTCTCACCAATCATGATGCTGGGCTTTACAGCCAAACATCACCACTTCTGTCTCATCTGTCCAAAGGACATTGTTCCAGAAGTCTTAGAAAAATGCAACTGAAGCCTGCAAAGTTTCTGATGCAACTTTGCAAGCTTAAGCTCTGGTGCAATGTTTATCTTCTACTGGCAACCCTTCCAAACAAGCCGTACTTATTCAGTCATTTTCTAATTGTGCTGTCACCAACTTTAATATTTAACATCCTAAATGAGGCCTGTAGAGTCTGAGATGTAACTCTTGGGGTTTTTTTTTTCTCAGAACCTGACAACCTAAACTTGGGTGGACATGCTGTGACATCAGCTTCTGGGAAGATTGGCAGCTTTCTTGAATGAGTTCTACTTATGAATGACCTTTCTCAATGTCGAATTATGGACTTCATATTGTTTAGAAATGGCCGTATAACCCTTCCTAGATTGACGGACAGCGTAAGTTGCTTCTCCTCGATCACCGTGTTAACCTATAAGTGAAAGCTTTTTCATGTGACTGTATGTACTTGTCTGTAGACATGAATAATTTTAATTTGATTTTTTTTTGTTTATTTATAAGATTTTAAGTTCGACGTTACATAAAATCACACCAGACAAAGGACATAAGATTCAAAAACAATAACATTCAAGCACAGAAAAAAAAGAAGAAAACCAGAAGCAAAAAACAAACAAACAAAAAAAACAAACAGGAAAGAAAAGAAAAAATGCACCAGTTAGCCAGTACAAATCAAAAGTTGAAAAGAAATACCAGTGTCCAAAGAAGATGATCTTCTGCGTGAGGTTAGACAGGACAATGAATAGTGGCATTGTAAAGCGCTTTGGGTGCCTTGAAAAGCGCTATATAAATGCAATCCATTATTATTATTAACCCAAGCATCCTTGATATGGTTTGTTAATTTGAATAATTAAGTTAATGTAAATCCCCAGAGTTTTATTTAAGAAAAATAAAATATCATAGAAAGTTCACACCTTTGCTAAAACCCACAAGTGAGTCTTTCAAATAGTCTCTGCCTACAGCAGCGGCCCCCAAGCCCCGGGCCACGAACTGGTACTGGTCCGTGAGTCGTTTGGTACCGGCTGCAAGAATTGAGGCTCGGGTGTGAAATTTATGGTTTTCAGGGTTTTTTTAAATCGTTTTTTGTTTGTTTTTTTTAATCGTTTTTATCATTACCTTGGTTTCTCTGGGTCTTTTCCTGTGTTTTCTGAATAAATCTTCTTCTTTTTTTTTTTTCTTTTTTTTTTTTTTGTGCCGGTACTGGTTTTATTTTGTTGTATTTATCCACGACACCTTGAAGGCAGGTCCGTGAAAATATTGTCGGACATAAACTCATCTGTGGCGCAAAAAGAAGGCTGGGGAGCGCTGGCCTACAGCACTGGAATAAACTGTCCAATTTGTCTTTGTTTTGTTTGTTCTTTTGGTTTTTTGGGGGGTGGGGCTTGTAAAGCTTGTATAGAGCAGGAGACAGGCAAGCAGCAAATGTCTCAGGGACGGTTCGTATCTCGGCATCTGCATGAATTTTTCAGCATATGGACTGCTTGCTCAACCTACTGAGGCAAACCGGCACTCCAACATAGATGTACAGTTAATTTAGTAAAAGAGAGACCAGAGCTGTCAGTGGTTCTCTACAATCAGCTGCAGTTACTGAGAGCATGTTGTGACTTGAGTTTGTGTTAGAACTAAGATTGTAAGCTATTTATTTGTCCATAACTATTGTTGCAATTCATTACTGCCTTCTTACTGCTCTTTTTAAACTGTATTGCTTATTGCACTGAAGTTTATTGTCATTTTGTATGGTGTTACCCAACCTGAAACAAAATACTGTTTCTCACCAGCCTCTAAAGTCTTGAGTCTTAAATACAAATGGGGATCTTGACTGGGCTCATTTTTCCTCCACTGAACTTGTATTTACTCACATTAGACGGTAGGATATAACAGCGATGGAAAAAACAATGTTTAATAAAGTGAATACTTAAGCTTAATGACTCTGAAATGAGCTTTGTGGTCAGTGGCATGTTCCAGCCTCAATTGTTCAGCTGTCGCTGGGTTTGGACAGAGCCAGGCTTTTCTTTATGCTGACAGCCTCCTGACTGCAGCTCCATACTTACACATATTTTAAAGTTGTTACACTAGAAGATGGTGTAATAAGCGTGACCATAGTGATTGTGTATTGGATTCTTCTTGCTGTCAAAACACTTGTGACTTACACTGTACTCCTAAATGCAACTCTACTCATATTATGGGCTTTATACCATCTTAATGTGATTGTGGTATCAGTTATTAGTTACTATTAGAGTTACTGTAGAGAATCCAGGTAAACGTTAAAGTAGTGTGATTTGGTTTGGATCATGTGTGCCTGATGTTCTCTGTTGTCTTGCAAGTTTTATTAATTTATTTTTTATTTTTCTTAACTGTGGACTAAACAGAGTTCACCAAACGATGAAGGTGAGCTGCATTTCTAGTCTTAGTTTTAGAAATTCAATAACAATGTCATATTTCAGGAAAACCACTGTGAACAGTTTGCTGTGACAGAACATACTGTACAGTAATTGCAATGCAAACGGTTACCAGCTGTGAGTAAGAAAATATGCTTGCTCTTTAAATAAATGTGAAATGTAAGTAACTACAGGATCACTGCAGTTTGAGCCTCCTCCATGCACAGTCAGAGACACTATTCATCTTTTTTTGCTCCCCCTCACATTAGTGGTTATGCTACAAAGATGCAATTTACACTGTGTGTAGGTTAATGTGTGTAGTTTCACAAATATACAAGTATATCTATAAGCATGGTTCCTGCTAATGTACTGCCAGCACACCTGGCATGAGTCAACCACCCACCAGGCCTGACGAGCGCATTTTTTGTTAATAAACAAAAGCTGAAACTGTTAAGTTAGCTAATGTATTTGTAGCATACAGTTATAGTGTTCATTCGTGTCCAGTTGTTATAGATTATAACAGGCTACATTGTTTTTCATATGTGGAAGACTAATGTTTTCTCTCTGATGTAGGCAGGACCACAGTAAGAAACTCACTTGCAGAAGTGGGAAGTAACAAAATACAAATACTTTGTTACTGTAATTAAATAGAATTTTTAGATATCTGTATTTTACTTATTTTTTCTGACAGCTTTTTACTTTTACTGCCTATATTTTAACCAAATATCTCAACTTTCTGCTCCTTTCATTTTCAAGTAGGCTTGTTACTTTATGTTTAACACATTTGGTGGGAGTTATTTAACATCAAACCTCAGTAAAGGGAACAATAGCAAAGATGATCCTATTTGTGTATCCATCACTAATGCACATGACGAGACGACATGGGGGGAAGAAAAAAAAATTTATGCTTCATTTTATAGCGGTACACTCAGGGGTTGCGCTGCTTCAGCCTCTAGCTACCGCTGCAGAAGACAAGCACGCATAGAGCAAGTCATTTTTACTTGAATGGTAAGTAATTTCAAATTCGGCTTTGAGTCAGCTCAACAAACAGAAACTTTCTGTACAGAAACAGTTTATCTGTTGCTTGTCTGCTTTAGCTAGCAGACCTTTAGCTAGTGTCTGCTAGCTAAAGGTCCAGCTGTTGGATTTCCAGGAGTCTACAGGTGGGAAATCAGTCATAATAGCTTGTGTGCTGGCATCACTTGTGTAAGTTCACAAAGAGCATAAGTCAGCTGATCACAGCCTGCACACAAAATCTGCTTGTGCTCATAATAGAAATTTTGTAACTTGTGATCCTTTTGATGTTGCGCCACTACAACCAATCTTAGATGTGGTTGCAAAGTCAGACATATACAATTAGTCAACATAAAAAATGTTGTTGTTGTTTTAGAATTCTCTTTATTTTTTCTGGTCTTCGATATAACAGATGTGCAAGCTATATGAATTCACTAGAATTAAAAATGGAATTAGAAGTTTAAGTCGCTTTATATTATTAAGTATACTTCACATCTTGTACTTTCTCTCTTTTACTTGAGTCAAGAAGTTGAAACAGTACTTTATCTTTTACCAGAGTATTTAATAACTAACTATTTTTTTCTTTTGAAGTGTCTGTAGTTCTGATTTTTTTTTTTCCTTTTGCCGTGTTTACTCTCCAGTCTATGGCCAACACAGCTGCCGTTCGGCATCTTTGCCCCACAACTGGCGCTGTAGCAGTTTGATACCAGTAGATTAATGGAAGCATTGAGGGTTAGCAACTATTCTGGAAAAAAACTCTGCATGAGAGAAATGGAGATTAAAGGAAAAAGCGATATACAGATATTGGGCAACTATGTGCCAGAACAGCATCAGTTAAGCCCTGGTATTGATCCTCCATATCTCTCAAACTATACTGGATGGATGAACACCATTCTTCCAAAAAGTGTTTATTCCTTTAGTGGTTTGATGATTACAGAATAACACTGTGTAGCAGTGCTTCCACACAGGATATGGCATCCACTGTGTTGTGCTCAGAAACATTACTTTTAGTGGTTTGTGCGGAGCAGTGGAAGTCATTGCTTGACACAGTGCACAGCTTGGACGCTCCTGAGGACACTTTAGTCAAAGCTCAGCAATATGATGAATGTACAGCCAGTCGACTGGAAGCACCCAGGTGGCAACAGGTACACAAGCAAAATTAAGCAAAAGTTGATATAGGGTGTCTGAAAGGATGACATTGTTCATTTGTCTGAAAACCACAGGTGCAAAATCCTGTATTGGACACAGGTTTCCAATCAAACAGACATGTCAGGTGTGTTTTTTATTTTTTAAACGAGTTAAGGAGCTTGTTGTACACCTGCAGTTGCTCTACCTGTTTTCCTCCTTCGGAAACTGGAAAATGGATGTTGGAGACATTGATATCCCACTGGAACTTTTTTAAAAGTCCACCTATTTTTGCTCCATCCTCAGTGGTACTGCTGAATGGTGCAGTGAAGCCAACAGTTGTTTTGCTTGTGAAAGCACCATAATGTGTCAAATCTCCAATAGGTATCATTTCCTCACGTACGAATCCTTCACTGATCACTTTTCAACCATGCACGATTACCTTGTAATCCTTAAAGAGACATTTTCTATCACAGGACAAATGTGATCAGTCCAAGCGCCTGTGTATTGATTTGCAGTAACCCTTCCCTTAAAGAGGACTCAAACCAATGCAGCAAAATGCAAAGCAGAGCCAGGGCTCCCCTGACTACAAGGGTCAAGGAATTCTGTTTTTCTCTTTATTTGTTGTCTGCATGCTGATTAAACTTGATTTTTAATTCGAGGTGGGGTTTGCCAATCGAAGGAGCTGCAGCTCGGCGTGTTCTCCTGTCACCACTCTGCATCTCGATCTGCAGGGATGAATGTGACTCAGGATGACAGGTAGTCAAATGCCTTTTCACCTGCAGCTCGGCTTAGACAAATGGGAACAGGGCACGGCAATTACGGCAAAGTTGACCTTCAGGTTGTGCTCTTTGATAGAGCTGTCGCACACTTCATGCTTGGCCTCTTTTTATCATAGTCACACTGTTTCCACCTTTATAACTAATGACTCTTTTAGCAGAATATTTGGCTTTTTTTTTGTGGTAGATTTAGTTTTTTGTGCTATTTCATGACCCTCATGATGTTTCTGTTGCGTACATCTGTTATGGGGGGACAGACTCTTTATCCCTCTCTGCTTACAGGGAATATTAGTGGGAAAAATTCCTAGACAGTGGAGGGAAAATACAGCTAATAAATTCTGCATGTAATGATTAAATTTAAATACAGAGGTCAAGAGCCCTCATTATTTGCACTAAAATATTCAGATACTGTTAATATTTCATTGAACCAAAAATGCAGCTGTGAATTCATTTCAAAAGAAAAATGTTTGCGCAGATTAAAGTGCTTCTGGGGCCAAAGAGTGTAAGTGTGAAGCTAAATTTTTCATTTGTCCGTGCAGAGCTTTGTTGCACCACAGGTTGCTCCCAAATCCCAAAGTATTAGTTTGACTCGCTGAATCATTGGGAAACTGAGTTTGCCACTTTACCACTCACACTTACACTGAGGGATGTTCTAATATTTTGTCTCATTTTCTTAGATGCAAGTTTAAAAAAAAAACAAAACATCTCATTTGTTTGCTATGGTAACTCTTTATAAGAACTACTGTTAATATGTAATTAAAAAAAATCTTCTTATAGCAAATTTGCACATCACTAAGAGGCCAGTGGTTTTGGTTAAACATAAGTATTTGAACATTTGGGGATCATTAACAAATAAGTAAAATTTATTTATATAGCACATTTCACAGATAAAAATCACAAAGTGCTTTACAATAGATCAGACATACATCATATGTGCAGTGGTTATCGGGACATCAGTATCAGGCACTATAGATATGCAAAACATAAGGGTAGGGAACGGTTTTAGGAACTTCTGCACTACTGCATGGATTGCATGTATGTAGTATTGTTGAGAATTTGTTAATATTGTATGTTTTGTTTTTTGTTTTTTTTAACTGATGATCGTTTACACCGTATTTGTGTTGCAAATGTACACAAGTGCATTTTTAAAATGTTACTTTTTATATAATTGGTGTTTATGGTGAATTTACAGAAAAAGTCACAAAACTAATTATTGGATTGTGTAAAAACAAAAAACAAACTTAAAAAACCCCCCAAACAAACCAGAAAGCAACATTTTAATTTAAGCTCCTACAGTTAACATTTAATAGCTATGAAAAAACACGTAATAAACATGTAATGTGAAGGATTTTAAATGCACTGTAATCTGTACGCACATATATTTACACTGCTTGTTACAAACTATAACCTCTATGATTAGGACACATTACCATTACTCAACCAGAAGAGGAAAGTCCGAGCTTATCTCCTTGTGCACCTCTGAACTGCTTTCAATGTGATGCTATTTATAGAAATTTTTGAAAGTCTTCCTCTTCAGTTCTGACTGAGCAGTTTTTAACAGCTTTCACACCGGCCACAGTTTCCAAGTCTTAAGCAGTGCATCAAATCAGAAGACCGCTAATATGCTTAAAGTTATTTTTCCAACAATCACAGGGTTGTTTATCTTTAATTTGTCACCAGGTTTAGACTAAATGTTTTATGGTCTTGCTGTGTCTCTAGAAGAGCTCTGTCCACTTTCTACCACAGACCAGATGATGTGACTGGCTTACAGTCAGTCTCTAATGGACTAATATATCAGTCTGAAGCTGTTAATTACAATATAATTACCTCTCAATACAGCAAATCACTCTTGCTCATCAGTCACACAGGAGGCAGATGAAGTCCACGTGCCTCTCACAGCACAGCAGATTGGCTTCCCCATCAGCACACCAGGGAGATTCTAGAAATAAAATCCAATTCTGCTTTGCTTCTGTTCGCCTCTTGCATACATTGGTAAGACAAGTCACGCATGGGTAGCAGTGGGGCAAGTCTCTTCTCCAGCCTGATTAGTTCTGCTCCAGAAATGTGGAGAGTGACGAGCTAATCGCTAGGCATGGCGGTGGCGAACGGGAGGCCTCTGAGGGGCTTGGTGGGAGCGGGAGGGGGATGCAGATCGATGATGCCCGGCTTCATCTGGTACAAAAACAACATGAAAGCATGCGCTGTGAGAAGGATGAGCAACTATTTTGGACGTCCCAGCCCTGCGTATATTCAGCGTCATAATCATGATGAGCTTTTTCTTTCATTAACACAAAAAAAGGTCAAAACTCCACCACCGTCCAGTGCCCAATTTTTTTCCGCCACATAGTCCCCACATACTGAGAAAATGTTCCAAGATGGCAGCGCATGTGGAAAATAGCAACATCTGTGTTAAGTCAACCGTGCCCCCTGGGGTGCTCTGCCACCAGGAAACACTTTCACACCTCAAGCATTTGCATTTTACACCTTAATGGTTTGGCTGCACTTGAACTTGAACTTCAAGCTGTGAAACTCATTGGCTTATTGGGTCATTTGCGTCCTGTATTTCTTACTGCCGGTGATTAAGGGTGGGAGAAGGTTTAAATTCTACTATTATTGCTTATTATGTTTTCCATAATGAATAAAATATGGTTTGCAGTCCTGAGCACACATTAAGGGTTCGATGAGGATTGTGACTTATATTGTGAACTATATTTTAACAAAAAGCTTCACTGTTGACATCTGAATGCACATTTTCATTTGGAAATGGTTCCAGTCATGATTCCTGCTTCTGTCTCGACTCTATCCCTGCCTGCAGGCTCATTCTCACGTCTCCCTGTGCTGCTGCTGTCTGTGGAACTTTCTGGTTCTTGCGGTTGCCCTCCTGACAGCAGATGCCTTTACACCTTTTCTCCAAACACCCACACCAATCACATGCTCACCTGTTCCTCATTCTCTCTGCTCAGTAATTTGATTACTTACTTCCACCTGCTCCCAGTCAGTTTAACACGAACCTTATCCCATTACCCGTTAACATAATCGTGTTTGTGGCCTGTCTACCAGCTGTGCTTATCTGAACCTGTTGACTGGACTGTCTGTAATCGCTTGGTCACAGTAGAGGAAAAATAGGACGCCGACCTCCTTAAAGCTAGGAAAAAAATTGCATTGAAGTTCTTTCTTTTTTCCTTTTTATTTATTTTATTTATTTATTTTATTTTATTTTATTTATTTTTTTATACTTTGAGCCAGTTGCAGTTGCAGCAACCTGTCTTTTCAAACCCAAAGTGATTGAAAGCACCTGGTGGGTGAAACTGTCTCCAAACAGCACCAATGCTGGTATTGGATCAATACTAGCACAATAGCATCCATACTTTGTTTCTATCTGCCTAGTTCAGTATTTATCCCACTGGAATTGTTTTAAATAAGTCATTTTTTTATGGTAGTAAAAAAATATACATCAAAGACTCACTATTAAAAATTATATGAATTATTAATGTTAATCATATTAAACATATTAAAATTGTACATATTAATAGCCTATAAACAACAGAAGCTTACCAAAAGTCTACTTTCAAAATGAATGAAATTAAATTATTTATTATTGAGGAAATTACAGTAATTAACTGTCATTAAAATGACAATGATTCATCATGACGCACTGCTCTCCCCCACATAAGTAACATAGAAAGTGGTGAGTTAGGCTGCATTTTTAGCCACATGCTAAACAAGAATCGTTTCAGAAACTAAAAGATGATATATATGAATACAACATTATTTATTATAACGATGCATATCTTAGTCATGCATCAGAAGAACGAAAAAAACTTGCTCCAAGCAAGCAAATTTGCATTAACTGGTCCAAGAACATTAAAAGTCCACCAATTCACATTTAGCAGCTGTGAGTGTGGAACAAAGTAGCCAAGAGACGACACCATGCGACGCCATAGGACATACATGCTCTTGGAATTCTTTCCTTGAAATTGAATGTCCTCTGACTTCGATTGTACTGACAGCTAAAAGTAGATTATTGTGATCCTGGAAGACTCTTAAAAAACTGAACTTCTGTCAGGCCACTTCTGAAGCATGTTACAGTGATTGCACAGAGAGGGAGCAGAAGACAGCCATAGTGTGTCAAAACCTATTAGATTTGCGCTTGCCCTGAATGTTGGAGACGGCGTTTACTGGAGCCACAAATCAGTTAAACGTAAGGCTCTTTTTTTTCCGCACAGTTTTCTTGCAACTGGATGTTGCAACTATAGGAGACGCCTCCTGCTGGCCATTAGAGAAAATGCAGCTTATGGGCAAGACTGCTTCACTGCCAAAATATGTTCTTAGTTTTGAACCCCTAAAATGGTCCTGGTGTGGCTCCTTAACTGAAAAGAAATATCGTTAAAGACACAGTGGCAATGGCACTGACACCTTAAAGGTATTTCAAGTTATATATTGAGCGATAAAACAACTTAAATATTTTTTGAGACACCATAGGTCAGCTAGTTCTGTTTTACATCCTTGGAGATTCTTAGATTTACGAGCGTGTGGTTGCAGTGTGCCTATAAATATTGCAGCCATGCCGTTAACCTTCGGGGTTTTTTAAATATGCACAGTGCACCTTCACCTCAAAGAGGGAAAAAATGTCACCTGATAACAGGTACAGATACTGTCTTGAAATAACTCCATTCTGCTTCATTATCTACCTATTTTTTTTCTATTTAATTTGTTCCAGTGGAAACCTTTGAAATCAAAGTGGGATTTACCTTCCTCGCCCTCATAATTAGTTGTTTTGTAGCAGGAAATACTGAGACATGTTAATAAGCTGCTTTGCTTTGTTGCTAGGGTTAGTTTAACTTAGCATAAAGACTTGCAGTAATTATCCTGAAGCACCTTTAGAGCTCACTAAAAAAAACACATCATATCTTGTTTGTTTAATCTATGCAAAAACCAAAACCGCCAAAGAGCAGGTGTGCGTGTCTGTGCGTGTGCATGTGCGTGTTTGATGGGCGGGGGGTTGTAACAACTGTTTACTCCTCTCAGACACATAATTCCTGATATAAAGCAGAGACATGCTGCATGTAAGGTGTTAGTTTGTCCTTCGCTGCCCGTCCTGCTTCAGATAAATGTACACGCTCACACTGATTTCTACACTAAACACTTTCTCGTCTCCTGTCAGGACAGATTTAGACAATGTTCCACAACCAAACTCATTTCTTTCTAATCGTCTTTCCTCACCTGTCCTTGTGTTACCTGTCCCCGTCCACCTCCTTCCCCTTTCTCTCTCTCTCTCTCTCTCTCTCTCCCTTTCGGCTGAGTGACTCGCTGAGATGGACGTAATGAGACAGGTCCATGCAGGGAGGGAGATGGAGGCAGTGCCATGAAGGAGTGCAGCCGTAAACAAGGTGAAAAATAATCAGGTGACGGTGGACTGCAGCTCTCGAGGGCCCACTGCAGCCACGGGCACGGCAGCCATGCAACAATACATCACTTTCACCTTAGAAATGACTTTTTTTATATATATGCACCTTCAGTCAACTCTTGTTAGCTGCGGCACAGTTCAGCTTACGTTATTTTTTTGTTTATTTGCTTTCATGCCCGTCTTGATTTAGCACCGACTCGCCTTGTTACTTGTTTACTCTCGGCCAATTTCATTATTCTTATAAATCTTTTCTTACATTTCAGTCTGTGACCTTTGTGAGTGTGAATTTGAGGTTTGTTGTTGTAGCATGTCATGGTTTTCTTTTCAGACTTTTTTGGTCCTGCTGGAAAAGGAATTTGAATTAAATAGGCTGTTTACATGGATTAAAGTGTACAAACTAAAAGTGTTTAAACATTCAAGGGGGATTATTTTTTTTACTCACATTTGCATGGAAAAATAGTTAATCAAAACATGCCTAAAGCTTGCCTAGATTATAAGCCTTTATATTTAATCCTACCACACAAAGTGATTTGCAAGCAAAGCCATTTACAATAAAACAGGGATAACGCATAATTCTTAGGTCAAAATAAACTGTTTGTGGTGACCATCCTTGATTATTATGACATACTAGAAAAAAACAGAAAGCCCTGAAACTCCTTTGGCACTCCTTCTTCCCAAGTACACACAGACACACACAGACACACACAGACACACACCCAGAGAAGCTAAAGTATTGATGGCAAACTTCAAACTGATAACAGATGCTGGTCCTCATGCTTGGCACGCTTGCAGAGACTGTATATAAAGGATGAACAAAACCACTTTGATCTTTTAGGTCAAACTTTTAGGTTAAATGACAGTAACTCTTGAACCACTGGCGCAATTGAAAAATTTCAACAGTTCCTGAAAGGATCAACTCTGTGCTTTTTCAGTGATGTTAGGATCATTACGGTAATCCAAGGCAGGGTGCCACATCAAAATCTGTCAATAACGGAGCAAACAAACAAACCCTCACACTAAACAGAACCCAAATACCCGATAAAATGTCTGTTTTCTGCAGAGCTCCATCACATTCACTCGCTCGCGCTCTTTTTCCCTCAGCCAACCTGTCTGGGATTACCATAATGACCCTAATAACACTGAAAAGCAGGGTTGCTGCTTTCAGGAACCATTGAGATTTTTTTCAATTGAGCAAATGGTTCAGGAGTTACAAATGTTTAAAAAAAGTCATTGCAAAACACCTGTCTGACCTCAGCAACGGGTTAGACTTTAGATGTTTAATTACAATATATGGACAAAAGGTTAGAGTGTGTATTATCAGCAAACGTGGTTAGCAAGTTGAATCCGTAAATTGTACATGTGTAACACGGATAAGGTGAAATGGAAATGATTATACTGTTACTTAGCACTAATGTACAAGTAATTGCGCTTCAGTTTTAGTGAGTAAAATCTTCTTGGTTAGTCTGTACTAGTAATAATAGGGTCACTATTGCCAATACTAAAGATTCAGTCATTGTTCATAATGGAAGTTTGAGGTATATTTCTCATATATTTCACAGAAAGAAAATTCTCTACATGCTAAACTTGGAGGATAGAAACAAAGTATCGATCTTCTCGCACTACTGTTGTTTCAATACCAATACCAGCGTTTTTAACGATACTATCCATATTTGGATCGATCTGCCCACCTCTAGTCTGCACCTCATAGCAGGCAATGTTTTGATCCAGAAAAATAAACACCACCACTGTCACAATGAAGAAGTTCAGTAGAGATGTGCCTACAAGATAGCAATTAACTACAGCTCAAAAAGCCAAAACACTCCTTTAAACCTTAACGAAATCTAAATAGATTTCTAATTATCACTTGGAAAAATAAACTACAGAGAGCACGTCAGTGTTTTGTACCAGGCTATAAACATGCTTTTTACTAGGGATGGGTACCGGTATCCGGTGCCATGATAGCACCGGTTCTGACACAAACTGTAGTAACCAGACCGAAAAGCAGCGCACATTTCGGTGCTTTATTTCTGTGCTTTTTTTTCCTGAGCTGTGACACACTTTAGATTCTAACCAATCATTTTACGTTTCCGAGGATAGTAGGCGGGCCCAGGTACGTACGTTCTTTTAGAGCAGAGCTACAGATTAAAAATGCCCAAGGCGAAGCGGTCAAAAGTCTGGCTGTACTTCACAGAAAAATATGCAAACTCAGCAGCAACAAGTGCTTTAAGCTGATACTGTGATACTGTCAAAGGAGGCAACTCCTCAAATCCAATGAAACACCTGGCGACGCATAGCGTTTTTTTTTTTTTTTTTTTTTTAAAGCCGAGAAATGCGCCTCTTGTTTGATGGCAGATACTCCCTTCACCCTGGCCAAAAAGGCTAAAATGACCAAAGAAAAAGTGGAAAACAGTTAAACATAAAAGATTTTTGGACAAAGTTTGTGTTTTTTTTTCCATTGTTTAAGCACTGCTTCCAGCCAAGAGTGATGCCATATATGCCCCATAGCTGCAGAAAAGGCTAACATTGTTATCTTTTTACAAAAAAACAGCTGAACATGAGAGGTTTTTGGACCAATTTTGTGTTCTCCATTCTTTAAGCACCGGTTCGAGCACCGTTTAAGCACAGGCACCGTTTCAAAAGTACCGGTTTGGCACCGGCATCGGATAAAACCTAAACGATACCCATCCCTACTTTTTACTGCTGTTTAGTTGGGCATTTTAACATGAGAGCCTAAGGAATGGTTCACTTTTGGAGTCAGCCTCAAGTGGTGACTCTAGGAACTGCAGATTTTGGCACT
This sequence comes from Rhamphochromis longiceps, assembly GCF_057381845.1. Taxonomy (NCBI): domain Eukaryota; kingdom Metazoa; phylum Chordata; class Actinopteri; order Cichliformes; family Cichlidae; genus Rhamphochromis; species Rhamphochromis longiceps. The sequence continues at coordinate 39,875,919 of NC_140573.1, forward strand.
TCCACATAGCTTCAAACGCATGAGTTTGCTGCTTGGACTCTTATATAGACGAAACAGAATGTGCTCATCTAGTTCCAATGTCCACTAAACCACTAAGCACTAAACCTTCTCACACTTCAGTTACATTATCGGTGTGTATAGCAGCAATACTTTAGTATGTGTGCTCGTAACTGCTCAAAATGAAATGAAAAAGAGTGTGTGTGACATATTATGTGAAAACCTTTTTATTAAGCCACTACAGATTCGGGACTTTATAATATTCACTTCATAATTTGACCTTGGGACCATAAGCCCTCTAGAACTTTGTGGGAAAGCCAAGTCCTTGGTCCCAGAGCTTTCAGTCTTCTCATGCTGCAAAGCTGTGGTGGTCTACCTGTGTTGTCTTCATGCAGAGGATTTTAACCTGCCCTAATGGCCCCAAAGGACAAATAAGTCTTTTCAAAGACAAAATCCACCGAAATGTTAAACTCAATAAATGTCTCCCATAGGCAGTGTTTCCAGCTGCACTGTGGCACACTGTGGAGGTGGGGAATGGTGTAAAAACAGGCAGAAACCTCTGGAGCATTTGTACTTGTATACATTACCACGGTTTTAACTCGAGTTAGCTGGGGATAAAAGGGAAAAATGAGTCAGATTTTCATCAAAAAGTAATGGGAATAAAGCTTAAATGCAAACTTAGGAGGAACCAAATGTCTTTAATGAAAGCAGTCATATGTTGTAGAAACGCCTTGTAGAGGTTGGACCCATGCAGTCTGAGCTAAGACAGGCTTTAGAGTTGGACTGCATCACTTTATTGCCTTATTGTCGTCGTCATCATCATCATCTGCAGTGCATCTGCACAGCACTTTACTTCCATATTTTGTAATGTTACAGCCTTTTTCCTAAATGGACTGAATTCTTTTTTCATCTCCATATTCTACACACTACACTGCACAAAAAAGTGAAAAAAGGTTTTCTTGAAAAACTGAATTCTTGTGAATACTTCAGTGTTGTGAGTACTTCAGGAGTCCTCCTTATAAACAAACAAACAATGTGACTTCCTTTTGCAGTCGTAGGTAAAGAAACTGCTCAATTTGTAGTTTGATCACACTTTATCCATAATATATGTTTAAGGAAACCATTACAGCATTTTGCAGCATGAAAGCATTACAATTTCTTTAATACTTTTCAGTACTCCAATAGTTCTGATAGCAGCCATCAGATCAGCATACCTTTGAATGTTTCCATAACTGATCAACAATAAATTCAAACGATGTAGCTGCATTCATCTCAGCTGAACGGCATCATCTGTCTCTGAAGTTCAATGTTTTATTCATCCTAAACACATTTTTTAGTTTTCTGAGATAGCCACTGTGTGTTGAATAGCAATAATGCTTTATATGTGTAGAGGGTGACATCGCAGCTTCAAGTTTTGAGGATCGTTTTGTGCCACAATAAAGCTGTACCTTGGGGCTGAAAGACAAAGCCAGGAGAGAAGTGCTGCAGTTAATTGAATGGCCACTTGAGCAGGTTTCTGCCAGGAAAGTTGTTGACCCTGGTGGGATGGGGCAAATTAATGTTGCACTCAATTATGGTAGCACTGTCAGTCCACTATAACACTAATTGTGGGGCACAGATGGAACAGCACAGCTGTGTTGGCCTGAATTAATGATTTAGCCTAGCCTAATCTGTTGTTATTGGACATAACTGGATGAATATTAGCTGAACAAGTAAAACAGTATTATGTTATGTTTACCTGTATTTCCTTTTGGTGCAGATATTTAACTATTTTAAAAACGGTGAAGTAGCTAAGAGCAATGATAGGCTAATGGCATTAGCTAATATAGGGCTGTGGATGGTTATTTCTATAATGATGTTAGCTTGGTGTTTTATATCATGCTCCAAGTTTATGAATGAATCGTGCTAAATTAGTAGCAACACTAAGCTGCTAAAATAGCTACAACCACGATGGTAAAATCGCAACTTATAAATGGAAGTCTTAATAGGTGATAACCATCTTCAGTATATAGTTGCAATTCAGCTATTTGAGCAATATCAGTATTACCTGAAATGAATGATCCTAAACTCACATGGAAAGTATTTCTATTAGTGCTGTCAGCGTTAATCTCGTTAAAATGACGTTGACTCCATAACTGCATTAACGCGGCAAATCTCCGTTAATAGTTAGCATGGATCGCCCCGGCATGGGGCTGCACAGCATCAACGCATTAACGCGGTTAGCTCATTAACACGTTAGCGTTACTTTTGCCGCATTAATGCAGTTATGGCATTAATGTCCTTTTAACGAGATTAACGCTGACAGCAACAATTTCTATTGGTCCAAGAGCTGTAGACATTTGACCATGTGATATTAACTTGACCCTCGTTATGAACCATGAGAATTATAGTGACACTGTAGGTCAAGTGAATAAGGCTGCAGTCACTAATCCACAATCACTTGTCAACCAATGGTCTTCATGAATAAATGTGTATTCCCCGACTGGTTGGCAAGTGGTTTCTGGTTGATGGCAGTTGCTGAAAAATCAATCGCTAAAGCCCCATTCACGCAGGCCTAGAGTGACCTAAATGGTGTCCATCTTTGGCACTTTTCACAGTTTCACAACCACTTGGAGAGTAGCTTGCAAATGTTTCTAGACAAGTTGGTGTGTTTTATGGAAATTATGAGTGACTGCAGCAATCTGCTAATGACCAAAATTGCAAAAGGTGCAACTTTTACTTCAAAGCAAAATGGTATCCATCTCTGGTCTGTGTCAGACCTTCTCAAGTTTGATCTCTGGTTAGCTACTAAGCGTTTGTAGTTAGGTCAGTATTTTCCATGCAGACAACTGTGGTAATCTGCTGGTGACAAAAGTAGTCAATGGGTCAGAGAAAGACATTTTCCCCTGGCCGCGAGCATATCACATCCAATATGCACTGCGGCATTACATCACGTGAGAAACGAGAAGTCTTTTTGGGACCACAAGCCTGGTGGCTGTTCAACAGGATGCAGGTTAAAGGCTTTTTAAGAATCCTGTTGGCTTTAGGAATTATGATGAACTTTGAAATTGTCGATATAGAGATGCTATAAAAATGTGTTCCACTGGGGTTCGTCTGCCATTATGCAGCTTTGCAAGTTTAGTGCTGCTGATTGATGACTAGGTTTGGTGACTCCCTTCCTAATTCTGAATCTTTTATGATTAATTTCAAAGTAACAATGCAAAGGACTCAATTCAAACAATTCTCCGCACGACTGGAATTAACAGCATGAAGGTTTTTGGAGGTGGAAGAAAATGAAATGGAAATTGCTGCTGCAATGCAGTGACTCAGCAAGTGTCAGGGAATGTCAGCTGCATTTGAGATGCAACAGTGTGAGAAATTTCAGCAAAGAAATGTTTGATGCAGCCTCTCCCTCATAGCAAATGTCAGGTGTAGGTGACTCTTAAAGCTCTGATACCGATTTCGATTTATTTTTACATTTTACAGCATTTTCAGCAGTGTTACAAGATCTACAGTAAGCATCGGGTCTCAGTTTCCTTCCCATCAGAGGAAATTGAGAAATGTGGTCGGCTTTGATCTTTACCACGCTGCTGTACAACACTCCCGTGTAAACAATAAAGGTAAGCCCAACCAATCGCATCGTTTGGCATGTCCCACTGCTACACTGCTGTTTTTCCCCAACTTGAGCTATAATCAAGGCTTGCAGAGGCAAAATCGATTCAGTCACCCAGTTCTGCTGTAAAACCATTTATTAAAACATCAAATACTCCGCCCTGGTGGATGTGTGCCCGGTGATTACCTTTGCAAATCAATTAAGCTACTGAGTAATTGATTGGATGCGAGTCCGTGGTTCCTGGATCCGTGTGTTTTTGGAGCAAGTGAAGGTCAGCACGTTCGTACCAGCTTTGCTTCAGAGTCGCCTCTTTCTGTCGAATGAGGCTGAGTTAACATGAACAGAGGGATCAATAGAGAAGGGGTTCGGTTTATGTTTCGGGATCTCTCCAGAGGGTAAAGAAATAGATTGTGTGGTTGTGTTCAGCGGTCACACTTTAACTTAAATGGAACATTTCTGCACAGAAACAAAAGAGAAAATTTTATTTTGTTTCAAAGAGTATAATTTACACAAAGATTGAAGAACTGTGATTTTAAAAAACTATATTAAAGAAAGAAACGAATCTTTAAAATCACAATTTTGCAATGTAATATGTGACAGACATCAATGTTTCTGGTGGTAGAGTTGTAGTTCTGACTATTATTACAGACACAAATTCTGCCTTTAAGCTTTGGTAACTCGCAAAGGATTTATCTTACAAATACTGATGGGATTTTGTGGTTAATAACTCTGGAAAGCCGGGAAATAAAAGAAAGTAGACAATTAATGAGCCTCCTGGCATGTGAATTGGTAAATGAAAATGTTTTGTTTTTTGCAATAGCTAAATTTCTTGCAGTGTCACAATATGACAGTCACTAAAACTAAAGTTGGATAAACATCACGGAGCCCTCAGTTTCATCTGAGACGGGTAGCAAGCAGAGTGCCGGCTGGACATGTGAACTGGGATTAACATCAGCAGCAGTATTCTTTAAGGCTGTTGCCACGGCTCTAGAAAAGGCAAGTTTTCCCAGAAGGCAATTATTCATTAGATTAGTGTGGAAACAAGGTTCTGGTGGTTGTGTACTGATGAATTACAGTGGCCAGTAATTTGCACGGTAATTAAAGATTTGAGCTCCTCGCTGTGCTGGAAGCATAAATCACATTTGCAAAGATGTCTGTGAAGCACTCCACCTCATTACAGCCAAACTCCTTGTGTTTGAACTCAAACCTTTATCACAGAGACTTTTCCATAACCCAACATGGTTTACAACATCATGTTTTGTCTTCACGTCAGAAGGGTTAAAGTCAAAATCTCCCTGAATATGGTTCCATACACTGAAATTTGACTGAATAAAAATACAGTTAACTTCAGGAATGGCTAACTAGAACTAGCCCTAAGTTGGTAGTTTCTGATAAGTCAGAACAAGCTCCTGGGCAGTCACAGATACATTCTTTTATTTGTGTAGCTGCCTGCTAATGATACAGAGCGTTCTCACTCCCGAGGCGTAACATGTCGACGTTTTGTCACGTCCCGCGGCGTTCCTGAGGAACGCGAAAGGAGACCTTCGGCGTTCTTATGGTACGCGGCGGGTTATGGCTGGAATCCAGTGCAATGACGCTCCCGCGGTAGTAGACGTTCCAGCCCTGTATTCCAGCCCTAAACCTAACCTTATCCCTAGCCCTGACCATAACCTTATTCCTGACCTTAACCAGGACTTTAATGATGTTAAATAGCGTGTTTCTAAGCGATTTGAAGAAGAAGAGCGAACATGTGTAGGTTCAGTCCAGACGGTTCTCATATGTCCTCTTTTTCCGAGGTCGTCATTTAGGAACGTGGTGGGTAGCCGAAAACGTAATATGGTGACGATTTGTCACCTAGCGTAAAATGTTACGCTTTGGGAGTGAGAACGGGTTGAATGATAACATGCTGAAGGTTGCTGTCTGTACAAAGGAAGAAATAATGGGGAAAAAAAGTTAACACTAAATGTGTTTTCATTTAGAGCTGGGTATCGTCACTGATTTCTAGAATCGATTCGATCCACGATTCGATTCGATTGGAATTGGGGAAATTTTGCCTCAGACAGTCAGAAATATTATAATTCTGATCACTTATCTGTACATATCTATATTTTTATGTCTATAAAAAGAAACCTGACACTTGTGAGACTTTATCAAAGGTGTGAGCATCACAGCAGATGCCTTTGTGTCAAAGTAACTGAGGATAAAACGCAGAAAAACATGAAGGCGGTTTTCCTGGTCTGGGTTTTTATAGCAGATGACCTTAAAAATATTGTGCAGTCAAAACTGAAGTGAAGCAGAGCAAAGTTACAGAGGTTTGATTAGAGACACAGCTAAAAGCATTTTGCAATTTTGCATAATTTTAAAAAGTTTAAAATTGTTCAGTATTGAACAGCAGAAATGCGTCACAAAGAGGGTGCTGCACCACTAACCTCCTTGTGGTCGTTTTGAGTGCTGCAGGTGCCCAAAGTTTGCATCGAAGACACTGATTTTTCTGCAAACACTCACCATTTACTCTCCAAGGCAGAAATCCCAAAAAAAACAAAAACAAATTGTCCTGATATTAATGGGAATTCTTACTTTTTATGGAGGACTTTTTGGATTGTTTGAAGAATCATGTATTTAAACATGAAGAGGATCCTGGATGGCACAAAAATGGTCTAATGAAATGACACCTGGTGTTTAAAATGTGGTCCAAGCAATACTTAAAGCAACTTTTTTTTGCTTAATGAACTCCATCCTCTAAGATAAAAGTGAACTTTTTTTGCCTTCCCCAGACAAAGTTAATTTCCACAGTTTCTGTCAAACAACATTTTCACTGCTTGCCATTGTTTAATTAAGAGGAGGTGTGTGCTACATAGGAACACGCACACTTTGGCTGGATTAAGGAACTCCTCCGCTGGGACTTCATTCGGTTTGAGAGACTTGCGTAGGTGGAAGACAGGAGATACGCTTGCCAGAGAAACATACAGCACTCCACCAACACACTGAACGCCCCAAGGGAGGAAAGGCAAAGAATTCCTCCTGGATTTTCCCTTTCAGTCTCTCTTGCTCTTTCACTTCCTTCCGCCCTCTCTCCCTCCCTCTTTCTCATTTGGTTGTGGTAATTCATTCTGGTCTATCAGAACCATTCAAAGCTCCAGCACAGAAATGAAGGCTATAATTGGTTTTTGTGAGGTCTGACAGTCCTCATTGAACCTTCTCGACTTTCTGTCCCTGCACGTATGATAAAGAAGAAAAAGCTCCTAAAGACATGAAGATCATGATGCATGCAAAAGGGCAGAGATGTACTCGCATGTCCAGAACATCCTGAAATTTGAAGCTTTTGATTTGCTTTCGTCCTTTGATGTCTCTTTAACAGTTGCAATTTATGTGGCATCCTTTGGAGTGCACACTAGAGGAGACAGCAGTGTCACACGAGATCATGCCTAAATCCTCCTGCCTAAGTACAACTGGAGGATGGAGAAAGGAGAAGACAGGATGCATGATGTATGATTTCCAGAGGTGTTTTTACCCCTGACGTATTGAAGACGTGTGGCACAAGGTTGGTTTAAACAAAGTGGGTGGGAGAAGTAATGTACAGATAACTTAACATGATCAATTCAGGGATCAAATCATTGAATGCAGACGTAAATGTATAAGTTACCATGCCACAATGTTACGCCCATATGGTCATCTGAGATCATAAGATTCAGCAGGAGGCTGTAACAACATATAGACAATGCGCACATTATATTTAACACACTCGTGCTTTTAAACTAAAGGCAAACACTCCTCTCACCTTGGGTCTCTTCCTTCCCTCCTCCACTCACTTCTCCTGTGGGAGGTACTAAAACACAAGCTGGTTTTTACCACAGTAGAAACCTGTTTATCTAGTTTTAAGGAACTATCCATGAAAACTCCAAGATTCCTAGCAGCATCAGTGAGGTGGTTAGCAACAGGCCCGAGTGTACCAGTCAGTTGTCCCAGAGGCATATTTCTATCAAAAACGAATTTTTGTCTTCTTTTCATTTAAAGTAAGAAAGTTACGTGATAACCAGTCTTTGACATCCCTCAGACAATCAGAGGATGTAGTGAAGATGAAACATCCCCAGTCAGGTGGAGGTAGAATTGAATATCATCAGCACAGCAATGAAAAGAGACATTATGTTTTTCAAAAATGGAGCCCAAGGGCAGCATGTACAGAGAAAACAACACAGGACCCAATGCTGAACCCTGGGGCACACCACAGCGAAAAAGGGCAGAAGAAGAGGAATATTTCCCATCATGACAGAGAACAACCTCTCAGAAAAATATGATTTAAACCATGATAGGACATTTCCTTTAAGGCTTACTACTTGTTCCAACCTTGCCAAAAGGATATCATGGTCAACCGTGTCAAAGGCTGAAGTCAAATCCAATAGAACTAAGACCGCAGAGCGCCCAGAGTCGGCGATTAGAAGAAGGTCATTGAAAACTCTTAGTAGGGCAGTTTCGGTGCTGTGACTGGAATTTATCACTTATACCATTTCTCTCTAAGTGGGTGCTGAAGTGCTATTTTCTCTAAAATTTTTGACATGAAAGGGAGTTTGGAAATCGGCCTGTAATTTGCTAGAGTGTTACGATCAAGGCTGCTTTTCTTGATAACAGGTGGCACGGCTGCATGTTTAAAGGCAGTCGGAACACAGCCAGATGACAGTGATGAGTTCATTAAAAATAAGATACAGGACCCGATTGTATTCAGTGCATCCTTAATGATACGAGAAGGAATAATGTCGTGCAGAGAATTTGAACTTCTCAGGTAATTAATTATTTCCTTTAAAGTCGAGAATGACACAGGTTCAAACTGTTGAAAAACCGTTGAACATTCGGAAACTGGAGCTTGATTTACTACCAGAGAATGTGGGGCCCTTAACACTGAGATTTTATCTAAAAAATAATTTAGAAATTTTTCGCAGAGGGCCGGGGAGGCACCCATCAAAACATCAGAGCGCCGATTAACCACTGAGTTAAAGATTTTGAACAGAACTCGAGGACAAAAAAGAAGTTTTTGCCATTTTGGCAGCCTTCTGAAATTTAGACCGGCTCATATGCAGGATGTCAAGGGACACCTGAAGTTGATCTTTTTTCCATCTCCTCTCAGTTCGACGACATTCACGTCTAAGAGCGAGGGTGGATTCATTTAGCCCGAGTTGGCGAGAGGTTTTGCGGCGTTTAGTCTTTACTGGAGCCACAGTGTCCAAAATAGAAGAACATGTAGAAATAAAAGAGTTGACTACGCCATCAACCGAGAGAGGTGCATTACTGTTGTCATCGTAACAGACAGAGTTAGCAAAGGCCGCAGAGAAAAGGGCAACAGCCTCAGAATTAATCAGACGCGATAGGCTCAGTGGACCCTCAGAGTTCAGTTCCATATAGCATAACTGAACATCAAACATAACTGGGAAATGGTCCGAAATCCCAGCATCATTAATGTCCGTGATGCAAATATCCAGTCCATACGACAATACCAAGTCCAGCATATGCCCTTTAGTGCGGGTTGATTTTCTCACCCACTGAGTGATATTAAAAGAGTCGATAAGGGCAAGAAAGTCCTTAGCCAATAGGTCCGCCTCACAGCATATATGAATGTTAAAATCACCACAAATAAGAACACGATCATAATTCAAAAAGATAAATCCTAAAAGATCAGCAAATTCACGGATAAAATCCGTGTTGCGCTTCGGAGGTCGATACACCACCGCACAGAGGGTCCGGGGGGAACCGGACAGCTCCAGTAGTTTGATGATTCAAGGGTCGAAGATTTAAAATAGTTTGTCAATCATAGGCAATTAGAGCAGTAACATCTGGAAAGCATATAGAAAATAGTAAGGCAAAGAGTAAACAACACTCAGGAAGATGGATCCACATAACAGACAATTTAGCCAATTTTTAAATTACATCTTTAGGCACTTTGTTTCTAGCAGCCTGTCTGAAAAATATGCAATTTGTTTCCTTTTCTTTAAAACAAAAACAGGGCATGTGTCGGACAAATGAAACTTCAGGCCGAAAAGTAATCTGCAGCAGATGAACAGAATCTGAAATTCATGTCCTTAAGAAATGGGAAAGAATCCAGCAAACACCTGACATAGATCTGACCCTTCAGTTGCTCCCTGTACTGATTATGTGTCAACTTTAATTTTATTGACTTTCAAGCCTGTTAGAATTGTCCAAACTCTTTTTGACTTGAAACACATTTGTTTACATGCGTTTCAATAAATTATTGCACCTACGACCTATTTTCCTAGCAAAGATAAAGAAATGAGGGATGCTGGCACAGTACTGTAAGAGAGATAATACCATACAGCTTATGACAAAATTTGATCCGAAGTGATTGATGGCCCTAATCACGACCTTTTGACCTCCCGCCCCTCCCCCCCGGAAGCGTGTAATGAGCGTGACGAATCGCATCCGGAGAAGGGGGGTGGGAAACCCCCCGCGTGACGAATCGCATCCTGAGAAAGGGGGGTGAACCCCCGGAAGAGCGCCATCTGTTGTTGGGAAAAAAAAGTTTTTAGAGGGAGGGGGGAAACCTCCGGAAGCGCGTCATCTGTTGTTGGGAAAAAAAGTTTTTAGAGGGAGGGGGAAACCTCCGGAAGCACGCCATCTGTTGGAGGGGAATAAAAAAGCAGAGAGGTGGAGTCCGTCACAATTTCTAAGGCACAGACTCAAGATGGATTTCCTTCTGCAGCCCAGCAGCGTTCCTGTGTCCGATGAGATCTGCTCTCCCAAAGAAGAAGGCTTTGAATATGACATATTCAAATACAGCATATTTACTATGGAAGGCCTCGATCCGGACCTTATGACCCTACCGGAAATACTCCGGAAGTGTCTAGTCATTTTCAGACCTGTTGCGTCATGTTCCCTAAGCACAGCGGTGATGCAGCAGATGATTCTGTGATGTATAGAGAGACAGAGCGGATGTAATTTTACTTTCTTAAGCTGCACCGGCGTTTGTAATGGAAATAAAGAGTGACTTCCTGTAGAGATTTCAATAGTATTTTATTTTCCTATAATACAGACGCTGTAAAAAACCTTTAAGATACACCATAGCTTGTGATGAAAAGAAGAACTTTCTATCCGCTTGTAACCTACAGGCTGCCTATGTGTAAAAAATGAATAAATATCCCTTAGTGAATACTACTTTTCCTTTTGAGAGACTGAAAAACAAACCATAATTGCCGTGACAGGCGATCTTGTTTCACACACACACACACACACACACCGCGGGTCAAAGAGGAGTGAGATGACTTCCTGTAGAGAACCGTTTCTTTCAATAGTAATTTTATTTTCCTATAATACAGACGCAGTAAAAAACCTTTAAGATACACCATAGCTTATGATGAAAAGAAGAACTTTCTATCCACTTGTAACCTACAGGCTGCCTACCCCGTATGTGTAAAAAATTGAATAAATATCCCTTAGTGAATACTACTTTTCCTTTTGAGAGTCCTTTTTACAAGAGACTGAAAAAACAAACCATAATTGCCGTGACAGGCGATCTTGTTTCACGCACACACGCACACACCGCGGGTCAAGGAGGAATGAGACAGCGGAAGAGTTTTTTTCTTCATTACTTTTACAATGGGTTTTCTCAATAGACAGAAAATGATGATGCTGAGGAGTCAACAGCCGATATTATCATTGCTTGTAACCCGGTAAATAATTTCGTACATCTCCCAATAAAATAAGTCTTAGTGGAAAAAAGCTCATATTCGAATAAGTTTATTAAAGCACCCCCCTCTGTGGGAAAGAGTTTTTTTTCTCAGAGTCAAGTTTAAACCATGAGGAGAGTTTTGTCAACAGGAGACGGGTTTTGTCCATTTGGTAAAACAAATATCCGCCTCAAAGTCGTATTTTACCGTTGCAGAATGTGGAAAACAGACGGCGTTCGCAAGAAGGCAATCAAAAGAAAAAAAAAAAAAAAAGGGAAATTGGATACCTCCAACTCTCCCGACTGCGCGCGCACACACACACACACACACACACACACACACACACACACACACGCTTGCATAGATAAACTCTGAATATAGTAGTGGGACTTCAGCTGTTTATGTAACTTACTATCTTAAGACTTTTGTGTCTACAATAATTAGTTTCCTTGGAACCAGATCCCTACCTGTTAATAATTCTCCACTGTACCCATGGTTCAGAAAATTACAGTCAGCCTGCCAGGGACACGTCACTCAGAGATAGCTGTCAATGTGGGATTTTTTTCTCCCCTTTTGTCCAGTTAAAGCTGCCTTTCATTCTTCATGAGTGAGTATGAGTCTTACGGTGACAGCGGGGCCGTGGGAGCCGGAGGGAGGGGTGAGGGTCCGCGCTAAATTTGCAAAGTTACTGATTTAAAAATTATATTTTTGAATTTTTAATTGCATGACAAACATACAATAGACTCTTGAGCATATTTATATAGCTAAATACACAATGGTATAACCGTGCTAAATAAAAGAGGCCCAAGTACCAAAGCACTCTAATGCAAGCCTCTAAACTGCATGTTGATAAGTACATGAAGCGTACCTCTACAGCTGAAAACAGATTGTATCCATACTTTGAGGATCTGCTGAATTGTTTTTAATGGCACTTTTTTTTTTTTTTTTTGATGAACTGCGGATGATGATGAATTCCTCTTTATTGTAGAAACAGTCCCTAAGCTGTTGTTGCTCATACTTACTGAGTTCCCTAGCTACTTCCTTACTATGTCAGTAAACTTTTTGAAAAGGAAGCTGCTGTAGATTTAAAGAAGCACCTTAATTGAAGCAAAGGCAAAAAAATTGGAATGAATTTTATGTGACTGTAAAGCCAACAATAAGTGAAAATCCAAAAACGCCTCCAATCCTAATGATCTTCCCCCTCTCTCTCTCTCTCTGTGTGTGTGTGTGTTTCCTCACAGAAGGAAGGTCACGACAGGAGCTTTTTTCAATCAGTTTTTTACAAGAAGTGTAGCTCATACAATGGTATAAATGTATTATTTGCGATACTTTATAAATATGAACCTCTAAAGATTTTGAGTTCGTGCACATTGTGAATCAAGAATCTAAATATTTGTATCACAATGATTTCTATAAAAGCAATTTTGTTTATGGGGATAATGTGACAAATCTTTTGTGACCCTATTAATGATCAATGGTAATTAAAGAGGAACCCTGGCTCTGGACATTTTCATGACAAGTGACAGCGCAGACAACTACTAACGAGAGAACATGTTTTATCATCATAAACACGGTGATAAGACGCATCGTTAAAGCGTCACTTCAGTAATGTTGACTCATGTTTTTAATAATGACTTTAAAACACTAAACTCTAATTTCTGTGGTTATTTTAAGTTTACAGAATATAACATGTGGTAAGACGACGAGTTTTACTTCTCATGTTATGTGTATCTATTTATCATGTATGCTACTTTGCTCTGTGGACTGTAAAATGTTTCATTGTGTTCATGAAATAAACCAGACTTTCACTGTCTGCATCTTTTACTGTTTTTCTGCTTTTGTTCACTCCAAGTTTGACAAAACCTACAGATATCCAGAGTTAACTCGCTAACAATGTGGAGCAGTCTCAGTGTATTTAGCTGCTTTTTCCCTGAACACAACCAATCGAGAGAAACGCCTGTAGGCCTCACTTTGGTCATTTTGAACGCTGAAGGAGATTTGTTCAATAGACACCTTATACTAGTGTTTCCTGCACTTAATCCATCACTACTATGTTCTATATAAATCCAGATTCCTTTTATAGTTTGCAGTGAAATTTGTTAAACCGTTGCTTAATGGGACAGAAGTACAAGTCGCTCTTTACTAACACATTTGTAGATGAGTTTAATGCTGAACAACACAGCTAGCAGTCTCACACACTCTTTAGGTTATTCAAGTTTTGTGTGTGTAATGGTTTAGTCTATCAAACCTTACCCTTTTCTCCTCAGTATCACAACAGTATGACTCCCAAAGTACGGCTCAGTAAACAACCTATGATTCTAAAGCCAGAACAGAAAGATACAGTTGGAAGATGAATGATTGCGTTTTTATGATGTGTAGTAAAACGACCCCCTCTTCTTCTTCTCTGTGTTGTTCTTGTGTGTGTGTGTGTGTGTGTGTGTGTGTGTGTGTGTGTGTGTGTGTGTGTGTGTGTGTGTGTGCCTTAGAAGTCAAATAATACATTAGCCATACTTAAAAAAACATCTGAATTTCATTTAGAACTGAGATTCTAAGTTGTAAGGAGGAATCTTATGCACAGCCAGAAACATGTTTCCCCACTTTCACAATGCTGAGGTGCCAAATCCACAACCCCAAACAAATGGTTTATTACACGCAGGTGTGAAGGGCAAGCTTTACTTACACAGCCTCACACACAGTAGATTTTTAAAGTTTTTTTGGGTACAGTGGTTTAGCCACAGATGCAACATCCACTTTTGATAAAGATCACTCCACCTGTTTATTTCTTAAGAAATTAAGCATCTTTATTAAGCTCTTATTTATACATGTCTACACATTAATAGACACCGTGTGCTCTGAGACATTATAGTCTTCTACTTCTGCTTCCATCGGTTTGCATTTTAAACTCCCAGCCTTTCAGGTTGTTATGAACGGCTTATATTTCTAACATTTTGTGATGTAAAAGTGAACCATGCGACTTTTTTTATTTTCTGTTTGATGGAAGGACTTAAGACACGAGTTATTTAAACAATTCTAAATGACCGTGTGATGGCCATAGTACTTTATGTGGGCCAAATGTGTTAAGGATAATGTTTATCAATGTAAAATTGCAAAGAACCTTTGAATAGATTATAACATTTTGTAAACAGATACCTCAGAAGCTGTACTGGTAGATCTATGTATGTAAGGTAAAACTATCCACAGTACTTCCACTTAAGTAACTAAACACATAAAGTCACCCTTACCAATAATCCACTGCTCCTTGAAAAAAAGTAGCACAAACAGACAACTGACTGAGCAATGATAAGTAGAGCTACCCGAGGCCGAGACTCAAGCAGAAGAAAATTAAAAGTTGTTGTTTTTGTGGCTCGAAAAATTAAAGAAAGTATGTTTAATAATTCAACAAGACCCGCACCTTCAACACATGTACATTCAAATTTTGGAACAGGCTCAACATTGCTGCTGTTCAATAGTTTTTATCCGTTTGAAAAAGTCATTTTACGGCTTTAATGTTTCCAGCTGATAAGGAGAATGAGTGCGTTTCAAATGTGCGTCCAAAGGCTTTAAACATCTGCTTTGTCTGTAATGACAGTATCAAACTACAGAGCATTGTTTTTACTAAAATTCAACATTTTCCGATGAAAATTTGGCTACTTTTTTTTTTTCTTTACTGTAACACGCACCTCAATGCCATTTTTAGGATATTCTTGGTGATCACATTTTTTCATATTTATGCTTTTGGCACTGAGGGTATCTAATACGCATGTTGTCACTGTGTTTGTACTACCAGCTGTGAGGGCTCTGCTTTTGCTTTGAGCAGTCTGTTTTTATTTTGTCTCGTGAGTGTGTGTGTTTTTCAAACGAGATCCTCGTCAGTTTGATTTTGTTACCACAAACTTTGTGTGAAGTTCACAACAGAGGTAAAGAGATTTAAACACCCCAGTTTAAGGAGGCAGGCAGGGGTTGGACCACCTGCACAGGACAGGTGAAGCAGAGAGTGTCGGGGGGAGATGTGCAACAGAAGCAGAGGGAACATTTTACAAGATGATAAATGGCAGATTTAGATGATTAAGGATTTGTTGACAAGATTAAAAGACACGTCCGTCAGAGTTCAACAACATTACAGTTTGATTAAATAAAAAAGTTTTTAGACTACACAAGGTTCATTTTCTCCTCTGATAGTAAGCATATTAAACATGTCAAGAAAGAAAGAGTATAAAGAAAATAGTAAATGTGTGTCTAATTAAACTCTTCCTGTGAGCCTTACATCATCCTTTAATATGTTTGGTGTTACAAACTTGAAGAAGCACGGAAAAGATCATCAGACATTAATCTAATCAGTTTTCAGCCTTCATTCATATTGAAAAGTTGAAATCTTCCCTGCTAGACCCAAGCGCAGCGTTTAACACCGTCGGCCATAACATTTTATTACAGCTATTATTAAATGGAGAGTCCTCTTCACACACTGAGGTTAATTATGAAGCTCCACAGGCTTCTGTGCAAAGACCAGTTCTGTTTACATTATACGTGCTTTAGAAGACATAGCATACCACAGGTCAGCTCAGCAACATTTCGACTTTGGTTTGTTTTTTCTGGTTAACGTTAATTACGTAATTTAGAATTAAAGTTTAGTGTTTTTAGCATTTAGGATGGCCGTGGCGAGTAACTCAAGTGCTGTAAACATTTCATGAAACCTCATCAAAAGTTATCTGAGTTGGAAGGGTGGCTGTTAATAAGCCATTCTTAAGGAAGGAGAACAGAGAAAAATAAGGCTGAGGTGTGCCAAATTACACAAGAAATTGACTGGAAAAAGAAATCAGCTGTAATATGTCTTATGGAGTAATGAATCCAAATTTGAAATATGCATGGAAGAGGTCCGAAGAGAGATACAACAGTGAATGTCTATAGCCGTCTTTAACACAGCGTGGATACTCTACCGTGCTTTGAGGCTGGATTTCAGCCAGTGTTGTTGGAGCTCTTATCCAAATTAATCAAATTATGAATGTAGAAAAGTTCCACCAGATTTTGATCGACCATGTAATACCACGTAGTGTCTGATTGGCTTCAACTTCATTTTTCAGTACGACAATGATCGCAAACATACTGCCAATGTAGGCAAAGTATGCCTGGATGAAACAACGCATCGGTCATGGATTGATCTCTCCAGGGTTCGAACCTCAAGATAATCGAAGCGGTGTGGGATCATCTTGACAGAAAACAAAACAAAAGGCAGCCAGCATCCAAAGAAGAGTCTCGGATGTCTTTCAAGAAGCCTGCAGAACTAAGAAATTACAAGAAAGCTTACCTATTAGAGTTTAAGCTGTGTTGAAGAATGAAAGGCAGCTTTAACTGGACAAAAGGGGAGAAAAAAATCCCACATTGACAGCTATCTCTGAGTGACGTGTCCCTGGCAGGCTGACTGTAATTTTCTGAACCATGGGTACAGTGGAGAATTATTAACAGGTAGGGATCTGGTTCCAAGGAAACTAATTATTGTAGACACAAAAGTCTTAAGATAGTAAGTTACATAAACAGCTGAAGTCCCACTACTATATTCAGAGTTTATCTATGCAAGTGTGTGTGTGTGTGTGTGTGTGTGTGTGTGTGTGTGTGTGTGTGTGTGTGTGTGTGTGTGTGTGTGTGTGCAGTCGGGAGAGTTGGAGGTATCCAATTTCCCTTTTTTTTTTTTTTTTTTTTTTTTTTTGATTGCCTTCTTGCGAACGCCGTCTGTTTTCCACATTCTGCAACGGTAAAATACGACTTTGAGGCGGATATTTGTTTTACCAAATGGACAAAACCCGTCTCCTGTTGACAAAACTCTCCTCATGGTTTAAACTTGACTCTGAGAAAAAAAACTCTTTCCCACAGAGGGGGGTGCTTTAATAAACTTATTCGAATATGAGCTTTTTTCCACTAAGACTTATTTTATTGGGAGATGTACGAAATTATTTACCGGGTTACAAGCAATGATAATATCGGCTGTTGACTCCTCAGCATCATCATTTTCTGTCTATTGAGAAAACCCATTGTAAAAGTAATGAAGAAAAAAACTCTTCCGCTGTCTCATTCCTCCTTGACCCGCGGTGTGTGCGTGTGTGCGTGAAACAAGATCGCCTGTCACGGCAATTATGGTTTGTTTTTTCAGTCTCTTGTAAAAAGGACTCTCAAAAGGAAAAGTAGTATTCACTAAGGGATATTTATTCAATTTTTTACACATACGGGGTAGGCAGCCTGTAGGTTACAAGTGGATAGAAAGTTCTTCTTTTCATCACAAGCTATGGTGTATCTTAAAGGTTTTTTACAGCGTCTGTATTATAGGAAAATAAAATACTATTGAAATCTCTACAGGAAGTCACTCTTTATTTCCATTACAAACGCCGGTGCAGCTTAAGAAAGTAAAATTACATCCGCTCTGTCTCTCTATACATCACAGAATCATCTGCTGCATCACCGCTGTGCTTAGGGAACATGACGCAACAGGTCTGAAAATGACTAGACACTTCCGGAGTATTTCCGGTAGGGTCATAAGGTCCGGATCGAGGCCTTCCATAGTAAATATGCTGTATTTGAATATGTCATATTCAAAGCCTTCTTCTTTGGGAGAGCAGATCTCATCGGACACAGGAACGCTGCTGGGCTGCAGAAGGAAATCCATCTTGTGTCTGTGCCTTAGAAATTGTGACGGACTCCACCTCTCTGCTTTTTTATTCTCCTCCGACAGATGGCGCGCTTCCGGAGGTTTCCCCCCTCCCTCTAAAAACTTTTTTTTTCCCAACAACAGATGACGCGCTTCCGGAGGTTTCCCCCTCCCTCTAAAAACTTTTTTTTTCCCAACAACAGATGACGCGCTTCCGGAGGTTTCCCCCCTCCCTTCTCAGGATGCAATTCGACACGCTTAGCAACAGATGGCGCGCTTCCGGGGTTCACCCCCCCTTCTCAGGATGCAATTCGACACGCGGGGGGTTTCCCACCCCCCTTCTCCGGATGCGATTCGTCACGCTCATTACACGCTTCCGGGGGGGAGGGGCGGGAGGTCAAAAGGTCGTGATTAGGGCCATCAATCACTTCGGATCAAATTTTGTCATAAGCTGTAGGGTATTAACTCTCTACTGTACATAAAAGAAGGTCATAGCCAGCTGACATCATCAAATTATTTTTCAAGATTATTCGTTTTTTCAAGCTTTCTGAATGTTGTCTTGTTTCTTTTAGAGCAACATATTTAAAGAGGCTGGAGCACCGAGTTATCAGCTAATGCTGTTGATCTGCATCCATAGATTTTAAGGGTGCTTGTCACATGGTCAGATCCTGTCTGATTAGTGCCACATTAAGTAACACGCTACTAAAATCCTAGACTCCACTCACCGAAACCGGAAGACAGATAGTTTTGTTGTGTGTCAGATAATTCCATAAAAATGCTCCAACAAAATCGCAAACACAGCAAAGGATTCACTTCAGATCAGTGAAGGTGAACAGCAGCAGACAGCTGCCAGCTACAGTCTGTCAAAGCAGCCACGTTCCTAACTTTCATAAAGTTTAATAGAGGGAGTTCAGCCCATGCATAGTTGTTGTGAAGGGGTAAATTAGCTTTAGGCTAAAAATCAAAGCCATTTTACCTTTCGGTTCCACTTTTCACCGCTGGAGTTTGCTGCCCTAATGCAAAGAGGAGATCTGTTATACTCACCAGCTCCTGGTTCGATTGATGAAAGTGTACA
The DNA here is from genome assembly GCF_057381845.1 of Rhamphochromis longiceps. Taxonomy (NCBI): domain Eukaryota; kingdom Metazoa; phylum Chordata; class Actinopteri; order Cichliformes; family Cichlidae; genus Rhamphochromis; species Rhamphochromis longiceps. The sequence continues at coordinate 39,894,887 of NC_140573.1, forward strand.
ATTAATCCAGAACGCAGAAATAAGATGAGTGATAAGTATAATGTTAAAACCTTGAAGGGAATTTCCCTTTAATCATAAATGCTTGTGGTGTATTTAAGATGCTTGCTTCATACTATAACACACAATTAAGCCACTGGTTTAAATCACAGCTTGTGGCTTTAATTTAAATTTAATACACCTTCCCCCTTCTCTGAAAATAAAAGAAAAAACGTATTATGTATTTTAATTTGACTCGACTTAATCTGGTTAGCCACAGTGCCAAAATAGCTGGTTAAAAGATGCAAAAATAACCCTCATTAAAGGCTACTTTAAAGTACTTGACCGCTGTTGTGTAATTCTGTGTGTTAGTGCTAAAGTCTGCCTCTACATTTAACCACAATAAAGACTGTGTTAGAGCCTCTGTGACTGCAAAATGCCAGTAGCTCCAAACGCCATCTGTGACTTTTGTCAGATGGTTCCTGTTGCCTGGTACACACACACACACACACACACACACACACACACACACACACACACACACACACACACACACACACAGCACCTCTGCACCAACACTTCCAGACAAGATCCGGCTGTCACCCCCAGCCAACAGCAGGAGCCCATTCCTGCCTCAGTCCAAACTGCTAAGGCGAGGAAGGCCGAGCGTGCCTCCTGGTTTTAACTGAGAGCGCGGCAGAGATGAGAGAGGCTCTCGATGTACCCTGGCATCTGCTTTCTAACTAAGCATCGTGAAAATTTTAATAAAGCAGTTCATTGTTTTTCCATTCTGTTGGAAAGACATCTTCATACCCCCAGCAGTAGTCATTAGGACTGGTGCTGCACTCAGTCTGAACTGGTGATTAGAGAGGCAGGGTCCACCCTGGACAGGTCGCCAGTTTACTGCAGGGCTAACAGATGAAGACAGAGAATCATTCATGCTGTAATATCCACACCTGTGGTCAGTTTAGAATCACCAATTAAACTAGCATGAATGTTTTTGGAATGTGGGAAGAAGCTGGAGAGAACCCACACTGGCACAAGGAGAATGCACAAGCTCCACACAGAAGCCTCCATCTGACTGGCCAGCGTGTTTGAGCCCAGAACCTTCTGTCTTTGAGGCAACAATGCTAACCACTGCACCGCCACAAAAAATGTACGAATCCCAAAAACTGAAGACAGACTAAGCAAAGAAATATACAGAGTTGGATATTCATGTAGAGGGGAACAGCACGTCACCACAGAGGTGAGTGTGGCAGAGATCCATGACTGCACTTATCTGTATGCTGTTTATTACTCTTCATCCAGCAAGCCTCGTCTCCACTTGTCTGAGGTCCAGCTTTAGCATTCCAAGAGTTGTTTTTAACCAGCATATGTCCTTTCTTAGACTGCTTTCTTGCATTTGCGTAATATCTCTAAAATTAGAAACATCCCGTCTCAGAGACATTGAAAAACTAGTTCACACATTTCTTACTTTTAGGCTTAACTTCAGTTGATCAAAAATGCTGCAGCGGAAGCGAGAGCATAATTCTGCTACACTGGTTTCTCTTCACTGGCTCCCCATTACATCCAGAACTAATTTCAAATCATGCTCCTCACATACAAGGTCTTGTACAATCAGGTCCTATCTTAGCCTAAAGTCCTCAGAGTACCATATCACCCCAGCTGAGCACTCCAACAAACATAGATGTTTACATCAGCGCTGTAACTTGCACTATTTTATCAACCGATTCACACTATAACCAGGGTTTGCCTCTTATCTGTATTTAATTTAATTAATTTAATGACGGTACGGTACTGTGTTTTTGGTAACCGTTGTCCTTGATGTAAATATGTAAAAATTGTGTATGTTTCTGTTCTGTGTCTTGTGTACTGTTTGTTTATATATTTCTCCTTGTGTGACAATTAAAGGATTATTGTATTCTACTCTCAGACTGCAGAAAGGGAGGCAGAGCCTTCAGCTTTCAGGCCCCTCTTCTGTGGAACAAGCGCCCAGTTTGGATTTGGGAGATTAGGCTTAAAACTTTCCTTTTTGATAAAGCACATAGTTAGGACTGGATTAGGTGACCCTCAACCCTCTTAGTTGTGCAGCAATAGGACTTTATTGTAGGGGCTTCCCATGATGCACTGAGTGTTTCTTCTTCAATTACCTCTTTTCATTCTCTATCTGCATTTAGTTAATATTAACCCCTGGCTCTCTGCCCTGTCTTCCTCCCCTCAACCCAACCAGATGGCTGCCCGTCCCTCACCCTGGTTCTGCCATTGATTACTTCCTGTTAAAAGGGAGTTTTTCCTTCCCACTGTCACCAAGTGCTTTGTTGGGGTTTTCTCTGTATTATTGTAGAATCTTTACAATATAAAACACCTTGAGGTGACTTGTTGTGAAATGGTGCTATATAAATATGCTACATAAATTGTGTGCATCATTGCCAAAGGGCAGCAAGTGTAGGAGGTACATGTATTGCATGCATTCTTCAGCTGATGGAAAGCATTCATTTGCCTCATACAAAATATTTTCTGTCATCACTACCGGCTGATAGCACCAACTGACTAAGTCATCATGCTCACAGACAAACACAACCAACATTTTGCTTTAATCATGTCCTACATGCTCAGAAAACAAAGATGTTTCAACCGTCCTTGCCTGTCAGATTAGCTCAGAGATGACAGACACAACTTGTTAAAGTGACCTTATTACCACCAGCAATGCATCCCGAATTACTATAAAACCATCATCCATCTATAGTATGTCAAGGTCACCTTTCAGTTATGCAGATGACTTGTATCAGGACCAACATTTTAAGCTAAAAAAAGCAGCACTTGGCTCAGGAAGTGAGCACAGCTTGCCAGAATAAATGCAGCTGAGTATAGGAGAATAAGTCTATTGGGAAATTGGTGTCATTTTCACAGGCTAGGTAGAACATATGCTGGAGCGCTTGACTTTTGGCAAAAAATGCTAAATCATAATAAGGCACTTTCAGAGGCTGAGTTTGGCTTTCCGTCTTCAGCCGAATTGCTGCTGTGTGTATTGGTATTTGAGAGGGCGACGGGATGTCCTGTCATTTGGCTGATGCTCACAGGTGCTTACAACACAACACTCCCAGCCTTCATTGGGAGGCTGCTCTCAGCACTCAGCGGAAATGAACAGTCATTAATGTATCATCCTAGCAGCCTGGTGTCCACTTGAGTGCCATTGCTCGCCGGGGTTTCTGTTTGTAAAACAAACAGACTGTCTGCTGGAGGAAGTGCTGGAGAGCTGTACCTCTAATAAATCCCAGGGCTTCACAGGCTCATGAATTGTGAACAAGGGGTTAGTAAGAGGGGGTCAGGATTTACTGTCATTGCACGTCATTGCACGTGCTGGCTTGAACAGCAGAGAACATATTCATTAGCAACCCCTTTATCCTACTCAAACACAGCTAATGAGGTGCCGCCGTGTTACACACTACAGTTAATAGTAAATATGTTCTTGCTGGAGTGTGTCTTGATTCTGTCATCAGTGCAACTCTTCAAATTAATTGACTTATTCATGAAAAATATGTCGTTTCCTGTGAATACATTACTTGTGAAGTCTTAAATTGAAAAAAAATCGAACAGATTTGATTAAAAGCCAAACAAGCCGAATCATATCAAATGTATTCTTAACTCATTCACTGCCAGCCATTGGCAGTGAATGAGTTAAACCCACTGACTCATTCACTGCAATTGACGGCTATAGACGTCAATGGCAGTGAATGAGTTAATTATACTAATGGGAAAGATCTTCCAGTGGAACATCAGCGTAATTCACTAACAAATAAATAAACTACCACTTTCTAACCAGTTGTCGTACAGTTTTCCAAATCAAACACTGTATATGAAAAATGGACAAAATTCCTGTGGTATCATCCAGTTTACGGGGTGGGAGTTGTTAAGTCAGTTAGTGTTGTTAAAACATCTGAATGTACAGGAAGTCCAATATTTGTTCAATAAATCCTTTAAAAATACTCTCACACCACCGATATGGGTGAGTGAACCAGGTCAGTGGACCAGTGATTACAGCACATTGTGTTCTGCATCCTGATTGGCTGTAGACCATTGTCAATCAATCTCCTCCGTGCCGTGTCTCCTGTACAGAATGCGTTCAGCTTGTCAATTTTACATAAATCTTCCATCGCTAGCAGTGTGACTCTGAAGTGCTGCACTGTACGTTTGTAAGTTTTCTCCCCAACAAACACAACAATGTCAATGGAAAGTTTTGCACCGTCAAAGGCAGCTGCAGTAGCTCCCAGAAGGCAGAGGAAGATGCTAACCATCGCACAAAAAGTTGGACTTCTGGACATGCTTAAGGAAGGTAGAAGTTACCGTATTTTATGGATTATACGATGCGTTAAGCGAAATAAAAAAGTCAGATAAGTCAAACTTTACTTAAATCATTGTTCTTGCTTCCTCTACTTCCATACCATTAATTAATTAATGTTGAATTCTCTGGCAGCTGCTCCATTCCTGAGGGGTTTTACAGCCTTAAAACATCTATAATAATTGTAAAAAATAAAGCTGGCTACTTGGCAGATTTCACCTATCGCCGGTTATTTTTAGAACGCAACGCGATAAATGAGGGACAACTATATCGTTAATCAATACTATAATTTTAGCTGAGCTATATAGACATTCAATCTCTATACAGTTCTCATAATTGGTTAAATTAGCTACAGACAATCAAACTGTTTTGTACCTGAGTGTTTTACATGTTAAGATGGGAGCATATGGGGATCAGCTGCTTTCAGACAGATCCATGTAGCCAGTTAAGCTACTGCGGTGCAGTTTTTTGCTCTTAGGTATTGTTTTGAAGGCTACCTCTTACTGCAAACATAACATTATGAACAAAAGCAAAATGTGCGTTCATAGATAACAATTGATGTTGGTCACATACAATAGCTGTGTGACATAAATCAAAATGTTGTTTAGACAGACGAGACCACAGTGAAGATGTTTGGTCATATTGCACAGCACCACGAGGATCTGGACATCTTGAAGGCATTGAGTCAACTATTGGTCCACTGTGTAGCTACCAAATATTTAAAAGTCAAATGTGAGGCCAACTGTCTGACAGCTAAAGCTTGGCTCTGCAACAGGAAAATGATTGCAATCAAAGCAGCAAATCTATAACAGAATGGCTGAAAAAGAAAGTAAAAGTAAAGATTTTGCATTTGTCCAATCAAATTCCAGACCTTAACCCTGAAAGGTTGTGTACCTAAACTTCAAAGAGCTAAAACAATGCTGTAAAGAAGAGTGGGCACAGTTATGCAGGTCTTTTTTTTTTTTTTGCTTTTACAGGCCTGGGAGCTGTTTGAAATGCCCTTTAAGTAGGTCGGCGGGATGACAAGTAAGAGTCTGTTCCTACAGAGGATACTGAACCTCGGCCTTTCAACCATGGTAGCAACTTTTGCAGTTGGTGTAGCAGCAGCATCCTCTCCCCCTCCCCTCGGCAGAAACCAGCCCTGCGTCCAAATAGAGTTGTAGAAATAAGAGAATCCCGGGCTTAAAGAACAAAAGAAGAGGCCAAGTTTGAGTGAGACAGAAAGTCTGCGAGATTAGAGCCGTCAATCCCACCATCTTTAGCTCCTAGCGGGGCCTCCTTGTGGGATCAACCACAAAGTTGTAATAGAGGCGAAGGAACTTTTCAAGTCCACCGCCGCACTCCGCCACACTCGCTGCTCTACCCACATCCCTCCCGTCTCTCAGCATCACCAGAACTGGGGGGGCTGAGAGAGGTTTAGGCAGGGTGAGTGGGTGGGTAAGGTGGGGCGCTGACGAACTTTCCCTGAACTCTCGCAAGCTTTGTCTCCTACTTTCATCTCAGGTCACTGTCAGTAGAGGATTTATCTCGTTAAAAGCCGCCCAGAGATGAAACAAGGACCACTGACGCCGAACACAAAGGGCCAGGCTCCCGGTGCTGCTTTTCTTCTTCTTCTGATACCTCAGAGTGAAGTTTTTCTTTGTGCTAAATATGGGTCTTTTAGTCTCGAGATAAGGTAGTCCCACCGTCTCTGCCTGATTAATTAACCTGCGACGGAAATTTTCCACAAAGCTTGACAATTGTACAGAATAAAATGGATCTTGCACAGAGGGAACGGGGCCCTGGAAATTACTAATTCCACATTTTATTCTTTGTAATTAAATAAGCAAAATAATAAAAGCCTCTTGAAGGAGTTTGCAATGCTCTGATGTGCCACCAGAAATATGACAGTCATTGAAATGGCTCGCTTTGACAAAAAGCCTGTGTTTTCTCACTCACATGTTATTTGGTTATTGTCAATCTCCCCTGCAACTATTGTTGTCGCAGGCCCAGTTTAATGATAGTGAATCTATCCCGGGATGGCAGATTACAAAATCGTAGCAGCAAAGGCAACACAATGGCAAAGCAAATCACCGTGAGAGGCTGCGCTTTATGCAGCAGCTGTCTGCCTTTCCACGCTGCACGCAGGTAAGTTTGATGACACCGATGGCTCGCTCGAATCATCAGCGCCATCCATTTATCTGCTTTGTTGTAGTCGATGTAATGCTCAGCAGCATCTAATTTGCTCTCGCTTTTTACCAGTTTTCAGCCAATTTTAGCTCCACAATAGGTTCTGAAATTTGTGTCAGTGGCAGACAATGAAGAGACAGCTTTGAGGAAAAATGATTTCTGCAGACATTATGAGGCACCAGATGCCTTGGTGTTCATTATATCTGTGTCTCTTTAATTTGGTTGCTAAATCTCACTGGAGTACAATGCGGTGCCGCTGCTCATTCCTCTGAAAGAAAAGATTTGACAGCTTTTTTTCTTTTTTTTTGCCACTGGAGCTTGTGCTGATATAAAACATTCAGGGGCAAAATTAACATTAAAGATGCCTTGGTTGCAGAAAAAATAAAGAAAAAGTTAGTGAACCTTTTTCAATTTCCAGAATTGCTGCATTGATGAATCATAATGTGCGTTCTGATATTGATCTTTTAATCTGGTATTTTGTTTTTTTTCATAGACTTTATATAAAACATGGACATAACTTCCAGGTATGAGAATTGCTTTTAAACCTGCTTTTATAATGGTCACCGTGGGGAGAGCTGTGAGGTGGCAAAAAAGGTTCAGTTGTATAGAAGTCTTTAAAAACAACAACCTTATGCTTACTTGATCAGTGGCCTCAGTGAACAGTTTCCCGATGAGTTTATGTTTTCAGTTGCTACTTTAAAGTCTTGTTATCTGGGCTAATGCTAACCGAACGCTCAGACAACGTCATTGGCCAGTTACAGTGTTGATCGTGGACCAACATTATACTGGTGATGCAGGAAGATACAGATACACTTGTTTGGCAAAGTTTTACAATAAAGTGACCAATGTTTGTCATCATTAATATTACCAACTTGTAATTGAAACTTTGTAAACACTGGTATATGAAAATGTGGTTTAACAAAATAAACAGAAGACTCACTATCCAGTGTTTCAGTCTGATGTCATTAGTTGTTTCCAGGTCTAAACTCCTCTTTAGTTCACAAAGAGCCCGCGGCGTCACTGACAGTTAAAAACTGTCTAAATTCTTTCATCTTTAATAAAATGATCAGTGTGGCTGCTCTACCAGGTGTAACAATTAGTTTAACATTCATGAGAAACAGGATTCGTGAAGTTTAACGGAGTTTCGAAGTTAGCTCGCAAGTTTCCATCTAAAGATCATATGCCATGTTCTGAGAAATTTCTGAAAAATTCAAACGTACAGCTCTGCTATCACTTCCAATATAAATGAAGACAGAAAACTAAACAGCAGTGATGTTTGTTGGGTTGCTGAAACTGGAGTAGCTGGTATACAATTGTCATGTGTCAGCTATGTGCAGGTAGGATAGGAGGAATGATGGACCCAAAAGTGCAGACTCAAAACAGATTTATTACTAAATGACAAAAACAGAAAACTGGCTAAACTGGGAATACAGGAACTAAACTGGCAGGTGGGTGGGTGGGTAGATGGAACTCACCACATGGGATGAGGGTAGATCACAGACAGAGGAAAACACAGGGCTTACATACACAGAGGAAGCAATCAGGGAATGAGACAGAAGGGAAATGCAGCTGGGACAAATCAGGGCTAACGAGACGGGGGAAGCAAAACCTGATACAATAACCTGAGACACGGACTTTCAAAGTAAAACAGGAAGCATAACACAGAGACGCGGACTTGACAAGGGGATACAACGACTATGGAACACAGACAGAAACCAGAAAGCAGAACACTAACAAAGAAACCAAAATGCTAGAAATGATCAATAATATCAACATCAAAGTTCAATAATAATGCAACACTGAAAACTCTGGGTCAACGACCCAGGCACCCTGACAATAATGGTGTGCTACATGCTGGCTAGCTACACAGCTATGGTTAGCATAATGTAAGCACATTACCACAGTGAAGCTGAAGGATGAACGCTAACTTTTCTCCACTCGATAAAAGTTAGCGTGAAGATTCCCGATGGTTAGGGACAAATGCAATCGCATGGCAGGAAAAAGATGCTGTAAAAGGACAAACTTACGTCAGGAGAACAACTTCGATAATCCATCCACGATACAAGGTTGGTATCGTTAGGTTAATATGGTTTGGGTTACTCGCTATGAAAAATTCTTGATTCCAACTTCATGTACCCATTGAAATCTTTGTTAGCCTCAGAGTACACTCACCTGTCTCCTTTTGCCTTTAGAACTTAATTCTTCTTAATCATCACACAGTTGCTGCACATTTGTTGGTTTCACACCCATGAGCCACATCTACTGCTCTATTGGACTGAGATTTGATGAGGCCACCTAAGGACAGTGAACGCATCGTCATGTTCAAGAAACCAGATGACTTGAGCTTTGGGACAGGGTACACTGTGGTCATGAAGCGATGAACATGATCAGTGATAATCTCATCATTCGATCTTCTTTTTTTTTAAATTCAATTTTAGGGGTAAAATGAATCCCCCTTGTTTTACAACTTACCTCTCTTCTTTGTGTTTTACCATGCCAGTCTCTCACAGTAGGTTTGTAGCTGGAAGAATCATATGAATAATAGTTACTTAACTATAAAATAAGCCTTTTTTAATGGCTCCAAATATTAAACTGATGGTGCTCTAAGTTACATAATTCACAGCAAAATTAGCCGTGTCATGATTGCTATGATCATGGAGTAGAGAAGTGCAACACAGCATGGACTCAGCATTCACCTCAGCTGACACTGTTGCTCTTCAGGTGTGATCACTTTTAGTTTCATCTTAAGTGATGTAGGCAGTTTGCCTTAATCAGAGCTATGCAATGTGATTGCTCTACCACACCGCTCACGTTATCCCTTCCTTTGCTATAAAGGAGAGCACCAAACGATATGCCTCGTGTTTAACCTTTATCCTTTCCTGCCCACCCCCAAGGCCTTAAAGATCTGTGGTGGCCTTGCTGAGCAGGGTGGGTGATGTATTTCCTTTCACACAAAGGCCCAGGAAGAAAAGTGCTACATGCATAACTGGGATGAATCCCTGCCGTTTCCTTTGTCTCATCCATGTGTAATCCAACCCCGCGCTTGGAGGGATACTTCACAGAGCTCGGGGGGAATGCGGCAAACGGGCACGATCCATCATCATGCTAATTAGAGACATCTCGGTTTTTATTGGCGTGAGAAGGACCGGATAACGTCAGCTCTGGTCAGCATGCGTGCTCGGGGATCTATTTCTCATCAAATTTCCAATAACTAAATATAGCGATTACACCCATGAGGACAATTTTAACAGCATTAATGGGTGTAGCAGCGATGCATCACTGTAGCACCTCGAATAACAGAATGTCCTCAGGGCAGTTCAGCATTCGTGCAGCAGTTACCAATAGTCACAATGAAAAGCTATCTTTATGCAGCTGTTTATGGCAGTCGGCAGGTATGGGCCAGTTAAAACATCTGTTGATGAAAAAAGCAATCCATCAAATTTATTCAAAACATTTTACTTTTCAATAAAATCCATCCCAGCTAGACGTCGTTGCAGTATGATATGTGATACCGTGGATAATCAGTATAGTGCTGATTTTGCTTTTTCTCTGTCCTGTCATAGGTTTCTGTTATGTCACATTAATATTATCATATATAGACTGAAATTCACCAGTCAAAGCAGCAAAAAGCAGTACTATTTCTTTTCTCTTTTTTTCTATTTTATTGGAATTCCACGTGAAAGACCAACACAAAGTGGTGCACACATGAGAAGTGGAATGAAAATCATACGTGATTCCAAACATTTTTTACAAATAAATAACTGAAAAGTGGGGTGTGCGTAATTATTCAGCCCCCTGAGTCAATACTTTGTAGAACCACCTTTTGCTGCAATTCCAGCTGCCAGTCTGTTAGGGTCTGTCTCTACCAGCTTTGCACATCTACAGACTGAAATCTTTGCCCATTCTTCTTTGCAAAACAGCTCCAGCTCAGTCAGATTAGATGGACAGCGTTTGTGAACAGCAGTTTTCAGATGTTGCCACAGATTCTCGATTGGATTTAGATCTGGACTTTGACTGGGCCAGTCTAACACATGGATATGTTTTGTTTTAAACCATTCCATTGTTGCCCTGGCTTTATGTTTAGGGTCGTTGTCCTGCTGGAAGGTGAACCTCCGCCCCAGTCTCAAGTCTTTTGCAGACTCCAAGAGGTTTTCTTCCAAGATTGCCCTGTATTTGGCTCCATCCATCTTCCCATCAACTCTGACCAGCTTCCCTGTCCCTGCTGAAGAGAAGCACCCCCAGAGCATGATGCTGCCACCACCATATCTGACAGTGGGGATGGTGTGTTCAGAGTCATGTGCAGTGTTAGTTTTCCGCCACACATAGCGTTTTGCATTTTGGCCAAAAAGTTCCATGTTGGTCTCATCTGACCAGAGCAGCTTCTTCCACATGTTTGCTGTGTCCCCCACATGGCTTGTGGCAAACTGCAAACGGGACTTCTTATGGTTTTCTGTTAACAATGGCTTTCTTCTTGCCACTCTTCCATAAAGGCCAACTTTGTGCAGTGCACGACTAATAATTGTCCTGTGGACAGATTCCCCACCTGAGCTGTAGATCTCTGCAGCTCATCCAGAGTCACCATGGGCCTCTTGGCTGCATTTCTGATCAGCGCTCTCCTTGTTCGGCCTGTGAGTTTAGGTGGACGGCCTTGTCTTGGTAGGTTTACAGTTGTGCCATACTCCTTCCATTTCTGAATGATCACTTGAACAGTGCTCCGTGGGATGTTCAAGGCTTGGGAAATCTTTTTGTAGCCTAAGCCTGCTTTAAATTTCTCAATAACTTTATCCCTGACCTGTCTGGTGTGTTCTTTGGACTTAATAGTGTCTGAGGCCGTCACAGGGCAGTTGTGGAGCTGTTTTGCAAAAAAGAATGGGCAAGGATTTCAGTCTGTAGATGTGCAAAGCTGGTAGAGACAGACCCTAAAAGACTGGCAGCTGGAATTGCAGCAAAAGGTGGTTCTACAAAGTATTGACTCAGGGGGCTGAATAATTACGCACACCCCACTTGTCAGTTATTTATTCATAAAAAATGTTTGGAATCATGTATGATTTTTGTTCCACGTCTTTCACGTGGAATTCCAATAAAACTGATTCATGTTTGTGGCTGTAATGTTACAAAATGTGGAAAAGTTCAAGGGGGCCGAATACTTTTGCAAGCCACTGTATGTTTTCACTGGTAGCTTGACTGAAATAGAATTTACCAGTTGATTCTCAACTTTGTGTGGCATTTAGGAGTTGTTGAATGGGCTATAACCACCTGGAATTGGTGGGGAACACAAACTGTATATAAAAGATGGAATTATCCTTTTTTACATAAGCACATAGGACTGAATCAAGTGACCCTAAATCCCCCCATAGTTACGCTGCAGTAGGTCTAGGCTACTGCAGGATGCACTGAGTGTTTCTTCTTCGCTCACCTTATATTGTTTTTCACTCTTTATGTTTATAAACCACTCTGCATTTAATTATTAGTTATTATTAATCTATGGCTGTCTTCTACAACTCTCATTGGGTTGCACCAGATGGTCGCTCCTCCCTGAGCCTGGTTCTGCTGGAGGTTTCTTCCTGTTAAAAAGGAGTTTTTCCTTCCCACTGTCACCAAATGTTGGGGTTTTGTTTTCTCTGTATTATTGTGGGGTCTTTACTTTTCAATATAAAGTGCTTTGAGGCAACTGTTATTGTCATTTAGCCCTAAATAAATAAAACTGAACTGAATATATGACTGCTAAATAAAGCTGGTGTTGCAAAGAAGAGTCCTGATCTATAGCGTTGTATGTGTGATTTTCATATGATGAATATATGAGAGAAATGATAAGAATAGAAAGACTGAGATAAGATTCTGTAAGCCTCTGTTTGCTGGCATTCTGGTCACGGCTTGAGTAACTGTAGGTTAATCAGCTGAGACAAAGCAAAGTTGGAGTTGGTGTTCCCAGGCTGCACGTAAAACTATTTCTACAGAGCAGAGAGAAGGCTAGTGCGAATCCACACTTCTAACAGCTTTAGTTTTTTATTACACCCGCAGAAACATATCAATAATTCCACTACAGCGAGCATCTCCGCCATTTGATTGTTTGATGAATGCATCAGAGCATTCTCTATTGCCTGAGCGCGAGGCTCAGCTCTAAAAAGCAACACTCATTATTTGTATATATGCACAGAGAAGTCACGCAGACTGCTACGTTGCTGTGGGAAAACAAATTACATGATCGGATGGAAAAAATTCCCCATATGCAACGATATCTTGGCAAGCCTCCACTTTCCAACATATCCCCTCTCGCCTGGAGCGTTTTGAAAGATTCCCCATCAGGGGATTCATATTCACATCTGTAATTCTGTCTCGAACATACAGTTCTGACAAGTCCTTTTGTTGTTGTAAAACGATTAAATAAAATTAAAGTACAAAGCTGGCGATAGCATCGGCGGTTTACAGTGTGTATGTGTAATGAAATTTCTTCTCCCAGAGAATCGATGAGGCCCATTCCCCTGGTGGACTGTGTAATTACAAAACCCTCATTAGATTATGAAACTATACAGCATATGGTGAGAGGAGGAGATCGCTTTGATGTGCTCTTGTAATGACTGCAGCAAGAAAAAAAATAGAAGAAGGAGAGAGAATTGCCTGCCTTTTGCTTCATGCGAATCTCTTGAAAGAAATCAAAGCTTTGAAAGTGAGGTTTTCTGTTTTGTGCAGTCCCAGCTCACCCCACCCAACTCATGCTCCTCTGAACTGACTCAGATGCCAACCACTGGCAGCCAAGGATTGACCCAGGAAATTTCAAACTGCTTTGACATGCCGAGGCCGCTGGTGTCACAGCCTTTTGATTCACAGAGGCCGTTTGTCAAGTGTGAATGCCTTTGGTGATGAAGAATGAGGCTTGATGTTTGAAGGAAGCACTCAGTTGCTCGTAGAACATGAAAAAGTCGCTGTGGGCGGCACTTGTCTTCTGTTCTTGGCGCTACACATTTCACAGACTCTGTTTGGAAAGGGATAGCAGGCTGGGAAGCAGTCATTGAGTGTAACTGTGTTTGACAGCCAGAGACAACAGCAAGCAAGCACAGAACATGTTGAAAAATGAAAATCGAGGTCCATTTAGGAACCTGAAAAAACAAGTTCCATCTCTTTTTTTCTTTTCGTTTTTTCTCAAATGTCTCTAAGCAGCTGTACCCCCCGGAGCTTTATGGCCCTGTCAGTAACGTAAAAAAACAAAAACCTTTCCAGTAATCTAGTGCAGTGTGTCTTGACCTGCTGGGCTGTGGCTAGTGGGTCCCTTTATGACAAAGGGATGAAGTTTTTTAATAAGTGTGCTTCCCAGAGCAGTGCAAGCTAATTTCTCACTGGGGTCCTCGACTAACAGACAGCAGAATTCAGCATGATACTCAAAAAGTAGTTGGTGTCTTAAAACATTTTTATCATTTAGGAGAGGACTTTGACAGTTTAGGTGCAGAATCTTTCTAAACATATTGTTTGCCCGTCATTGGGGGATACACAGGCTACGCTTCCTCTGCAAACAATCCTATGTAATCATCCATCACAGCAAGACGGTAACACAACCAACTTTATTCTCTCGAGGTTCATTGCTGTTGTTACTGTCACATCTTTCCTCTTAAAATGACTCAAACTAACGTACATGAAAGTGCAAATGTCCTTTCTTTTCCATAAACTGACACTTACAAAGAGAATTTTGCAAACAGACTATATGTATGCAAGAACATGTCAAGCATCATAACATGAAATTTTTAACAAGGCAAGACAGAAATTAATTTTTTAAAATCTATTTTTTAAATGCATACATGCATAAAACAGTCAATTTCAAAGAGTTCTATATTTTTGTTAATACACCCTTAATTGTGTATTTAATACACAATTGAAAAACTAGCTTACAAATAATGACATTAAACCCTGCTTTTATTTTGTTTTCTATTTTTTTTTGGGGGGGGGGTTTGCAGTTTTCTAAATGCCTGCGTGGATAATGGAGTGGCACGTGGTGCTGTTTACAGAAAGGCAGACGATGGTTAGAATTTATTTTAAATCTTTAGATTTCACTGGGCAAGCACTGCTGTCCTTGCTTGCTCTGATTGAATGAACACCACTGGTGCAATAGCTCACCCTTTTTGAGGGTCTGATATTGGGTTGGGATAGCAACTCAATATCAGACCCTCAATATTAGATTTCTAATTGAACTAAACTTACAGAGTTCATGGTCTCGGTTACTTTTTCTCCTTTGCTTCCTTTTCCTCTGTTCTTGATTCCAGTGACTAGACCACCAAATTATACACTTTTCTTTCTGTCTGAAATTTTTCTTCATTACTGGTGTCTTAATTGCCATCCTTAATGTTATCATTATTATTATTATTATTATTATTATTATTATTATTATTATTATTATTATTATTATTATAGAAGAAGATGGAAAAAGAATAACTAAATAAACTTTGTTACTACCCAGGGTTTATTTTTTGGGGCGGGGCTTCATGTGGATACTTTTAAGCACTGATGTTAGGGGTGCAGTTGCTTTGACAGGTCTTTTACATACAGTTTATGTTATTTATTTGAGATGAGTATATTATATATGAATAACAAACACACTAATTGCAACTCACACAATATCTTTACATTATTATATTGTATCATCTGGCTGTAGAAACTCTAGCTGGCACAACATGACCTAACGGCGTATTATTTTTAACAGTTAATTGTCCTTGTGCTTTGCTTGTCACTCGGCTGGTTGTGTAACATGATTAGAATTGTAACACCAAAACAATGAACCGGAAGATGCAAAAACTCATTGTAAAGCTGAAAGAAACTGAATAACTGTTCAAAGTGTTTAGTTGGTTTAACTGTAGTGACAACCTTTCCATTGCAGTTATATATTAGTGGTATATTTTTCATTAAAACAGCTTTAAATTAGAATCCAACTTGGGTGTCTACAGCAGGGGAAACAACCTGATGGCTCTTGTGTCTCTTGTCTCAATAGAAAATTGCTGCTAAAACACAGTGTGTCGCTGTGATGAAACATCCATATGTGATTTTAGAACATTTTCAAGAGGAGCAAGTTGCACCAATTCACCCTCAGAGGACAAACACACAAATAGAGTCATTATTCACAAGATTGTTTCATTTTACAAAGCAGAAAGATTATACTCAGAATGGATCAACATGATGATAACAGATGGCATTCTTGTTGTGGAAGGCAAGGTGAGATTAAAAAGAAAGACTGAGTAAGCAGGAGTAATACTGTGGCAGAGCTGCGCATTTCAAAACAACCGACCACTTTTCCTGCTGATTTACATCAAAAAACGACTCATCTGTCTACACTCTGTGATTTTCTCAAATGTGATGGCAGGAGTCATGGCAGGCCTTTTTCAGATGTGCTGAAAACTAACTTTGGCTATTGATTTGATAACTTCAACACCCCTCTGAGGCGATGCGTTTTTAAAGGACCATTGACACTACATGGAAGCTTAAATGACAGCAGAGCGACTGATTAAGCTCGACTTGAACTGCGTTCTCCACAGAGATGTTCCAATTCAGGGAGATGTCTATTTACAGATATTTTAGGATGTGACAGAAAAAGTCTTATCTAAGAAGCTTTTACAATCAATGTAATACAGCTAGATTCACAATTTGTTGTACAAAGAGACACTTTTCATAGTTTTGACCCTGTAAACTACCACAGTGGATTTTAAATCAATCAGTATGGAATGGAAGTGCAGACTTCCAGGTTTGATAATTACATTATTGCAGTGTTTATGTGCATTAACCATTTTTAAGAGGCTCAAAAGTAACTGGACAACTGAATGACTAGCAGTTGCATTGACATACGAGGCCTGTTCCCTTTTAATTTAATGACCACGCAGGAGTAATAAAGTTTATTCAAAGCATTGAATTTGTATTTTATAGCTTTTCACTGTAATTTTAAATATGACATCCATGCAAGTGAGAAGGGCCATCATCAGGCTGGAAAGAGGGATAGTAACAATCTGCTTCTATCATTAAAAGAAGTAATGCACCGGCCTACTAATGACTGAATTACTTCCATGGTTGAGAAAAAGAACTCAACTTCTAAACAAGTCATGAACACTGCCAGAGAGGTAAGCGTGTTATTGTCAAAGTCTACAATCATGAGATCAAATCATGGAAAAGGAGAGGAACAGTTCATGATCCAAAGCAAACCACATTATATGTCTAGCATGGTGGAGGCAGTGTTATTGCATAAGAAGAACAGGATCACTAGTGTTTATTGTTGATGTGACTGCTGACAGAAGTAGCAGGATAAAATCTCCAATTCTGCTCAAACTCAGAAATTAGATGTTCTGTCAATGTCTCAGTCTCAACAAATGCAAAGAGACCCACAAACAAGCAGCAACACAAGGTGGCTGTAGTAAAGACCTGGCAGAGCATCTCGATTTTGGAAATGCAGCATTCGGTCATGTCCATGGGGTCTGATTGAAAAGATATTCATCCAAGTATTTAAAACAGTCCTTACACTGAAACTCATGGTAGTCTGTCCAATTAGTTTTGAGCCTCTGAAAATGGTGAACTTTGTATAAAAATGACAGTTATTCCTGAACAGTAAATGTAACAATTTTTGTTGTTGTTGTTGATCATTTGTTTTAAAATCCACTGCACATCCTGTGCAAATCAATTCTGTCAACAGTCCCAGAGCAGCTGAATCAGCAAAAACAGCTGCAACACAATTTGAATATAATAAACATTATGAAAGCAGAAGTGTTGTACTGGATTAGATTTACATTAAAAAGTGTAAAAAGTGCTTTGACTTTAAGGCTAAAATAAACTGTAAAAATCCAGCGAGCTGGTTCAGGCAGGCAACGTGAGCTGTGCTTCGTCATGAACACTAACATGCCTCATCTTCCAAACACCACCTCCCAGCTTTGGTGTTCGAGTTGAGCTGCAGAATCTCCAATCACGTGTCAATTCCACTGCTTCTTTTTTTTTCTCAACCCCACCGCCACCCCAACATCCACCTGTGCTCAGAGTCGGTTTTTTGTTGGGGGCAAGGGAAGGGCGACCAGACAGGAGGAGCTCCAGAGTTGTTGCTACTATAGGAAAATGCTGCCACCGCAAACAGGGAAGACGATGCAGATAAGAGGAGAAAGAGACCTTCCTACACTTCTCTAAATGTATCTGTTATGCTAGGAGATTTTATTATTATTATTATTATTATTATTATTATTATTATTATTATTTGCAAAAAATAAATTATAGATGACCTGGAATTGTCAGCGAGAAGAGTGTGGCGTTATCCTTAAATCCTTATCCTTATTATTATTTTAATATTGATTATTATTATTATTATTATTATATTTCACTTTCACACAAGTGTTGTGAGACTTCATGTTATCTTTCATATCAAAACAATTATAAAAAAAACAACTTACAGAACATATTTAGTTTTGTCCGATTTCCCTGTGGCTCCTCTGTTTCCCTCCGATTGCTGGTGTAAGATTAAAGAAACATTAATACAATGAAAGGAGGCTAACAGTCAGAATTCTGGCTGTGTGGCTACTCTTAAATATATCTAATTTTACAAATTACAAGTGAAATGTAAATGGCCTGTATTTATATAGCGCTTTTCTAGTCCCTAAGGACCCCAAAGCGCTTTACATATCCAGTCATCCACCCATTCACGCACACATTCACACACTGATGATGGCAGCTACATTGTAGCCACAGCCACCCTGGGGCGCACTGACAGAGGCGAGGCTGCCGGACACTGGCGCCACCAGGCCCTCTGACCACCACCAGTAGGCAACGGGTGAAGTGTCTTGCCCAAGGACACAACGACCGAGGCTGTCCAAGCTGGGGCTCGAAATGTGTTGCGTAAATTACTTGCAGCCTCATCAGGAGGTTGTGGACTGTTCTGGGCATATACATTTGCACTTTAAAATGACCCCTAGCACTGCAGCTGTATTTTAAAAGTGTGGTTTGGGAAGTGTTAGATTATTCTGTTATTATATGTTACCTTATATATGTAATCAAAATAGTTGAATTAGAATACTGCTGTAGATCACATTATACCCTTTAATATAGAGTGTGTGAGCTGTATGTAGTTTAGTTCTCGTTATACTTTTGAGTTAACAGAACATATTCACATATTAGTTCATTAGATAAATGTGCATCACTCTGTATCCTTGATCTGCTGGGAATGTGTTACACTGTTTTCTTGACATGCTTAATTGTTGAATCATGAAGAGAAGGTTGTAAGCAGGAGACTCTGTGTCTAAAGACAGGGGAGATAGATAGACCACATTCCACACCCCCACCTTACAGAAAGCAGAGAAACAACTGCCGAGGTCATAACTTAGGTGCTGTAACAGAGAAAGAATGTGATGTTTTGGCTTTTACGACTAGCTGGGGGCCACTAGAGACTATAAAAAGCTGAGCAACCCGTCACCATTTTGAGACATGTGCCTGACCCTCTGGTAGCATCTCTCCCGTCCGGACGTTGTAATGCTCTGACTGTTGAATTATATGGAAATAAATGATTGTTGATTGAGCATTGATACACCGAGTATTGTCCTTCCTTCAGCCCAAAGATTCAAAGAATTGGGAGATTTCAACAACTTGGTGCCGTGTGACCCGGATCTTTGGTGTGCTGAGGAGGTGTAGATTTGGCTTTTGGTGAGATCGTGAGGCGAGGTGAACAGAGGACCGGTCCAAATATAAAAAGGTAAGCACAGCCTGTTGTATTATAAATACCAAATGTGCATATTGGGCTTTCCAAATTAATCTGTTCACTGAGTTACACGTATTTTCACAGTAAATTTGTCGGTGTCTGGTTTTTGGCGCAAGATACTAACAACATAAGTTGAGGCTGAATTCCAGTGTGTTAAATAAACTGCTTCTACCGAGAAACTAATAAGATACTACGTTGAGCTAGTTGCAGTAAACTGCTTCTACCGAGAAACTAATAAGATACTACGTTGAGCTAGTTGCAGTAAACTGCTTCTACCGAGAAACTAATAAGATACTACGTTGAGCTAGTTGCAGCCACTTTACCTTCCACATTTAATTTTGTCTAATACTGGCTTCTGTAGCAATAATACATTAGAATTTCTTCTGAAGACACGGCCATTAGTTCAGTACATTGAAGTCGAGGTTTTGGAGTTGTTTATGGTGTCGGTAAAGTCCTGGCTCTTGCCGGCTATGAAATAGAAGTTGATTTAAGGAAAAGCAGATGCTGGCTCACGGTGCAGTTGAACGCTGGCAACGCGGAAGCGAAACACGTCCGTAGGTTTGGTTTATGATACGGCCGTGTTCCGGTGGTACGGCCGTGGAGTGCAGTAGTGGTTGGTGCTAGTTTTAGTACATTGGATAGAGGTTTGACGGTGGTTTGTGGCGTCAGTCGAGTCTCAAGGGCTGCGGTCATAAAACAAAGTAAAATTTTACTTGCCAAGAAGTACATAGAGCAAAACCTGGTTTATGATGTCGGGTATAACTTCGGGGATGCAAGCATCACTTTTATGATGCGACTTTGCCCTGTTGTGGCGGTCATAAGTGCAGAGAAAGGGGTATTTTGGTCTATGGTGCAGTGTGCTTTAAGAAGATCTAATAGTTGAGCTCAGAGGTTTCTGTGCAAATTTCTGCTGATGAGAGGCGCTCTCTGTGTGTCACACTGATGGTGTAACGCGCTGTGTGTGTAAGGCGCGCTCTGGCTGTGGGTGAGGCGCGCTCTGAGTGTGTTTCTGTGTGTGAAGTCTGAACACAGTGACAGTGACGGTTGATGTGTTTGATTAGGAGGACGCTAGAGCAAAGACACATTTTAGGATCAAAGGTTGATGCCTAGTGTACCTGTGGAAATAATTTTGTTCAAGGTGTGGCGACCCTCCTGGTCGTGGACGCGCGGCCAGGCCCAGCGGCGTCTGGATGCCAAGGTGGCAACTTGGGAACTGAGGACTCCCGCATTAGCTACGGAAATAACACTGGAACGGCCGTGTAATCACGGGTTCACATTTATTCCGGACTAGAACAAGACACATTTTGCGAACAAAGGTTGAGTCTAGATTAGTAAAGAAATATAAAAAGGTTAAATTCCTCGTTTCAGTGGTTAAAATTGTTGTGTGCCTGTCCCCTGACGAGTGTGAAATTAAAATAAAGAGGGAATTTGGAGCCACATAGAGATAGACGGGCATAATTGGGTGTATTACTCTGTGGTGTAATAAAAATAAAAAGGAGAGATAGTAAGAGGTGTGCAGTGGAGAATTATTGAGGAGTAGAGAGAAGAATGTGTTGGGAGACTGGCGTGCAGTTTACGCTGTCAAGGTAGGCGGGTTGCCTGCTTATCTGTTTAACAGTGATGAAAATGAAATTAAATAAATCTCTTAGTGTGTTAATACAGGAGGCTACGGACCTGGACCAACTGCCCCCACAAGCACAGCGGCCGAAGCAAAATTATAGGTAATGGGAACCACACCCAGCACGAATCAGCAGCTGTGAAACAGACAGCAGCGAGGAGAGAATTAGAGGAGGAATTAAGAGAAGTTTTAACACATAAAATTGGGGCCAACGGACTTGTGGAGGTTGGGAAGGCGTCCGGAGCATCACAACAAAAAGGTGAAACAAAAACACACACAAGCAGAGAAATCTGAGAGAAAGGCTCCTTTTAAGGTAACGCCTAGTTTGAGAAAAAGATCAAATTAACCTGCCTGCCTACAAATGCACATACACGCAATGAAGAAACAGCTTACACTCATGAACATGTGAAGATTTTCCAGCAAAGTTAAAGAAAAATTTAACATACTTAAATGATGAAGTCTATACATTACTGACAAAGAAACCCTCTGGGTTGCAGGACAACAATTTAACTTAAAAAAAAAAAAAAAAAAAAGGGGACACTGGTCTAACCAACCAGGCAAGACACAACAAATTTAGTGGTTAAAAGATTCAAATTGTGACATGTTTTCTGTTGATTGATTAATAAAAGTGATTACTGAATGAAAGAAAGTTCCTTTTTTGGGCTTTTAAACATGATCTTAAGAATTTTAACAGGTGCATGTTGTCCTGTCAACTTGGTGGGTTAGGAGTTGATTATATCGGGAGAGAAAAAACAAAAAAAGGGGGAGAGAAGGCTGACACAGGGCCTGGCCCCGTTGTCTCCCCTCTGAATAACACAGCCAACACAACAACATTTTCCTGTTCGTTTGTTTTTGTTTTTTGTTTGTTTTTGTTTTGTTTTGTTTTTGTTTTTTCTATACATATTTAATTACAGGCTGCTTTGCCGGCCCTGAAAGCCGAGGCTGACTGGACTCCTGCTCTCCCCCATACGTGACACTGACCAAATGCTGCAACAGCTGAACCCACAACAACGACCTGAGAATGTCAACAGAGCTGCAGGAATGTGATCTCATGCAGCAGAGACGGAGAGCACTAAACCTAAGGCCCGTTTCACTACACGGGGGAAAATTCCCAGACTACGTCAGCTGACAGAGCTCAGCTGTGACGAGACGCCCGCCAAGCCCGAATGAAAAAGTAAGGCTGAGCAAAAGAATGCTGACCTTGATAACTCTGCATTTACACTGTGCAGGACAGTGATGGACCAACACGGATGATCGGGCAGCAAAAAGGGCGTGACCGAGACAGGAGGAGTAACTGAGGACAGAAGGCACCTCAGAATGGACAAAAAACACAGAAGAAGATGCAGGTTTCACCTGCGGTGAGCATGGACACTGGAGAAAGGACTGCCCCAATTGGGGTCAGAACCAGGACGGACTGAACTTTGAGCAGCAGCAGCAGCAATGGTCGCAAACGAACTGAAAAGGAGGGGGGCAGGACCCCAGGGCATGCTTCAGGCAGTGGTTTACCCAGAACACCAGAACAGGAAAGTGATGAACACAAACACCCACACAAACACACACATCTACATGCACTGACTCAGAATGAAGAGAAACAAACACACACACACACACACACACACACACACACACACACACACACACACACACACACACACACACACACACACACACACATCTCCAAACACACAGATTCAGAATGAAGTGAAATACACACATGAACACGTGCACTCGTTGAGTGAGTGAGAAATGACACACACACACACACACACACACACACACACACGCACACGGGAATGCTGATTCACTGAGAAGTGATGCACACACATACACATGCACACGCTTGTGCAATGAAGAGTGATCCACACGCACACACACATACACGCTCATGCAATGAAGAAGGCTTTGCTTATGCTGATATGCAAAATACTGCACACAAACATCCCAATACATAATTTTATGAGGAGCCATTGATTATATTTTATATATTTTATTATTATTATTATTATTTTATTTTTTTACTATTTAATTTGTAAAAATGTGTATACACACACACACACACACACACACACACACACACACACACACACACACGTAGGAAAATATTTAGTATACACATCCAGAAATGCATACACTATTATATATTGTACATATATTTATTAGTTTCAGGTTGGCCATTCTTGTATTTTGCTCGTTTGTGTTGTTGTGTTTGCACATCTCTGTTGCTTGTGGGGCTCGCACACAAGAATTTCACTCACATGTGCTGTGCCAGTGTGCCTGCACATGTGATGTGACAATAAAAAGTGATTTGATTTGATTTGATTTGATTTGATTACCATTGATTACTTACAATGTGTTATATGTCACCTAGAAGGCATTTATGTAAAGTTAATAAGGTCTAAAACGGTTTGGTTATGAAAACAATGTCTGTGCGTGATGTCTGTTTATGGCTCAAGGCCTTGACTGAATTCTTTGCTGTGCTTCACACAGCCCTGATGAGGAACAGTGGCACAGAGTGAAATTGATGAATTAATAGTGTAAGGTTAGGTTGGAGTACGGCATTTTCTGTGATTGAGTTTTAATTCAAGGAGGAACAAAAGGTGTTACGGCACCTGAGGTTCTCATTTCCACACAATATTGTCCCGGCAGGAAGCAAAATGTTCCTGTGAATTTCTGGTTGATTGTTTGGTTTTGCTTAGCGCTAGCTTGATTTTATCAGTGAGCTTTGGCTTGTGTTCTTTCTCGTAAGCGAGAGAGGATAGTTTTATGCTTGGACATGTCTGCAACGGGCCCTAGTTTGTGTTATTGTTAGTAGTGTTTTGTTGGTTACGTCTGTTTTCGTTTTTGTTACAGTGCACTGGAGAAAAAACATCTGAGAGGTGTGATCCACCGGTGGTGATATGGTGATATTTTGTGAGTTCATGATTTAACAATCAGCTCTTTAAACCAGGCCTGAAAGATTGAGATTTAAAGCGCTATGAAATATTATTACTGTAAACAGTTGCAAAGTGTGCTTCTCCATGATTGTAATTGGCTTGGGAGAAATTCACTTATAGGGAACACTGATCTAAAAGGATTGCACCGAGTCAATCTGGTCCAAAAAACAACAAGGAATTGTTTTCCTTTTAAAATGATGACGTCATCTTGCTGGTGATGGATGCTCGAATAGGTTGCGCGTGAGACTCCATTATCAGCAACTTCTGGTATGAATGTGTATGGATGTATGCATGTGACTGGACTGTGATGGACGGACTGAAAGTTTTGACTGACTTGATACTGAGACAAAGACTGCATCAACTTTAGGATTAGTAAATGCCAATAGACAATTCACCCAGCGGGCAAGAGAAGGGTGGATGCTTCGCTTTGTTTTGTTTTGTTTTTTCAGGAGCAGGAGGATAAGAGAGACTGGAGGAGGAGACTGTAGCTTCACATAAGTATGAACTGCAGACTTAACACTGTGGTTGCTAATTTTGAGTTACTGATGTTTGCATTAAGAAAACTGTGCTATATTAGCTGTGTTTGGACTAAGGTATCATGTTATATTATTGGGAATGCCAAATGCTACAGTGGAGAAGACTTTTGATACCACTCATGACTGGAATATGTTATTATTAACCACAGCAGGCCACTGTAAAAAGTCAAGTAAATTTTATAGAGGAAAATCGCCAAAACTTTAACAATACCTATGAATGACTGGCCACATTCAGAATAGAGATATGCCATAACAAACATTGGTCCACGTGATTTAGGTTCTCATTTGAAATAGTAAGTTATTAGATGTAGAATATAATTGACAGGGACATTTGATAGGATGTGGTACTGCAAAAGAACAAGAGCAAAGTAAATAAAGAAAATATTGTGTTTAGTTTGGATAAATTCAAATTAAAATGTACCATTACACTCAGAGGATCAATATGGAATAAAACATATGCGAAATTTGTAGGAAGTACATGACTGATAACTGTTCTGTCCTGAGCTTTTGTTTCTATAGCACCCACTTGACCACACCAACAGTTTTCACACCAAAGGAGGGTAATTGCGAATATTTGTGGGAGGAATATCATCAAAACTGGGAAAGGTAAGCCCCGAAGGGGGTGATGACACCATAACTTTCACTTATGGTCAAATTCTTAAAATTTGACCCCAAACTTGAAAATTCTTCAAACATTTAGAGACAGAGGGGATAAACATAATGTCGCAAACCACATAAGGATGGAGCATTTGAATCGATAAGATGGTGAAATAACACGCAGTAAAATGTGGATCATGTTGATTATGTTTATTCCAGTGTGCAGAGGAGTCAATTCCCTTCACAAAGTTTATAAATTCACTTGAACCAAAATTAGGAGCACCCGGTGCTGTAAGAGTTAATAGTCACAATACCCAAGGATAAGCACAAGAGCATGACTGATATGATGGGACTGGGATTTTGCTACACTTAAGTATTGCAGACACAACTAAAACTAAACTAAACTAGCAAACAATTGGTAAAAACTGATTAAAACTGATATAAAATTGAAAATCTGAAGTAGAAGCTACATAAAAATAAAAACTAATGAAAACTGCAAAACTATTACAACCCTGGTCCAGACTAAGATGGCGTTGGACATCTTCAGGGCAGAAAAAGAGTTGGTGTGACCAAGGTGTGGTTTGGCTTGTTGTATGTACATTTCAAAATGTTACAGCTCTGGATGGACCAGTTACCAGGGCATGGAAGGATGACAGACTTTATTACATATGGAGAAGGGAAATGTCCGGGATTGAAGATCCTCAGTGATGACAAGGCTGGAGCAACGGTACTCGAGAGAAGAATTTCTGATACTTTCTGAGATATGATGTCACTAACCTTCTCTTTTAATTGTCTAGCTCCAATGAATTGACACATGGGAGTGTGTCAAAAAGGGGGAGTTGACTCCGAACATCAAACAATGGTTTTATGAACATCTTATGACGTTATTTCTGTGTTTAATAATTTAGCTATGGTAAAACTTAAGCTTATAATGTGTTAGACTTAGAAAGGGTTCACTAATTTTTGATTTCTTTTACACACACAAAGATTATGATTAGAATAAGTCCTGAACATAATATTTTAAACCAAATTTGAATCATTAGAACAACAATGGATAACAATATTAGATTATCAAGGCTAGGGAGAGAGGTGTTTTGGTTTTCTGTCTCTTGCAGAGAAAGGAACAGACACCAGATGGGGACACGGAGATGTGAGGACCCTTCACAGCAGAGACAGATGTAGGGACTGCCGAGATAGCAACTGGGGTCAAGTGTCATGGCGTTTGGGCTCCTGGAGAACATGGATCCCACAAACACAGCAATGACCATGAAGGGGTTGGCGAAAACCAGGAACACCAGACCAACGAGGTTCAAGAGGCTCTTGGCAAAAAGGGGGACACGCCGGTGAACCCAAAACACACAGATCTTTGTTTGAACTCAGGGCCGAATAATCCCCAGAACTGTGCAATGACTAAAGGGTGGTCTAACCCCGGAGGTCGAAGAAAGAAGCTGAGAATCACCCAACTGGAAGACACTGGTAGCTGCAGCCATAAAAAATAAAGGTTAAAAGCTCCTTAGACAGAGGTTCTAGTCTAAGTACATTTGAAAGGTATAAGGGGGCATTAAAAAGGGGGTGGAAAACTGGAGCACCAAAATAAAGCTGTGGGAGAATTGGGAATGATGGGAGTGTCATCTGTAACTGCTGTTATGGTTGTAAATCTAACTTTGCTTGCATCTGAACTGCGTGAACACAGAGGTCATCCCACATATGGTCCACCCGTTAAAGGGGGACAGAGGGCCTCAGGATCAAGAAGACCTGGACCTTGTGACCCTGGAGTGTATGTTATAAGTGATCTCTTTCAGAGATCAAAAGGGGGAATTGTTAGATTATTCTGTTATTATATGTTACCTTATATATGTAATCAAAGTAGTTGAATTAGAATACTGCTGTAGATCACATTATACCCTTTAATATAGAGTGTGTGAGCTGTATGTAGTTTAGTTCTCATTATACTTTTGAGTTAACAGAACATATTCACATATTAGTTCATTAGATAAATGTGCATCACTCTGTATCCTTGATCTGCTGGGAATGTGTTACACTGTTTTCTTGACATGCTTAATTGTTGAATCATGAAGAGAAGGTTGTAAGCAGGAGACTCTGTGTCTAAAGACAGGGGAGATAGATAGACCACATTCCACACCCCCACCTTACAGAAAGCAGAGAAACAACTGCCGAGGTCATAACTTAGGCGCTGTAACAGAGAAAAATGTGATGTTTTGGCTTTTACGACTAGCTGGGGGCCACTAGAGAGTATAAAAAGCTGAGCAACCCGTCACCATTTTGAGACATGTGCCTGACCCTCTGGTAGCATCTCTCCCGTCCGGACGTTGTAATGCTCTGACTGTTGAATTATATGGAAATAAATGATTGTTGATTGAGCATTTATACACCGAGTATTGTCCTTCCTTCAGCCCAAAGATTCAAAGAATTGGGAGATTTCAACAGAAGCAGAGCAGGTTGTCTCCTACTGTACTCCTCCAGTCTGCATGTTAAAGCATCCTTGGGCAGGATACCAAACCTCAACTTCTTCCCAATGCATGTATCCGTGTGTGAGTGCATGAATGTTTCTTATGCTTGCACAGAGTGCTTGATTGGCTTGAATGAGGCTTGTAATGAAAAGTGCTTTGAGTGCTCAGTTAGAGCAGAAAAGTGCTATAGAACTACCAGTTCACTTACTCGAGGCAAAGTGGAGCACTAAGCTAAATGTTGTTGCAAGCATGGCAGTTATAACACTAACGTAAGTTTCACATGTGCCCTGCAGTACCGAACTTTTTTAGGCAGAGCTGTGTGTGAAAATGCAAATGTCCAACACATGGTGTTAAACCGACAGCTTCCTCTTACAGTCTGTGTTATGTCCGATTGTGCAAATGTTAGAATAGCATAGACAGTTATCTGTTAGGTAGGCTTCATCTGTCTGTGCTGCTTCCTGTGCACTCTATCCAGGAGGTTCCCTCAGCTAAAGCAGAGTACTTCTAGTAGTATGTGTGTGAATGTAAGAAAGGACATCTGTGAATGGTCTACTTCCCCTGACATTATCATGAGTGCAAACGCCATTTTACCATTTTAATTTAGAAGCTGAAAGAAGAGTCTGCAGGAATTTCCACACAAAAATTCTGCACTTCAGCTAGAGTGGTTTCACTGCAGTCTGCAAAGATAGTGAGTGTTTGCACCGAATTCCACTTTTCCACAGCAAACAGTTGTTAAAACATTTCATCTCTAGACACAAATGGTAACATCATGGTGACACTAGAAGAAAAATCTTTAAAGGTACGTGAAAAATTATTTTTTATGTAGGTTGTTTAACAGAAATGAGAATTTTGTAATCATAAATATACACTGATCATGTAATCTGGTCTTCCAACCAACTGATGCATTCTCATAAATTTAAAAACATAGAAGTAGCTGCCATGTTGAATATAGTAGCCAGGATGAGGATTTCCATTCTGCATAATCATGTTTTATGTACATGTTAAGAAACCAGTCACACGCAGTACATAAATAATTAACTGGTAAAGTGTATTTAGTGTACCTTATATGTTAGCTTTAATTCTGAGGTCACAAAAAGTTATTTCAAACTATATATGACCATTCAACATCTATCTATCGAGCTAAAGTTGGAACCCTCCCATTTCGGGACAGCTGACAACCAGCTGGCTAAACAACAACATCTGGTTATAAGCTAATATTATGCCAGCTAATGTTATGCCTCCGATAAACAGTTTGATTCTAATATCATATTAATCTATTAACTAAGAGTCCAACCTTGTTAAATCCACTTCAAAGAAAGTTGCCGGCTAACAGCAAACAACACCAGCAAAGTTCAGGCTATCACCAACAATTCACCTCACTGTCATCTGACAGACGTTTGCTTTACGGACTCATCTACATAGGCCATCAGGAGGCCATCAGTCCAATAGATGTGGACAGATCCTGACAGGTGAAGTAAACAGCAGACTCAGTCTAGGCTGTCATGAACCCAAGTTGTTTCGTCCTACAGCGGCCACTGTAGCTCGGATTGTGCATTTGAATAAGTAGGGGTAAGAAAACAGAATTGAGTTGACTGCAATCTGCAATTACTGACCTCTACTGGTGACATTTAACACACTTTACCTTTAACATTTTGTGGGATCCACGAATGTTTGTATGAAATTCTGTGCCGGTTTATTCAGAAGAGATAGGGACACAGTTTTAGAAAACATCATATAAAAAAAAATCATAAAATCTCCAAAGTCCAGAAAGGGGACTGCCATGTTTAAGGAGCTGCCATAACACCAGGTGCCCCTCATGATCCAACCCCAAAGAGCTTTGTGTCTCTTCCCAGAGACCTGATAGGTGAATGTGTAAGCCACTACACTGTGGAGCCTTTCAGTCACTGTCACATACAGATGGTTCAAAGACACGTGGCTTTAGTTACACAACCATAGTTTATTACTGATGTCATCACTTACACAGACAATGGAAGTGTCAGCGATACCTACTAAAAGGTGATCAGAAAATCATACTTGAGTAACTATTTGAAAACAGCTTCAGGACCGCTGCTGCTGTCAGATGCTGTTTAATTTACACTAAACTCTTGTCAAAAATTCGAACTCCCGAGCCATATTCCAAAAAAGATTAATACTAATAATAATAATGATAATAATAAACAATATATTTTAAACTGATAAAAGTGGCTTGAAATGACAGGATGATTTTCAGAGGACCTTCAGACCACACATGGTTTCCTCTTGCTGTCTGGTAACAGCTGGTAGGTTTGACCAGTTGGTGCCATTTTTTTTTAAAGTGCTGGTTTCATGTAACATGTCCTTGTTTTAGCGTTTGGGTTGAATTCCTCTTGATTGTGGCTGTGTATCTCTATGAAAACCACCCCATTTAAATATATTTAACCCATATTAAACTTTTCAAAGTACACTCTGTTAGAGAAGAAAGCCACGATGCATTTTGTGTTCGATATTTGCAATGCTTATACGACATACTGACCTGCTGTTCACCCTGGACAACATGTGATGCAAAAAAACCTGTGAACGAGGTATTACTCTATAAATAACATATAGGCAAAGTTCACCGTTGTATTCTACTACAAGCAGCACAATGTCAGATTAAATCCTGTTGTCCGGTAAGGCTAGTCATACGGAGTCCTTTGAAAAGGAACGCTGAATGATCAGTACTTTTAATGGGATCTGCTCCTCTTTTTGATGTCCATAGAGTTCAGGAAGAAGCATTCAAAGTTTTCCAAAGTTTAACTGCACTCCAGAAGAAAGGATGTCTCTATTTACAGAAAGGTCCTTTGCATTACTCTCTTCTCCTTTGATGATCCCGCGGGCCAGAACTGTTGGTTCAACCTAAATCAGAAGAGAAACCTAATGAAACAAAGTCAGAGCCAGGACAGCTGCAGAATCATCAAAACATCACCTATGAAAGAGTTACAGAACATAACATTATTTTTTATATATATAGACATACAGTATATAATTGTCTGAGGTCACAAGAGGAAAAAAAATGGAACTGCACAGAACTGAAAAGCATAGCCACCAGTTATAAAACTAAACTTTATCAACCGAATGCTCCCGCCTACGCTGATTGACATGTCAAAGATGTTGGCAAAGCAACAACAGAATCAGATGCATTATTCAAATCTCGAAGCCCTGATTTTTCCATTCTTGCTGCTTACTTTTGATGTTTGACACTGTGAGGAAACAGATTTCATCTTCACAAGAAAAATGTTTAAAATGGTCTGAAAGCCCCACAAGAACATCGCTGTGTAGGTTGATTCTGTTCATCTGGAGAAATGCTACGTCCAGATGCATCAAGACATTGCTGTGTAGCTATGACATAACCTGTTATATGATTTATAGGACTAGAACCCTGGCACATTCAGCACCATCCAAGTAACAGCCTCCAGGGTGGAAGTGCCAAAAATTGTAGTACCTACATTGGCCACTTGAGGCAGGCTCTAAAAATGACCCAATCATCATGATTGCTGAACTTGCTAAATGGACACAAGCAAAACATTTTTTTCAAACCTGACAGAAGCTGCTTTTTAACATAGCAACAAAACAGAGAGAAAGCAGGAAGCTTAACAAGCAAGCACAATGCAAACTGCATCTAGACTCAAGAGCAGCAGGGCTGTGTTCTCTATGACGAATCATGCTTCTCCGTCTGGCAATCTGATGGACGAGTCTGGGTTTGGTGGTTGCCAGTCGAATGACCGT
The DNA here is from genome assembly GCF_057381845.1 of Rhamphochromis longiceps. Taxonomy (NCBI): domain Eukaryota; kingdom Metazoa; phylum Chordata; class Actinopteri; order Cichliformes; family Cichlidae; genus Rhamphochromis; species Rhamphochromis longiceps. The sequence goes on from NC_140573.1 coordinate 39,925,967, forward strand.
TGTGTGACTGCATTGTGCCAAGTGTAAAGTTTGGTGGAGGGGGATTATGGTGTGGGGTTGTTTTTCAGGAGTTGGGCTCGGCCCTTTAGTTCCAGTGAAACAAACTCCTAATGCTTCAGGAACAGTTTGGGGATGGCCCCTTCCTGTTCCAACATGACTGTGCACCAGTGCACAAAAGAATGTCTCCATAAACACATGGATAATCCAGGGGTCTGTACAATTAAGGTTGCAACAAGAGACATAAAAGGTGAAAAAAGAATTAAGCTAACGGTAAATATTGTTTATCAGCATGATGTTATGTCCTTTTGAAATGGCCATCGAAAGGCAAATGTGGATGGACATGTGCTCAAGTGAATTGGGTGGATACCAGTGGCTGAAGCACCTGGTAACTCTTACCACCAAAGTAGATACCCTCAGAAAGAAATCATGCCTGGTTTTCAAAGTAAGAATGGTAACAGTAGCTTTCCACTGCTTCAGAGAGTGGGATTGTTTCTTCTAGACTGGAAAGTTGTTGATGCTAATCTTTGCCATGTGCTAACCGTCTAGCTGGGTTTCTGCAAGAAAACTTGTGAGACTCAGTGACTGAGATCAGCAAGGTCGGGCGAAACATTGCAGCTGAATAATATGGCGACATCCCGTTGCTATAGCTCTAATTGTGTGTCACAGACAGAATAGGTGCCAAGGATTAGGTAGCCGCTCTTCACTTCTGTAAAAACACAGTGTGTGAGACAGAAAGGAGTGGGGAGTTTATCTTCCACCTCCAGCTAGAGAACACAGTCACATTTAATTGCATTCACCTATAGCAATGGATGATTCAGCTTAAGGTAATTAATTAGTGGGCATAAGTGGACAGATATCAGCTAAACAGGTAAAATGCTTTAAGTATTTACATTTTCTTTTAGTCCTGTTTCCTTTATTAACTTCTTTGTTAGTTTTTTTTAGCTTTTTTTTTTGTGTAATTAGTTTAAAAATAGGCCAATAAAATGCTTAACAGTAGCCTTATATTAAAAATTAGAAATTATCTTTAAAATATTACCACTGCTTAGGCTGAGCAGTAGTCAAACAATAATAATGCAATCATGTGATAGCTATCTACTATCTAACTGTTAACTGGGGAGTGTCGGACCATCTATAAATGAATTATATTAAGTCTATCTAGTGCTTAGGTCACAGGTTTGGAGCTTATTCCACATGCTATAGCGCAAGAGGTGGGTCAAAACGACCCCAACCTCTCACATCCACATCTAAAGCTAATTCACAGCCAACAATTAACCCAACAAGTATTTCTATGGACTTTTTTCAAGGCTTTTTGTCAATTTTTGTCAAACTCCGCTTCAGGTCCCAAAGTCAAATGAACACTGTAGCATCACTGAGAGTTAAAAACTGTCTAAATTCTTTCATCCGTAATAAAATGATCAGCGTTGCTGCTTTACCAGGTGTAACAATTAAGTTTAACATCCAGAGTTAGAAGTTAGCAGGAAGTTAGCTCGCTAGTTTCCACCTAAACATGACATAGCATGTTCTGACGGAGAGATTTCTGAAAAATTCAATCGTACAGCTCTGCTACGTGAAGACAGAAAACTAAACAGCAGTGACGTTTCTAGGTTTACTGAAGTCGGGCTAGCTGGTAGATAATGATGTGTTACATGGTGGCTAGCTACCATGTACAGCTACATAATTACATGGTAAGGTTTTGAAAACTGAGCTTTAAAATGAACAGTGGTAATAAAAAGCGAGAGAGGCCGGCAGTGATCACTGAATGTTTTTAGGGGCTTGTTCAGATTGAATAGATTAAGAAAGAAAACATTAAAAATGTTAAAAGCACAACAGCCTTAATAAACGCAGAGTAATTTGGACTCGGAAGCAGGGTTCATGCTTAATCACTTAAAGTTGACCTTGAAGACCGTGATGGATGTAAGGTAAAATTTAGTAGTAGTTTTGCCTAGCATGACCCCCTTCTACACCCCTCAGAATTTATTCAAAATTTTTCAGGCTATCATGTTTACATACAGAATGACAGGCATGCAAATCCTACCAAAAACATAACCTCCTTGGTGGAGGTAATAACATTTGGTCTAAAATCCCTTTACCTACTTGTGCTATGAAATGTGAAAACTCTTTAAATTATTCCTGTACAATAAATGAGCATAAGGTCTGTGTGCTTTTTATGCATTTACTATATAATGAAAGATTAAACTGGTAGGACTAAAAAACTGGTCTGTATAGAGCCAGAGATTTTCAAGGCTATATGAGAGCTACAATATAATCACCACAACATTCAAACTGAGTGTAGTGCACACTGGACCAAGTTGGCTGGTATTCCCCTTTCATGAAGAAGAGCAAGCATTTAACATAACATTAGATGTAGTGGTGGTGTAGTGGGCAGTATGGTGGTTAGCACTGTTGCAGCAAGAAGGTCCTGAGTTCAATTCCACCATCAGGCCGGGGTCTATCTGTGTGGAGTTTGCATGTTCTCCCCGTGTTTGCGTGGGTTCCCTCCGGGTACTCCGGCTTCCTCCCACCGTCCAAAGACATGCAGTTTGTGGGGATAGGTTAATTGATTAATCCAAATTGCCCATAGGAGTGAATGTGAGTGTGAATGGTTGTCTGTCTCTGTGTGTTAGCCCTGCGACAGACTGGTGACCTGCGCAGGGTGTACCCCGCCTCTTGCCCTATGACAGCTGGGATAGGCTCCAGCAACCCTGAGAAGCAGATGGATGAGATGTAGTGTTATATAAAAATACTGGATACTTGCTGCAGTTGTTAGTAGCAGTTGGCAGCCACTTCTGCCAGTGGTTCAAAACTCTGTGCAGCAACTCCTGCTGATGTGAAACACATCTGGAGCTCTTTCAGATTAGTCTTCTTCCTGTTCCTAAAAACTAACAGCCTTTTGTATCTGCATAAATTGTTATCACAGTGCTGTACATACAGTGCAACATGAGGAAATAAGATGCTGGTGGGTTGTTTCCGAGTTCTCCGCTGTGACATACTGCAAAGACCTCCATTCTCCTTGAGATTAAATTGCCTGTCATGAAGCTCGGCAGCTGACTGGCAGCTCCTCTGCTCCTCTAAAAGTACATTCTGGAAAAGACTCGAGGAGCCTAGCATAACAACCTTCATAACGACGTCCCCTATCAATTCCAACCGCCTGTCAGGCGCCACGTAGGTTTGACGAACTGAAGGAAGCCATTGGCGGACTTGTAAGGCCCCCATTATTGATGCTGAACTTCTGACAGGAAACAGACAGCTCTGACAGCCTGGTTAGATTAATTCACAAATGGTCTGTTTGATGAAGAATTGGGCAGAGCAGCATGGCGATGCATAGTTTTATTTTAATCATCCACAATTATGCAGGAAAGGAAAACAATCCAAGAACCATCAGGCCACCACTTGACAAGAAAACCAGCATAATCACATCAAGCAGAGAGTGAAGAGTTTCCATAAGTTCAGGTGGTTGCACCACTTTGCTGGTCGCTGAACAAGCTTGAGATAAATTCTTCCCTCTTTTTTATAGAGCCATTTATATTCAGGGCTGTCATTGTGATTAATGTGGTACTAATTTGAGAATAATTTCAGGCTGAAATGACAAAGAGCAAAGTCATTTCTTGTCAGGAGAGAAACTGTCTTCAGAGATGGATCTACGCTGCGTTTCAACTCAGGAGGTGGATCATTACCAGGATTTGAGTGTCTCAAACACCGCCGAAAATCCTAAGAGGAAAAACCAAGTCTTCCCTGAGTATTGTGTTAATTTAATTGGTGGCTGGCAAGTGCTAATTTAACTGGTAAAAGCTTCATTTCTATTCAGCTCATGAAGAAAGGCTGGCTCAAAGTCTTAACACAGCAGGTACAGGGCTCATGTTTGTGTCATTTAGCTGTGTAATTGGAACACTGCAGTGTCCTTTCCTGCAATATGTTTTGTGTTCTAACTACCATGACCGGGGTTTTCGCAGGATGGCCATTTTAAAGATGAACAGGGAGTGATTTTAATGTGTGAATCAGCCTGTAAAATCAGCAGAAACTGAAAGTGGTGGCACCACAGAGCCACCTTTCTCCAAATTAAGTTTCACGCTCTGGACTATTGGGCAATTTAAGCCAGAAATCAAAATTCGTAGTCACTGTTCTTCTGGGAAATTTATAGGTGTGGTGCTACTCTGCGCTTATTTAAATGGTAGAAGCATAGCAGATTAGTATCAAGGATGTAGCAGGGTGGGAGAAGAAGAAAACTTTCAGTATTCACTTTTCAAGGCGTTAATGATATTAAAACCTGGATTGCAACACAGGTAAGGAAAAAACAGGCTCTTATCAGGGGGGGGAGGATTGTACCTCAGGGTGGGCTCCGTTTGTATCCAACTCTGTGCAGCTGATGTCTTTAAAAATCTTGTTGTCCTCTTAAAAATTTACATTTAAATTTTGAAGCAGCAATATTTAAAAAACAAAAAAGGGTTAGGAATGGCTTGCATTTTCAGCCACAGCTGAAAAAAAAGTCACATAGTTAAAAGTGTTAGAGCACAGAAATGATGAGCTCTTTTCAAAACAGTGTTTGCAGCTAACCAAAGATCAGTGAGTGAAAACAAGTATTGATCTGCAGCTCAGCTCTCACAGTTACATTGTTTGCTTTGTAGTTATTGGTCCCGCTAGTTATTATTATCATTCCTTACACAATGATGTAGCTCAGGGTTTTAAGATTTCAAGGACTCGGGGTGACGTTCATGACTGTCATAGCAATTTTTCACGCTCTGAAATGTAATGGCTCTGAAATCTAAGCAGGCCTCGAAGTTTCACTTAAAAAAAACATCACTTTATCTCAGTGGCAGCATAGCAATGGAAATATCAACATATAACGATTCACTGTGTTTTACTCTTTATCATAGTCAGATCCACAGGCAAAAACAAATAGGCTCAAGCACTCTGACAATATTATGGTATATGCCTGGTATATCAGGATATTTAGAAATCCCCAAATCATTTGAAATACCATCAAAACTACAGACCTTCTGCTTTCTATTAAGGTCATGTGATGTATTGTAGTGTAGTCTACTTCAAAGCATGCAGCTTTTTAGCACCAGCAGCTGAGACCCAAAGATGGTGACTGTGAGAGATCGAGGGCAATGCTGAGTGATCAGTTTAAAGAAATGTCTCTGCCTCTCTCTGTATGGGAGCATTAGTTATTTCCTGATGATAAAGGTGAGCTAGCTGATATATTCCCACTTTTAATTTCTTCCAATTAAAAGAGCAGTTTAGTGCCATGAGTTTCTCCCAGAAGAATGCAAGGCAAAGGGTGCTTTTATTATACCAGAAAAAGCTCTTTCCAGTGCAAATGACTATGTCGAGTCGTGAAAAAGAAAGTTTTCACATGACTGTGTGCAGTCCTGTAAAAAACTAAGTCCTCCCTATCATTTAGCAGCTTGTAGAACCACCTTTAGCAGTAATAGCTTGAAGTAACTGTTTCCTGTATGGTTTCATGAGCCTCTCACATCATTGTGGGAGGCTCTTCTTTACAGTGTTGCTTCATTTCATTGAGGTTTGCATCCATTCATTTATGTACAACTCTCTGAAGGTTCCACCACAGCATTTCAGTCAGTTTTAGCCAAGCTTTACTCACATTTTGCTCTAAAATATTTTGGTATACAGAGCAGAACATGGCCCATTAAATCACAGCAAGCTGTCCAAGACAACGAGCACAAATCATAACCCCGCCACCACCGTGCTCGATAGTTCATATGAGGTGTTTGTGCTGATATGCAGTGTTTGGTTTACACCAGATGTGCCGCTGTGCATTATGGGCAAACAGCTGCACTTTGGTCTCGTCTGTTCAAAGGACATTGATGCAGAGGTCTTGTGGTTTGTTCAAACATAAGCTGTGCTGCCATGTTCTTTTTAGAGACAAGAGGCTTTCTCCTGGCAACACTTCCAAACAAGCCATGCTCATTAAGTCTTTTCCTAATTGTACTGTCATTAAATAAACCTTTAATATGCTAACTCAGAGTCTGAGATGTTGCTGTTTCTCTAAACACTGCACAGTCTGACCTTGGTGTGAATTTGCTGGTGTGTCCACTCCTCGGACGATTGGAGCATTCACATCCACGTTAATAGACCAACAAGGTACCAAATATGGTTCTGTTATAGAGGTCCTCACACTTGCAGATGATCAATTAATCAAGTGCATTTAATTAACATCACCTGGCTGGTACTTGTACTCTTAATTCCTATGGAAGCAGTAAAGGTGGACTTTTTCCCCCCAACTTTCTCAAATCCTGCAGGTAACATGGCACTATTCTCCATACGCACATCCACTGAACAACAGAGCAAAGAGATGGTGTCCTACTTCTACCCTGAGCTGAAAGTAATGTAGTCTATACCTTAAGAAGAGAAGTGAATTACCATTAACTCAATCCATAAATGAGTGATCATAAGCAGACGGATGATAGATGAACAAATAAAGGAGTCTAAAAGTACTGTACAATAACATTTGCCTGAGCATATCCTAGGAGCAATCCAGAAGGTGTTTATTTCTCTTTCTTTTACTTTCTCTGCCATTTTTCTACAATAACTTACAATCAGTGTCATTTGGTAGATTACATGACAAAAGTCCTACAACGACTTCAAGAACAAAACACAAATCTCCCAGAGTAATGATTCTCCTCAGCGTGAGATGCTGTAGACTTTTTCATCTGTTCAAATTGAATCGTGAATCGAGTATGTGGAGGATGAGCAGAGGTTTAAAAATATAAAATTATAAGAGAACTATAAACAGTGTAATAAAAAAGCGGCACTAGCCCACATTAGAGTTTTTTTTTCCCTCTCATCCCTGCGGTATAACGCATCGCAGGCAGCGCAGGTTACTGCTGTCACCTTTGAGGATGTCTGTGTTTATCTGTATAAAAGATACAGTTTAAACTGTTACCTCTTGCTGCCATTTGGGGCTCTAAATGTGCAAAAGTCATTGTTGCGTCTCAGCATATTTACATGTCAGACACTGTTTTTCTTGCTGAGACGTGCTCCAAACCGACTCTATTCCCCACTGGGTTCCGAGCTTTGTGGTAGCCCGTCGCTGCGTGGTTTATATTTTGAACTCTCGAGGTGCTTCTGGGGTGCATTCGATGCATTTATGATACAACCATACAGGTCAGAATAGCTGAGTTCCTAGTTTATGTTGTGCTGTTTTCCCGAAAAGCTAAGCAAAGGTGAAGAAGAAAGCGTGACCCCCCGCTGCTTTAAGCAGCCTGCAGAAAGATCTGAAACTTAAGAAACTTGTTTCTCTGACTGAGTTCAAAGGTGTGCAAGATAAATCCGCTGGGAAATGCTGATGCTTTGACCAGGTTGTTGTTGTGTGTTTGGATCATAAACCTCTTCTCATTCAACTCTCTAGTGTGGTTACGTTACTGGGAGAGATGTACTTAATAATATAATTTGACTATAACGTAAAAATGAGCCATCTTTGAAAATTCTTTATGTTCAAAATGAAAGTGAGGATTCTAATGAATTGAGACGAGTAAATGTTTGAAACATCAAATATAATAAGGAGAACAATAACAGATTTATCACCTGGACGCCGCTGTGAAGCATCTGACGTTACCAAAGCTGGTCTCTGTCAGCAGAAATCTGTCAAACAACAAAAGAAAATACAGTCACCACGTGATAATTACCTCAATCTGTTCCCAGATATCACTCATCTCAGAAGCCTGGACCACTAAAAGCAAAAAATGATTGCAAAGATGTATGTATATATATAATATAAAATAATCCCATTTTGAGGTCTCGACAAATCCCTTAATCAATAGCCCCAGGCTCCAGGCTCCCGGCAGGTGTGGTGCAGGCAGTTTAAATAATTAAGTACATGGAGAGAGGCAGAACTGAAGTCTACGGGTCATCATAACACAGTGAAGGATACGGGCATCACGTTACAACGTTAAAAGCAGGTAATTGGAGTGAGTAATTGGCCAGTTTGGGTGCTTGAAGTGGCCTGAAAGTGCTAAGGAGACATGGCAGCCCATTGATTACAGGCCCCAGGGGGTCCAAGCACCGACTGCAAACATCAGTTTTTAGGTAAAGGCAGAAGAGACGACGGTAATAGAAGCCGCAGCCTGTTGACCTTGTAGAGCTGAAGTGGGTTAGGTCAGATTCAACAGGTTTGGATGTGGCACCAGTGAAGACTTGTGGGTTAACCTTACCTTAGTGGTTTTGATCTTGTTTCCTGTAGCACAGCTCCAACCTTTCAGATCAGGAAGAACTTTGCATTCCTCCCCATCAAGGCACGGATGCATCTGACACCACCACTTCTGTTCCACTATTGACGCTAACAAAAAGACATAAAGGTCAAAGAACAAATAGGTGGAAATATCTTTGTTCACAGTATTATGGTTAGGAAATACTGATAAAGGACTAGACTGTCGTGCTTATTTCTTTTTTTCACTTTTGAATGATAAAGTTGGTTTAGCTGCTAATCCAGAGCTCATTTCACATTTCACTGACATTGTGTCCCTGCAGATTTGCTAACTTAGCATACTGTTTTAAAAAAGAGTAGTTAATATATTTATAGATGGATATAATCAACAATCCCACTAAAAGTCAAACACAAACAGGTAACAAATAACCAGGAACAAGATGGCTGTAATGGATTATGAGTGTAAGGCAAACTCTTCTCTTAATTTATTTTGCATTTATAAAGATTTGCCACTGCACACACTCTTCAGATGTTCATGGTTGGTTATCTTTCTGTTGACAAAGACCTCAGTCACACACAGACCTGTTGGGCCATTTGTCAACCACTAGCTCGCAGTGGTTTTGTTGATTAGTCAGACAGTTGGTTTAACATGTCAAAATAAGGTAAAAAAAAAATGCTTGTAATAAATCCACGGCAGACTCGCCACATTTCCATCATTTTCAGCATACTTTATTATTATTTCACACACTCAGCTGCAGCTCTCCCGCTGCCAGCTGCACACATCACCCACAACAACCACACACTCAGGACCCAGTACTATTTATGCAGGGCGGTGTGATGAGCTGCATCGGCTTCTCCTGCAGCCGTGTCACAAACATGTCTGCCACAATGTACTCAAAAACCTAAAGTAGGTGATTCTTTGTTGAATATTGCTAACTAATAAAGAAGAAAACCATGTTTACCATCACACATTTAGAATTCATAAATGTTTTGTTTTTATATTAAAAGTCATTTGCATTTTATTTTGCAATTTCATTTCGACACCGTTTTTGTTTAGGTCTCAAGAACATTTCCACACAACGTTATGAGCCTGAGATGAAGCTTCCCATCGGATATAAATCAAATCATCATACCTGTCTCTCAGCAAGCCATGTCACCTTCCGACAGCTGTCTTAAATGATGTAAGATTTGCTTTTTGACTGGCAACACTCACCTCTATTTCAGGTATTCAAACAATCTTGTGACAAATCTGATCCACGTGTA